>NC_133653.1:51996031-52673103 GCF_009905375.1 Apium graveolens
ACAGGGTTATAGTCCCGAATATATCAAGTAGATTACACGGCTTATATTCTACCCATCACAGAGAGCTTTTGAGAAACTCTAAGGAGTACTTAGTTAAGAGAAAGACACTAATCAAGAACATAATACATATTTGGATACCGTCACAATTATCGCCTTATGGATTCTGGATTCAGGTACGCTTCCACCCTCGATTTAATACAGTATCGATAATTACGGTCATTTTCTCTATTTTTAAGAATTATATGTTTGTAGAATTATTAGATTCTATCAATCATATTTAGGTTGTCGGGATTACAGTTATTATTTGTTTTGAGATTGTGACATATTTAATAAATTCGGTGATCAATTTACGAGATAAAACCCTCAGTGCGGCTATGTCTTTGTCTTCGTGCATTCATATAAATATGTATTGTCTGTTATTGTTATGGCATCCAATAATGATCATAACATTTCATTGATTAATAATATATTCTTTTACATAAAAATCTTGTGTGTTTCTTATCAGGAATACGGGTCGAACCTTGCTAAAATTCTTGTGTGTTCTTTATTTGTTAATATCTTTATTTAGCTTTGCATATTTATTATTAGCTGACTCACAACATATATCTAAACATATCAGCAAATTGTTCAGAAATTTGATAAATATTTTATAATACATAAAAATTAAATCAAGGTAGCGAAAAACATTTATTCACTCATCGTGTAGAATTTCATAAATAATAACTACAACAATCAAATTTATAAATCCATCGAGTATGGATTGCTTATGTTGTTTATTTGATTTGGGTACCTTATATTTTTCCTAAAAATTAATAAATTATTTAAAATTTATTAAAATTTATTAAAATTTATAAACAATAAATGTTAAATAAATAGATAAATATTTATTGTAATGTTGTAAATACATTATTTTGTTAAAATAGTTAAGATGCAATGTCTATAGTTGGACGATTTTTGGCATGGACTATGAAAACAAAGAAAGTTATCATATGTTCGGTTGGATCATTTAAATTATAATTTGAATATCATTAAACTAATAACCCTAGATATTAACGGCCTAACCCCTAAATACAAAAATTAATTCTTATATTTTACACAAACATTCAAATAATATAACGTATTGTTGATATAAATTTTACACACATATTATTTTTATGCCACTAATTTTTTAAAGGATACACTCTATTCTCGTCCTAAACACATAAAATATTCATAAATTTGAAAGTAAGTAACTATTGATTTTTTTGTTGAATAAATATAAAGTCAATATTTATTTATCTTCTTTAACTTAAACTTGACCGGTTACTAAAATAATTTTCTATATGTTTTTATGTTATTTGGGTGCCCAAAATATTTGTTTTTGAATTTAATAAATTATTTATTATTTATTCAAATTAATAAACAAAAAAAATTAAATTTAAAATTGACCACAGGCCATCATATTTATAAATTTTAGCGTCGTCGTTCAAATTTATTTTTCAACATTTTCGTTTAACTATGGCGGTAATTTTACCGCCAAAAATATTAATTTGACCCCTCCTAAATATGACCGAGTTCGGTCAAATTTGTACCCATCAAATTTTATTCCATTGGAGGGAAGTTTCCCTCTCATTTCGTTCGGGCCTAAAATTTAAATATGACTGACTAAATTTGACCGAATATAAATTTGACTTCTTTTGGTCCAAATTAAACCTTGACTAGTTATAGATGAATATTTGACTTTAAATTTGACCGGCTTCAGTCAAAATTGAGTCTGACCAGTTAAAAGTTAAAGTTGACTGTAAATATGACCGCTCGTGGTCAAATTTGCCCGCGGTCAAATTTGCCCCGGTCAAATTTGCCCGCATTCATATTTAGTCGGTCAAATTTACCCTTTTTTTTTGTTGTGTTTGTGCTCAATTGCTTATAAGTGCACAGCAAAAATCCTTGCCTCCAGAATGAAAATTCTCAAGCCCGAGATTATAGACTTGGCTCAATCTGCTTTTATAGATGGCAGAAGCATTACTGATAATATTCTAATGGCTCAAGAATTGTTCAGGGGATATAACAGGGACACAGGTACCCCTAAATGTGCAATTAAAATTGATCTTCACAAGGCCTTTGATTCCATCAGATGGGACTTCAATATAGCAGCTATGATTAAAATGTAGTTCCCTAATCAGTTTTTGAAGTAGGTTGAAAGCTGCATAACCACGCCCATGTACTCTATAAAATCAATGGTGTTTTGAATGGCTATTTCAGAGGTGGAAAAGGCCTCATATATGAATGTGTTATCATGCTTTCTAGATCAGAGACCTAATAACTTCAAACATCATTGGAAGTGTAAAGTATTACAGATTTCTCACTTATTCTATGTTGACCATGTACTTCTTTTCTCCAGATATGACAAGCAATCTATTAGCCATCACTAGTACAAACTGGACTTTTAGTGTCGGTCAAAACAGTACTAAGGCGTCGGTCAAATGGCGAAGTAAGTATGGGAGACGCTATAGGTATGGACCTACAGCGTCCGTTAGACGTGTGACACACAAACATTACTTATGTCTCTTAAGAGACACACGTCATAGGGTCATCAACCGACGCTATAGGTTGACTTATAACGTCAGTGTTATGTATAGAACTCACGCTATAGTTTAACTTATAACGTCAGTGTTTTATAAATAACCGACGCTATAGGTTGACTTATAACATTGGTGTTATATATACAACTGACGCTATAGGTTGACTTATAACGTTGGTTCAACAAAATGTCGACGCTCTTGGTTTGATTAATTGCGTCGGTCAGCAAAATGCTGACGCTCTTGGTTTGATTAATTGCGTCGGTCAACTGAAATGTCGACGCTGCTGGTTCTCACCTATTGCATCGGTTCACTAAAATGCCGATGCATCAGGTGTTCATGATATACGTAATGTTATTTAACCGGCGCTATTGCTTATCATCACTAGCATCGGTTAGTAAAATGCCGATGCTTTTTGACAGTAAAAAATTAAATTTTTCCCTATTTTCTTTTGATATTTTATATATTTTCTATTAACTTGTTTCATTATACAAATATACTAACGTCCCAAAAATACAGTACAACTGAAAATTAAATTGTATAACTCAAAATTAATATATTACAATAAATTTAAAAAATTTAATTATACAATGTAATTGAAAGAAAAGTGAATATTGAATTAAAAATACCATCCAACTCTTTCTATTAAGGTTCCCTTACAGATAAAAAATAACACATATTGTATCTCCTTAACAAATACATCAAAATCTTCAAGTCCCTATTTTCTTTCTGCAAATTGAGATCGTAAAATTATATCTTGTGTTTTGACAAGAACATGAGATGCTTTTAAATGCTTGACCATGTTATAATATGCTCCGTCAGAATAATGCTTGATACTTGAGAAAATGGAGAGCTGGAGAGGAAAAAATCAACTAACATGTTTCATTGAAACATAGATGAGCCATTTTTGGTTTACAGATTCAAAAGGGCTTCAAGAGTTTGCATTAACTTCATTCCAACAGAAAGTATTTCAGATTTCCAGTAACACTGCAGCATATACCAACTTCCGACAATTAACATGTATCGAATTTCTAACATTATGAAGAGTTCTCGCATTTCTCAACCAATCAGCATTAGGGAATAGCACTATGAAGGTGGTGTTCAAATAACTTACCTTCCTCCGTGCTTCAAAATAGTTAAAACAGAACTCACCATGATCGGGAAAATTACTCAACTCTTGGGATTCAAGAGAGCCAAGATACTCAAATAGCTTTTCAATGTTTTCTTTCCAGAGACTCCAAAAGTGAACAAGAGATGTACGGGAAACCTCATTCTGGGATATTATCTCTTCTGAATGACTTGAATAATTCACCACATTAGGTCATATTCCTGAACAAATTACTTTCAATTATATATAGTGCAAAACAAGTAATCTGCTATAGTAAAGATTTTCTCAATCCTTTCTGTCCTTAATTTGGACATTAATACCTGATTTTGGTAAGCCTTGAATTTCGGGGTCTGCGCATACTTCAGGCAGACTGCAAGTCCCCAATTGTGTGGTTATGAGGACCACCCTGTAAAAATAATTCACTAACATTAACTGGAATAATATAATTATGTAATGACATTCATGGTTATAGAGCTGGAACTCAGCCTAACTACCTGTAAACCTGGGAAATCAGTATTGTTGATAGCAGATTCTAAATCAAAAACAAGAACAGGGTCTTTTTTGAAAAAAATCATGCCTGCTCTAGGGCCTCTCAAATACTGTTCAGGAAAGTTTGTAAGCTTGTGTATACACAAAACTCTAACAAGGGGAAGAACAGGAAAATTAAAAATAACAGAGGCCTCCAATACAATCCAAACTAAGACATGTATAAATGTATCTTCAATACAACTATCTTTTAGTTTCTTGAAATACTTTTAACGAAGACCAAACTATTGTAATAAGCAACAAAATACAAATATCACAGAAGTAAGAATATACTTGTCCCCAGAAATAAAACTAAATAAAAGCAACATAAGCTTAATTCTTTTAATGTATTTGCAATACGTACTTCTTGATTTTGAAAAAAATAGTCCACACTCTATAATATTATACTTCTTATTCTTCTGGCTAAGTAAATATAATGCTAATTACCTCTCATCAACCAGGGTTCCCAAGTTTAAGGCCACTCAGTTGTTTGAAAAATGTCCCTTTCATTGACATATAAATTAGTATAGTGATACTGCTAAGTATATACTCATACTAGGTAGATATCATAATGGCTTTGGCAACTAAGGAAATATATCATCATGAAAACAATTAAAAGGAATACGTTACTTTCAAGGTATTAAAATTATTCAAACTGAAGGTAAAGTACATTAATAGACACAATCATATAGCACATATTTACTAGGCTTTTGTAACTGTAGTGTATAGGGAGTTGATAACAATCACACAATATGACCTAATAAGTAATGACCAGCGGGAAAATTATCACAAAAAGTGTTAAACCTGTGTACACACCTTATGTGTCGTAGTTGATACAATATCACAATACTCAAATGTATCAGCAACAACAGAAGCAACGAGTCCACTTATATGAGCTATATTCATCATAAGAAAGGCACCCACATCATCTGCAATATTTTTTACCATATGATGTAGTGATGGACACATGATCAGAACACAAAAGCAAGCATAAATAGATACCAATTATAAAAAATTTAAACACAAAAAATTAGAGGAACCATCTCACATGCTTTTCGACAAGCAGCCAATATATTGTACCTTCCTCATACGAGGATAGTCAAAATCTCGAGGATAAGCATTGACACCGGCAATAATGAGCTTTGGTCTAAAGAGATTAGCTGTTTTCTCAAGCATGTCGTAATCAACAAGACCTACAAGAAATGAAAAATTAATTTAAATTAGAAAACTTTATCAGGTACATATATCAACACATGCAACTTTAGCACCTTCCCTACCAATACATATAACATATCTACTATTGTTGCTTTAAAAATCATAGTAAAATGTATCACCTATGGATTTATTAAGCCGATAAAGCATAGATTTAAAATAAACAGATGTTCCTGATACACATCTCTTAGGAGTCATGAACCCATGGGACAAGTGTCACCCATGGGGCAAGTCCAGTCCCTTATTAAGGAGACTTACGTTAATACCGATGCTGCACTAAGACCGTAAAATTGAAATTAAAAAGAAAAGATATATTTATAGCATACCATTTGGCGATCATGTGGCCTAAGAATAGAAGCGTAAACTTCAAAATTTTCTGGTGAACTTGATAATGGCTGAACGTTCACGCCCCACTTCTCCCCATCTAGGTGAAGCGCAGCTAGTGCCCTCTCTTGAAAGAGAATTTTTAGTTCATCAATGTACTCATTTCCACCACAATACCTGAACATTATAATTAGTTCAAATATAACATAGCATAACGAATCATGCAGTCTTTTCATTCTAGATCATTTCTGACCTCTTTCTTGGTAGTCCTCCACAATACTTATTTGTAAGACAAAAACCAACTGCTTCCAACACTGCTCGGTATGTAAAATTCTCTGAGGCAATAAGTTCTAAGCTTCAGAATTGTCTTTGTTTTTCACTGTCAATATGGGAACAAACCTTCAGATCAAATTCATCCAATCGGTTCTCTTGAAATCTTATCACATCACCTAAATATGGAATTTGTAATGCTATGAATGCAAACTATTATTTTAAGAGTCCAGTGAGTAACTAGTTATGGCTAATGCAGAGAAACTATAGTCATCTAGTATTTACCAAACACGCTAAACAAATGGTACATCTAATGAGTATTGGAAATGTTATCTATGTGGGGGATTACAGCTGACTGGCATAAAAGAGGTCAAACTAGTAGGAAAGTGATTCTCAACCTAGAAATTATAGTACATCACAAAAATACACAGCTATTAAAAGTTTTTTGTAATCTTCTTCTCCATATTTAACTTTACATGTATGCAGTAAAATCTTAGTTGCAAATTTCCAGCATCACTGCCCTCTGTGTCTTGGTCTATATTTTTTACAAGTACCATAGTACAACCTAACAAAATTTTACTAAATCCATGCTATAAATTTAGGTAATTCTAGCCTAGGTGGATTAATTTTCTTGTATCAAAGATGATTAAATTAATATAATTTTGAGCCTGAACCTGAGTTTCAGCCTCCTACACCTGAAGTTGTTCAAGCTTTGGTGCAACTGCTGCAGATGGCCAGCGTACAATAAAAATATCCAAAACTTAACCTTGGTGCCCACTACAAGAAAAACGGCTAAATACAACCGATTTAAAATCGGTTGTATTTAACTAAATTCGACCGTTTCCGGTTGTATTTAGCTAAATACGACCGGTTTTTGGGCCGGTTGTATTCGCTCGAGTAATATTTAGTAAACCGGTTGTATTTAGTACTAAATACAACCGAATAAAACAACCGGCTAAATACAACCGCTTAAATACGACCGGCTAAATACAACCGCTTTCAGTCAAATTCAATTTTTCAGATAAAATTTGAATATCCCACCCAAATAATTAAATTAATGAAAAAATTCAAAAGGCCCGCCCAATTATTAAATTCAACCGTATTTTGTGAAAAATAGGATTCTAAATACTACCGAATACGGTTGAATTCACGCACATCAATTTTAAAAAAAAAACTCGTCGGAATAACTTTTCCGGCGGTGGAGCTTTTCCAGATATCTAAAATACAAAACTGCCTTTAATTTCACCACAAACTTTTCCGGTTGTTAGACTTCGTCCTAGAACTGCAGAGGATTATGTTACCAAAGCAAAGTTTGCTGATCGTGTTGAGATTCAGCCAGAGGTGACTGGAAATAACCATCGATTACCCATATGTTATATATACTTAAAAATGGGTTTGCTTCTAGTTTATTTGAAGATACTGTTCTGTTATGCCATTCCAAATTCAAGAAAACTTCTATTTTTGCCTTCGAAGTTTTGATTCCGCCATGTCAACTACACGCTGAAATACAAACACACACAGAGACATGAGGATTCTAATGAAATCACCACAAACAGATTCAAATCAGCAACATAAAACATAACTCCGCCAACCAATTTACCTAAACAAATACTCGAAAATAAACACGAAAACTCGAAAACAAACACGAAAACTCGAAATCACACAACCACAACTTCAAATTCACAATCTAGCTCTGTCAGATCCAAATAAATTCAAATACCACACTTTCAAACAAACCCTAACTCGAATTAAAACTATAAAATAGAATCTTTTCAGAAAATTTCTATTCCCTTTCTACCAAATCGTGATAGAGACGGAGAAGGAGGGGGAGAGAGAGAGGGGAGGAGAGACAGAGAGAGGGTGGGGAGAGGGAGGGGGAGAGAGAGAGGGGGGGAGGGGAGGACTGCCGGAAAAGAACAGGGGAGGGGAGGGGAGGGATAGGGGGGGGACGCGTCAGGGGGGTGGGGGGTAAGGGTTAAGTTTTTTTAATATATAATTTGGTTTTGTTTTGGTGTATAGAACTCCAACCGTTGGATTGCTCTAATACTGGTTGAATTTCGTACGTTAGATATAATTCACGCGGATCGCTGACGTGTCTCTAAATACAACCGCATCCGGTTGAATTTAGAAGTATCAATTATTATTATTATTATTATTATTATTATTATTATTATCATATAATTTGATAACTTTTACAGGACATAAATATTAATTAATATTTTCCTTACAAAGATTATTATATTCTAAATTTTAAAATTTATTTTTGAGAATTCAATATTTTAAGAAAAATTTTAATTCATGATTTGGATCGATTTTATCATAAATATCACATTTTATAAATATTTTTTTAAAAATCCAAACATCAGTTAGTATATTTTACTGATATGACAAAAATTTTGGGAAAAAATAAATATATTTGGTTTTGCCTTTTTAATAGTCAAATAATAGTTTGACCAGTACTTCTAACTAGTGGTTATACCCATATTGATGTTTTAATATTTTTAAAAATATTAATGAATGATCCAGCCGTACGGATGTCAAGATCTGTATATTTTAGTGATATGATAAAGATTTTAGAAAAAAATAAATATATTTGGTTTGCCTTTTTAACAGTCAACTAGTAATTTGACCAGTACTTCTTACTAGTGTTTAATCTCATATTGATGTTTCGATATTTTTAAAAATATTAATAAATGATCCAACCGTACGGATGTGAAAATCAGTATATTTTAGTGATATGACAAAAATTTTAGAAAAAAATAAATATATTTGGTTTGTTTTTTTAACAGTCAACTAGTAATTTGACCCGTACTTCTAACTAGTATTTAATCTCATATTGATGATTCGATATTTTTAAAAATATTAATGAATGATCCAACTGTACGGATGTCAAGATCTGTATATTTTAGTGATATGACAAAAAAATTAGAAAAAAATAAATATATTTGGTTTGACTTTTTAAGAGTCAAATAGTAGTTTGACTAGTAATTCTAATTAGTGTTTAATCCCATATTGATGATTCGATATTTTTAAAAATATTAATGAATGATCCAACCGTACGGATGTCAAGATCTATATATTTTAGAGATATGAAAAAAAATTTAGAAAAAAATAAATATATTTGGTTTGCCTTTTTAAGAGTCAAATAGTAGTTTGACTAGTAATTCTAACTAGTGTTTAATCCCATATTGATGTTTCGATATTTTGGAAAATATCAATCAATGATCCAACCGTACGGATGTCAAGATCTATATATTTTAGAGATATGACAAAAAATTAAGAAAAAAATAAATATATTTGGTTTGCCTTTTTTAGAGTCAAAGAGTAGTTTGACCCGTACTTCTAACTAGTGTTTAATCCCATATTGATGATTCGATATTTTTAAAAATATTAATAAATGATACAACCGTACGGATGTCAAAATCAGTATATTTTAGTGATATGATAAAAATTTTAGAAAAAAATAAATATATTTGGTATGTTTTTTTAACAGTCAACTAGTAATTTGACCCGTACTTCTAACTAGTGTTTAATCCCATATTGATGATTCAATATTTTTAAATATATTAATAAATGATCCTACCGTACGGATGTCAAAATCAGTATATTTTAGTGATATGACAAAAATTTTAGAAAAAATAAAATATATTTGGTTTGCATTTTTAATAGTCAAAGAGTAGTTTGACCAGTACTTCTAACTAGTGTTTAATCCCATATTGATGTTTCGATATTTTAAAAAATATTAATGAATGATCCAACCGTACGGATGTCAAGATCTATATATTTTAGTGATATGACAAAAAGTTTAGAAAAAAAATATATATTTGGTTTGCTTTTTTAATAGTCAACTAGTAAATTGACCAGTACTTCTAACTAGTGTTTAATCCCATATTGATGTTTCGATATTTTTAAAAATATTAATGAATGATCCAACCGTACGGATGTCAAAATAGTTAAAATTTAAATATTCAAATTACTTACATTTTTCCGTGAGCTTTTTTTTGACAATTTTCATATCCGTATGGTTGGATTATAATTTAAAACAAACACAAAATAAATTGAAAATCAAACTATAATTATTAATTGAACGATAAATATCTAGCTACCATAATAATCTTTTTTGCAAGAACTAAAATATAAATTTCGTGTAAATTTTGTTCTATATTTTTTTCCAGAAATTTACCTCAATTTTTAAAAATTATTCGACGGAAATCGGTTGAATTTAGTACAAAATTCGTTGGCGGGAAAATTCCCTCCATTTTTTGGCAAGGCAAAATTCGGCCGAATGCGGTTGAATTTAGGAGCACGCCTAAACTGAACCGTATACGGTTGTATATAAATACGGTTGTATTTATTCGGTTGTAATTAGTAAGACTAAATTCGACCGAATGCGGTTGAATTTAGGAGCACGCCTAAACTCAACCGTATACGGTTGTATATAAATACGGTTGTATTTATTCGGTTGTAATTAGTACTAAATTCGACCGCGTAAATACGACCGTACTTAAATATGACCGCATGCGGTTGTATTTAGCCGCACCGTTAATTTCAACCGAAAACGGTTAAATTTGATGTCGGTTGTATTTGTGCGGTTGTATTTAACCTTATTTTCTTGTAGTGGCCGAATATATATGCAAAGCAAATAAATTGAAAAAATTATACAACATAATCACAATTTATAAGAAGTAGAAGAAGTACACAAAAAAATCCTGAAACAAAACTTGAGTAGCTCATTGTTACCTAATTGAAATCGTTAAAAAATATCCAATACACCTAACTGCTCCAGAATCCAGTCTGCTATAACCCAAATTTAGTGAAGCATTATTTGAATAAGCCCCATTTGATTTGCTGATTGAAGCCACAAAATATATTGTTGAACCTAAGAGAAGAATGGGTGTGTACGAGAGAGATATAGCGAAAAAGAGGGAGAGAAAGATAATGGGCCAAACAGAGAGAGTTAATAACAGGGAATTGATTTCGGAGCCACAAACTGATACAAAAAGCTTATGAAGAACAGAGAGGAGATTAACTCTCAGAGATGATATTAATGGGGTGAAGATAAACAAGAGAGGGAGAGTGTTATTATTGTTAATGAGTAGGATACTGTGTTTTTTCACAAGGTAGTACGAAATAAATATATTTATAAATATTAAAAATACTTGTAGCCTCTTTTTAAGATAGTACTTGTACTATTTATATACCAATATTTTTCAAATAATTAATTTAGTTTTTTCATTAATTTATAAAAATGTCAAATAACAAATAATTTTTAATTATTCAATTACATAATTACTAATTATATTTCTAAAAATATAATAATTTATATTTCAAAACCCGACACTAATTATAAATAATTAAATATACACCTCTAATTTATATATATATAGACGATGATGTTTTTACAAATATTATTTATTAGTTTCTTTGTAATAAGTTAGTTATTTTTAATTTTTGCTTTTCAAAATATTTTTTTAAAAAATACTCCCTTGGAGATTAATTATCGCACAATACTTGTACATATATATTTTTATACAATTATATGATTAATTGTCATTATTGTTATTTATTTTGCTTATTCAATAAATATCAATATTTTTTGTATATTATACTCGATTTGTAGTAATTTTGAATTTATTTTTTAAATTAATATAAAATATAATTAATGTAGGTAGAGATGAAAATTATGGTTCATGTTAAAAAAAATTAATATGGAAGATTTTTTCAAAAAAGAGAAGTATTATGGATCTGTGGGAGTATTTGCATTAGTGTACTATATTGTTAATGCATGTGAATTTATTTATATAAAATTAAAATTTCAATTATTTTAAAAAATTATAAAATAACATTTCAAATATACTAATTATTAACATTTAAATTATTAGTTAATTTATTTAATTTTGTTTATCTTTTAAAAGATTTTAGAATTTAGTATATTATAGATATTAATTTCCTACTATTTTTTATTGCTTTTAGTAATTTCCCATCCACAATTTTTTTAAACTAATTTCATATTTATAACTATACTTAAAATTTTATTATTTAAAATTTTGGTTAAAATTATTTAAAAAAATATCACAATCTATAGTGTCGACATTTTAATACCGACCCTAAAACAAATCCTAAAGCGTCAGCATTTAGAAGACGACACTTTAAACCTAGTCTACAGCGTCGGCATTTAAAAGTCGACGCTTTACACCAAATTTGTAGCATCGGCATTTACAAGCCGACGTTTTAAATAAAACCTACAGCGCTGAAGCTACAATGTGCATTATAAAGACCGACGCTATATAGAGTTTTAGGCGTTGGCGTTTTAAACCCCGACGCTACAGATTGTCAAAAACGTCAGTTGAATGAAAGACCGACGCAACAAATATGCACAAATGCCTTAAGGCGTCGGTTAAAATTATAATCGACGCTTGAAGAGTGTTTAAGCATCGGTCCTGTATTCAACCGACGCAAAAAGTGCGACGCAGAAGGACCTTTTTGTACTAGTGCATGTCATGAATTATTTGACTATATTTTCCGATCTCGGTTTCTTGAAACCCAGTGTTTATAAAAGAATTGTTTTCTTTAGTAACTGTTCAAATGAGGTGACATCTTGGTTTGATGATCGGTTTAATATCCCCCATGGCCAATTCCCTGTCAAGTTTTTGGGTGTTCCTTTGATTACTACTAAGCTCAACATCAATTATTGTATGCCATTAATCTTTAAACTCACAGATCGAGTTCATACTTGGAGAAACTTATTACTCTCTTTTGCGTGAAGAGCTAAATTGATCAGAGTTGTTCTATTCTCTAGTCTACACACTTTATTCTTTTGGGTGCAGTTCATAAGCTTATATAACGGAATTTTATCAGGTCTGTATGGAAAGGTAATTTTGATAAAGTAGGTGGAGCTAAGGTCAGTTGGGAGAAAGGATGTCTGCCTCATCAGGAAGGCGGGTTGAATTTAAAAAACCCTAGAGACTGGAATCAAGCCCTTACCCTCTCACTACTCTGTAAGGTGATCGGTAACTCTGGTTCTCGCTAGTTATCTTGGATAAATAAAACAGCCCTCAAAAGACACCACTTCCGGTCTATGCATATCCCCACTGACTATCCTTGGATATGGAGAAAGATTCTCAATCTTAGATCACTGGCTTTTCAGTTTATTTCATATAATATTGGGAATGGTCTTAGAACTTCCCTCTAGTTTGATCGTGATGGCAGAACACTTGTTTGGCCACTAATTGTAATATCGGGATATAACTTATATTTATTTTTGTCAATAAATAAACATAATGTGATTATTATGTGAATTTTTGGTGAATTACCTCTTAATTGGTATATGTGTTATATGTTTATATGTGATATAATTTGTGAATTTTAATTTTTATATGTCCAAAATAAAGTATAGATAATTTTGATATTTTTCTACTAATTTATATGTTCTTATATTATTTTATAAAGGATTTACGGATTTAATAAATTACTTTTCAGATTAATTATAAATTATCTTGAATAATCAGGAATCGTCCAACTTCAATCGTTTTTACGTTTATACTACCCGAAAGTCTATGGAAAACTCATTTCTAAACTAATTTGATTATTCCGAGCATTTTTCGTGTTTTAACTTTTTCGATCCGGGATATAGTTTTATCTGTGGATTTTCGACGCAAATTTTACGATAAAATTTTCATTTTGGTAAATTGATATAACCCGTATTTTCAAGAAATATGATATTTTTATTAAACTATTATATTATCTTTTCACAATTCGGGTAACCAAAGCACTGAGACCAAGACTGTATGTACAAAAAGCCTGGTTTTGATAATTATCCTAAAACTGGTACCGAACTGGATTAGTTTTATTAATACTTAGGGATTAAGTATTATATTTTTATATCCGATATGTTGCAACGGGGTACCAATATTCCGTAAATATAAATAGCCAATATATTATCTTATGTGGTACAGATAAACACAAATAATCAGTTAAATTATATGATTTTAAGAGAAAAACCCTAAAATTTACCGTGTTCTTCATAATCAAACGAGGATTAGAAGGCGTTATTGAACTTCAATTTGGGCGTGCAAGTAGTTGAATCGAAGCTCGTGGCAAGTAGAATCAAGTTTCATAATCCATACTACTGCTGATTTAACAGGTTATTTACTAATTATTTTATTAAATTTGAATTTATTTATGATTAAATTGGGACTTTCTGATTTTGAAGTTGTTTATGTGATTTGATGATTGTATGTTGTAGATCATGAAATTCTGGTCAATTTGGTATATCATATGTTAAATTTGGAGCTCAATAACTTGTTCAAATTTGTTCTTGATTCTGGAAATAAGAAATTAGGGTTTTTATAGTATGAATGTTCTTAATTGAAAATTAGGCGTTTTAAATTTGAGGGTTATTAGTCGAATTGGTTGGTACCAATGTGTAGATCGTATCAAAAGGAATTGATTGACATGAGTTTGAAGTAAAAATGATTCTGGAGTCTCGCCGAAGTTAAAGAGCTCGACGGCGGCAATGATGTTTGATAGAATTTTCCGGCCATTTGGTCGATCCTTTGCGTGAAATAAAAATGTGAGTCGACTCCTGGTGGACTGAAGAAGAAATTTGCACCTTATGGTCCTTGTTTGGTTGGGAAATCATTCTCGTCATTATCTGCGGTGACCTGGGCCGCGGTGATTGGCAAAATTGCCAATCAGCCCTCAAGGTTTTGGTGATGGTGAGTTTTAGTCTTGGAAGTTTACAATTTTTGCAAAAAAACCCCTTCACTAAGTTTCAAAACTTGCATTTTCAACCCTGTAGTTTTAAAAACTTTTAAAACTATTTTTAATTATTTATTTTAATTCTAAAATTCATTTTAATTATTTAAAAATTCAGAAATAAATCTTAGTTATTTAATTAATTAATCTTAGTTAATTAATTATTTATTTGGTAAATTAAATCAGATATTAATTTATCATTTTATTTATTTATTTATTAAATAATTTTAATTGATTATTTAATTGGATTTAATTATTCTTTTGATCTAAAAATTACGAAAAGTAGTTTTAAGCTTTAAAATATTTTTCTAAATTATGTTCAAGGCTCGATAATTATTATTAAATTATTTTAAAGTCAGATTCGGGTATTTGAACCTTGTTATTTATTTATAAAATGATACTGGTACCCGTTTTAATTCCGAAAAATATTCAAAAATTCGTATTAAATACCAGAAAAATCATTTTAACCCTGAACCTTCTTTGAAAAATTATTTTTATCGAATACCTTGCATGCTATGTGCTAGGTGTTATCTGATTAATGTGTTATATGCCTATGTATTTATTGTTTGACTGTTTTGGTCATAACTTTCAATCCGTAAATCGGATTTGGGTGAAATGAAGGGTAGATAAGAGCTTATGACGTCTATGTGACGATTAGAATAATATGAGATTCAGTATTGATAGATACTTGTGATGCTTAACAGAGTAAACGAGGCGTAGTAAAAGAAAGTAAGTGATCAGTAAATTGAACTGAAGCATAGGAAAAGAAAGCAAGTGAAGCGAGGCATAGAAAAAGATGACAAGTGGTTGTTGAGTATAACCGTTACACGAGTGCAAGTGAAGTTAGGAATCATTCGTCATAAGGTAAGTGTTCTGAAACTTTCTTGAGATATATTTTAAGTACCCTGATCAGTTCTTATTTTTTATTGCAAATGCTTTAAATATATATATCTGAGACATATCATATGTTAGCATGTGATAGTTGAGTTGCTTGACCCTAACCCTGATCATATAATTTGATACTTGAGTTGTAAGCCTTATTCCTTGTAAACTATCGATTGTTGATTTCCCAGATATTAAACCACAACAATGAAACAAAATTGCTTGAACATACATAGACATATATATTCTACAATATGTTGTAACATCAAATAGCTAAACCCTTTATAACCATTGAACCATTATTCATTTATTACCTGTTTCTTCTATGGGCTTGAATCCATTCTTCATACATACCTTGATATACCTTGGTGGTACACTAAAATTGCATTATGCTCTGAGACAAATGTATTATCAATGTTAGTTATGATTCTGCTTTATACATACCTTGATATACCTTGTCGAAAATTACAATTCTTATCTTATTGAATTATTTATTCTACAGTTAGAATGTTATTCTTATCATAATGCAATTCTTTTCATATTGAATGATATACCTTGCGCATTTGTTATGTTATTCTACAGTTAAAAATGAATGGTTTGTAGCAAAGATGTGTGCGAGCTAGGATTCCAGTTTGAGTTGGATCGAGCTAGCAGAAGCTTTATATTTTTTTTTGAGTTATGTAATCTTGTGAAAATAATTTCATTATCAGTTGTAAGTTAAATTAGTTGAGATCTGGTATGATGTAATAAAAGTTAAGGTTGTGGCTTGTTTTCATACTTAACCTGTTGCTATGCGTGGTTGTGTAAAGAAGGGTCATTGTATTTAATATTTCATAAATAGGTTTATATTATGTGTGTGTGTGTTGTGAACCCTAAAATTCTTACCCGGGTTTGGTGGGATTCACATTAAAAATAGTGAATTGATTATATCTCAAATGGGTCTTAACTCTATTGACAAGGTTAGTCCACTTCTGAACTCAGATTCCTGGGTATTGTCAGTCCCCAGCAACAGAATTCATCATATTGACCCGGGGTTACAGAACAGGATTAATAATTTCAATTTTTCACCTTTTGATCTAAATAAAGAGGATGAAATTCTCTGGAACAATATTGATATTCAAAGAGTGAAATCATGGCATATTTGGGATACAACTAGATTCAAACTTCCAAAGGTCTCTTGGTATCATTTGGTTTGGAACAAACTCTGGGTTAATCGATATGCATATCATCTTTGGCTAATTTTCCTTGGTAGAATATCCACATTGCACAGATTGGCCAATTTCAAAATTCATATCATACCTAGCTACTTTCTCTGTGTTGGTGGCAGTGAAACATGTGATCATCCTTTCAATAACTGCACCTACAGTAGTTTTGTTCTTTATGCTCATTCTTTGAAATTGCACCTTCCATCTCTTGGACAAACATATTCAACAACAATGTAGTCTTGGGGAAGCATCACTTTTAAACCCCACCAACTCCTGGGTTTGCTAGCTCTTCAAGTAGCTTGTATCACTTGTGGAGGGAATGAAATGCTCGAAAACACAACAAGGGATCAGTTGGTCCTTGAACGTGGTTCAGCTGCATGTTAACTCATGTCCGAGACAAGGTCCTGGGTTCTACATGGGTATTAAGATTAGATTGCATTAGGCACATTAATGATTGGCTTAGTTTTTTATAACCTTCTTTTACTTTCTATTGTCAATCTGTCCTATGCAGATTGCTTATAGATAGTTCTCTATGTGGCATGTCACATAGCATGGGTTAATCCCTTTGTATATTACTTGTTCTCTCTTTATATATATATATATATATATATATATATATATATCAATTCAGCAAAAAAAAATGTGTTTAGATATGTATTTATAGGGTATGAATATCATTTTTTTTGTTTTTATATTGATTTTTATATCCATTTCATTGATTATTGATGGGTATATGTTTTTAGAAAAGAGGTGAATCTCACTATTATTTTTCTGCCCTTATTATATTAATTAATCTATTGTTTTACATTTGATATGCCTAATGGATAAGTACTAATGCAATAGATTTTTTTTGTCAACTTTAGGTGAATTAATTTCAAAATGGGCAAGAGACGACCATTTTGAATCTCAGAAACTTTGTAGCATAGTAAGAATGTTGTTAAAAAGGATGGAACTTCATACATAAAATATGTCCACATTCAGTGTTTCCTGTTTCTCACCATCCATTTCATGTGTATCATGTCCAGTAAACTTGTAGACATGATAAAGTTATTTATTTTGAATATGAGTTATAAATGTTGAATGTTGTTCAAGATATAATAAACAATTATATTTTATGTTAATAATTATAAATGTTCATGAATGTTTGTGCAACATTTGATCTTCTCTTTATTGTGTTGAAATATAAAAATATATGGTCTTCTCCATATGTATGGGCTGGAGTTCTCTATCAACAGTGAATTGAGGTGTTCTTTGTGGTGGGATGTCAAAGTCTAAGTTGAACACTTGTCACATTCGTGTCTTTAAATCACTGTCATTCAAAGGTCCTTTTATCACTTGCATTAACATATAAACTTTTCATGTATATTGGTATTGACCATAATTTTGGTGTCATTTTGTTGTATATTTTGAGGTTTCTATCATTTGCACATACATCACTGTACCATTGGCCGATATAGGGAAGGAACTATAACGTCCAATTTTTTTAGGTATAGTCCATATCTTTAACTGAATTAAAATATTATTTCCCATTAGAAACTTGATTTGGAAAGGACTATAATTATTGTCTTAATGATATGGTTATGTGGGATATATGGTGAGCCTACAGTTATATTTTTGTATTAGTAATGATTTTCAACTATTATATGAGAGTAGAAACTATTACAAATATAGATACATATGCCACTTTAGTGTTTTTTTAAATAAATCTTTCCAAAAAAATTGTTTGTGTACCTACCAAAATATTTCATTAGAAGCATGAAAGAGCGAGCTTATTAGTATGAAAGACCATGTTGTTGAGGATTGTATATATCTCTACTCTATCAAATACATAAAAGTTATTTCGGTCAAGGTCCCAAACGATTTGATAGGAAAAACCATTTTGGTAAACAAGACCAACCACCACCATTTTGAAATCTTGTTTTTGTTCTTATTATTATTATTAAAAGTTAATGTTAAACTAGTTGTTTGATTATGTACAAAATATTCTACTTTTTCTTAACCTAATATAAAAAAGAAATGATTAGAACAAAGGGAACAAAGAAAGAGAAATTTCAAAAAACATCTACTTTTTTCAATTTACTTTATTTTGAAAATATTTTAAAAAACGTGGTCACACAAAATCAAGTACTTGAGTTCTTTGATGATATTAGAGGTTTTATGAAGTTGCAATCAAGTTGCACAAAAAGAGTGTTTCCACAAAAAATTGAAAAAACTGAATTTTTTACAAAAAAAATAATAATTTTGCAATATTTTACAAAAAAATAATAATTTTACAAAAATATTTTTGAATTTGAATATTTTTAAAAAAAGCCCAATAAAAATTTATAAGTAGCTAAATAGCATAGTATACAAGCCATTTGTGTTAAACACCTAAAATAAATTACTAAGGGTTAGGGCAACCTACATTGTTAGCCGCCTCCTCTAGCTCTCCATCTACACACACTTTTGTGTTTCTTACACACACTAATCATAACCAATACATAGATAACACACACAAAATGCCTTCATAAAACACTCCACATCGCTCACATGATGGTGAGCACAACAGTGAAGATTCTTCAGAACAACAAAATCAGATTGTCCAATACCAGCCTCAGACACAACAATCAGG
This sequence comes from Apium graveolens, assembly GCF_009905375.1. Classification (NCBI taxonomy): domain Eukaryota; kingdom Viridiplantae; phylum Streptophyta; class Magnoliopsida; order Apiales; family Apiaceae; genus Apium; species Apium graveolens. The sequence continues at coordinate 52,015,484 of NC_133653.1, forward strand.
TTCTAATATTACATATGCTTTAAGATCTTTGCTTGATTTACTCAAGATTTGTTTATTTTGATTTGTGTCTGGGTCTAAAGATATACATGTTATGATTTACACACACATAGTTTTGCTTGTTTTCTATTGTGATGGTTGTTTTTTTCAGATTCACATGGAAGTGCGGCTGTTTGCGGTGAAAGTGAAGAGTATGCGTTCTCCTTTATATATGTATATTAAATCTTTTCTCAGTCTTCTTGACTTTCAAGTACATTGTTTGGTAGTTTGCTAAATTAATGCTAATGCACTCTTTGAATTAGTTTTTGGCCTTAAATTGGAATGTATATATATGTTTTTCAATATTTGTAATTATTTATCCTTGTAAATTTACTATATTTTTATGAACTGTACCTTCAGTAAAAAAAAGACCTCTGCACATAATTTACAAAAGACTATATTTTTACAATATCTGTTTTTCAATTTACCAAAGGCGTTTTGAATTGGAATATTTTTAAAAAACAGACTTGTGCACACAATTTACAAGACTGGACAGAATGCTGGGGAATGGTGTCTGGTTCTTAAAATTTACTGAAGGTACAGTGCATATAAAAAATAGGGGCATTATGGATCATTGCCCCATGCTTTTACAAATCCCTCTCGAATAGGAAAAGATCAGCAAACAGTTTCAATACGTCACCTTTATGAGTGATATTGAAGGTTTTACAAATGCTGTAACTCAGGCATGGCAAACTCCTTGGTACGGTGACCCTATGGGTATTTTACGTAAAAAGCTAAAATTAGTCAAACAAGAGCTCATCAAATTAAATAAAGCTAATGGAAATGTCAACCACAATGTTCAGCGAGCAAGACAAGATTTGCAGCCAGTTCAAGATGCTTTAAGTTTTTCTCCTACAAATGCTCATTTACTTTACCAGGAGCAGGCAGCTTAATTTACAACAAAACTTATCAGTTAGGTAACAACAGCTTCTTCTTTAATAAGACCAAGGCTAACTAGAATGACAATAAAATTCTTGCCATTGAAGATAACTCTGGACAGTGGTTTTCGGTCAGGAAAATGTTGCACAGGTAGCTATCAATTTTTTTGAAAATTTAATTGGTAATGCATCTGCTCACATGACTTGTGACCTAGATGACATTCAGTGTAATTCCATTACATCTCACCAAGCTGCCATGATCACGGAAAGAGTCAAAACTGAATTAATCCTCAAATCCTTGAAAGCTATGAAAAAGAATAAGGCTCCTGGCCCTGATGGATTCAATTTCTGTGAGGCTATCAAGCATTTTTTTCAGTACATCAGTGATGCGCCTGACATTAATTCAACATCTATAGCTCTGATCCCAAAAACTTCATGACCAATATCTTTCACTAGAGGAAAAACGGCTAAATATGACCGAAATTTCCGGTCGTATTTAACTAAATTTGACCGCTGGCGGTCGTATTTAGTTAAATATGACCGAAATGTGTCGGCAGTACAACATATTTGCAATCATACAACTGTTTTTTTGCCGTTGTGTGGCACGTAGAGTTTCCGTTGTCTATCCAACACTCGTGTGATCGAATACCAGACAACGGTTGTTTATACACTTGTTAGAAGAAGACTTCATAACAGTTTTATAACACATGTTATAATACAAAAGAGACAACGGGTGGTTTAACATGACCATTGTCTAAAAACTTAACAACAACAGTTTTATGAATAAAACTTTTATTCTAGTATAATAGACACAATGGTTTCTAGCAGGCTTGTCAAACAACAGTTTTTAATTTTTTAAACCTTTGTTACAGTCCTCTTCAAACAACGGTTTCTCTATTGAAATATTGTCTGGATAATTGTTCAACAATAGTTTGCACTACTTAAAAAATAGAAGGGACAACGGTTAATATAATATAAACAGTTGTTTGAAAACTTAACAACAACAATTTTATAAATAAAACCTTTATTCTACTTTGTTACAGACAACCATTTACTAGCAAGTTTGTCAGATAACAGTTTCTATATTTATCAAAGATTTGTTATAGTCTTCCTCAAACAATGGTTTCCTTCTTAAAGTATTGTCCAGTTAATTATTCAACCATATGTTTACTCAAAAACAATTATCCCATATTATCACATACAACTGTTTATTTGCAAAAATCTTTTTGTGCAATGAGACATACAACGGTTTTAATCATTTTTGAGTGATTTTTACCTAATTGTTTACAAGATTAAGCACATTATATAAAATAAAAGAAACCAATAATTTATAAATAAAATTGTATTTGTCGTAATACAATAGTTATTTTACAATTGAAACTAATATTAAATATACAAAAGTCATCAACAAAAGTTACAACTATAACTAAAAAATTATACCAATATTAATCGGGATACAAAACTATTTAGTATAAAAAATCTTCCCTTGCTTTCTCCAAAGATTAAGAGAATTCTTCATCAATTTTGATCAAGGCAGGATAACATGAGTAAATGACCTCATGCCAGGTATGCACACTGATGGTGCAGCTTGCAATCACTTGTTAAAGTTTGTAAATTAGGCCATACATCCAGCTCACATTGCTCCTGTACAGAAACCATATCTTCTCATATGTGCATGATCTCAAAAGAACTCCATGTAAAAGGCTGGCAACAGATTCTGTTTCCAAACATAAAAAATTAATACCCGACAGTTTCGGTACATGCATAGTTTTTACAGACTTACAATACTAAATAATCTTTATGGTCTTATACCAACAAGGCTAAAACTAAGTACATCTATGTAATATGAAGATGAACATGACAATTAGTATGAGGAATGACCTTTAACTTCTCCATATGAAAGGCAAGACTGAGGATTTTCCTCTGTTTAACCCATCTATCACCCTCAGCTTCTATAAGTCCAACAATAAGAAGTTTTGATAAAGGATTACCTCCATTGGCTTGTATACTGTGTGTGTGATGTGGGCAATTATTGGTACATGTGTCTTCACCCTGAATGAAGCTAATCTAAATTTAATTTTAGTATCATATAAATTATTACTCTGAGAAGTGACCTTCTCAGGTGGAAGGTCTATACTGAGATTTCCACGGGAAAGGATAACACTATATGCCTCTTGCAGGATTTCATCAAAATGAGTCAAACCCTAAATCAGAAAGAAAATAATGTAGAGATCCCTATTTAGCAAAACTACAGGAGGAAGAAAATCAATAATCAATATACTAGATAATTGTATAGAACTGGCATCAATATTTTTAACTCACTTTTATGTTCTCAATTCTTGCAAATATTTGAGTCTGGCTCAGATCACCCAACTTAGATAAATAGTCACGAGCCTGCAAATGAGCAAAAAGAAGTTAGCTATCGCACGAATCTGAGCATTTAGTACCAACTATAGGACAAACAATAAAAAGAAATTTGAAAAATTCCTGTTTAATGCCAGAAAATGAACTTACTTCACGAACATCTTATGCATTTTGTTTTAAACACCCCATGTCCTTATCACCTAAAATTAAAATTGAAAAATGATATATTACATAAACAATAAAGTTAGACTATTGTGAAACTTAGGAAAGAAATGTAAAGTTAGACAAATTTCATATTTCAATTTCGGAATAAACAGCTACCACCAGCATATGTATTTGTTTCATCCATGGAAATGATATAATATTTTTTAATACTGCATTTATTTTCAGCCCCAAATGTATATTACCAGCTAACATCTTTTTTCAAAATAACATATAAGTTGCAATAATTTACAACTGGGTTGGAGCATTTGTACTACCTAAGTTGTTTGTTGTCATTTATGTAATAAGCAGGAAAACATGTGTGACTAACATAATTGCAACAGGGTGAATCAAAAAATGAGGGCAGAGAAGATAAACAATTAGGAGATAGAAGTAAAAAAACAAGAAAGAACATGAAACCTTTAAGAAAGTGTGGTAAAATATTGTTGCAGAGAGCTAATTTGACTTGGAGGCTAATGCTTTTTCTCTAATATGACAGAGTTCTCTGTATAATGAAGATAAGGAAGAGTTGCAATATGAAATTGGTTCTGACAAGAAGGGGAGCATTCTTATCCGAGTATAATGCTGCTGATAGAGCTGTGTGTACTTCTGCAAAAAAACCAATATAAGCCAGTGAGGTGAGTATTAAATTAGAAGATAACAAAATGGTACAAAACAAACCTGAAGAAGGGATTAAATACTATTTATTCTTTTCTCCCAAAGACTTCAAATTAGAAATCTTAGCAACAGAAGGCATAAGCTGAGCATCTGTACCTCTGCAACAAATCAAACAATTGTTGCAGTTGGACAGGAATCCAAACAGACAAAGTGGCACTCAAAATTATGCCAGAGGGCTCTCCTGGTCCGTGAACACCTCCCCGTATCATCAACCTTGCATCTTCACCCATATTTCCAACTTGAACTTCAACAAAGGACGATACAATTGGTGGATTGAACTCTCATCATATTCTGCATGCTCTCATTGTATGCTCTCATAACATACATCTCAATTAAACAAGACATCAAAACAAAAGTGTTATAAGACAATAATAATGTATTAATCAGCCAAAAAAAGGCATCGTGCTCAATTAGAACAACTCTAAGTACAAAGAGACGCTCAATTTATAAAAACTAGTAATATCGAGAGTAATCAACTCTAGCCGAAAATTTGTAAATGGTACAAAAACTCTTATATCTAGTTACTTATATTGACGAATTCCTGATTGAAAACAGCTTCATCTCCGAAATCCGGAGCTACATTTCCAACCAGAGGAAGCTCACTCTAAACAACACACAAATCGGAAAAAAAATTAAACATAAATCTGCCCAATTAATTAACACCAACACTTGTATGGTCAACTATAAACTACAACAATCACAAATGTAATAAATATATAAAAATAAGAAAAACTTACAGCCTTGACGATTAAGCTACGAGAGGAGCGAGAAGAAACGGAGAGAGATGTAAATGATTTACGGAGAGTAGAGGAATTGAAAAAGGGAGTAGAAGAAGCAGCTAGGGTTTTGTTTATTAAATTTGGGGGAAATGTTGAGACATGGTTTAGAGTTAGAGCGAACAGATTGAGTTGTCAAGCCCTACAAAATACGGAGCATCTCATCTATACCTTGGATTGTGAATCCAAAAAAATGGAACTAAACCCGGCGAATAATCAAGTAAGAGACATCCCTAAACCACTTTGTTTCAATTGAAGAGAGAGAAGAGAGAGAGAGAGAGAGAGAGAGAGAGAGAGAAAGAGTTAACCAAGACGGAATGAAAAATTATCAATCAAGAATAAAGCTGGAGACTCAAGCTGGAGACCTAATCGGAGAGATGAAGATATAAGTAAGATGAGGTCTGAGATTGAAAGTAAAAGGGGGAGATATTTTATCAGATTTAGAAGTAAACGGGGGAAACAAAATTTTGTGAAGGGGGAAAATGATTAAGAATAAAATCAAAATTAGTTTCAATTTCAAATTATTTATTTATTTTTATAATGATTAGTGTCAAAATATTTTTATTATTTTTATATTTTTTTCATATGACTAAATTTGATAAATCTTAACATCCGTACGGTTGGATCGTCGAAAAAATCATTTTAAAAATTAATCTTGTAAATCCGGAACGAGTCTCGTTGTCGGGAGGTGTACTTTTACCGGATTTTTCTAATCCTGACATGCAAGATGAAGTTCAAATTTTTTAATAATTTTTTCATATGACTAAAATTGATATATCTTAACATCCGTACGGTTGGATCGTCGAAAAAATTATTTTAAAAATTAATCTTGTAAATCGGGAACGAGTCTCGTTGTCGGGAGGGGTACTTTTACCGGATTTTTCTAATCCTGACATGCAAGATGAAGTTCGTATTTTTTAATAATTTTTTTATATAACTAAAATTGATATATCTTAACATCCGTACGGTTGGATCGTCGAAAAAATCAATTTAAAAATTAATCTAGTAAATCGGGAACGAGTCTCGTTGTGGGGAGTGATATTTTTACCGAATTTTTCTAATCCTGACATGTAAGATGAAGTTCATATTTTTTAATAATTTTTTCATAAGACTAAAATTGATATATCTTAACATCCGTACGGTTGGATCGTCGAAAAAATCATTTTAAAAATTAATCTTGTAAATCGGGAACGAGTCTCTTTGTCGGGAGGGGTACTTTTACCGGATTTTTCTAATCCTGACATGCAAGATGAAGTTCATATTTTTTAATGATTTTTTCATATGACTAAAATTGATATATCTTAACATCCGTACGGTTGGATCGTCGAAAAAATCATTTTAAAAATTAATGTTGTAAATCGGGAACGAGTCTCGTTGTCGGGAGGGGTACTTTTACCGGATTTTTCTAATCCTGACATGCAAGATGAAGTTCATATTTTTTAATAATTTTTTCAAATGACTAAAATTGATATATCTTAACATCCGTACGGTTGGATCGTCGAAAAAATTATTTTAAAAATTAATCTTGGAAATCGGGAACGAGTCTCGTTGTCGGGAGGGGTACTTTTACCGGATTTTTCTAATCCTGACATGCAAGATGAAGTTCGTATTTTTTAATAATTTTTTCATATAACTAAAATTTATATATCCTGACATCCGTATGGTTGGATCGTCGAAAAAATCAATTTAAAAATTAATCTAGTAAATCGGGAACGAGTCTCGTTGTGGGGAGTGATACTTTTACCTGATTTTTCTAATCCTGACATGCAAGATGAAGTTCATATTTTTTAATAATTTTTTCATAAGACTAAAATTGATATATCTTAACATCCGTACGGTTGGATCGTCGAAAAAATCATTTTAAAAATTAATCATGTGAATCGGGAACGAGTCTCTTTGTCGGGAGGGGTACTTTTACCGGATTTTTCTAATCCTGACATGCAAGATGAAGTTCATATTTTTTAATAATTTTTTCATATGACTAAAATTGATATATCTTAACATCCGTACGGTTGGATCGTCGAAAAAATCATTTTAAAAATTAATGTTGTAAATCGGGAACGAGTCTCGTTGTCGGGAGGGGTACTTTTACCGGATTTTTCTAATCCTGACATGCAAGATGAAGTTCATATTTTTTAATAATTTTTTCATATGACTAAAATTGATATATCTTAACATCCGTACGGTTGGATCGTCGAAAAAATCATTTTAAAAATTAATCTTGTAAATCGGGAACGAGTGTAGTTGTCGGGAGGGGTAATTTTACCAGATTTTTCTAATCCTCACATGCAAGATGAATTTCAAATTTTTTAATAATTTTTTCATATGACTAAAATTGATATATCTTAACATCCGTACGGTCGGATCTTCGAAAATATCAATTTAAAAATTAATCTAGTAAATCGGGACCGAGTTTCGTTGTTCGGAGGGGTAGTTTTACTGGATTTTTCTAATCTTGACGTGCAAGATGAATTTCAAATTTTTAATAATTTTTTCATATGACTAAAATTGATATATCTTAACATCTATGCAGTTGGATCGTCGAAAAAATTTATTTTAGAAATTAATCTTGTAAACCGGAAATCTCATTTATAGAGTAATACTTTTACAATGGTTTCCTTGAAACACCATTGTGTAAAGATAAAATAAGACAACGCTTTTTTATTATAAAACCGTTGTGTGAGCATATCAGCTTTTTTCAATCTAACGGCTAATATCTACTCTCATTTCAATCAAGGGCTATCATTCAGACACTTCAGCAATCCGAGTAAAATGTTTACAACCAATCATGGGGTGCCACCTCATCAGGTGGTGCCCATTGAAATTATAAAATAACTATTTCAGACAACTGTTTTCTTCCGTTGTATGAAGTTTTCTAAGACAACCCTTGTAAAAACTGTTGTGTGAATTACACAACGTAATATCTAAAAGCTTGTATGAGACCAACTAAGACAACACTTTTGATTTAACATAAAACCGTTGTATAAGAATTCGGCTATTTTTGATCTAACGGCCAATATCAAATCTTATATCAATGAAGGGCTCTCATTTCGCCACGTCAGCAATCCTTGTGAATGATTTACCACATATCACGTGCTGCCACCTCAATACGTGGTACCCATTGAAATTCCTCAGACAACGGTTTCATTCCGTTGTTTGATGGTTTAGAGGACAACCTTTCTAAAAAACCGTTGTCTCAATTACACAATGTAATGTCAAAACCGTTGTCTTATATCCTTATACGTGAACATAGTAACAACGGTTTGTAATAGTTGTGTTAAAGATCTACAACAACACTATATTTAAAAAACTGTTGTCTGACTCGATGAGAGGATACAACTTGTACAACAGTTTAAAAAAGATGAATATCCGTTGTTTGTTCTGGAGCTCACACAACTGTTTTTTCAATAAAATAAATTCACCGTTGTATGATTTTTTAGGACGACGATTTTTGTCTTAACCGTTGTTTGTCAAGCGTTGTCTGATTGCAAATTTCTTGTAGTGCGGTCTTTTTTACGCTGGTCAAATTTAGCGAAATCGGTCAAATTTAATTAAATTTTACGGACTAAATGTGACCGTTCAAATTTGACCAACTAAATTTGACCGTCTAAAATTGACTTCAGCCGGTCATTTTTATATTTTGACCTTTGACTTCAAATTTTTTGTAAAAAATTGAATTTTCCGCCTCTTGTTAAAAATACCACTGCTAGCAGTCAAATTTATGAATTTGACCGACTTATCATCAGTCACTTTTATTAATTTGACCAGGTTATTTTTTGGTCAAAATTATAAATATGACTCCGTTTATGTTAGTCGAATTTATAAAAGTGACTGATTTCGATCAAATTTAAAGAGCAAATATGACTAATATAGGTCATATAGAATTATTACATGAAATATTGGTATGCTAAATGCAACGAAAAGCAGCCAAATTTAACATACAATTATTTTTTTAAAAAAACGGCCCTGTGAACCATTATATCCATAACCTCTATATACCATCCACAATCTCCGAAAATAAACAAAAAATCAAACAATATAAATATAAGTTTAAATTGCGACATCCGAATAACTTACTTAAACCATCCAAAAGGTTATACATGCCAATATATTGTCAAATATTTGACGTCTAATAGCTCAACAAGTTAAGCTAGGCTGGGAGATTAATTGTTCTATCCCAAAAAGTTAACCCAAAAGGAGACATATCACCAAAGTTTTTGTCCCAAAAAGTTAGCTACCGAGGAGAAATTGGTTGTTATATCCCAAAATAATTTTCTAAGAGTTGATATTAGTAGATATTAGAAGTTCATTCGGCGGAAAAGTCAACCTACTAGTAGTAGCTAGAGCAGGGAGTGCGCTAATGGAGGGAGTAATTCTCAGCATCCTGATCTTCGACATCTTCATCGTGGTCTTCGAAGTCGTTATCATACAAAGGAGCCTTTTCAATTCTAGTACGTTGTAATACAACATATAATTTGTATCAATTATCTATACAAATTGCAATTTACATTCACATGCTGTAAACAAACTAAAATAACCAAAATATGAGAAGTTCCAGGAACCCGAGGTCAAACACCATCTTTAAACATTTTACTCTGTACATATCAAGCATTTCTTGATTTAAACTACAAACTTGCACAATTCATATTTAGTCATTAATACTAAATATATGAATTAACACATGGGACACATTATAAAAGAACACAACATGTTCTAGCTGGAAAATAACATGTCCATTTAGTTATGTTTATGTAAGTCTAAATGATATTCTATTCAGGAATAAATGGTAAAGTTTGTTGTCAAAGTTTAGAAATGACTAAAAATAAATCCCTAGTTCCTTAGCTTCAAGTTATGGCTAGCTGCAGTATATTTATGTATTATTTTTAATAAAATTTAGGCATCAACTGAATCAATTACAATAATTGAATACTGTCTTTTTGTGAATATAAAATTTCATTGTACATACCACAACATTAGAAACAGCTTCGATCCCAGAGGAAGGTTAAAAGTTAAAAAATCTTGTTGAGCTAGTAGATTAGCCTACCATTTACAAATATGTGAGTCTTGGCCTCATATGTGGTGTGCACGTATCAGTATATATACCACTTTACCGTTCACTTGTAAACCATCCACTTATCTAACAGAGGCTATATTATCACATGCCATAACTTTGAAAATCCTGTAACAGAAACTTAGCTATAGGTTGTGGTTCATGGACCAAATAAATTTATATTTGTTATTTTTGTGCTTCCTCCTCACTAAGTGATATTATTTTTTTTACAAGAACCGTTTCCCACTCGAAAAATATAATATAAATATAGAATCAAATTTATTTCTATAGTTTAGGTAATTTGTATAACTATAACTGAAAACAAAGATGCCATAGAAAATTATATGAATTAAGATGAGAAAGGTACAACCAAAATTACTTTTTTTTTCAATGCTATGACATTGGCATCAAAAACAATGGTTGTCGCATGCCGCATATGGCATAACTCCTACTGCTTTGGGTCATCTCGATTCGGGAATGCTGTAATGGCCACCTCTTCCGCGTCCACCTCTTCCCCCTCTACTACCACCAATCCAGCTGCTACTAGACCCCAATGCCATAAGAATCACAAATAGAATTAACAAAAAACTACACCTACCAACCTGCATATATGAACAAAAAACAACAAAAATCAAAAGTAATTTACAGAACATGTTAAGATAAAAAAAATTAGACATAAATTCAACCTTAATATGAAATTAAAAAAAAGGTAGAGTACTACTTAGTATCGACATAACAGCTAACAAAAAAAGACTATATATTAGTTTGACATATTATCCACATATTTTACAAAGGCATGCTCACATAGTTTTACAAAGGCAGGCTCATAATTTATAATAATTTATCATAATTTATCGACATATTAAGAATGAGCAATGTGAAACCTTAACATATCAAAAACCAATTACAATTCATATATACCATACTTAATTCTTCTCTTGACTGGTAGATAAAATCTGCAGTTTGAAACATACGGAATTTATTTACCGTAAATAGGCAGGAAACAAGATTAGAGGAGACTTACAACGAATCGAATAATAGGCAGGATGACAGACGGAGGAGTTTCATAGACGATTCTGATAATAGTTGTGTTGGGTTGGGGTCTTTGGGTCCTTGGTTGGGGGGTCAAAAAGCTGAGGGAGGCACCAAACAATCAGCCAAGAACACTTGAAATAGAGATGAAAGGACTATAAATCCGTTTGTATATTGGCCATCTTTAGGGTTTAGACACTGATTAATTGATTTTTAACGGAGGGAAGGAAGCATAGGTTAAAGAGAGATGACCAAGAGGCGGCCATTTAAGTTTGTGTCTTATTCACGGAGAAGTGAAATAGAAAGGGGGAATAAATGGGGGGAAACCAATTGGATGACAACAGGGAACAAAAATTTTGTAATTCGATCCAATTTACAAAAATTCAATAAAAAAATTTATAATAATTAAATTATATAATAATTAAAATTATCTATTTTTGATATTCTTTAACTAAATATCATTATAATAATACTTAAAATGAAATTATTATAAAGTCAAGTAAAATAAATCTGGAAATTTTTAGTACTTCACGTGATTAATAATCAATCTATTGTAACATCCGATACAAATATATCATAGACAAATTTGTCAAACATTTATCTTCATTCCACGAAGGTGTACATTTACTAGATTTTTCTTGTTAATAAGTTTATAAATTGATAATGTTATAATTTTGATGATCACACTGTTAGCAAATTTATAACTTATTTTATTGTCTTATTAGCAAGCTGATGATAAACAAAATTTGCGGTTTTGAAGAAAAATTATTATAAATTAGTTTTGTAAGGACTCGGGTTGAGCAAAACCGAATCAAAACCGAAAATTATAATTAAATTTGAATGTTAACTTAGTTTGTATATATTTTGAGTATACTTTCTTTTAAGATTGATCCACGAAGTACACTGTAAAAATACAATTTTGTAATCATTGAAAATTATACTTGTTATTTAATATATTGGGTTAAATTAAGTGATCAAATAAGAAACACAATTAAATTTTAATTTATTGTATGGACCTAATAAGTAGATATCTAATATCAGACCCAATTAAATTATAATGGGGATTTAGTTAGGTGGTATATAAACAGGGTTATAGTCCCGAATATATCAAGTAGGTTACACGACTTATATTCTACCCATCACAGAGAGCTTTTGAGAAACTCTAAGGAGTACCTAGTTAAGAGAAAGACACTAATCAAGAACATAATACATATTTGGGTACCGTCACAATTATCGCCTCATGGATTCTGGATTGAGGTACGCTTCCACCCTCGGTTTAATACAGTATCGATAATTACGGTCATTTTCTCTATTTTAAAGAATTATATGTTTGTAGAATTATTAGATTCTATCAATCATATTTAGGTTGTCGGGATTACAGTTATTATTTGTTTTGAGATTGTGACATATTTAATAAATTCGGTGATCAATTTACGAGATAAAACCCTCAGTGCGGCTATGTCTTTGTCTTCGTGCATTCATATAAATATGTATTTGTCTGTTATTGTTATGGCATCCAATAATGATCATAACATTTCATTGATTAATAATATATTCTTTTACATAAAAATCTTGTGTGTTTCTTATCAGGAATACGGGTCGAACCTTGCTAAAATTCTTGTGTGTTCTTTATTTGTTAATATCTTTATTTAGCTTTGCATATTTATTATTAGCTGACTCACAACATATATCTAAACATATCAGCAAATTGTTCAGAAATTTGATAAATATTTTATAATACATAAAAATTAAATCAAGGTAGCGAAAAACATTTATTCACTCATCGTGTAGAATTTCATAAATAATAACTACAACAATCAAATTTATAAATACCATCGAGTATGGATTGCTTATGTTGTTTATGTGATTTGGGTACCTTATATTTTTCCTAAAAATTAATGAATTATTTAAAATTTATTAAAATTTATAAACAGAAAATGTTAAATAAATACATAAATATTTATTGTAATGTTGTAAATACATTATTTTGTTAAAATAGTTAAGATGCAATGTCTATAGTTGGATGATTTTTGGCATGGACTATGAAAACAAAGAAAGTTATCATATGTTCGGTTGGATCATTTAAATTATAATTTGAATATCATTAAACTAATAACCCTAGATATTAACGGTCTAACCCCTAAATACAAAAATTAATTCTTATATTTTACACAAACATTCAAACAATATAACGTATTGTTGATATAAATTTTACACACATATTATTTTTATGCCACTAATTTTTTAAAGGATACACTCTGTTCTCATCCTAAACACATAAAATATTCATAAATTTGAAAGTAAGTAACTATTGATTTTTTTGTTGAATAAATATAAAGTCAATATTTATTTATCTTCTTTAAATTAAACTTGACCGGTTACTAAAATAATTTTCTATACGTTTTTTTTGTTATTTGGGTGCCCAAAATATTTGTTTTTGAATTTAATAAATTATTTATTATTTATTCAAATTAATAAACAAAAAAAATTAAATTTAAAATTGACCACGGGCCATCATATTTATAAATTTGAGCGTCGTCGTTCAAATTTATTTTTCGATATTTTCGTTTAACTATGGCGGTAATTTCACCGCCAAAAATATTAATTTGACCCCGCCTAAATATGACCGAGTTCGGTCAAATTTGTACCCATCAAATTTTATTCCATTGGAGGGAAGTTTCCCTCTCATTTCGTTCGGGCCTAAAATTTAAATATGACTGACTAAATTTGACCGAATATAAATTTGACTTCTTTTGGTCAAAATTAAGCCTTGACTAGTTGTAGATGAATGTTTGACTTTAAATTTGACTAGCTTCAGTCAAAATTGAGTCTGACCAGTTAAAAGTTAAAGTTGACTGTAAATATGACCGCTCGTGGTCAAATTTGCCCGCGGTCAAATTTGCCCGCGGTCAAATTTTCCCGCATTCATATTTAGTCGGTCAAATTTACCCTTGTTTGTTTGTAGTGTTTGTGCTCAATTGCTTATAAGTGCACAGCAAAAATCCTTGCCTCCAGAATGAAAATTCTCATGCCCAAGATTATAGACTTGGCTCAATCTGCTTTTATAGATGGCAGAAGCATTACCGATAATATTCTAATGGCTCAAGAATTGTTCAGGGGATATAATAGGGACACAGGTACCCCTAAATGTGCAATTAAAATTGATCTTCACAAGGCCTTTGATTCCATCAGATGGGACTTCAATATAGCAATTATGATTAAAATGTAGTTCCTTAATCAGTTTTTGAAGTAGGTTGAAAGCTGCATAACCACGCCCATATACTCTATAAAATCAATGGTGTTTTGAATGGCTATTTCAGAGGTGGAAAAGGCCTCATATATGAATGTGTTGTCATGCTTTCTAGATCAGAGACCTAATAACTTCAAACATCATTGGAAGTGTAAAGAATTACAGATTTCTCACTTATTCTATGTTGACCATGCACTTCTTTTCTCCAAATGTGACAAGCAATCTATTAGCCATCACTAGTACAAACTGGACTTTTAGCGTCGGTCAAAACAGTACTAAGGCGTCGGTCAAGTGGCGAAGTAAGTATGTGAGACGCTATAGGTATGGACCTACAGCGTCCGTTAGACGTGCGACACACAAACATTACTTGTGTCTCTTAAGAGACACACGTCATAGGGTCATCAACCGACACTATAGGTTGACTTATAACGTCGGTGTTATGTATAGAACTGACGCTATAATTTGACTTATAACGTCAGTGTTTTATAAATAGCCGACGCTATAGGTTGACTTATAACGTTGGTGTTATATATACAACCGACGCTATAGGTTGACTTATAACGTTGTTTCAATAAAATGCCGACGCTCTTGGTTTGATTAATTGCGTCGGTCCGCAAAATGCTGACGCTCTTGGTTTGATTAATTGCGTCGGTCAACTGAAATGTCGACGCTGCTGGTTCTCACCTATTGCATCGGTTCACTAAAATGCCGATGCATCAGGTGTTCACGATATACGTTATGTTATTTAACCGGCGCTATTGCTTCTCATCACTAGCATCGGTTAGTAAAATGCCGATGCTTTTTGACAGTAAAAAATTAAATTTTTCCCTATTTTCTTTTGAAATTTTATATATTTTCTATTAACTTGTTTCATTATACAAATATACTAACGTCCCAAAAATACAGTACAACTGAAAATTAAATTGTATAACTCAAAAATAATATATTACAATAAATTTAAAAAATTTAATTATACAATGTAATTGAAAGAAAAGTAACTATTGAATTAAAAATACCATCCAACTCTTTCTATTAAGGTTCTCTTACAGATAAAAGATAACACATATTGTATCTCCTTAATAAATACTTCAAAATCTTCAAGTCCCTATTTTCTTTCTGCAAATTGAGATCGCAAAACTATATCTTGTGTTTTGACAAGAACATGAGATGCTTTTAAATGCTTGACCATGTTATAATATGCTCCGTCGGAATAATGCTTGATACTTGAGAAAATGGAGAGCTAGAGAGGAAAAAATCAACTAACATGTTTCATTGAAACATAGACGAGCCATTTTTGGTTTACAGATTCAAAAGGGCTTCAAGAGTTTGCATTAACTTCATTCCAACAGAAAGTATTTCAGATTTCCAGTAACACTGCAGCATATACCAAAAATAACATGTATCGAATTTCTAACATTATGAATGAAGTTAATGCAATTAACATGTATGAATTTCTAACATTATGAATTTCTAACATTATGAAGAGTTCTCGCATTTCTCAACCAATCAGCATTAGGGAATAGCACTATGAAGGTGGTGTTCAAATAACTTACCTTCCTCCGTGCTTCAAAATAGTTAAAACAGAACTCACCATGATCGGGAAAATTACTCAACTCTTGGGATTCAAGAGAACCAAGATACTCAAATAGCTTTTCAATGTTTTCTTTCCAGAGACTCCAAAAGTGAATAAGAGATGTACGGGAAACCTCATTCTGGGATATTATCTCTTCTGAATGACTTGAATAATTCACCACATTAGGTCATATTCCTGAACAAATTACTTTCAATTATATATAGTGCAAAACAAGTAATCTGCTATAGTAAAGATTTTCTCAATCCTTTCTGTCCTTAATTTGGACATTAATACCTGATTTTGGTAAGCCTTGAATTCCGGGGTCTGCGCATACTTCAGGCAGACTGCAAGTCCCCAATTGTGTGGTTATGAGGACCACCCTGTAAAAATTATTCACTAACATTAACTGGAATAATATAATTATGTAATGACATTCATGGTTATAGAGCTGGAACTCAGCCTAACTACCTGAAAACCTGGGAAATCAGTATTGTTGATAGCAGATTCTAAATAAAAAACAAGAACAGGGTCTTTTTTGAAAAAAATCATGCCTGCTCTAGGGCCTCTCAAATACTGTTCAGGATAGTTTGTAAGCTTGTGTATACACAAAACTCTAACAAGGGGAAGAACAGGAAAATTAAAAATAACAGAGGCCTCCAATACAATCCAAACTAAGACATGTATAAATGTATCTTCAATACAACTATCTTTTAGTTTCTTGAAATACTTTTAACGAAGACCAAACTATTGTAATAAGCAACAAAATACAAATATCACAGAAGTAAGAATATACTTGTCCCCAGAAGTAAAACTAAATAAAAGCAACATAAGCTTAATTATTTTAATGTATTTGCAATACATACTTCTTGATTTTGAAAAAAATAGTCCACACTCTATAATATTATACTTCTTATTCTTCTGGCTAAGTAAATATAATGCTAATTACCTCTCATCAACCAGGGTTCCCAAGTTTAAGGCCACTCAGTTGTTTGAAAAATGTCCCTTTCATTGACATATAAATTAGTATAGTGATACTGCTAAGTATATACTCATACTAGGTAGATATCATAATGGCTTTGGCAACTAAGGAAATATATCATCATGAAAACAATTAAAAGGAATACGTTACTTTCAAGGTATTAAAATTATTCAAACTGAAGGTAAAGTACATTAATAGACACAATCATATAGCACATATTTACTAGGCTTTTGTAACTGTAGTGTATAGGGAGTTGATAACAATCACACAATATGACCTAATAAGTAATGACCAGCGGGAAAATTATCACAAAAAGTGTTAAACCTGTGTACACACCTTATGTGTCGTAGTTGATACAATATCACAATACTCAAATGTATCAGCAACAACAGAAGCAACGAGTCCACTTATATGAGCTATATTCATCATAAGAAAGGCACCCACATCATCTGCAATATTTTTTACCATATGATGTAGTGATGGACACATGATCAGAACACAAAAGCAAGCATAAATAGATACCAATTATAAAAAATTTAAACACAAAAAATTAGAGGAACCATCTCACATGCTTTTCGACAAGCAGCCAATATATTGTACCTTCCTCATACGAGGATAGTCAAAATCTCGAGGATAAGCATTGACACCGGCAATAATGAGCTTTGGTCTAAAGAGATTAGCTGTTTTCTCAAGCATGTCGTAATCAACAAGACCTACAAGAAATGAAAAATTAATTTAAATTAGAAAACTTTATCAGGTACATATATCAACACATGCAACTTTAGCACCTTCCCTACCAATACATATAACATATCTACTATTGTTGCTTTAAAAATCATAGTAAAATGTATCACCTATGGATTTATTAAGCCGATAAAGCATAGATTTAAAATAAACAGATGTTCCTGATACACATCTCTTAGGAGTCATGAACCCATGGGACAAGTGTCCCCCATAGGGCAAGTCCAGTCCCTTATTAAGGAGAATTACATTAATACCGATGCTGCACTAAGACCGTAAAATTGAAATTAAACAGAAAAGATATATTTATAGCATACCATTTGGCGATCATGTGGCCTAAGAATTGAAGCGTAAACTTCAAAATTTTCTGGTGAACTTGATAATGGCTTAACGTTCACGCCCCACTTCTCCCCATCTAGGTGAAGCGCAGCTAGTGCCCTCTCTTGACAGAGAATTTCTAGTTCATCAATGTACTCATTTCCACCACAATACCTGAATATTATAATTAGTTCAAATATAACATAGCATAACGAATCATACAGTCTTTTCATTCTAGATCATTTCTGACCTCTTTCCTGGTAGTCCTCCAGAATACTTATTTGTAAGACAAAAACCAACTGCTTCCAACACTGCTCGGTATGTAAAATTCTCTGAGGCAATAAGTTCTTAGCTTCAGAATTGTCTTTGTTTTTCACTGTCAATAAGAGAACAAACCTTCAGATCAAATTCATCCAATCGGTTCTCTTGAAATCTTATCACATCACCTAAATATGGAATTTGTAATGCTATAAATGCAAACTATTATTTTAAGAGTCCAGTGAGTAACTAGTTATGGCTAATGCAGAGAAACTATAGTCATCTAGTATTTACCAAACACGCTAAACAAATGTACATCTAATGAGTATTGGAAATGTTATCTATGTGGGGGATTACAGCTGACTGGCATAAAAGAGGTCAACTAGTAGGAAAGTGATTCTCAACCTAGAAATTATAGTACATCACAAAAATACACAGCTATTAAAAGTTTTTTGTAATCTTCTTCTCCATATTTCCAGCATCACTGCCCTCTGTGTCTTGGTCTATATTTTTTACAAGTACCATAGTACAACCTAACAAAATTCTACTAAATCCATGCTATAAATTTAGGTAATTCTAGCCTAGGTGGATTAATTTTCTTGTATCAAAGATGATTAAATTAATATAATTTTGAGCCTGAACCTGAGTTTCAGCCTCCTACACCGGAAGTTGTTCAAGCTTTGGTGCAACTGCTGCAGATGGCCAGCGTACAATAAAAAGATCCAAAACTTAACCTTGTTGCCGAATATATATGCAAAGCAAATAAATTGAAAAAATTATACAACATAATCACAATTTATAAGAAGTAGAAGAAGTACACAAAAAAATCCTGAAACAAAACTTGAGTAGCTCATTGTTACCTAATTGAAATCGTTAAAAAATATCCAATACACCTAACTGCTCCAGAATCCAGTCTGCGATAACCGTAATTTAGTGAAGCTGAATCCTCAATTTAAACCCAAATTTGTCCCTAATTCAACCTAACTGATACAATATGAAGCATTATTTGAATAAGCCCCATTTGATTTGCTGATTGAAGCCACAAAATATATTGTTGAACCTAAGAGAAGAATGGGTGTGTACGAGAGAGATATAGCGAAAAAGAGGGAGAGAAAGATAATGGGCCAAACAGAGAGAGTTAATAACAGGGAATTGATTTCGGAGCCACAAACTGATACAAAAAGCTTATGAAGAACAGAGAGGAGATTAACTCTCAGAGATGATATTAATGGGGTGAAGATAAACAAGAGAGGGAGAGTGTTATTATTGTTAATGAGTACCATACTGTGTTTTTTCACAAGGTAGTACCAAATAAATATATTTATAAATATTAAAAATACTTGTAGCCTCTTTTTAAGATAGTACTTGTACTATTTATATACCAATATTTTTCAAATAATTAATTTAGTTTTTTCATTAATTTATAAAAATATCAAATAACAAATAATTTTTAATTATTCAATTACATAATTACTAATTATATTTCTAAAAATATAATAATTTATATTTCAAAAGCCGACACTAATTATAAATAATTAAATATACACCTCTAATATATATATATATATAGACGATGATGTTTTTACAAATATTATTTATTAGTTTCTTTGTAATAAGTTAGTTATTTTTAATTTTTGCTTTTCAAAATATTTTTAAAAAAAATACTCCCTTGGAGATTAATTATCGCACAATACTTGTACATATATATTTTTATACAATTATATAATTAATTATCATTATTGTTATTTATTTTGCTTATTCAATAAATATTAATATTTTTTGTATATTATACTCGATTTGTAGTAATTTTGTATTTATTTTTTAAATTAATATAACATATAATTAATGTAGGTAGAGATGAAAATTATGGTTCATGTTAAAAAAATTTAATATGGAAGATTTTTTCAAAAAAGACAAGTATTATGGATTTGTGGGAGTATTTGTATTAATGTACTATATTGTTAATGCATGTGTATTTATTTATATAAAATTAAAATTTCAATTATTTTAAAAAATTAGAAAATAACATTTCAAATATACTAATTATTAACATTTAAATTATTAGTTAATTTATTTAATTTTGTTTATCTTTTAAAAGAATTTAGAATTTAGTATATTATAGATATTAATTTCCTACTATTTTTTATTGCTTTTAGTAATTTCCCATCCACAATTTTTTTAAACTAATTTCATATTTATAACTATACTTAAAATTTTATTATTTAAAATTTTGGTTAAAATTATTTAAAAAAATATCACAATCTATAGTGTCGACATTTTAATACCGACCCTAAAACAAATCCTAAAGCGTCAGCATTTAGAAGACGACACTTTAAACCTAGTCTACAGCGTCGGCATTTAAAAGTCGACGGTTTACACCAAATTTGTAGCATCGGCATTTACAAGCCGACGTTTTAAATTAAACCTACAGCGCTGAAGCTACAATGTGCATTATAAAGACCGACGCTATATAGAGTTTTAGGCGTCGGCGTTTTAAACCCCGACACTACAGATTGTCAAAAGCGTCAGTTGAATGAAAGACCGACGCAACAGATATGCACAAATGCCTTAAGGCGTCGGTTAAAATTATAATCGACGCTTGAAGAGTGTTTAAGCATCGGTCCTGTATTCAACCGATGCAAAAAGTGCGACGCAGAAGGACCTTTTTGTACTAGTGCATGTCATGAATTATTTGACTATATTTTCCGATCTCAGTTTCTTGAAACCCAGTGTTTATAAAAGCATTGTTTTCTTTAGTAACTGTTCAAATGAGGTGACATCTTGGTTTGATGATCGGTTTAATATCCCCCATGGCCAATTCCCTGTCAAGTTTTTGGGTGTTCCTTTGATTACTACTAAGCTCAGCATCAATTATTGTATGCCATTAATCTTTAAACTCACAGATCGAGTTCATACTTGGAGAAACTTATTACTCTCTTTTGCATGAAGAGCTAAATTGATCAGAGTTGTTCTATTCTCTAGTCTACACACTTTATTCTTTCGGGTGCAGTTCATAAGCTTATATAACGGATTTTTATCAGGTCTATATGGAAAGGTGATTTTGATAAAGTAGGTGGAGCTAAGGTCAGTTGGGAGAAAGGATGTCTGCCTCATCAGGAAGGAGGGTTGAATTTAAAAAACCCTAGAGACTGGAATCAAGCCCTTACCCTCTCACTACTCTGTAAGGTGATCGGTAACTCTGGTTCTCGCTAGTTATCTTGGATAAATAAAACAGCCCTCAAAAGACACCACTTCCGGTCTATGCATATCCCCACTGACTATCCTTGGATATGGAGAAAGATTCTCAATCTTAGATCACTGGCTTTTCAGTTTATTTCATATAATATTGGGAATGGTCTTAGAACTTCCCTCTAGTTTGATCGTGATGGCAGAACACTTGTTTGGCCACTAATTGTAATATCCGGATATAACGTATATTTATTTTTGTCAATAAATAAACATAATGTGATTATTATGTGAATTTTTGGTGAATTACCTCTTAATTGGTATATGTGTTATATGTTTATATGTGATATAATTTGTGAATTTTAATTTTTATATGTCCAAAATAAAGTATAGATAATTTTGATATTTTTCTACTAATTTATATGTTCTTATATTATTTTATAAAGGATTTACGGATTTAATAAATTACTTTTCAGATTAATTATAAATTATCTTGAATAATCAGGAATCGTCCAACTTCAATCGTTTTTACGTTTATACTACCCGAAAGTCTATGGAAAACTCATTTCTAAACTAATTTGATTATTCCGAGCATTTTTCATGTTTTAACTTTTTCGATCCGGGATACAGTTTTATCTGTGGATTTCCGACGCAAATTTTACGATAAAATTTTTATTTCGGTAAATTGATAAAACCCGTATTTTCAAGAAACATGATATTTTTATTAAACTATTATATTATCTTTTCGCAATTCGTGTAACCAAAGCACTGACACCAAGACTGTATGTACAAAAAGCCTGGTTTTGATAATTATCCTAAAATCGGTACCGAATTGGATTAGTTTTATTAATACTTAGGGATTAAGTATTAAATTTTTATATCCGATATATTGCAACGGGGTACCAATATTCCGTAAATATAAATAGCCAATATATTATCTTATGTGGTACAGATAAACACAAATAATCAGTTAAATTATATGATTTTAAGAGAAAAACCCTAAAATTCACCGTGTTCTTCATAATCAAACAAGGATTAGAAGGCGTTATTGAACTTCAATTTGGGCGTGCAAGTAGTTGAATCGAAGCTCGTGGCAAGTAGAATCAAGTTTCATAATTCATACTACTGCTGATTTAACAGGTTATTTACTAATTATTTTATTAAATTTGAATTTATTTATGATTAAATTGGGACTTTCTGATTTTGAAGTTGTTTATGTGATTTGATGATTGTATGTTGTAGATCATGAAATTCTGGTCAATTTGGTATATCATATGTTAAATTTGGAGCTCAATAACTTGTTCAAATTTGTGCTTGATTCTGGAAATAAGAAATTAGGGTTTTTATAGTATGAATGTTCTTAATTGAAAATTAGGCGTTTTAAATTTGAGGGTTATTAGTCGAATTGGTTGGTACCAATGTGTAGATCGTATCAAAAGGAATTGATTGACATGAGTTTGAAGTAAAAATGATTATGGAGCCTCGCCGAAGTTAAAGAGCTCGACGGCGGCAATGATGTTTGATAGAATTTTCCGGCCATTTGGTCGATCCTTTGCGTGAAATAAAAATGCGAGTCGACTCCTGGTGGACTGAAGAAGAAATTTGCACCTTATGGTCCTTGTTTGATTGGGAAATCATTCTCGTCATCATCTGCGGTGACCTGGGCCGCGGTGATTGGCAAAATTGCAAATCAGCCCTCAAGGTTTTGGTGATGGTGAGTTTTAGTCTTGGAAGTTTACAATTTTTGCAAAAAAACCCCTTCACTAAGTTTCAAAACTTGCATTTTCAACCCTGTAGTTTTAAAAACTTTTAAAACTATTTTTAATTATTTATTTTAATTCTAAAATTCATTTTAATTATTTAAAAATTCAGAAATAAATCTTAGTTATTTAATTAATTAATCTTAGTTAATAATTAATTATTTATTTGGTAAATTAAATCAAATATTAATTTATCATTTTATTTATTTATTTATTAAATAATTTTAATTGATTATTTAATTGGATTTAATTATTCTTTTGATCTAAAAATTACGAAAAGTAGTTTTAAGCTTTAAAATATTTTTCTAAATTATGTTCAAGGCTCGATAATTATTATTAAATTATTTTAAAGTCAGATTCGGGTATTTGAACCTTGTTATTTATTTATAAAATGATACTGGTACCCGTTTTAATTCCGAAAAATATTTAAAAATTTGTATTAAATACGAGAAAAATCATTTTAACCCCGAACCTTCTTTGAAAAATTATTTTTATCGAATACCTTGCATGCTATGTGCTAGGTGCTATCTGATTAATATGTTATATGCCTATGTATTTATTGTTTGACTGTTTTGGTCATAACTTTCAATCCGTAAATCGGATTTGGGTGAAATGAAGGGTAGATAAGAGCTTATGAGGTCTATGTGACGATTAGAATAATATGAGATTGAGTATTGATAGATACTTGTGATGCTTAACAGAGTAAACGAGGCGTAGAAAAAGAAAGCAAGTGATCAGTAAATTGAACTGAAGCATAGGAAAAGAAAGTAAGTGATCAGTGAGTAGAAGCGAGGCATAGAAAAAGATGACAAGTGGTTGTTGAGAATAACACTTACACGAGTGCAAGTGAAGTTAGGAATCATTTGTGATAAGGTAAGTGTTCTGAAACTTTCTTGAGATATATTTTAAGTACCCTGATCAGTTCTTATTTTTTATTGGGAATGATTTAAATATATATCCGAGACATATCATATATTAACATGTGATAGTTGAGTTGCTTGACCCTAACCCTGATCATATAATTTGATACTTGAGTTGTAAGCCTTATTCCGTGTAAACTATCGATTGTTGATTTCCCAGATATTAAATCACAACAATGAAACAAAATTGCTTGAACATACAGAAACATATATATTATACAATGCGTTGGAATATCAAAGAGCTAAACCCTTTATAACCATTGAACCATTATTCATTTATTACATGTTTCTTCTATGGGCTTGAATCCATTCTTCATACATACCTTGATATACCTTGGTGATACACTAAAATTGCATTATGCTCTGAGACAAATGTATTATCAATGTTAGTTATGATTCTGCTTTATTGAATTACACTTCTTATCATATTGAATTATTTATTCTACAGTTAGAATGTTATTCTTATCGTAATGCAATTCTTTTCATATTGAATGATATACCTTGTGCATTTGTTATGTTATTCTACAGTTAAAAAGGAATGGTTTGTAGCAAAGATCCTCAGTCTAGTGTGTGAGCTAGGATTCTAGTTTGAGTTGGATCGAGCTAGCAGGAGCTTTATATTTTTTTTGAGTTATGTAAGCTTGTGAAAATAATTTCATTATCAGTTGTAAGTTAAATTAGTTGAGATCTGGTACGATGTAATAAAAGTTAAGGTTGTGGCTTGTTTTCATACTTAACCTGTTGCGATCTGTGATTGTGTAAAGAAGGGTCATTGTATTTAATATTTCATAAATAGGTTTATATTATGTGTGTGTGTTGTGAACCCCAAACTTCTCACCCGGGTTTGGAGGGATTCACATTAAAAATAGTGAATTGATTATATCTCAAATGGGTCTTAACTCTATTGACAAGGTTAGTGCACTTCTGAACTCAGGTTCCTGGGTTGTAATAACCCCCAAAATTTTCAACTTTTTGTAACCCTTGTTAATAGTGTTTTTGCTGAATGAGAAAACTTTTCATGCCACACTATGTAGGGGTTCTGTTATGGATATTATGAGATTTTATTAGTACTCTATACGGTATATGAGTGTATGTAAAGATCGTCAGAATCCAATTCCGAACACTTTGGTTTTTCCCGGAAATCCACTAGATACGGAGAGAATTGAGTATAAGGTAACAGGATAAACAGGATTTAAATTAAAGGATTATAATAGAGGATCATAAAAAGGAATATAATGTATTGAGAAAGTTTAAGGGAACCTAAGTAATAAGATCCCGGGTATGATCCTTCAAACGATAAATGAGAACGAAAGTTAAGCGAACCGTATAACAGATCAGCGGTCATTAGGCAAATAATTAGGGAGTTAATCAAAGGGATTAGAGAGAGTGATGTCACCCAACCAATGAGAAGAGGACAAGGAGGGAAGGATGACATCACCACATGACATGGGCATGACATGGGAAGGAAGGGGATGTGGTGGCTTTTTAACCACACAAAATCAAGGGCAACAAGGTAATTAACTAAATCAAACACAAAAACAAATCAACCAAGCCAAGCAAATTCATTCTTCATCAAAATCAAAAAGAAACCAAGGCATTGTTCTTGAGAGCTCTCGGCTTTTTACTATTGCAAAAGGCAAGAAAATTCAAAATCAAAGATCCAAGCTTCCTAAATTGGTGAGTTAATTTCCTAATCATCTTCATGCTTAGTTAGGGTTATATCATGAGTTTAATCCATCAATTCCTTCTCAATCTTCTTCATTTAATCAAAGAAGAAGACAATGAATAGTGTTTTCAAGTTTTTAACTTGAAATTTTTCTTGTTTTCCTTGAAGATCCAAGCATTCCTAAGACTTCTCAAGGCTTCCTAGCTCCTCCCACCACTTCAAGGAAGGTATATCATCTCCAAACCCTAGATTCCTATGTATTATAAGTTGATTTTGATTAGTAGGGTGATATTGTAGCTTGATGTTTGTGATTTAGAGTTTGGGATTGAAATGGTATTGAAATGGAATGGTAAATGTTGTTGTTTTGATTAAAAGAACTTAAGTATGGTTAAAGTTAAGCTTAGGCATAAGTATGAATGTTAAAATTGAATTGGTTGGGGTAGTTATGATGTGATAAGGATGGATGTTGGTTGTATGTTGGATTTGAGGTTGAATTGGGTTGGTTTTGAATGGTTTAAAATTGGGAAATCGCGTAAACATAGCCGTCATAACGTCCAATTTTCTTTGGACTGCTTTTGTGCATAACATTAGGACCCGAGAACCCCCTGCTAGACTATGACCATTTCCATGTTTAGATAGTTCGTGTTACGAGCTTCGTTTTGATATGTAGTTCGCTCGATTCCGATGCACGGTTTAGGAGAAACGACCGTTTCATGTAACGGCGTTTCGCGAACGAAACTTTTCCCCTCGCCTTACTTTGAAACATAGGTTAAAGACCAAAAAAGGTTAATTAATGTATGAAACATTTATGGTAAGTGTGTTAGGCAGTTGGTAAGACATTCGCGAAGGAATCGCCTTAAAACTCGTAAAGGTTAAATTATTAAAAATGGTGGAGCCGAGGGTACCCGAGTGACTTAAGCGAGTCAGTAAGCGCAAAACAAGCGTTAGAGTCTAAATTAGTTAAAGTATAGATTTACAAGTGACTTTGGTTTAATTCCAACTTACTTGTTGTTTATAGGTTACCAGACTCGTCCCGAGCCTTTTATCACCCCAAGTCGCTCAGGCAAGTTTTCTATCCGTTATACTGTTGTTGTGATGTATTTGTGTATATGCATGATCTTGCGTTAAATGTATATTTGTTATAGCAGATTCTTGCGTATATTGTAGCATGTTATATGGTACATATGCATGCCTGTTTCGTATTCTTGCCATATATATATCTGTTGGTTCAGTTGATAATACCTATACTAGAGGATAGCAGTATTTTGCATATACCTTTATTATAAGGACCCAAAAGGTGAAAACATTTTCTAAAACCGGGAGTCGAGGATCCCGAGTAGATTTTGTATATATGTATATATATACATATATATTTATATATATATATGGTTATAGTTTTCAAAACTATTACTCGAATAAGGTTTATTTGATAACTTTATTTTATTAAATGAATATTATTTGAATATTCATTCGAGGGCTTATGACTCTTTATATTATTTATTGAATATTATTTCGAATATTATTCGAGGGCTTATGACTCTTTTATATTATTATTGGATATTACTTGGATATTCATTTGAGGATGTGTGACTCCTTTATTTTATGAATGTTATTTATAATATTCATTCGAGGTATTATGACTCCGCTTATTACTACAATATATTCTTTATTTTATTAAAGAATATGGTGTCAATAATCAAACTTATTTTCGATTATTCAAATAAAGATAGTACTTTCGTATAAGTATATCTTTGGTTATTTAATACTCGTTTCAAGTATAAGTTTTAATACTTCTACTTCAATTATTTTTATAAAGATTATTCTTTATGGGAATATTATTTAAATAATAATATTCAGACATTTTCTAAATATACTGGGGACTGATTTACTTCATTAAATCAGCTTTACTCCAAACACTCTTTAAAGTGTTTTCGAGTCTTCAAAATGATTTTTAAAAGTTAGAGCGGATCCCAAAACTCATTTTTATATTTAAGATCTTCCTTTTTAAGGGGACTTGAATACTCGCTCAAAAATCTAGGGGATCCGGCTCTGTGGTGTATTTTATATTCGCAACAAGGTTGCAGTTTTGGTAAATAAATTGATTACTTACCCAACGTTCGGGAAGTAAGTCCATCTATTGAGTCGGCATAAGCAACATGGGCTCAGTGGGCGTCCATGATAGTGTAAGTGGCTCAGTGGGAGTCCATCAAATGCATAAGTGGCTGAGCGGCAGTCCAGCATAAGGTCCTATTGAGACCAGGGTGATGACCAGTGGGGAATTCGTCCATCTACTAGTAGAAAAGGTTACTTATTGGTATCTTTGCCTGATCAGCGAGATACCTGGTTTATGCCAAAATTCTTTTCCTTTCCCAAAATTTATTGGATGTTTCAAACTCTGTTCACACTTTACATGACAGAGGTTTTCAGGACATGTATAAGGAAGATGTATATATGTGGATATATATATATATATATATCAGAACTTAATGAAGTATATCATAACTTCATTTCCTTTAATAATATTTCAAAGGTTTAATCTATTCAAATCTTGTCTTGTAGTCTCATCTATGTGATGAACTGGTAAAAGCTCATTATACTTTGAACAGTGGTAGTTCAAGCAGCTTTTTAAATGATATAAGTATAGTGAAGTATTTGGTAACTTCATCCCTTGTTTTTACTTATATCTAGTAAGTAATTATCTTACGCATGATAAAAAATTCTAGTAAGTATCCCTTTAGATACTTATATTATTGTTATCACTATATATTATCTTGCGATCTGTAAGGCTCACTCTTGCTTTATTTCTTCATCACACAACAACAGTTAGGAAAGATGGCCAGACTCCAGCAGGTGGGAAGCGTCCCGCGTCTTCCCGATCATGTTGTAGCTGCTATAGCTGCAGATGTAGATCTATTGGTAGATCAGGCATTCTATTTTTGGGAATCAAATTATGTATAATTATAACTTGTGGCAGATAATGGCAATTAACTGTAAATTATCAAGTAATCATTTTGGGTTGTAATAACTTTTAAATTGTGGATTCAAAGACTTGTACTTATTTCAATTTCATCTCTGAGACTATAACGGGTTGTGGTGTGTGTTAGTGTGGGGTCACAGCATAAGGTTATTTATTATTAATTAAGTGAAGTGATATTATGGAAAGAAAGACCGTGACGACCCGGATCCCCGACCCCGGATCTGGGGGTGTTACAGAAATGGTATCAGAGCCAAGCGTTATAAACCTCAGAGATGATGCGACGATATAATAACAAACTCACAAAGATAATAAGAACTCTTGCCAAGTTCATGGTCGGACTACTTAAAGTAGTGCTGACAGTTAAAACCCTTACGGGAACCCTTATAAGTATCATGATAGTAACTTAGCTCGTTTAATGTGTAGGCGCCTGAGATAGAGTACCCTGAGATGTTCGAGCGAGAACATGATGAGGCACTGCTAGATGTTGAGGATCAGGAGGAGCCTGAGATGGAGGAGGATGAGGAGGACCCCTCAGAGGAGTCAGAGAGGGAGGTCATTGCTATTTCAGATGAGGAGGACCCCTCAGAGGAGTCAGAGATAGAGGTTATTGATATTCCAGATGAGGAGGACCCGGATGAGGTCCCAGTAGCTGAGGAGCGTGTTGGACCTATGGTAGTGTATGCTGGTACCCCATTACCCACACTTCCGGTGGTCAGAGCCCCTACCCCTCCACCACTATCCTGGATTCCCGATGATGACAGCTCAGAGACCCATACTTCCGAGCCTAGGCAGACCGAAGAGGCACCCTCAGCGGCTCCGAATTCACCACCTCTTGACCCTGCCCACAGGCAGTCTTCGTTAGCTCATGGATATGTTCAGGATATTCTGAGGACCCGAGTGGCTGTTGCCGAGGGCCGACTAGATGAGGCCAGGAGGGAGTTGGATGCAGAGAGGGCGGGTAGGCGTACCCGAGCTTATGAGACTAGGGCTTCTATACCCCGATCCTTGAGGAGGGAGCTTACGGGGATAGAGCAAACATCCCGAGCGAGGCTCAGATCGCTCCAGGGGGACAGGCATGGTAGGATCTCCAGGTGGAAGGCCGACTATATCTTCCGTCGTGCGATGGAAAGGGTATGGGAGCTGACCCGCTCCGGTGTGTGATTCAGGATTGACGATGGAATAGTCTAGTTGTCTAGTTAGTCGAGGCCTTAGTAAGAGCCAATTTTCCGGGATAGTTAACTTATATATAGCATCCTTTTTTCTGACTAGACAGATAGACTCTTGTGTATCACTTTTGGGACAGATGACTGTAGCACTGTTGTACTTTTGACCAGATCAAACTATGTATTTCTCGCATTATGTATATATTTGTTTCCTTTCGGTTCAGTTCCATAGTGACGGGATCACTGTTTTTATCATTATTATTACTGCACTTCGTATTAGAACTTTCTTAAAATAATAGAATTGCGATATACGTTCTCCCCATTATGAAGTTGTGCAAGGCACAATGTTGTATATGATTGTGACCTAACGTTGAATTTCCCAATAATTTTTTTTATTATCAGAATCATGCCGCCAAGAAAGATTGGAACTAGGGCGAACCCTCGATCTGAGGACCAGGGAAGCCATAACCAGGATGATAGGAACCAGGAACACAGTGAAGAGGAAGATGAGGATTATGTGGAACAGGATGACTCCCTGTATGAAGAGGAAGAGGAAACATATGATGTTGAGGGATTTGAGATAGAGGCTGAAGAAGGAGAAACCGAGGTTGAGCAACCAGTACCAAACCCAGGCATGGATCGTATGGGCCAGTTCATGCAACTCCTGAGGCAGAATTTGGAACGTCAACCCAACCCACCCCCTCAAGGAAATAATAATAATGTGGCAAACTCTTTCAGGGCTTTTAAGTCCCTTAAGCCCCCTGAGTTCCACGGATCAGCCGACCCAGTTGAGGCAAGGGCATGGTTAAAGGAAATGGAAAAATCCTTTGAGATCTTGAGTACCGATGAGGCACAGAAAACTGTATTTGCTACCTACCTTCTGAATGGAGAAGCTAACTACTGGTGGGAGGCCATGAAACACATGGAGGCAGATGCTATTATAACCTGGGAGAGATTTAGTCAGTTATTTCTGGGAAAGTATTTCCCGAGGTTTATGGAAAACCAGATGGAGCTCAAGTTCTTGGAGCTAAAGCAGAATAACTTGTCTATAGCAGAGTACGAAGCGAAATTTACTAAGTTATCAAGGTTTGTGCCGGAGTTTGTGAGCACCGCGGAAAAGAAAGCTAGGAGGTTTCAGCAGGGACTGAAACTGTGGATTCAGAATAGGGTGGCAATCCTTGAGCTTACGGACTATGCCACTCTGGTGCAAAAGGCAACGATTGTAGAAGTCGGAAGTGAACAGATGCAGAAGGAAAGAGAGAATAAAGGAATAAAGAGGAAAAGTATGAGCATGGGTGGAGGTTCCGCAGGAAGGAGCTTCCCAACTAGATTTAATCGAGGAGCAGTGTCCCTACCAGGAAGGAACACTGGGTTTAAGTGGCCAATGAGTGTGAGTGTGAGCCAGGGCGGCCAGAAATCAAGAATGTCCTATTCCAACCAGTCTCGACCCCCATTGCCAGCCTGTAATATATGTGGAAGGAATCATACTGGGGAGTGTAAAGGAAAGCCAGTAACCTGCTTTAAGTGCGGTCGGGAAGGCCACTATTCAACTAAGTGCCCATCATCAACCCCTGCCGTCATTCCAACCACCACTTGTCATCAGTGTGGACGCCCAGGTCATTGGAAGAGGGAATGCCCAATGAACAAACCAGCAGCTTCGGGAGCAAGCAGGGCTGCTTCTAATAAGCCACCTACCGCGAGGACTTTCAACATGACAGTCCAGGATGCTATGAAAGATTCAGATGTGATAGCAGGTACCCTTTCTCTAAATTCAGTCAGTGCAAATGTTTTATTTGATTCGGGAGCAACTAAATCTTTTATATCAAAGGACTTTGCGCGTAAGTTAAGACTTAAGGCTGAACCCTTGATAGAACCCTTGCAAGTAGAAATAGCCAATCATGATATTATTCCTGTTAACCAGATTCACCCCGCCTGTGAGATAGGCATAGGGGAGCAATCTTTTAGGGGGTGTTTGGTTCAACAGTATTGGGTATAAGGTATGGGGTTGGAATGGATAAAACCCATACCTTGTGTTTGGTTGAGTATTTTTAATTTTAAAAACTATTTCTCTAACCCATGACGTATAGGGTTTAGAAACCCATGTACAAAGGTGGGTATGGGCCATATCAAACCTTCAGGAATCATTTATCACACACGTCACTTTTTACCCTCGCTTTTTATTTCCCGGGCTCTACTCACATCTTCCCGCGGCCTTCTTCTTCTCGCAGCCTCAATTTCTTCTTCCCATCTTCTGCTTCAGGTACGTTAATTTCTAATTTCTCCAGTAATCTGATAATTTTGCCTTTATCAATAATCAAGAAGGCATATATAATTCAATAATCAAGAATCAAGAATGTATATACATATATATGAATCGTAACTCAGATGTATGTATATATATGTAATTGTTATGTGCATATATTTTTATAAGTATTATGTATGTATTCTATCTTATCACTTATGTATTTTTTTATGTAAGTTTGATTTATAAATTTGTGAGTAATTTTATACAGAAATGGATGAATCTGGACTATCATTGTTAAAGAAGAGGAGGAGAAGACAAAATGAACTACTTATGACTTTATTAGTTATTATTAATAATATGATAATCATGTATTTGGTATTGCGTACAATTGGTGTGTCTATGCATAGAATACATCAAAGTAGAGATAAAAAACGTCACAGACTAGAAAATCTGAATGAATTGATCACATATAGTGATGTTGCTTGTAAAAGCCAATTACGTATGAACAGATAAACTTTTTTTGTACTTTGTGAGATGGTTAGAGATATTGGGGGATTGAGAAGTACTCGGAATATGAGTTTAGAGGATATAGTGGCTATATTTTTGTACACATTGGCTCATCACAAAAAAAATAGGACAGTTGGAACATATTTTCTTAGAAGCGGAGAAAGTGTGAGCAGACAATTTAATTTGTACCTTCTTGCGGTTCTTAAGCTACATCAACATTCGCTGAAAAAGCCTGCCCCAATAACAAAGGATTGCAAGTCAAATAGATGGAAATCCTTCAAGGTACATGTTGGAATATATAATTTACTTATTTAATTAAATAATTAACTTTAATGATTTGTATGTGGGTATAAAAGATTACATTTTAATTTTGTAGAATTGCTTAGGAGCTCTAGATGGTACCTTTGTTAGCGCTCATGTAAAAAATGAGGAGAAGGGACGATATCGAACACGAAAAGGCAATCTTGCAATGAATGTCGTAGGTGTATGTACACCAAATATGGAATTTATATTTGTCTTACCTGGATGGGAAGGTTCCGCACATGATGGTCGTGTTCTACGAGATGCAATATCTAGGCCTAACGGTCTGAAGGTGCCTCAAGGTAATAAAAATAACTAAAATAATAAATCTAGTGAGTCTATCAAGATTCATACTAAAAATTTATTCTTTTTATTTTATTCAGGTTGTTACTATTTAGCAGATGCGGGTTACACAAATTGTGAGGGGTTTCTTACACCTTTTAGGGGGCACCATTACCACTTGAAAGTATGGGAAGATCGACAACCAGCAAGTGCAGAGGAATATTTTAATATGAGACACTCCAAAGCAAGGAATGTAATTGAAAGAAGTTTTGGCTTATTGAAGGGAAGATGGGGAATTTTAAGAAGCCCTTCCTTTTTTCCAATCCGAACCCAAGCTCGTATAGTAACGGCGTGTGCTTTATTACATAATTTGATTCGCAAACACATGCCCACAAATCTTGAGGTTGATGATGATTCAGATGACACTGATAGTGATAGACATAACGATAGTGAGGGAGATAGTAGTGATGAAGAAATTGAATACATTACCCTTGTTCAGTCATCTAATGCATGGACTACTTTCAGAAATGACTTAGCACAAACTCTATTTAATACTTGGAGAGCTAGTTAGGGATGCATTATCTTTGTTATATACTTCAGTCATTTGTACATTTGGAGAGCTACTTAGGGTTGCATTATTTTTGAAAATTTTATCTTTTGGAGTTTAATAAAAGTATTTTTTTTTGATAATTTATTGGCCCTTAATATGTATATTTTGTTATATATCATGTCTCAGTTTTATTTAGGATGGATGCAAGCAGTCAGAGTTCAAATAGTGGAAGGGGGAGGAACAAGCATTTTTGGAAAAAAAAGGAAGAAGAAGCTTTAATTAATTGTTTGCTGGATATGAGTACTGACCAACAATGGAAAGGAGAAGGAGGCTTTAAAAATGGCTATCTGAATCACTTGGAGCTTATGTTGAACATCAAATTTCCTGGTTGTGCTTTGAAAGCTATTCCCCACATTGAATCAAAAGTTAAATGGTTCAAACATAAGTATGCTGTTATTTGTGAAATGGTAAATAGAACTTCTGGATTTCAGTGGGATGATCAAACAAAAATGATTGTTTGTGAGAGACAAGCTTATGATGATTTTTGCAAGGTAAATGAAATGCCACTTAATTTATTAATCATTGAAATATTTATATCATTGTTACTAATGCACGTATTTTTTAGAATCATCCCAAAGCTGGAGGATTGTGGAGGACTCCTTTCCCTTATATTGATAGGTTAGATCTAATTTTTGGTGTTGATAGAGCCAACGGTACTGCATCTGAATTGCCAGAGGACTCTATACATAATCTCGAGGAGACTGTGAATCTGGACATTGATTATAGTGACGACGATTCTCCATTACAAGCCCCTGCCAAAAAAATTAAGAAAGAAAAGGTTCCAAAAAGCTGTGAGAAAAAGAAACCTACTCGTTCTATAGATTTAACATCCAATCAAATGGCTAGTGAATTTACAGGTTTTATGAAGGATATGAGCAGTCATTTGGCAACGATTGCGAAAACAATGTATGCCACTCAGGAATGTGAAACAGAGGTTGTCGAGCAAAAAAAAAGGTTATTAACTGAGATTGCTAGTTTACCTGGTATTACCCAAGCTGAAGCAATTAGAGCTGCAAGTTTGTTTTCGTCAAATCCAAACCAGATGGATGTTTTCTTTTCAAGTCCAAATGATGCCTGGAAGAAAGAAGTGGTGCTTGACATAATTAGTCGTAATCGTTAAGTTGGATTTTTTATTTTCATTTGAATTTAATACTTAGCATCTTGGATTTTGATTTTCTTTTGAAACCAGTACTTTAGTTGTATTTCAATTTTAATTATGAATTGGATTGTAATGCTCATTTCAGACAAATCAGTTGTTGTTTTTTTGCTTCTGTTTGTTATGATGTTTTTTGGAAGTTTGGCTGTCAAAATACTAAGTAGGTTCACTCTATTTGCTCTTTTTGTTTACATTTTTTTGTTTATTTTGTAAGATGCTGCATGATTATTCAGAAATTGTGAAGATAGATAGTGTTAAACCTGGTCCTCTAATTTGTATTTTGAACATTTGGGAAAAGACTGTGTATTGTTGTGGGTAGTGAGGATAAACAGTACTTTGATTGTTTGTGTTCTTTTTGCAATTAACTTGTATTTCTCTCATTAATTTCTTTATAGAAACTTGTGCTGACCCATGTTTCTGTTTGGTTTCTGAAAAAATGGAGGAGACAATGTTGACCTCACCTTCACCTTTATGATGTCTATGTGAATCTCCTTTAGTGTTTACTGTTTATATCTGTATGCTTCTTTACCTTTGTTGGATTCAATTGATTTTATTCGAGATTTCATTTTACTTTTGGCTTTGGCGAAGTCTGTTTTTTTTGTATGTTTGCTTACAATCCTTTCATTGTTATTTTGTCAGATTCATTTGTCTTCTTAAACATTAATGCATGTAGATTGAGTCATACACCCAGTAGTCAGTATCCATTTCCATAAGCTTATAACCTATCTTAATTTTGTGATCAACTTTAGCTTTATAATCTTATATCTTTTACTTTCTGATATTTAGTGTTCTGCTCTTGTCGAATCTACTTCTTTTTATCACCACATTAGTGTGGGAAATGTAGATTTCTTTTTGGGTGACAAATGAATTCGACAACTTGAATTTAACGTCCCTTTAAATTCCGATAAGGCTATAGTTCTCTTAACAATGTGCTATGTTTGTCTAGATCATTTTTATTTCTTGATTCCCACGACTTTATTAACTGAACACAATGTAAGGGTATCATTCCCATTCTATTTTTGAACCAAACAAGATATATCAAGTATTAAATTCCAAACCCATACCAGTTTAACCCGATTCCTCATTCCAACCCTATACCATCCCGCGAACCAAACGACCCCTTAGTGTTGATCTGATTCCTTTTAAATTAGAGGAGTTTGATGTAATTTTGAGAATGGACTGGCTATCTAGCAATGATGCTCAGATAGACTGTAAAGGGAAGAAAGTTAAGTTAAATGTCCCAGGGAAGAAAGAAGTTATATTTAGAGGAAAGAGGCAGACGCAGAAATTTTTGACCATGGCCCATGCCAAAAGGATGCTACGAAAAGGAAGTGAGGCCTACCTAGCCTATGTGGTGGACACGCAGAAGGAGGTGCCTAACTTACAAGATATTCCAGTAGTCAACGAATTTGAAGATGTATTCCCACAAGACCTTCCGGGATTACCACCCGATAGAGTGATTGAATTTGCTATTGAGTTGGCCCCAGGGACGGCGCCAGTTTCAAAAGCACCTTACTGGTTAGCCCCGTTAGAAATGAAGGAATTAGCTATCCAATTGCAGGAACTCTTGGATAAGGGTATGATAAGACCCAGTGTGTCTCCATGGGGAGCACCAGTTTTATTTGTTAAGAAG
The DNA here is from genome assembly GCF_009905375.1 of Apium graveolens. Taxonomy (NCBI): domain Eukaryota; kingdom Viridiplantae; phylum Streptophyta; class Magnoliopsida; order Apiales; family Apiaceae; genus Apium; species Apium graveolens. Next base: position 52,052,023 of record NC_133653.1, read on the forward strand.
AAAGATGGGAGCATGAGGCTGTGCATAGACTATCGAGAGTTGAACAAGCTAACCATAAAGAACAGGTACCCATTACCTAGAATAGATGATCTGTTCGACCAGCTAAAGGATGCTGTTTATTTTTTCAAGATCGACCTGAGAACTGGATATCACCAACTAAAGATTAAACCCGAAGATATTTCCAAGACAGCGTTCCGTACCAGGTATGGGCATTATGAGTTCTTGGTAATGTCCTTTGGATTAACCAACGCCCCAGCGGCTTTCATGGATTTAATGAATAGAGTATTTAAGAAGTACTTGGACAAATGTGTGATAGTTTTTATCGATGATATTTTGATCTACTCAAGGACTGAGACAGAACATGCAGAGCATTTGAGGATAGCTCTAGGAATACTCAGAGAGGAACAGTTATATGCCAAATTCTCGAAGTGTGAATTCTGGCGGAATGAAGTACAGTTTTTAGGACATGTGATCAATAAAGAAGGAGTATTGGTCGACCCCTCCAAGATAGAGGCGGTCTCAAATTGGGAAAGGCCAACCACACCCACAGAGCTAAGGAGTTTTATAGGATTGGCTGGCTACTATCGTAGATTTGTACAGGACTTTGCGAAGATCGCAGCCCCTTTGACACGACTTACTCGTAAGACAGAGAAGTTTGAATGGACGGAGAAATGCGAGAACAGTTTTCAGGAATTAAAGAAAAGGTTGATAACGGCTCCGGTATTGGCATTGCCGGACGGAAAAGGAGATTTTGTGATATATAGTGATGCGTCGCACAAAGGATTGGTAAAGTGATTGCGTATGCGTCGAGGCAATTGAAGGAATACAAGGTTAGATATCCTACTCATGACCTTGAGCTCGCGGCAATAGTATTTGCCTTAAAAATTTGGAGGCACTACTTGTATGGAGAGAAGTGCGAGATTTTCACAGACCATAAGAGCCTCAAGTACATATTTACGCAGAAAGAGCTCAACATGCGCCAGAGGAGATGGTTAGAACTAATCAAGGACTATGATTGTGAGATTCTTTATCATCCAGGGAAAGCCAATGTGGTGGCTGATGCCCTTAGTAGAAAGGAAAGACTCAGAATGATAACGACTTCGGAAGAATTGATAAGGGATTTTGAGAAAATGGAAATAGAAGTAAAGGTAACCGGAACCGGAACTGAAAAGCTTTTTGAGATCTCAATGCAGCCAGAGTTATTGGAAAAGATCAGATTGTGCCAGGAGAAAATAATGAATGAAGGTAGAGAGTCAATGACTGGAGAGGAGATCCATACTGAGAAAGATGATAAAGGGATAATGAGGTACTCCTACCGGATTTGGGTTCCGAATGTTCAAGAGCTTAAAGATGAGATATTGGATGAAAGCCATAGTTCAAGGTATTCCATTCACCCGGGAAGTACCAAGATGTATAGGGATTTGAAGGAATATTACTGGTGGCCCAACATGAAGAGGGACGTAGCAGAATGGGTAAACAAATGTTTGACTTGCCAAAGAGTAAAGGCAGAGCACCAGAGACCCAGTGGACTCTTACGACCCCTGGAGATTCCCGAATGGAAATGGGAACAGATAGCGATGGATTTTGTTGTAGGCTTGCCAAGGACGAAGGCCAATCATGACGCCATATGGGTAATTATAGACCGACTGACAAAGTTAGCTCATTTCATTCCTATTAATGAGAGATACACAGTCGATAGACTGGTGGACATTTACCTTAAGGAAATAGTGACGCGACATGGAGTCCCAGCGTCCATTGTCTCAGACCGAGACCCCAGGTTCAACTCCAGATTTTGGAGGAGCTTTCAGGAATGTGCGGGGACCAAGTTAAATATGAGTACCGCGTACCATCCCCAGATGGATGGGCAGAGTGAAAGGACCATCCAGACACTATAGGATATGTTGAGAGTCTGTGCAATAGACTTTAAAGGGAGTTGGGATGATCACTTGCCGTTGATCGAGTTTTCTTATAACAATAGCTTTCATGCTAGCATCGGAATGCCGCCTTATGAGGCCCTGTACGGAAGAAGGTGTCGATCTCCCTTATACTAGGATGAAGTAGGAGAGCGGAAGATGCTCGGACCCGAAGTGGTCCAAAGGACCAAAGATATAGTGGATCTTATCAGAGAGCGACTTGTAGCAGCCCAAGACAGACAGAAAAAATATGCAGACCTAGCCCGAAAGGACAAGGAATACGAAGTAGGGGACTTAGTACTGCTGAAAGTATCCCCTTGGAAGGGATTAATGAGGTTCGGAAAGAAAGGAAAACTAAGCCCAAGATACATTGGACCTTTTGAGATATTATGACGGATTGGAAAGTTAGCTTACGAGCTAGCCTTACCCCCTAATTTGCAACAAGTTCATAATGTGTTCCATGTGTCAATGCTAAGGAAGTATCATCGGGATGCCAGACACATTGTGGAGTACGAGCAGGTGGATATGCAGCCAGATCTAACTTACGTGGAGAAGCCAGTAAGGATTATAGATAAGAAGGAGCAGGTGCTTCGGAACAAAGTAATCAAGCTAGTCAGAGTACTATGGCAGAATCATAATGTGGAAGAATCAACTTGGGAACTAGAGAGCACAATGCTAGAAAAGTACCCCCATTTGTTTTCGGTTTGATTCCGGGACGGAATCCTTTTAAGGAGGGGAGACTGTAATAACCCCCAAAATTTTCAACTTTTTGTAACCCTTGTGAATAGTGTTTTTGCTGAATGAGAAAACTTTTCATGCCACACTATGTAGGGGTTCTGTTATGGATATTATGAGATTTTATTAGTACTCTATACGGTATATGAGTGTATGTAAAGATCGTCAGAATCCAATTCCGAACACTTTGGTTTTTCCCGGAAATCCACTAGATACGGAGAGAATTGAGTATAAGGTAACAGGATAAAAATGATTTATATTAAAGGATTATAATAGAGGATCATAAAAAGGAATATAATGTATTGAGAAAGGTTAAGGGAACCTAAGTAATAAGATCCCGGGTATGATCCTTCAAACAATAAACGAGAATGAAAGTTAAGCGAACCGTATAACAGGTCAGCGATCATTAGGCAAATAATTAGGGAGTTAATCAAAGGGATTAGAGAGAGTGATGTCACCCAACCAATGAGAAGAGGACAAGGAGGGAAGGATGACATCACCACATGACATGGGCATGACATGGGAAGGAAGGGGATGTGGTGGCTTTTTAACCACACAAAATCAAGGGCAACAAGGTAATTAACTAAATCAAACACAAAAACAAATCAACCAAGCCAAGCAAATTCATTCTTCATCAAAATCAAAAAGAAACCAAGGCATTGTTCTTGAGAGCTCTCGGCTTTTTACTATTGCAAAATGCAAGAAAATTCAAAATCAAAGATCCAAGCTTCCTAAATTGGTGAGTTAATTCCCTAATCATCTTCATGCTTAGTTAGGGCTATATCATGAGTTTAAGCCATCAATTCCTTCTCAATCTTCTTCATTTAATCAAAGAAGAAGACAATGAATAGTGTTTTCAAGTTTTTAACTTGAAATTTTTCTTGTTTTCCTTGAAGATCCAAGCATTCCTAAGACTTCTCAAGGCTTCTTAAGGCTTCCTAGCTCCTCCCACCACTTCAAGGAAGGTATATCATCTCCAAACCCTAGATTCCTATGTATTATAAGATGATTTTGATTAGTAGGGTGATATTGTAGCTTGATGTTTGTGATTTAGAGTTCGGGATTGAAATGGTATTGAAATGGAATGGTAAATGTTGTTGTTTTGATTAAAAGAACTTAAGTATGGTTAAAGTTAAGCTTAGGCATAATTATGAATGTTAAAATTGAATTGGTTGGGGTTGTTATGATGTGATAAGGATGGATGTTGGTTTTATGTTGGATTTGAGGTTGAATTGGGTTGGTTTTGAATGGTTTAAAATTAGGAAATCGCGTAAATATAGCCGTCGTAACGTCCGATTTTCTTTGGACTGCTTTGGTGCATAACATTAGGACCCGAGAACCCCCTGCTAGATTATGACCATTGCCATGTTTAGATAGTTTGTGTTACGAGCTTCGTTTTGATATGTAGTTCGTTCGATTCCGATGCACGATTTAGGAGAAACGACCGTTTCATGTAACGGCGTTTCGCGAACGAAACTTTTCCCCTCGCCTTACTTTGAAACATAGGTTAAAGACCAAAAAGGGTTAATTAATGTATGAAACATTTATGGTAAGTGTGTTAGGCAGTTGGTAAGACACTCGCAAAGGAATCGCCTTAAAACTCGTAAAGGTTAAATTATTAAAAATGGTGGAGCCGAGGGTACCCGAGTGACTTAAGCGAGTCAGTAAGCGCAAAACAAGCGTTAGAGTCTAAGTTAGTTAAAGTATAGATTTACAAGTGACTTTGGTTTAATTCCAACTTACTTGTTGTTTATAGGTTACCAGACTCGTGCCGAGCCTTTTATCACCCCAAGTCGCTCAGGCAAGTTTTCTATCCGTTATACTGTTGTTGTGATGTATTTGTGTATATGCATGATCTTGCGTTAAATGCATATTTGTTATAGCAGATTCTTGCGATATATTGTAGCATGTTATATGGTACATATGCATGCCTGTTTCGTATTCTTGCCATATATATATCTGTTGGTTCAGTTGATAATACATATGCTAGAGGATAGCAGTATTTTGCATATACCCTTATTATAAGGACCCAAAAGGCGAAAACATTTTCTAAAACCGGGAGTCGAGGATCCCGAGTAGATTTTGTATATATGTATATATATACATATATATTTATATATATATATATGGTTATAGTTTTCAAAACTATTAATCGAATAAGGTTAATTCGATAACTTTATTTTATTAAATGAATATTATTTGAATATTCATTCGAGGGCTTTTGACTCTTTATATTATTTATTGAATATTATTTCGAATATTATTCGAGGGCTTATGACTCTTTTATATTATTATTGCATATTACTTGGATATTCATTTGAGGATGTGTGACTCCTTTATTTTATGAATGTTATTTATAATATTCATTCGAGGTATTATGACTCCGCTTATTACTGCAATATATTCTTTATTTTATTAAAGAATATGGTGTCAATAATCAAACTTATTTTCGATTATTCAAATAAAGATAGTACTTTCGTATAAGTATATCTTTGGTTATTTAATACTCGTTTCAAGTATAAGTTTTAATACTTCTACTTCAATTATTTTTATAATGATTATTCTTTATGGGAATATTATTTAAATAATAATATTCAGACATTTTCTAAATATACCGGGGACTGATTTACTTCATTAAATCAGCTTTACTCCAAACACTCTTTAAAGTGTTTTCGAGTCTTCAAAATGATTTTTAAAAGTTAGAGCGGATCCCAAAACTCATTTTTATATTTAAGATCTTCCTTTTTAAGGGGACTTGAATACTCGCTCAAAAATCTAGGGGATCCGGCTCTGTGGTGTATTTTATATTCGCAACAAGGTTGCAGTTTTGGTAAATAAATTGATTACTTACCCAATGTTCGGGAAGTAAGTCCATCTATTGAGTCGGCATAAGCAATATGGGCTCAGTGGGCGTCCATGATAGTGTAAGTGGCTCAGTGGGAGTCCATCAAATGCATAAGTGGCTGAGTGGCAGTCCAGCATAAGGTCCTATTGAGACCAGGGTGATGACCAGTGGGGAATTCGTCCATCTACTAGTAGAAAAGGTTACTTATTGGTATCTTTGCCTGATCAGCGAGATACCTGGTTTATGCCAAAAAAATTTTCCTTTCCCAAAATTTATTGGATGTTTCAAACTCTGTTCATACTTTACATGACAGAGGTTTTCAGGAAATGTATAAAGAAGATGTATATATGTGGATATATATATAAATATATATCAGAACTTAATGAAGTATATCATAACTTCATTTCCTTTAATAATATTTCAAAGGTTTAATCTATTCAAATCTTGTCTTGTAGTCTCATCTATGTGATGAACTGGTAAAAGCTCATTATACTTTGAACAGTGGTAGTTCAAGCAGCTTTTTAAATGATATAAGTATAGTGAAGTATTTGGTAACTTCATCCCTTATTTTTACTTATATCTAGTAAGTAATTATCTTACGCATGATAAAAGATTCTAGTAAGTATCCCTTTAGATACTTATATTATTGTTATCACTATATATTATCTTGCGAGCTGTAAGGCTCACTCTTGATTTATTTCTTCATCACACAACAACAGTTAGGAAAGATGGCCAGACTCCAGCAGATCCAGCGCAAGCGCGTGGGAAGCGTCCCGCGTCTTCCCGATGATGTTGTAGCTGCTATAGCTGCAGAGGTAGATCTATTGGTAGATCAGGCATTCTATTTTTGAGAATCAAATTATGTATAATTATAACTTGTGGCAGATAATGGCAATTAACTGTAAATTATCAAGTAATCATTTTGGGTTGTAATAACTTTTAAATTGTGGATTCAAAGACTTGTACTTATTTCAATTTCATCTCTGAGACTATAACGGGTTGTGGTGTGTGTTAGTGTGGGGTCACATCATAAGGTTATTTATTATTAATTAAGTGAAGTGATATTATGGAAAGAAAGACCGTGACGACCCGGATCCCCGACCCCGGATCTGGGGGTGTTACATGGGTATTGCCAGTCCCCAGCAACAGAATTCATCATATTGACCCGGGGTTACAGAACATGATTAATAATTTCAATCTTTCACCTTTTGATCTAAATAAAGAGGATAAAATTCTCTGGAACAATATTGATATTCAAAGAGTGAAATCATGGCATATTTGGGATACAACCAGATTCAAACTTCCAAAGGTCTCTTGGTATCATTTGGTTTAGAACAAACTCTGGGTTAATCGATATGCATATCATCTTTGGCTCATTTGCCTTGGTAGAATATCCACATTGCACAGATTGACCAATTTCAAAATTCATATCATACCTAGCTACTTTCTCTGTGTTGGTGGCACTGAAACATGTGATCATCCTTTCAATAACTGCACCTATAGTAGTTTTGTTCTTTATGCTCATTCTTTAAAATTGCACCTTCCATCTCTTGGACACACATATTCAACAACACTCTAGTCTTGGGGAAGCATTACTTTTAAACCCCACCAACTCCTGGGTTTGCTAGCTCTTCAAGTAGCTTGTATCACTTGTGGAGGGAATGAAATGCTCGAAAACACAACAAGGGATCCGTTGGTCCTCGAACGCCGTTGAGCTGCATGTTAACTGATGTCCGAGCCAAGGTCCTGGGTTCTACATGGGTATTAAGATTAGATTGCATTAGGCACTTTAATGATTGGCTTAGTTTTTTGTAACCTTCTTTTGCTTTCTATTATCAATCTGTCCTATGCAGATTGCTTATAGATAGTTCTCTATGTGGCATGTCACATAGCATGGGTTAATCCCCTTGTGTATTACTTGTTCTCTCTTTATATATATATACACACATATATATATATATATATATATCAATTTAGCAAAAAAAATGTGTTTAGATATGTATTTATAGGGTATGAATATCATTTTTTTTTGTTTTTATATTGATTTTTATATCCATTTCATTGATTATTGATGGGTATATGTTTTTAGAAAAGAGGTGAATCGCACTATTATTTTTCTGCCGTTATTATATTCCTTAATCTATTGTTTTACATTTGATATGCCTAATGGATAAGTACTAATGCAATAGATTTTTTTTGTCAACTTTAGGTGAATTAATTTCAAAATGGGCAAGAGACGACGATTTTGAATCTCACAAACTTTGTAGCATAGTAAGAATGATGTTAGAAAGGATGGAACTTCATACATAAAATATGTCCACATTCAGTGTTTCCTGTTTCTCACCATCCATTTCATTTGTATCATGTCCAGTAAACTTGTAGTCTAACCCTTAATAAAGTCTTGATATAAAGAAACATGAGACATGATAAAGTTGTTTATTTTGAATATGAGTTATAAATGTTGAATGTTGTTTAAGACATAATAAACAATCATATTTTATGTTAATAATTATAAATGTTCATGAATGTTTGTGCAACATTTGATATTCTCTTTATTGTGTTTAAGTATAAAAATATATGGTCTTCTCTATATGTATGGGCTGGAGTTTTCTATCAATAGTGAATTGAGGTGTTTTTTGTGGTGGGATGTCAAAGTCTAAGTTGAACACTTGTCACATGCTTGTCTTTAAATCACAGTCATACAAAGGTCCCTTTTATCACTTGCATTTAACATATAAACTTTTCATGTATATTGGTATTGACCATAATTTTGGTGTCATTTTGTTGTATATTTTGAGGTTTCTATCATTTGCAGATACATCACTGTACCATTGGCCGATATACCGAAGGAACTATAACGTCCAATTTTTTTAGGTACGGTCCATATCTTTAACTGAATTAAAATATTATTTCCCATTAGAAACTTGATTTGGAAGGACCATAGTTATTGTCTTAATGATATGGTTATGTGGGATATATGGTGAGTCTACAGGTTATATTTTTGTATTAGTAATGATTTTCAACAATTATATGGGAGTAGAAACTATTACAAATATAGATACATATGCCACTTTAGTGCTTTTTTAAATAAATCTTTCCAAAAAATTTGTTTGTGTACCTACCAAAATATTTCATTAGAAGCATGAAAGACCGAGCTTATTAGTATGAAAGACCACGTTGTTGAGGATGGTATATATCTCTACTCTATCAAGTACATAAAAGTTATTTCCGTCAAGGTCCCAAACGATTTGATAGGAAAAACCATTTTGGTAAACAAGACCAACCACCACAATTCCCATCATGTCAACACACTAAAAGAAAACAAGGTTACATACAACTGGTTTAAATTTGACCAGGGTTAAATTCGACCGCAGACGGTCAATTTCTTTGGATACGGCTAAATTTGACCGGCCTCGGTCGAATTCAAACGGTCGTATTTAAATAGTCGTATTTACAACCAATTTTAATCAAATACGGTTGAAATTAAAACGGTCGAAATGAAAACCGTCAAATTTAGCCCCTTAATTCGACCGAATTTTTTCAGTCGAATTTAGCCCTAATATAAAAGTGGAGGGAATTTTCCCACAAAGTAAGTTAATTTGAAATCATAAAATCAAAACATCAATTTAAGAATAAACACTAGTTAGATATACTAGTTAAACTGATATTTGACTGTTAAAGTGGCATATCAAATAAAAATATTTTGATCTGAAACTTTGGTTATATCACTAATATATTTATTTTTTGACATCCATACAGTTGGATCGATAAGAATATTTTTTAAAAAATCAAAACACCAATTCATGAATAAACACTAGTTAGTTGTACGAGTCTAACTAATGCTTCACTTTTACAATGACAAGCCAAATAAAATTATTCTGATATGGTACCAGTAAAATCATAGTAGTAGGTTTTCTAAAAAAATATATAATTTTGTAATAATTTTTTAAAAGATTACATACACTAGTCATGTGCAATTAAAACAATTTTATTTTCAACTCATTTTTACCCCTTACCGATTTAACAATTTAAACTAATAACTCTTTAGTTTTTAAGTAAAATCAGGACCTAAAACTAAATCTTTTTATTTTCATTCTTTTTATTCATTAAGAAAATTAATTTGGACCCATCACTAATTTAATTAATAATTTTTTAAATTAAAAGCTAAAACCTAAGGACCAATTTTGAAGCCCAGTAAATCAAATGCTCAAAACAATCGTTCCCTCTTAAAAAACCTCCCATTGCCTCCCTCTTTTTCTCCGCCTCTATCTCTGCACCTCTCTCTCCCTTGTATCCATCTTATAGTTTGTAACAATCTTTGGCCATGTACCGACAATGCTTGCATCTCTCTCTTTTTCTCTCTCTCTCCCTCTCTTCCCCTGCTCCCTTAGGTAAATCCCTTTTCTCTAAGTAGTGCGTATATGTGTATGTTATACAGATGTGGAAGTATACGTTACAATAGAAGTGGTAGCAGCAGTAGTAGTAGCATTATTAACAGATCCCGCCACCGCTGTCAGCGCACATTAGGTGTTTGATGTAATGCCTAGCTGAAAAACGAAATGATTTTATTGTATTAAAATAGTAGTCATCAGATTCTTTGAGCCTCTAAAGTTGGCTATATTGATATAGTGTTTTTATTCATTATTTTTATATATTTATGTTGTTTCAGTTTCGGATAATTTTGTGTTTGAATTGTGGTTGGTGAACTAATAGGTTCTTCCAGATGGGAGCACGTTCAGGTGTACAAAACGAGCTATTTTGTCGGATTGTTTCCCAGAGAAGCCTGGTGCTTTAATGAAGTTTCTTGACCCCTTTAGTCCTTGTTGGATTAATAGTTTCACTACCGCATACTGGACTTTTAGCGTTGGTTAAAACAGCACTAAGGTGTCGGTCAAGTGGCGAAGTAAGTGTGGGAGACGCTATAGGTATGGACCTACAACGTCGGTTAAACGAGCGACATAAAATATTAATTGTGTCGGTTAAACGACACAGGTCATAGGTTAATCAACTGACGCTGTAGGTTGACTTATAGCGTCGATGTTATATATATAATCGACACTATTTATCGCTTTGCAATGCGTCGGTTGGAGAAAATGCCGACGCTTTTAGTTTGATTAATTGCGTCGCTTATATCCAATAACGACGTTATTGCTTGTCACCTGTTGCGCTGGTTCACCTGTTTGTTAACTGACGCTATTACTTCTCACCAAATGCATCAGTTAGCAAAAATTCCGACACACTTGCTTCTCATCAATAACGTCGGTTAGCTAGAATGCCGACACGCTTTTTGTCACTGAAAAATATTATTTTTTTCCTGTTTTCTGCTGATATTTTATGCATTTTCTATAAACCTGTTTCACTATACAATTAATACTAATATCCCAAAAATACAGTACAACAAAAACTTAAATTGTCCAGGTTAAAAAATATATATTATAATAAATTTAGAAAATTTAAATATACCAATCTTGGAAGAAAAGTATATATTGAATTACAAATACTATCCAACTCTTTCTATTATGGTTCCCTTACAGATAAAATAACACATAATGTGTCTCCCCTAACAAGTATACTTGAAAATCTTCAAGTCCCCCTTTTCTTTCTGTAAATCGAGATCGCAAAACTACATCTTGTCTTTTGACACGAACAAGAGATGCTTTTAAATGACTGACCATCCGTTCTTATTTTTCTCTAAAATGTTCAATAAATAATAAATTCACAATCATGAAAATTATAACCAACACGAAGATTCTACATTTTAGTTAAATGTTTGAAATAGCAAGGTAAGAAATGCTTTTATGCTTCTCCACACATATTGTAAACAAATAAAATCAACCAACACATCTAATTATAAAATGGTGATATGCTTCTATCAAGTACTTATAACACAAATGGAGGATCTAAAAATTTTAAAAAAAAATTACCTTGTTAGAAACATTCTAAAGTAAAAAATTGTGCCCAAAGCTCTCGTATTTCTTCATTTTCCTTTTCGGTAAACTTCCTTCAAGACCCTTCAAAATATGAAAGACAAAATATTAAAAAAATCTCTATTTGATCAATATTTGTAAAACAATGTTGAGATTATTTTTCTTACCACTTTCCAATTTATGGTGAATTTTTTTTGAGAAAGCATGATTATGTTCTGCATGTACCTCATAACGAAAATACCACACTCGGTGCCTCCTTGTTGAGGACTCTAGGCATAAAGCAACATCATTTTTCAAGTTATGTATAAACAAATAAAAAAAAAAGATCAAACATCTAAACAAGTAATACTTGAACCTCAGAATGATGCCAGAGAAATTCTTTTCTATTATTCATTAATCCGCCTTCTCGTAGGTATAATTTATATGCCCTGTGAATTAAGCATACATCATTATTCACATTTATTATGAAATTAGAACAATACATTATGCAAAACTAAAATTCATATTATAACTTACGTCCCGACAGGTGTTGTCCATAAATATTTATAACCAAATTTTCAAAAAATGTTCACCAAATTGTCCACAAACCAAATGTTTGTTCAAATTAAAAAAAGATCTTAAGTACCAGAAGTGGTCAGATATCCTCTTGGATGAAGTGGAGAGCCTCAATATCATACTTCATCAAGCTAGGTCTCGCTGTAAGTCCTCCAGTCTTGGACAACCACTAAAAAGTTCAAGCAAATAAATTTTAGCTATGGAAAATCATGTAAAGACAAACCATAATACAAAGTGGGGTTATAAGAGAAACAATGCTACTAACAGGCTTCTAACCTTTAGGATTATTATCGTCTATACTCAGCATATAGTCAAATGCATACTGAAGTAGAAGACAGACAAATTATAGCACGGTGGGTAAAATGACATAAGTTAAACAATATTTACAAGCATGCGCAAACTTGGTCAAGGAAGAAGTCAAATGCTGAAGCTCGGACTATAGGACCACTTGTACAGGATTTAGAGTAAATTAAGGCTGCAAGCACTCTTCCTTTCCAGTTGGTGCAAGTTCAAGCATTTTTAACAAATTATCAACAGCCGCTCGCTGTTCATCATTTGGAAGCAATGATGACGGTAAATTGCCAAAGGACGAGAACTGAAACTCATGAACATCCTCCGTAAAAGGAAGTACTTTGAGATACAATGAACGGGCTCACTAGCAACAATCAGACAATTTAGCAAGGTTTTAATAAAGTCCAATTTTAGCAGGTTCTGCATAATTCTGTTTGTGAACACCAAATATTTTAGTTCCAGTACTATTAAAATTTGCTTAGCATAGTAATTTGCATTTACAAATTTACTTGTACCTGATTATTAAATTTACATATGACCACTTAGAAAATTAGTAGTTTATATTCATTACATGACATACAAGGGATTTGCAGTTAATGCCTTGGTGTAGGGTTGCTAGTATACCATAGTGCAAAACTAAAGAGAACTATCCAAGGTTAATATCAATAGAACTTTGCTGGCAGAGATGTAGTGGAAAAAGAGTCCACATCAATTATGAAAGTAGTAGGTCATTTTGGTTTCCCATTAATGCAGGGTCAATCAACCAATGTCCTTATTTTGCAATGATAAAATCAACCTGGTAACCCTAGTAGATCCACACACACATATATATAAATACATACCAATATCAACCAAAAAAAAGTGAGGTTTCTAACATACTGTTTTGCCGTAATCTTTCTCAAAATAATATCCAAGACTCTTAGGGCCTACCTAATAACTTTTTACACTGAAAATCAGGAACTGTTTGCAGTGGGAGTACGAAACTGCCCCTCCTAGTAATGCTGCTCTTTGCTCGATGCCCTGACTATGTTTGAACCTTAAAATAAATATGACATTTGGTAATAAAAACAAATATATATATATATATACATACTCAACTTCACAATACAATAGCAATCAAGCATAACATACTATAATTTAAACCTGAATAGTTCTTCACTTTGTAAAAAAGGATGATATCTTAAAAACACATCCCCGAATCTCACATATAAAAGGCCTACAAGAGCTCTGTCATTTATGAACAGTAAATGTCAACTTAGATGAAAAAGTAAATGTCAGCCTAGAATTTATTGAAGTTGTCTATAAAAATAAAATTATAAAGGCAAAAATCGTAACCTTTCTATATACATTTCCTTAAAGCTTGAGAAAGCGCAATCAAAACCTCTTTAGAGTCCTTGGGAGCCAACCAAAGTCCAGATGCAAGGACTATCAACAGTAACCACAAATAGATAATCAAAGTAATTAAAGAATACAAAATAGACAACTAGAGGACAAGAATTTTATAACCAAAAAAGATAACCAATCTCGAAGAAACGCAAACAAAATATAGGACTACCTCGAACACATCCTCCATCACTCGACTACAAAAGCCCCAGCAAGACACATACCAATATACTAGAAAAGCCCCAGCAAGACACATACCAATATTGTATCTTTAGTTCAGTTTTTTTTCCTATTTACAACTAATATACCAATAATATACAGCAAGACACATACCAATATTCTTCCTTGATTCTTTAATTCAGATTTTTTTTTCTTATGAGACCTTTATCAAACAGTTTGCAATAAAATTGTATATGTAGAAACATACAACTCTCTGGTTTAAATTTCTTGTATATGTAGATACATACAACTATGTGGTGTAAATTTACCTGAAAGTGGTTTGATTTTGATGAGTGACCGTCTCTGTCGCCGCCGAATAGTGTTCGTCTATGTGGGCCGGTGGTGTCTCCATGAGTGCCGAGAGGTTGTGTTTTTGAGTCTTCTGTGGTACTATTTTTGTTCTAATTTAAATTGTATATGAAAAGTTTTAAATTCTTTTCTATTACAAATAAAAATTGTTTTCTATTTCAAATATATATGTGTTCTATTTTAAACTGTTTTCTATTTCAAATAAATATTATTTTCTATTTCAAATATAATATGCACATATGTGTTCTATTTTAAATTGCTTTCTACTTCAAATATAATATGAACATATGTGTCTTGTTTTAAATATAAGTGTCCTATTTTAAATATTATAGAATTAATAGCCGAGTAATTTTAGGTGTCTTTTTTTTAAATCTATATTATACTATTATAAGAAAAACATGGTTTCGTTTGGTCGGTTGGTAAACAACTTCCTAAAAAATATCTTAACACCTTCCAAAAAAAGTTCTAACAAATATTATTTAACTGAAAAAATTAAATCATGTATATGATATAACTACAAACTCTATCAATTATTATCCAACTTAATTTCTAATCCTACTCAACTTATATCTTAGTAGAGAACAAAACACTTCCAAATTAATTTTATTAATCTATACAATTATAAGCAAAACATGGGTTTATTTGGTTGGTTGATTAAGAGCTTCCTAAAAAATATCTTAACACATTCCTAAAAAAGTTCAAGCAAATATTAATTAACTGAAAAATTAAATCATGTATATGATATGATTACAAACTCTATAAATTATTATCCAACTTAATTTCTAATCGCACTCAAATTATGTCTTAGTAGGGAACCAAACACTTTCAAACTATTTTTATTAATTCAAATTATTTTATAACCAAATATTTAATAAATCAAGAAAAAATCAAAAAAAAAATAACATTAAAAAATAATAGCAAATCATCCACATACAATATTCAAGACTCCCACTTTATTACAGGCATAAAAGAAAGACTTTTAAGATTTTAAATTTTGAATCTTTCAATAATATATTATATACAAAATAATACGTAAAAGTTTTAATTTCTTTAATCTTAATAATATATATTGTTTTTTATTATTTAGTTTTACAAAATAATTAAATAATGGAAATTACAAATATTATAACATGTGCATGGCACGAGTTATAGGCTTGTATAATATTAAGTGTCCTATTTTAAAAGAATTGTATAATATTAAGTGTCCTATTTTAAATATAATAGAACGACCAACAACCAAAATTTTAATATTTCGTCTTTTTAATAATACTCCTTATCCACTAGTGACAGGTCATTCAACAGCTTTGTGAATCTATCATATGTATCAGTTAGTGACTCATCAGATTTTGAGTCAAAGTGCTCATACTCCTGTGTGAGTATTGTCTTCCTGTTCTTTTTGATGGCATTGGTTCCTTGACATCTCACTTCCATGCATTCCACATTTTTTTTGCAGTCTTGCATGCAATCACCCTGTTTGACATGACATTGTCAAGTGCACTATGAAGCAAGTGTTGTTAGTCCCTAACAATGCAACAAGAATAACAGAAGGGGGGTTGAATGGAATTCTTGAAACGTTTTCTTGGTTTAAAAATTGTTCTAACTTAAATATATATATCAGTGTGAATTGATTTGCAGAGTGCGGAATAATAACTTGAAATGAATCAAAACACAAGTAATTAAAAACACAAGTCTTTAAAAACTTTCTGATGGATTTGAATGTATCCACCATAGATATATATAATATATCAAGAGAACTCTGTGTAGCAATAATACTCCTTATCACTAGTGGATAAGGAGTATGACTCAAAATCTGATGAGTCACTAAATTTTAATTGTATAATATTAAGTGTCCTTTTATAAATATTATTTATTAGTTTATTTGTAATAATTAATTAGTTTATTTTTAATAATTAGTTAGTTAATTCCAAACTTCTACAGCGTCGACATTTTAAATGTTGATGTTGTACGTAAAAGTTACAACATCGGCATTATAAAGACCGACGCTATATAGAGTTTTAGGCGTCGGCTTTTTAAAGCCCGACGCTACAGGTTGTTAAAAGCGTCGGTTGTATGAAAGACCGACGCAACAGATAATGCACAAATGCGTTAAGCCGTCGGTTAAAGTTACAACCGACGCTTGAAGAGTGTTTAAGCTTCAGTTATATATTTAACTGACGCAAAAAGTGCGACGCAAAAAGATCTTTTTGTACTAGTGTTTATTTCATTACCGCATGTTACAATCTCAAACATTTGTGCTTGAACCTTCATTTATGATTGCATTAATTTGTAAGGAAATTTTTAACTCCTTTCAATATGTAATAGGGAGAAGCTGGTGCAAATGTGTCAGTAGGCAAAGAATTTTGGATACTGTTATACAGTGCAAAACATGAACAATGCATTCCAGCTTCAGTTGGTCTGCGAGTAAACATAGAAGATCATTATGGTTCAGGTTCTCCACGAAGACGAGTGGACTTGGGATAGGATCTTTCCTGGATTTACATTTAGAAGCTTGCATTACTTGATTTGATATCACTACTATCCATCTAGAATTGTGCTCCCGTCTTAATTGTAATTATTGTGTTTTTGGACTATTAAATTTCGCTAATTCAGTCGACGAGCAATAGTAATGGGCGCTACAAATTATAAACTGAAGTTGAGCAGCAGCAACAGCTTTTTTTTAGGAGTAAGGAAGGGATCTAGAGCCACCACTTCGCATTTAGATAAGGCAAATTAAAGTTGAGGAGGCAGGAGAAATCAAACATCTAATAAATAATAGGATTCTAATTGTTAACATTTAAAACATTATAATTTTTTCATAGTTCCTATTATAATAATTTGATTGTCAACATTTGTAACATTATTATGTTAGACAGTTCCTTTATTATAATATTTTAATTTTCAACATTTGTAAAGTTATTATGTTGAAAGAATAACAATATTTAGTGCAATATTTTTCGAAAACAAACACAGAATAAAATATTTATAATTTTCTTTCCACTCTTTAGAATTTATTATTAATAATTATTCATATGTTAATAATGGTGGCAATTGCACTAAAGTTAAACTAAAAAGATCTAAGTGTTGAAAATAAAAAAAAATTAAAGTTTCACTCTCAAAATAATAGAAGTGTGTGGCTGTATGTTATCAGATTTTTCTTTGAACACATATATTATTTTCTACCTGTAATGTATTAATTTTGTTGTGTGTGATCTCTATAATTATTCAAAGAATTTTCTAGTGAATCTATTAGATTCCTATTTAACATTCAAGTGAATGTATACATATTTTTATTTAAAATCTTGTACTAAATTATTTGTGTTATGAAGTCATTTTCCATGTAATACTAATTAAATAAAAAATAGTTTTTTTCCGTGGTTTTGAGTTGTCTGAATTTGAGCAAGATAATTTCTTCTATAAAATGGTATTCGAAGCTAAATTTCTTATCTTTCATCCAAATAAGAATTGATGCATCCAAATGAAAGTGAACCTTAAAGAGAATAATTTGTGGGGTTTTGTGGGTAAAAAATTGGCGTGTCCGAAAATTAAAAAAATTTAAATCAAGCTCAAAGAGATCTATTAGAAGTAAGAAGAACCATGTATGAAAAAAAGATCATGTCATCAATGCTTAGATGATTCTACATTATAAACACTTCTTTAGATGCTAAAGTGAAAACAGTTTAGCTACAAATATTACATAGCGAGCTTGACACTTTGAAAATAAAAGAAGTTTGAATTAATTTAAAATTATTTTTTTAATGTTCGCTATAAAATAAATGAAAAATAATAAAGAAAAGGTAAATGATAAATGTTGGTGTAAAAAATTCTTGGTTAACTTAACTTAAAGTTTGATTACAAAGTTGCGATATTAGAAGAGGCTACACATTATGTAAAATGACAAGTGATGAGTTCATCATATGACTTGTAGTTAATGAAGAAAAAATTGTGAGGAATAAGCCAGTTGAACCAGCCTTGCAAGAAAAAATATCTGCAAAAAAAATGATGAAAGATATATAGAAGTAGTCGAATTGGTCATGTGATAGGATATAACTAAGGTAATCCCACCAAATGAATCAGTCCCGCCAAGATGTAATCATGGTTCAATCTAACCCAATTCAGGAGCAGCCTAGTCTTGCGGCCCATAAGAAAAAGAGTCTCGTTTGACATGACACGTGAAGCACTAGTCATCAGAGAACTTCATACGACAATGAAAGCTATTAATAACCATTAATTGGCATAAGCAAAACACATGTCAGAGCACCCTTGGTAAGCTCTAACACAACTCTATCTGGACACGTTTCAAGCATTCAAGAGCGTCGTGTGTCCTCCGCTCCTAGCAACGAGTGGTCCTAATTGAAGGACCAACCCCTAAACCTTAGTCCTTCGTCTATAAATTGTCCAAAAAAAAGAAAAAGTGGTTTACGAGTACCCTCTACCACACACTCATATACACATACAGAACATCCTTTCATTACATATCTTTATCATCCAAAAGTAAGTTGTTACTCTCACGCCGGAGGCGCCATGGGGCTTAAACCCCCTTGTGTTATTTTGCAAACACCCCATGATAGCTACATTACAAGACGAGTCCCAGTACGGCGTCGAAAGGACCAAATCACCAAAAAGATTTATCATCACCCACGAGGATTTGTATAGGAAAAAGGTTATGTATGTGGCCAACAAGAGGATGGTACCTAAAAGATAAAAGATTGTACGATACAAGAAATTTTAAAAAGTTCGTGGAAGAGGAAGATAAACTTATTGAATTATGCCAAAAATTTGGTTGTTATGTTTTGGTGTACCGTACTTCAAAAAATAAGATAAAAAATTATTCATCATACTGTAAACAAAAGAAACGAGCCCACATTGCTTGTACCAGAAAAGAAGAAAATCATAATCAAAATATATATGGTATCCTGAATATAACGCAAGTTAAGACGTGTGAAAACAGAAAGTCATTTTAAAAGTCATTGTAAATATTGATCAAAATGTAAATTTAATAGTCTTTTTTGAAGGGTCATCAAGAGTGCTCGTTAAAGGAAAGTCGAACATCCTAATTTTCTTTGAAAATGGATATCATAATTTTATTTTCAATTGTTTATTTTGTACTAAATATCAAATAAAATAAGTTTGAGTTTGGATTAACTAATTTAGAAAGACTATTTCACCCTCTAAACTTGAGAGATTATTGTGATTAATTAAATTTTAATGTGCCTAAGATGAAGAATCATATGTTTATTCTTAGAGTATCTCCAACAACTTCTTAGTTCATTCCTTAAATTTAATATAAAATATGTGATCTTAGTAACTTAAGACATCAATAACTATTCTCAACTCCAACAATATTCCCTATATTCATTTCTTATACAATATTTAATTATTAAAAAGTAATATTATTACATAAAGTAATGAAAGAGAAAGTGTTTCTTTCAAATATATATTATAAAATAAAAGTTAGAAGAGTAGAGATGTTAGCTAAAGATAATGAATGGGAGGAAGATCTTAGTGGATCTTAGTAATTTAAGGAATCACTAGGATACTGTTAGAGTAGTTTTTTTCTCCATGTTCCTTATATTTGACTTTAAGACTCCAAATAGCTAAGTTGTTGGAGTTGCTATTATATTTTAAATTAATATTGCAAAATCCTTAAAGGATTGTGTTTTTTTGCTTTCATATTTATGATATACCACTATAATTATTTGAAACATGACTCCCCCACGAGAATGAAAAGAAAAAAGGACAACCATTACCAACTTATGAGTGTTTGAAAACATAACTTATGAATATATGGATAATGATAAATGGACAAAATTTGATGAGAAGTTTATAGTTTTTGGGGTGTCATGCAAGATACAAGCAGTATAAACTATATAACCCCATGAAGGCATTTTTAATATTTGATAAAGAAGCTCATGAGATTGAAGACATTCACAAGAAAATTGTAATTTCTTTGAATTTGTTCATATGGCTTCACTACACCATATCGACAAACTTACGACAGAAAAAAGTGCGCGTTAAATTACGATGAAAAATTATTACTGTCGAAATTCTTTATGAAGGAAATACTAATCTGTCGTATTTTATTATTATATTATTAAAACCTACTATCAAATGAATAAAAAACGTGACAAACAGTCTCGTAGGTGAATGACGTTGTGGAGACTTTTTGACAGAAATATTAGTTCATCGTAAGTTAAATATTTTATTATTATTTCCATTATAAAATTTAATTACAAAAAGGAAAATACAAGTTTCATTGAATTTGAAGACATCACATATTCCTTCGTAAGTAGGTCTGAATTCCTAACATACGATAGTTTTTTCTGTCGGAAGTTAGTAATTTACGATGTATAATTTGGTTGTAAATTTATATTTTATTTTATCAAAGATGGGTCCCATAAAAAAATCTGACCATTCCTCAGTCGTAACTGACTAAGATAGGATAATATTTTTTGTCGTAAGTTCATAACATACGACGATATGCTACGCCGTATTATTTTATTAAGAATATGGGCCCCTGCTTACTAACTTGGGATAAAATTTTATTTTTTGACGAAAAATTATGTTGTAATGACGAAAACTTTTGTAAAAAATGCATGAATTACGACGATTTCAGTTCAAAAAAATTTGTCGTAAATGACGTGATTTGTTGTAGTGTTGCACAAAGTAATTGACAAGTACCAAAATGGTCTCCATAAAGTGACAATGATGAGGGATAAGGTACTGGTGGTTATAGAAAGCTTTAATATATATATATGATGAAATACAACAAATAAGAAATTATATATTGTTCTTTTGTTATTTTATTTTGATGTAAAGGATAATATACAATATTTTCATCTATTTCATTTTCTTGTATAGGAAAACTTACATTTATTTACATAAAAACTGTATATTGATACTTTATTTTTATTTTTTTTATAAAATTTGTGTATTTTATTTATGTGAATAAAATCCACATTGACCCATTTTTTTAACTATTGTTTCTAATTGATTTAAAGTATTTTAATAAAATTTAAATATTTTAATTTTTAGTTCTTCTTGACTTTTCTAAGCTATTCTTTCTTTATTCAATACTTAGATATTATTTTATAACTAATGTTCTCCTTAATGTTAGACTATCATTTCACTTGTCAACTTAATCATCACACTGATAAGTAGATATTAATTATTAATATATCTCTATATTTTATATCATTTTGTAAGAATTTAATATTTTATTTGATGTGTTTTGTTATTTTAGTGTAGGAATGAATAAAATAATAGGTTGGAGTTTATATTTGATATTTTGGAGTCAATTCATTGAAAATTGGAAATTTTGGATAGCTTTTGCTCTAATTTGCTGTACCTGGAGTTCTACAACCCAGAAGCAGTCGTTTGCAAAGCTTCGAAAAAGGCTTATAGTTCTATCTCGGGCCTTATAATTTTATATGCTCTAAAGAATCCATAATTAGTCCATGAAATCACCCCACCTGATTTTTAATTAGAAATTTATATGTATTAGTTGGACATACATACACAACTTGCTCTTATACACACACAACTTTTTAACCTATAAATCATTTCTCGGATTCATCAAACTTAATTCATTATTTCTCCAAACAAAATAAATATTTTACTTACAAGAATATGAGATTCATTCTTGATACAGGGCTACATAGGATACCAAGAAAGAATATAGAAAATGTAGAGATAATACACACACGCACACACTTGTATGTATATTAAACTACTCTGCTGCTTATTCAGTCTTCCATACAAAAGATAATAAATACTACCTACATCAGGTATGGCTACAAAATAGGAAACGCTAAGATAGTAACCAAAAACAAACTCCTAATTCTATTCCATCACTTATCGACTCCTACAACTACGTTACCAGACTCAGACTAAATCAACTCCTACTATAATTAAACAATAAACCATATTTAGATTAATTAAAATCCAACACATTCCCCCCTAATCTAAATATGTTTTTTCCTTCAACTACTTCGTACTTGTGTTTTCTGAAGCCAGATCCACGACTCCCACCAGCTTTCTCAGACCTTCGAATTTAATTTTTCCTAGAGCTTTAGTTAATATGTCTGCACGTTGCTTGTCTGTGCTCACGAACTCGACTTCCAGTTCCCCACGCTCTATACATTCACGAATGAAATGAAAACGTACGTCTATATGTTTACTCCTCCCGTGCAATACCGGATTTTTCATCAGTTCAATCGCAGATTTATTGTCTACATGAAGTATTACAGGCCTGGTACTTTGTCCCGTTATCTCTTGCAGTAGACCACGAAGCCATATGCTTTGGCAAGCTGCGTATGTAGCTGCCATGTACTCTGCCTCGCATGAGGACAGAGCAATCACCCGTTGTTTTGTGAAGCCCAGGATATCAGACCTCCATTGAGATAAAAACACATCCCCCCTGTACTCCTTCTATCTGTCACGTCTCCGGCCAAGTCGCTATCTGAGTAACCGCAGAGGTCTTGAGTGCTTTCATCCCCTGCACTTGCATAACTCAACCCATAATTAACCGTGCCCTTTACGTACCTTAGAACATGTTTTATCGCCTGCTGATGCTTCACGGTTGGTCGTTCCATAAAACGACTGATTACACCAACAGCATACGAGATATCTGGTCTCGTGTGTGTTAGGTACCTGAGACTTCCGACAATACTTCTGTAATTATTCGCATTTACCTCCTGTCCCTCTTTGTCCTTGTCCAGCAGAAGATACATTCCATGGGAACCTTCGTAGCGTTACAATACATCATCCCTGCCTTTTCCAATATTTTCTTTGCATATGAAGTCTGTTTCACTGTAGTGAAGCCCAAACCCTGATTTACCTCGATTCCAAGATAATAAGACAGCAAACCAAGATCACTCATCTCAAACTTCTGATTCATTTGTAGTTTAAATTTTTCAGTCTCCGATTTGTTCGAGCCAGCCACAAGAAGATCGTCCACGTAAACCCCAATTATTAAAGTTTCACCATTGCTGCACCTCGTATAAACAGCCTGCTCGTGTAAACATTTCTTAAATCCCAACTCCTTTAAACACTCATCTAGTCGTGTGTTCCAGGCTCTAGGGGCTTGACGTAGACCATACAGCGCTTTGAAAAGTCTATATACCTTGTGTTCTTCTCCTTTCTTCTCGAACCCTTCGGGTTGTGAAACATAAACTTCTTCAAGAAGGATCCCATTTAGAAAAGCTGACTTCACATCAAGATGGTGCACCTGCCATCCTTTCTTAGCTGAGAGAGCCAATAGCAGTCGTATTGTTTCCATGCGAGCCACCGGAGCAAAAACTTCCTCGTAATCGATTCCTTTAGTCTGAACATACCCCTTGGCGACTAGACGCGCTTTGTGTTTGACCACGTTCCCCTCAGAATCCTTTTTAAGCTTGTATACCCACTTTAAACCAATGGGCTTGTGACCAGGAGGGAGCTCGGTAAGGACCCATGTTTTGTTTTTCTCGATGGTTTCGATTTCAGCAATCATTGCTTTCTTCCATTCATCTTCCATCGCTGCTTCTTTATATGATTCTGGTCCCTCGATCTTCAGCAGCATGGGTTCAAATTCTGGATGTTCAATCCTCTCGGTTTCTTCATACAACTCCATCAGATTTCTGTACCGCATTGGCTGTTCACTGTTCTCAGAGGATGTCGTGTTCCTGATACTGCTGCTATTTGGAGTTGTTGTGGTCGTACTATATATAGATTCTGCGGATTGTGATGTATGTGGAGGCGTGGTTTGCTCATGCTCATGTACCATTCCTGTGTGCTCATTGTCATTGACCACCACCACACTTACGGGAAACGTCACTTCGCTTTCTCTGTTTTCATCCCACTGCCAGAGTTCATTTTCTTGTACAACCACATCTCTGCTAACATGGACTGCTCCGGTGTTTGGATCAAACAGTCTGTTCCCCTTCGTTCCCGGCTCTTTCCCGAGGTATATCACTGCTTTGCTACGATCATCTAGTTTAGTCACCTTCACAGTTGGTATTTTCATGAAGGCAACTCGGCCAAACACTTTGACATGAGACAGATCGGGCCTTTTCCCACACCAAGCTTCATATGGAGTCCTGCCGTTCAAACTTCGAGTTGGTAATCTATTGAGGATGTAGACAGAGTGTCGAACTGCCTCTCCCCACAGAAAAGATGGGAGCTTTGATTCCTTTAGAAAACTTCTTGTCATTGCAACGACGGTACGATTACGACGTTCAACCACCCCATTTTGTTGTGGGGTGTAAGGTGTCGTGTAATGCCTCAAAATCCCAGCGTTTTCACAATATGACGTGAATTCCCTTGAACAGAATTCACCACCCCTGTCAGTTCTCAAAATCTTGATCCTCTTCTCGGTTCCAGTTTCAACCAAGACCTTGAATTTTTTGAACATCTCGAAAGCCGCGCTCTTTTCCTTTAGCATATATACCCACATTTTACGACTAAAATCATCAACAAATAAAATAAAATATCGATTACCTCCGGGAGTTGCGGGATGAATCGGTCCACATATGTCGGCATGTACTATCTCCAAGGCTTGTTTCGCAATAGAATTTGCTTGATGAGGGAAGGGTTTCCTTGCTTGCTTAGACAACAGACACCCCTCACACCGTTTCAATGGTTGCATAAACTTTGGAATCCCATATACCATTTCCTCTCGTGACATGAGTTCCATTGCTTGAAAGTTGACGTGTCCCAGCCTTGCATGCCAAAGCCATGTATCTTCTTCAACCTTGGCAAGTAAACAGTTTGAGTTACTATCCTCGAGACTAATTTTATACAATCGATTTTCGGACCGCTTCACCTTCATTAGCAGACGTCCACCTTCCTCGTAGACCCACAGATAATCACCATCGATCACTACTTTATTTCCTGCTTCAGAAAGTTGTCCCTAGCTTATGATATTGTTGCATAAGGTAGGAATAAAATATACCTCCTTAAGAACCCTCTCTTCGCTATTTTTGCACTTGAATGACACACACCCCTTTCCCTTTATTTTCACAATAGATCCGTCTCCAAACTTCACATGCCCGGTCACACTTTCATCGAGTTCTTTAAATTTTCCCCGTTGGCCAGTCATGTGATTGTTGGCGCCATTATCCAGGTACCAGACCTGCGATTCCCTCTGATGTCCAGTGTCTGCTTGTAGTTTGGGAACCATAGCTTTCTCGTTTAACAACAATAATTCACTACCAGTCATGTGTTCAATTTTTCCCACTTCGGCGATTAACAGGGCTGGTTCATCTCCCTGTATTACTGATAAATTTACCTCCTTTGTCGTATCTCTCTCTCTCCGCGGTTTTCGGCATTCAGCGGCGTAGTGGCCATAGGCCTGACAGTTAAAACACCGCACACGGCTTCTGTCTCGTCCTCCACGGGATTCTTCCCTTCTTCGAGAGTCACTACCAGTCCTCCGCTTTATCCACTCCTCGCGACTGAGCAACAGTTGTCCATCATTGTTGCTCTCCTGCTTTCGCCATTCATCTTCAGTTAACAGTAGTTGCCCTTGGGTTTGTTCTACAGTTCCACGAACTCTCTCTTCATGAGCTTTTAACGACCCAATTACTTCTTCTACAGACATTTGTTCAAGATTTCCAAACTGCTCAATCGCGGACGCAATCTGTAGAAATTTAACAGGGACAGCCCTTAACAACTTCTTAACCACATAGGCTTCTTCCATTTTCTCCCCTAGTGCCCTGATATTAGTCACCAACCCGTTAAGTTTTAGATAAAACTCATCAATCTGGTCGGTCTCCTTCATAACCAAACCTTCAAATTCCCCTTTCAGGATTTGTGCCCGCGCCATCTTTACTTTTTTCGCCCCAAGGCACATCGTTTTGACAGCGTTCCAAGTTTCCTTGGATGTTTGTTTGTCTGCAAGGGACAACAATAGGTCTTCCGGAATTCCTTGATAAATAATGGCGAGAGCTCGTTTGTCAGTTTTGTCCTCCACCACTCCAGCAGCATCCTTTGGTTCTATGGCTTCCCACACTCCATGGGCCTGCATAAACACCTTCATTTTCAAGGCCCATGCTGTGTAGTTAGTCTTGGTTAACATCGGATAGCTGAGCCCAAAGGAGCTCTCTTTACCTTTGCTGGGTTCCATCTGGCAGCGATCACAGTATGGTTTAGTTAGGCTCTGATACCAGGTGTAGAGATAATACACACACGCACACACTTGTATGTATATTAAACTACTCTGCTGCTTATTCAGTCTTCCATACAAAAGATAATAAATACTACCTACATCAGGTATGGCTACAAAATAGGAAACGCTAAGATAGTAACCAAAAACAAACTCCTAATTCTATTCCATCACTTATCGACTCCTACAACTACGTTACCAGACTCAGACTAAATCAACTCCTACTATAATTAAACAATAAACCATATTTAGATTAATTAAAATCCAACAGAAAAATGGAAAAAGAAATAAGAAAATCAGTGTGGGTAAAAAAAAAATACAGTTGGTGAGTCAAATCAGTTAGTGACCATCTTGACTGTCGGTCTTTGGTATTGGGTTCTCTTCACAACGATGTACGTCATGTTCAGAGGCATGATTGAGGATTGGTAGGCAGGCACATGAAATGGTTCTTGTAATGAAAATCGTATGCAATATATAAGTATAGTATGTGTTTGTATGTAAAACTGAAAAACAAAGTAGATTGCACTCCCTTGCCTTAAAGAAAAATAATAAAGATTACAAGATGATATATAAACTTCCACACGCAGGTGGGCAGCTAAAAATTAGCTGATATGTACAACTAACTCCACTACTTTTCTTTTATTAGTGCATATTACTTTCCTAAAAATTCTCTAACAAATGAATGACTAGTTCAAATACTCCTGACACCTAAGCTGCTTTTAAATAAAATATTTTTATCGACTAAATTTATTCAGACTCTAGTTTAGATTAAATAATTTTCAACACATTCCGCCCTTAATCTAAACAGACTTTGCCAATTCTTGTATTCCAAGTAGCTCTCTCACTTCTGCAAACTTAGCTGCTTTTATTGCCTTTGTAAGAATGTCTGCACTCTACTTCTCGAAACTAACATACTTGATCACAATCTCTCCTCGATCCACAAACTCGCGAATGAAATGATAACGCACGTCAATGTGCTTGCTGCGTCCGTGAAAAACACGATGTTTCGCCAAATATATGGCTGATTTGTTGTCGATATAGAGTACCAATGGTCCTGGAGCCATATCAGTAATTTGGCTAAGCACTTTATGGATCCATATGCCTTGACATGCTGCTGCAGTTGCAGCCATAAATTCAGCTTCACAAGTTGACAATGCCACGCATCTCTGTTTCAGTGAGATCCAAGTAATCAAGCTTTCGTTGAGATAAAATGCTATTCCACTTGTACTCCATTTGTTCGTGCTTCTGCTGGCATAATCGCTGTCAGAAAAACCTTTCAACATATGATTACCTTCTCCTCGTGTATACTTCAAACCGTACTCCAGAGTCCCCATGACATATCGTAAAAGTCTCCGTGCAGCAGTTCAATGGAGAACAGTGGGCTTCTCCATGAAGCGACTTATCAATCCTACAACAAAAGAAATGTTTGGCCTAGTGTGTACTAAATATCGCAGGCCTCCAATCAGACTTTTAAACACCGTTGGATCGACCTTCTTTCCCGTTTCGCCTTTGTGCAACACCATCTTTGGATCCATGGGGAACTTTGTTTCGTTGCAGTCCTGCATACCTGCCTTCTCCAGCAAACGTTTTGCGTATGCTGTTTGATTAAACTCTGTACTCCCTTTCCTTTGCTCGAACTCAATACCGAGATAGTACGTCAATTTCCCCAAGTCACTCATGTCAAATTCCTTGCGTATTTGATCCTTGAATTTCAGTATGTTACTGGTGCTTGTTCCTATTACAAGCAAATCATCGACATAGATACCAATGATTAGAGACTCATTACCTTCACGTTTCGTATAGATGGCGTGTTTATGAGGGCATTTGACGAATCCTAGTTTCTCAAGGAACTTCTTTAATCGAGCATACCAAGCTCGTGGAGCCTGTCTCAAACCATACAACACTTTAAGCAACCGGTAAACCTTGTGTTCCTCTTTTTCCTTTTCGTATCCTTGAGGCTGCTTCAAGTACACCTCCTCTTGGATGTCAACATTCAAAAATGCAGACTTGACATCCAAGTGATGAATGTCCCAACCATTCTTTGCAGCCAACGCTAACAGAAGACACATTGTTTCTAACCTTGTCACTGGAGCGAATGCTTCTTCGAAGTCGATACCCTGCTTTTGAACATACCCTTTGGTAACGAGCCTCGCTTTATATTTTGAAATCACCCCGTTTGCATCTCTCTTGATCTTAAACACCCATTTCAAACCAATTGCTCGTTGTCCTGGTGGTAGGTCTGTCAACTCCTACCTCTTGTTTTTTTCAATAGATTCCAATTCGCTTCCCATAGCTTTCTTCCACTCAATTTTTTGTATAGCTTCATCAAAGTTACCAGGTTCTTCGATGCTTAACAATAGTAAATCCTCATCCAGTTCAACTTGTTCTGTATCATCATAAACTTCGCTCAACAGTATGAACTTTCGTGGTGGTGTACTGTCAGCATCTTTTTCGTTCACAGGTCCCTCAGTCACATAATCATGTACTGGTGTTACAGGTTCTTGTTCCCCAGACATCACATCACTGTTAGTGTTCACATCGATGTTAGTGTTATTCACCAATACAGTCACACTCGCACCGTTATCTTGTGGAAAACTTACTTCTCCTTCTTTTGTTTGCTCCCAGGCCCAGAACTCCGTTTCTTGAAATACCGTATCTCTACTTATGTGTAAACTTCCACTATACGGATCGTATAGTCAATCAGCTTTTCTTTCAGCTTCCTTTCCAAAATATACCACCGGTTTACTTCGATCATCCAACTTGCTGACGTGAACAACTGGTACTTTCATGTAAGCGATGCACCCAAACACTTTGATGTGACTCATGTTTGGTTCATGCCCGCTCCAGGCTTCATATAGAGTCTTTCCCTTCAATGCCTTAGTTGGTAGACGCTTTAGAATGTGCACAGCATGGCGTACTGCCTCACCCCACATGTAAGACGACATCTTTGAGTCTCTAAGAAGGCTTCTTGCCATTGTTGCTAGTGTGCGGTTCCTTCGCTCCACAACTCCATTTTGTTGTGGAGTGTAAGGTGCTGTGTAATGTCTTTGAATACCCATACTTTCACAAAATGTCCGGAACTCAGAACTACAAAATTCCCCTCCTCTTTCCGTTCTCAGTGTTTTAATTTTACTTTCTGTCCTTCTTTCAACAAGTGCCTTAAATTTTTTGAAAGTCTCGAATGTTTCTCCTTTGGTTTTCAACATGTAAACCCACATTTTACGAGTACAATCATCAACAAAGAGAAGAAATTACCTGTTATTTGACAATGTTGGAGGAGAAATCGTTCCACAAATGTTGCATATACTAGTTCCAGTGATTTCTTTGCAATGAATTGTGCTTGAGACGGAAATGGTTTTCGCGCCTGCTTTGACATCAGGCAGCCTTCACACCTTTTCTTTGGCTGCACAAACTTAGGTATTCCCAGAGTCATCTCTTCCCTAGACATCAATTCCATCGCTTGAAAGTTACCATGGCCAAGGCGAGAGTGCCACAACCATGTTTCACTCTCTGTTTTCGATAACAGCACTCCGACTTACTTTCTTCAAGACTAATTTTATACAATCGATTTGCAGACCTCAAAACCTTCATAAGCAGTACACCTTTTTGATTGTACACTCTTAGTTGATCTTCCTCCGGTATAACCTTGCGTCCTTCCTCGGATAATTGTCCCAGACTTAGTATGTTACTACACAATGTTGGTATGTAGTACACGTCACATAATTTCCATTCCTCACCATTTTTGTACCTGAACGATATCACTCCTCTACCTCTGATATCAGCAGTCGAGCCATCACCGAACCGTACTCGTCCTGTGATTATTTGGTCAAGTTCTTTGAATTTTCCACTTTCTCCTGTCATATGTTGGCTTGCTCCATTATCGAGATACCATACTTGAGACATTTTGTTCTCCCCATTCTTTAGAATAAACTTTGGATTCAATTTTTTCTCGTTTAACAGGACCATCCCATCTTCTTTGATGTCACACTCTGTGAACAACAATGCTGGCTCATCTTCTTCATCTTGTGTCATATTCACCTCTGGTTTATTTTCTCTGTCTCTCCGTGGTTTACGACACTCAAAGGAAAAATGGCCGTAGATGCCACAGTTGTAACATTTAACTGTGCTCCTGTCACGAGCACCACACCCATTGTTCCTTCCTCGAGAGTCAGACCCACGATTCTTTTGTGATCATGATCCTTCTCCCCCATTTCTGTTAGTCTTATTCATCCATTCTTCCATTGTCAGTAGTAACTTGCCACCCGTGTTTTCACGTCTCGACCATTCCTCTTCTATGAGTAGTAGCTTTCCTCCATCACTATCACTTTGGCTTATGGTTCGTTCTTTGTGAGCTTTAAGTGAGCCCACTATTTCCTCCACGGTAATGTTTTCAAGGTCCCCAAACTGTTCAATTGTGGATACAATTTGTAGGCACTTGTTTGGCATTGCACGAAGCAGTCTTTTCACAACATAGCTTTCTGTAATCTCCTCACCCAGAGCACGGATATTTATCACCAACCCGTTTATTTTCAAACAAAAGTCGTCTAGTTGGTCTGTCTCTTTCATATTCAAGTTTTCAAACTCACTCTTCAGAGTTTGAATCTTTGCTTTCTTCACACGATCTGCACCCTGGCACATGGTTCTTATCGCTTCCCACGCCTCTCTTGCAGTCACCTTCTCAGCCACCGATAATAAGACGTCTTCAGGTATACTTTGGTATATGGCTGCAAGAGCAATTTGATCATGTTTCTCATCAACTGTCGACTTGTCCTCCTAATTAACCTCCACAGCATTCCACACCCCGTGTGCTTTCATGAAGGCTTTCATTTTTAAGGCCCAGGCCGTATAATTTCCTCTGACCAACATAGGGTAGCATAAACCTATAGCACCATCCTTCAGTTTTGTCTTCTCCGTAGTCATTTTCGGCATGTACTTGGGCATACAGGGTGTACACCAAGCTCTGATACCAGATAATGAAAATCGTATGCAATATATATTTAAGTATAGTATGTGTCTGTATGTAAAACTAAAACACAAAGTAGATTGCACGGTTTAAGTCCCTTGACTTAAAGAAAAATAAAAAAGAGTAGAAGCTGATATATAAACTTCCACACGTAGGTGGGCAGCTAAAAATTAGTTGACATGCACAACTAACTCCACTACTTTTATTAGTGCATATTACTCTCCTAAAAATTCTCTAACAAATGAAAGACTGGTTCAAATACTCCTTACACCTAAGCTGCTTTTAAATAAAACATTTCTATCGACTAAATTTATTCAGACTCTAGTTTAGATTAAATAATTTCCAACATCTTGCAGATGACGTACTGGAGCAATAAAGACCGGGTTTTGTGATTACGGAGGGATTCTTTTGTTACTTTTCAGTAACATGTGTACATTGAGGTTATCCCTGGGTTTTATCAGCCATACAAAAAGTGGACTTGATCGTGATACTAGATTGAATTTGAGGTAAATCCTGTGTGAATAAAGCCACAGGATAAGGTATTATATGAGCATTATCATATATTATTTTATGTATTTTTCACTAAGCCGTTAGTCTTCACGGAAATGCCTACTTTAAAGACTGCTTACATTTTACACTTCCCACACCCCGTTCTGAGCGGGTTATACTGGGTACATTTAGTTTGGTTTAGAAAAAAATATCTAGAAAAAACACAAAAAAATGAACCCCATTAAGTAGAATATTTGTATAATAAATTTAGCTTACGACAATAAATCAAGACGCTTCGTGGGAGGCCATCGAAGTGTGTTGTATATTTAGTTTTGTATAAATTGTTATATTTAGTGTATTTAATGGTTTTAATATTTTCATATAACTTTTATTTTGATAATGTACTTTACTTCCATAAGGTACCTTAATATCTTTGGTGACGTGTTTCAATATCTAGGTAATACTGCTGCAGAAGATTGTAGTAAATGATTTGTGGCTTGTAGTGGCAAATTTGCAAATCAACAAAAATAAAAGTGGGGCCCTTGTGATCCGAAGTTTTGTGACAAGCATTATGGGGAAATTGGTTGTATTGATTTATATGCATATGGTGTATTAAACTTTTTCACATGGATTAATGACAACACCTCACTAAAGATGACTCGCCACGGTGTGAGAGCAAGATGTGGAGTCTCAACCTACACTACCTACACTGAAACGGTAATTTGCCGAACTGAAACTAGGCTGAAGACAAGTGTTGATGAATCAAACACAAATGGCCAAACAAATGGACGATATTTTTTTTCATTAAACAACAACTTCCACGCCAAACATAATTACACCTAGGAGAATATATTTTCTATTCCTTTGTAGATTACTTTTTTTTTTTGTAGTTTGCGATTTTAGCTTGTAGGAGTAGTAGTGATTGTCTAGCTTTTCTTTGGCACTGATATATATATATATATATATATATATATATATATATATATATATATATATATATATATATATATATATATATATATATATATATATATATATATATATATATATATATATATATATATATATATTGAAATACTTCAAAATTAAATAAAGAATTCTAGCCTTATAAAATAATAGAGATAATAAGATGAAATATTATTGGTTTTTTATCAAGTAATTGATGGCTGAAAAGTTGAAGCTAATAAACTTATTGAGTCATAAGTAATTAATAGTACATAAAATATATGGAAGATGTGTTGATTTTCATGCTTTGAGTACAAGTAGATGCAGTAGAAAGATTCTTTTTTATGGGACATGGGATTGATTGCCTTTAATATCAAGTGAGTTTTTGACGCATATGCATATCTTCTGCATCTTATATTCCTTTTGTCTCTTTGTTGCATTTGCATTGCTACATTTGGATTCTACCTAAATGTCATGGAATGAAGGGTAAGATGATAAAAGGCCACTTAGGTTGAACCTAATTATCCCATAACAAACTTTGCATATGTGATCCATTAGTTTCCCTATAAGTTTAATCTTTCTTTCAGTTACACACCATATTATGAACCTAGGCCTATATATTCTATTGGCCTAATATATACTTTTGATCCCAATTTGTTAAAGAATAGTGAAGTGAGGAGGAAGTAGTTAAGTGTGAGAGATGGGTTACTTGTGATCATACATTTGATTTGTAAGAAGGTTGAGAGTTTTGTATTTACTTAGTATGTGTTCTTAGTATGTGTCCTTAAGGCATTTGGTGGATTAATGTAAATGTATAAATGTTAATGTTTTGCTTATAATTCTTATAAAAATGAAAAAAAAATATACAAGGCAAACAAAAATCATAAAAAAAATCATGTCCATGACTATGAAAAGAAAATAAATATTTAAATGCCTTAAAAAATTGGGCCACTGCATTTTATTTTAATATTTTAATATTTTATTTTAATCCCTTGTTTCAAGCTAAGTAAGTTAAATGTACATATTACCCTAAGTGTTAGGAAGACATATGGGGAGACCTTGTGATTGATTATGGGGAATTACTAGTTTTGATAATTCTTCTTATTTAGCTTTTCTTGATAGAACTTGTGCGGAGCACCATTACAACGCAATTAAAAGCTCTTTCAATTATCATTATTCATGCATGTTTTGTTTTAGTTGTATGGATTCCAACTGCGTGTGCTTATGTACATGATGGTTTGAGTGATACACTAAACTTATTCTTGAGCGTAATATCTTTGTGGGCGAATGGTGAGGTATTACTTATAATACCTATAAAATCCAAAGTTTTCATGATAGTTTAATTTTGTAGGCTTTGCATCATTACTAACTTTCTTTTGCATTTGACATGTACTTTTGAGTACTATCACTACAAGAAATAATTAAACATACCATATGGACTAGAAATGCTTGACAATACAAGTGATGTCTAATTTTTTCACACAACGGTTTCTTTGCACCCTAAAAAATATATTTTCTAACAAACCTCACTACAACAACTTAGATTAGAAGATTTGAGATTTAGAAGAACGTTTTAAAATCATTGTCTAATTGATCGAGTGAGAAAAGTGTTTTGAAAGTGGTGTGGTGCAAATTATAAGGTCTGTACAATGTATTTTTGAGGATATAGTATACAAAAACGGTTTCCCTTTCTAAAC
This sequence comes from Apium graveolens, assembly GCF_009905375.1. NCBI lineage: Eukaryota > Viridiplantae > Streptophyta > Magnoliopsida > Apiales > Apiaceae > Apium > Apium graveolens. Next base: position 52,086,436 of record NC_133653.1, read on the forward strand.
AATTTTTTTTTAAAAAAAATTGCAATATTATTCATTCCATTTCTTACTGTACCTTAATTGTCAGAAAATCGCTATTAGAATTTTGTTAATAGACATCATTTTTTAATATATCGGTTTCTTGTGCCACTGATGTAAAAAAGTACTATTAACATCTACATTTGAAAAACTGATGTTTAAAGCCCCAAAGCCATCGCATTTTAGGACAACCAATGTCTTAGATTTGATTTTTCTAAATGATATATATATATATAAATATATATATATATATATATATATATATATGAAGAAGAATAAAAGAATTTACATGATTGACCCTTGGTGTATGACACACCAAAGAGAAGTATAGCTATAGTCAATAATTGAGAATAAATTGAAAATAGAAAGGAAAAAAAGTTATAGAAATCAAAACTTCTCAGAGCATACTATATATAGAATTAATGAGATAGGAATTGGCATGATTAATAAACCAATCCAAATTAAAAAATTTGATTTTAATATCAACAATAATCATATAATAGTCTTTGAGGAGAAAAATGCCCTTTATCAGGAGCTCTAGCATTTCTTTCCATCCAAAAGTGATAACAAAAAACTTGAGCTGTCAGAAATGTCAAGTGTCTATAAGCTATATCTATAGTATTTCCCGAGAGAAGCAATTTTTTAAAGAATGAAACTACTATAAGAGCATATTAGAAAATGATGGCTCAATATTTCAATGCCCAATAGATGTGTAGCAGTACTAATCAACTGATAATCGAAATGAAGCAAGGCGAAATACGGTGGAAATTATGTCATGATAAACGAGAATCTCTAGAATACAAAATATGGTTAAGACATACATGTGCCAGATTTTAAGTTTACCAATATAAATACATGAAACAGGACCTTTACCGACTGCCAAATCAGTCATTATAAGTCCAAAATCAGTAGATATTCTCGAACAATGGATGGAACCGTAACAATCAGATTATCAGGGTCATTATTTACCTTTTTGATTCAATTTTATGTTGACTGGCCTGAACTACTAGCATGGGTGCATGCTACATGACGGAACCCAACTGCTATGTCGTGGCTCAAGATCTGAGATGTCAGTGCCTTGTGGAAGTGGTCGGTATTGTATGAATCTGGTCGATTGTTACCCAACAATTGTTACTTTTAGTCGTTACTGATTCTAGTTGGTCAGTATTCATGCGATTTTATTAATTAGGCTTGACAGTTGGTACTCCCCCTGCGCAAAAATATTACAAATATAGCTCCAAGTGACTCCATGTATAATACTAGATCCAAGCACATTACAATCTAAACTAACAATTTTAAAAAGGTAATTTCCAAAAATATGGTGGTTATGCTTAGATGTACTGTACTTCAAAAAAAAGATAAAGAGAAATCTCATCTTATTGAAAATAAAAGAAACGATTCCACTATGCTTGTATCACAAAAAGAAGAATTTTTTTATGAAAATTTATGGTATCATGAAAATGACGCAAGTTAACACATGTGGGAAAAAAGAAATATGTTTGTAGATATCGATGAAAATATGAATGTAAAAGTCATTGTTGAACACTGATCAAGATTTCCTGTAAGAGAAAAATGGAGCATCGTAACTCCCTTTGAAAATGGATATCATAAATTTGTTTTCTAATGTTTATTTTGTACCTAATATTAAAAATGATAACTTCGAATTTGGATTAACCAATTTAGAAAGGCTACACCATCATCTTAACTTGAGAGATTATTTTTATAAATTAATTTTTATTGTGCCTAAAGAAAGAATCATATGTTTATTCCTATATTTCAAATTGATATTGCAAAATTCTTAAATGATTGTGTTTCCTTGGATTTGATATTAATTGAGGACTAAAACCTATGTATGAGTAATAGTGAAAACAATAATTTACTATCATAATCTCAAACAAAATAATTCTTATCCTTAAATTTTTAAAAAATTACTTAAATGTTTAATATTTTACTCATGGAAAATTATTTTTAAAAAATGAATATATAAAAATCATGTGCTAACGTATGACGGAATTTGTGGCAAATAATAGTACGCCAAAATTTGGAGAAAAGTTATAGTAATCGCCAAATTTTTGGGAAAACATATGAATTTAAATGCTTCAATAATTTATCATAGAAAAAAGTTGTAGTAGTTATTTACGATAGATTTTAATTTCCATTGTAAGTTCGGCACACTAGATTTTTATGTTGCAAGTTTCTGTCATTAATTTAATAAAACATTATTAAGCAAAAAAATAGAATAAGATAAACAACTTACGACCTAATACGTCATAAATATTTGCGACGAACATGTCTTTTCGTCATAAGATTGGCGCTAAAGTCCTTCGGCCGTAAGTTTTCTATCATAAAAGCTCTTTTTTGTTGCAGTGAAAGTTGATAACTTGGGACGAACAAGAAACTATCACCAGAATATTTTGTAAATTTAGGACTGAAGAGAACGAAAATTAAAGAGACAACTCGTATTTTCTCGATCTAATAAAACCAGTGCTCTAAGACTCTATTCATAAAAGAGGCTTGAAAGGACTTGTTATTCTTTTCAATGTGGTACATGGTATTTATAAGAAAAATCAAGGAAGGGGTTTGTGCTTCTCTCTATATGTGGTACAAAACTACTTTTCACATTAAAAGGTCACATTTTGGAACATCAGTTTTTATTCATCTTTTACTCATTTTGAGCATGTAAATATGCGTTGAAATGCCCTAGTAGAGGAGATTACGTTCCAATAAATACACACCACAAACACATACTGTTTCTCACTTATGTAGAGTCTCAAAATGATTCACAGCTTACTCTAAAATATTATGTTTTTCTAACAATCGTACATTAATGATTAATGGTCCATTAGCACACACCATATAGACATATAGACACAAAGTTTAACTTGGTGATAGTTTCTTCGACCAAATATAGCATACGATAGGTAGAGAATACTCCTTGAACCTTTGCTCAAATAAGTATATTGACTTTACTGGCAGACAATGGATATATTTGCCCTAAACTGTTCGACTGTTTATATATATGATGATACACTCATCACTATATCCTTTCTGATTCGTTCAGCTTTTATGACTATATCAATTTTCGCAATAGAACATCATCTTAGTTCTGTAGGAGTTTGCAAATAATTGCGCCACATAATTCTCCCTTGAAGCGGCCCCACTTTTCTCCCGTATATTTGATCTTTATCTTATAGAGTAACCCGTGTTTACTCAACTGAATCCATGCGTTCACTCCTAAACTCCAAGTATTCGACAAAAGATCATTAAAGGCTCAAAAGCTTAACGTCGTACCATACGAGTCTCACTGTTTCCTTATCATTGGAATAGGCAAGGGTTACTCCCACAATGATTTGGTCATCATGATTTAGTTGACCCATTGAACCATGCACTTAGGATCTCCAGTCAGCAATGGTTGGGTGTCCACCATGACGCTGTTAAGCAATAGGCTAGGCTTATCCCTCTCGACGATTTTACAACTATTTCTTCGTATAACTAAATTCTCGTGGCTTAACCTGAATCGCTCAGTTTAACCATCTAGTTAGTGGATCGAACATTATCATATGACTTAACATAGTCCATCACGATAATTCTCATTGAGAATAGTTGCTTAATACTATTATGTTCTCATCATAATGTGATCTCCCAATTTACAGAAAGCATATTAAAGACACATTTTCTTATCATTTAAGAATATACTTTACAAATTGGCTACTATTTCAGCCTTTTACATGGATTTATCATATGCACGAAACTCGTATTACATCATGAATCGATCTAAGTTTAAGATTTCCATCACATGAATTCTAAGTGTAAAAATTCACCAATGAATTCTAAGTTATTAAAGTCAAATATCTAATTTATATATTATATCTACATAGTAAAATTAGATATCTCTCAAACTGCAGTCCAAACTCACAAGCACATATCATATACCTTAAATCCCATTGCAATCACTTCCAAGTGGCCAATTTTTGTTATACTTGTGCATTTACTAAGATTACCAAGTGTGTAGCCTATATTTGATTTTGTACAATTTAAAAATACAATAGACTTCCCATCATTTCTGAGAGATCCTTGTTTATATACTTGGATATATACAAATCCAGTCTAACTATAATAGATTTATGAACCTCGTTGATCTCTTCAAGAGTCACATCACCAACATATATCATGTATCATCTAAGACTTTTGAAGTCATGAAGATTGTGATATTCAAACAAAACTTTTAATTTTATCAAGATTTCCAGAGATGATCTTCTTGTCATTACTTACCGTAATGATCAGATCATTCACGTGCAATCAATTATGAGTTGCATATCATGTGTAAAAAACATATGGACACTTGTCAGTTCTTTAATTTTGAATCACTTTGACATATTATATTGACATATTTCATATTTATGAAATGACTTTACCATACATTCATCGAGGCTTCAACTCGTTATTGACATTACCAGTTTTTCGCGTCCCAAAAATTAGCAATTTCAATTTACATCATTATCGAATTTAAGCGTCCTTAAATTGGCAATCTTCATTCACCTAAATACCAATTTTGAGCGTCCTCAAAATGGAAACCATATCATTTATTTTGAAGCCATTGATTATCATAGAAATACCAAATTTTAATAAGCCATTTTCACGTGTGTATGTTATTTACTCAACATGATTACCAAAATACAAACTTTCTACTATTCTTTAGCCAGAGAAACCCTCTAGGCACATAATATTTCTTCAAATCTCTACTAGGAAAGACTGTATCAATGTTCATTCATGTACATTTAAATTTCCAATATGATAATTTTAATATCATCTTGATGAACCTGATTCTCATAACTCGAGAATATTTCTTAAAGTATATTGGGTAATCACTTTAATAGTAATATCTTATTATCAGTTCGACCTTTTACTTATATTTGACCCATATATACATTTTCCTAATTTGAAAATTGGTTTGGGTCCTAATGGCTTCTGTCTCGTAAGAAGATCTATCAAATATTTTTAAACACGATTTTTTCAAATAGAACCAATCTCATGGCTTCTATCTCGTAGGAAGATTCATATAATTTTTAAATACGATTTTGTCAGATTGAACCACTCTCTCAATTTCTTAACATCCTTTACCCCCATAAAGGACATAGAGAGGTCAATACAGTCCATTTATAGTATATGAGCTAGAAATATTTAGTTTATTGACTTTTCAACTTTAATCAATGTCCTCTTGATAAAAATTATCAGAGAAGCATGGCATTCTGGACAAACATGTTTTCCAAGTATCTTGCTCTTTCTAGGTTCATCCTCACATTCATCCGGAAAATTATAAGTTCGTTCAGATGATTTCTAATTATAGATACATAAGGAAGTACTGGCTCATTATTAGAATTATTCCTTGATTCTGTAATTACATTCTTATGAATCTCACAAATTAGATTCATTTATACAATATCATTAGACTCATTTATTATCTATTTATCCATCCAAAATCTCTCAACTGATTTTGGATTTCATCTTTCCTTTAGAAGTATTTGTATCAAGTTCTGAAATACACCCATATTTTAGTAATTTTCAAAAATATTTCACAACATTCCAATATTCATAAAAAAATCAATAATTTTCTATTCCAAATACCTCCATAATTTTAATAATTCCAAAGAATGTCATAATACATTCCAAAGATAATAGGAAATTCAACTATTTCCTTTTGTGGTATCTTGTTTAAGGAATGATTAGCTTTTCATAACTTATATTCTTAAATTTAGTAATAGTCTAAACTGATCATAATCTTTTAGTATCTCCCTTCCATCTGATTAATGCAAGCAAGGTACAGTGGCATCATGATATTCACCTTGTGAAAAAAATTCACACTGTGATTTTTGATTATTGATTCTCCACTATCTTAATTATATGTATAAAAATGGTTTTAAATCTTCAGTTTCACTACTACAAAATTAAACTTAGGATACCTTACTTACATAACACTTTTATTTTGTGTTATGCAAGTGAAAAGGTTACATAGCATTTATCTCAAAAATGCTATCTAAGATATTCTAAAAAAACCATAAATAAAAAGAAAAATACATGAAGAGAAATAACATAGCGTTTTTAAAGGAAGCGCTATATAAGATGTAACTAAGAGAGCGTTTCTGGAAAAAGCTATGCAAGTTACCATATTTTAAGTAATTTTGTTTTATTTTTAAATCCATAAATACTTGTATAGCACTTTTGTAAACGTCATGTAAATTAATGAATTCTAAGTGTTAACTCCTTTTCCAACTTAACCATTTGTTCTCTCAATCCTCAACACTAAATACATTCACACAGTTACGTACATCACTAATTTCATGGATCAATTCTCCCTCCTGATTCCATCAGTTTACATCTGAATTAGGGCGGTTTAATCTTCCAGCAAACTATGTCGAGCAATTAGGGCACTTTATTTTCCTCGATCTCTACTCGCTCTTCTTTGAATTGGGTATAATCAATTAATTACAAGTTCGATTTCAAAGACTACAAATCAGGTCTTGTGTTATCGTTAATTTCAGTTATATAAAACTATGAATTAGGTATCATTTGTGTTTGGGCAAGTCACTGTGTTGGAATTTCCACCTTTTAAATTATGTGTTATGAACAATCATGTATTTTTAAATAATAGCTTAATTTTTGTATACACATGTGTATGTACATATTGGTATGAATTAGTAGTTTAATTGTTGGTGGGTTTGCTGGTAGATGATGCCTATACAATTTGTAAAATCTAAAGAATGATACCTTACAGGCTTTAGAAGTATGTCAGACAGTAAGCTTAATTGCTGCCTTTCAAATGGTATAGAGCTATATTGTAAATACCAAAAAAGAGAGAACCTAATAGATAATTCTTAATACATTCATACCTGCAAAGTATTAGGAAACATGTGAGTTTCAAGATATTGATTTAATTTATAGTTACGTGAATTTTCTTGCACAGTTTTTCAGTAATCGCACAGAGATTGATTACTTGCATCCTTGTATTCATGAGTTCCTCCTCAGGAAACTGATCGAAAGGCTCCTCAATACAACTATGTAAAAGTATCGAAGCCTTTGGGAGACGGGCCTAATCAATGAGTCACTGTTAAATATTTCATAGGCGGTTAGTCTGGTCGTGAGTCAAAAAGTTTGGTCTTTAAGTTTTCATTAAGTGCCTCTCTTGTTTGTGTTGGGCAGCAGGGGGTTTTGGCAGCATTAAAGGATTGGTTATAATTGACATAGGGACTAGGAAAGGGTATTATAATTATAATCTTCTAAATTGTGTCACTAATATTTCCTTGAAATTAATTATTACTTTTGGTTTAAATACTTCTCCTCCTGATATATTACATGCTAATTTGGCAATAAATTTATATATGATTTTCTGTACTATTTTGGCCTTTAAATAAACTTGAGCCATCCGGTACAGGGAATTTTCTCGACCACGTCTTGGGTTTGAAGTTGCAAATACTTATAGAGCAAGTTTTCGAGAACAATTGCTACTAAAGTTTTCTAGAACAATTGCTACTAAAGTTTTCTGAAATCTCCACTGGTTTACTTGTAGTAAAGGTATATTTCTGCTCTTTCATGTTTCATATGAAGTTGAGTGGCTTATAATTTTCACAATATTTTACTAGTCCCTAGACATTAGGTTTATTTTTTGGTGGAAAGAAATTATAGTGATTTTAATGATTGTCAATATTATATAAATTCAAATGCATATTGAGATGCTTGTTTGATTACATACAATGTCTGATGCAGGACAGTAATTAAAAGTAATTAAACGCAGAGAGAATTATACAATATCCAAGAATAATGATCAATGTTATTCCCATAAAAATATCAATATCCAAGAATAATGATCAATGTTATGAATACTCATATATTTTTAAATAATAGATTAATTTATGTATATATACATGTATGTAAATATTGGTCTCAACTAGTAGCTTAATTGTTGGTGGGTTTGCTAGTAGATGATGCCTATAAAATTTATAAAATCTTGAGTAGTTGCTCTGTAAATGATTTAAAAAACTAGCTCTGTACTATAAAACTATGAATTAGTAGGTTCTTTGGATAGGTTTTTTTGTTATGTTAAGTAGTTCAAATACATTTTTTTCAAAAATATTCTTAAACTAGAGATATCGTCTTTTTTTCTATATTTACATATATCAAATACAATCTTTAAATTAATTGCTAGAACAAGAACTTTCAATTATATATAGACAAATTATAGGGAACAAATGTAAGGCTGTAACAAATTATAGACACAATTTGAAATATGGGGTGAAGTGCTAACTCATAAGCAGTATTGCGAAAAATCCCAGTACATGATGTAGACTTCACTTTGTCGGTCTCAATTTCGCATATAAAAAATAAATTAAAATGATGTAGTACTAGTAAAGATTCCTTCCCTATGTTCTTTTATAAGTAGCAAGTAGTATTACACACGAGACAGTGATAGTGATGTTCTCTGTAATAAAGTTGTACTCTGTTCATGCTTGTTGCCTGTTGGGTTCACTTTTAATGTCTGAATTTTTGACCCACAAATTTACCCTTCAAGTACATCACCCATAAAGCTTTTCCAGATGCTGGATTCTTTCTTTTGTCTAAGCAATAAGCATACATAAACCTGTAAAATTGATTTGTAAATATTTCAAGTGCGGGTAATTAAGTTTAGTTGAGCTGAAACAAACCCTTTAAAAGCATTTAACAACAATTTTATTGTCAATCACTTCATAGAAGTATAGACACAGAGGAATAATTTTACAGTGAATAAAGGACCAGTTACACCAAATCTAGTGGATCATTTACCATCATCCTTTTAAAATTTTCAAATTTTCGGTAAGCATACAATTTGTCCCGGACGATGGTCATCAAGAATCAAGAATATTAAAGATCATGTTGTGGCCTCTAGTTGAGAGAACTGAAAAGATAACAATACTCATATAAACACCACCCTTCTTTATGGATAATACATATCCATAACCATGCTGCTACCAGATTAAAATCATTAACTCGCTAGACACTACTTGGTCATTCTGATAATGAACCCAGCTCTCACGAGTATACAAAACTTAGACCGATTCTCTGGTAAAAATTACAGTACTCTACTAGACTGGACTCATATTAAGACAGATACAAAATTTCATGAAGGTTCTTTATATATGCAGATTTTAAGTTAAGTGGTTCAAATACATTTTTATCAAAATATTCTTAAACTAGATATACGGTCTTTTATTTTTATATGTAGGTGTTTCTTAAATTTGAAAATTTGATATGTAGCTATTTAGATGTATTGTATTGAACTTACAAAATAATTTGACTAATAATTAAATTTTATTATATTTGGAGACAATTGTTAATCCATTCTTTAATGATGGTCTTCTCCGACATCATCAAACAGTAATATTTATCATTGTGAAATAACTTTAGTGATTTAGAAATTTTTGTTTTTGCGGGATAAGATTTTAGATTTATTCTTTGTACTTGTATTATCTGACTTGGTACTTAGCCTAATTAATTATGTTAGAATCGTTCAGTTCAAGTACCTTTTCAGTTGTATATTTATTCCAACATGTTTGATTATTGACGGTAGGATATATTTATATTGTAGACAAATGATTTAGTTACATAACATGGTATTTTGTAGGAGGGAATTTGTAGAATATATATAGTACTAAAAATATTTTCTTAATACTGAGATTTGTGAAGATAACTTGTTGGATGAGTTACGATATTCTTTAAATTTACATAAAAACTTTAAACTTTAGTTATCAAATTATAACCTGAAAAATATATTAATTTGCAGTTAGTTTTGATGGATCGTAAATGGGTAAATGCAGACCGCTTGTCAAAAGAATATAAAAATGGTGTGAAAGAGTTTTGTAAACATGTAGCTAAACATGTTAGGGATAGGAGGTTTATCTTGTGTCCTTGTAAAAAATGTTTGAATATTGTAGAAGTCGATGGTCTGGACAAGTTGGAGGAACACTTAGTATGTGAAGAAATTGATAAAACTTATACATGTTGGACTTATCATGGTGAAAAAAAAGGAGAACGTAGAGCAAGTAATTTGAATTCAAACTATCACTTTGCAGACAAAGTGGATACAAATATTTTTAGAGACATTAAGGGCAGTAGTTTTAGTGATAAAAATGAAATCCCCAATGTTTTTAATGAGGAAGAGCTACGTGATCATCCTGATATGCATGAAAAGTTAAAGGATGACGGTGTTTTACCATTGTGGCCGGGTTGCACCAAGTTTTCCAAATTATCGGCTGTATTGACTTTATATAATTTAAAAGTTGGACATCAAGTTTCTGACGTGTTCTTCACACAGATGCTTACAGCTATTAGTGAACTTTTGCCATATGGTAATGTCCTCCCTCGTAGAACGTACGAGGCTAAACAAATGCTCAAATCCATTGGATTAGTACATGAACGGATTCATGCATGCCCTAATGATTGTATTCTATAGAAAGGAGTATGCAGAGTTTGACGAATGTCCCAAGTGCTCTTTAAAATGTTATAAAAGTGGAAATTCTCCAGCCAAGGTTATGTGGTACTTTCCATTATTACCCAGACTTAGGCGACTATATGCTAGCGCAGAAGATGCTAAAAATTTAATATGGCATCATGATGCTCGAATTAATGATGGGTTGTTCAGACACCCTTCTGATTCACCTCAGTGGAAGATATTTGATGATACATATAAGGATTTCGGGAAAGAACCAAGGAATCTTCGCCTAGCACTTTCAACAGATGGTATGAACCCATACCGCCTTCAAAGCAGTTCTCATAGTACTTGGCCTGTGATTTTGATGATATATAACTTGGCACCATTTATATGAAGCGCAAGTATATGATGATATCTATTTTGATATCTGGTCAAATACAACCTGGGAATTACATTGATGTCTACTTGGCACCTTTAATTGAGGACTTGCAGCTACTATGGAAAGAAGGCATTGAAGTATATGATGGACATAGAAAAAATCAAATTCAGTTAAAGGCCATGTTATTTGGAACAATAAGTGATTTTCCAGCTTATGCAAATCTTTCCGGGTATAGCGTGAAAGGCTATTATGCATGTCCTATATGCAGTGACGGGACTGATCATATTAGACTGAAAAATTGCAAGAAATGTGTTTATATGGGGCATAGGCGGTGGTTGGCACCAAACCATCGGTACAGAAATATGCCTTTAGCATTCAACGGGGAAGTTGAAGAACGACGTGCTCCTCCTATACCATCAGGTGGTGACGTGTTTAAAAAAGTGGAAAATTTGATCATACGGTTTGGTAAGGAGTTTGCAAAGGATATTCCCACTCGGGGTTGGAAGAAGCGTTCGATCTTCTTTGAGTTGAGTTATTGGAAGGATCTCTATGTTACACATTTCATCGATCTCATGCATGTGCAGAAAAATGTTTTTGACAGCCTAGTTGGTACTTTGTTAGGTGTTAAGGGTAAAACTAAAGATGGTCTAAATGCAAGGATGGATATGATGGAGATGGGGATAAGAAACGAACTAGGCCCCGTGGAGAAGCCAGGAAAAAAACCTTACTTACCTGCTGCTGCTCATACTCTGTCTAGAGATGAGAAGAGAGTGTTACTACAAACATTTCATTCTATCAAGGTTCCAGAAGGATACTCATCGAACATCAAGAGTCTTGTTTCATTGAGTGACATGAAATTAAAGGGTTTCAAATCACATGATTGTCATGTCATAATGGAGAATTTTCTCCCAATTGCTATACGTTCCATCTTACCTGAAAAGGTGCGAATAACAATCACAAAATTGTGTTGGTTCTTTAAATCGATGAGTAACAAAGTAATTGATCCAAGGCGGTTGTCGTATCTACAACAACAAATTATTGAGACACTTTGTGAGGTTGAGATGTATTTTCCAACATCCTTTTTTGACATCATGGTTCATCTGACCGTGCACCTAATTTATGAGACTAGAATGTGTGGTCCTGATCGTATGAGATGGATGTATCCCGTCGAATGATATTTGAAAATTTTGAAAGAATATGTGATGAATAGGTCTCGACGAGAGGGTTGCATTGCAGAACGCTATTTAATAGAAGAAGCAATAGAGTTTTGGTCAGAATTTATTCCAAACGTGGAAGCAATTGGTCTTCCAAGTGATCGTCACAGTGGTAGGATTTGCGGTGAAGGTGTAACTGGTGGTCAACAATTTGAGATCGATCGTACACAATGGCATTGTGCCCACATTTGTGTTCTACACAACACCATTGATGTTGTTCCTTTTGTAGACTTGCATAAGCAAATTATCAGTGAAGAACATCCAAGAAAAGGTGCTAATTGGATAGAGTTGGAACACAATCGCACATTTGTTGATTGGTTCAAAACTTATGTCGTAAATGAGTTAATTGAAATAATGAATCAATACCAGACCGAGTTAAATGGTTGTCAAGAGGGCCTGATCCATTTGTGTATTCTTACAAATGTTATCTTATAAATGGGTACAGCTTTTACACAAGGGAACATGATGCAAGGAGCACAATGCAGAATAGTGGAGTTTCAATTACTGCTGCGGCACTACACTAATCATCAAGTAAAGATAAAGATCCAGTTTTAGCCGAGACCACATACTTTGGAAGGATTAAAAATATTTGGGAGCTCGATTATGTTGGATTTAGAGTACCAGTATTTGATTGTGATTGGGTTAACAATGTCGGAGGTGTACAAGTTGAAGACTCGGGGTTTATACGGGTTGATCTTGCAAAGGTTGGGTACAAAGATGATTCGTTCATAATGGCAACACAAGCCCAACAAGTTTTCTACGTTACTGATCCAGTTGATAAGAAGTGGTCCATTGCTGTCTTTTCAAACAAACTGAATAACACTTATCAAGTTAGTGATGATGTAGATGAAGAAGTTGATAATATTGATGATCCTTTTGTTGGAATGAATTTTCACGCTAATATAGACGGAGATGATGATTATGAATGTTTTTACTCCAGGAATGATCATGACGAGGGTGAATATGTGAATCCGGAATTTTACAATGTGCATGGGCACGAAACGTCAAAGGCGAACAAAAAACGTAAAAGACAAATTAAATGTAAGGAATGTATGTATGCTTTCTTATTATTCAAGCTTGTCTCATAAATTGGTCTGATATTATTTGTTTTGTTCATTTTAAATTATGAACTTTTAATTATTATCTGGTACTATAAAACTATCTTCTTTGTTTCCAGATTATTTTTTCAGGAAAGTTGTGCACTAGTGTTCTATTAATTGTTGTGTTTTCTTTGTTTAGGATTGTGATTAGTACCAATGCACTATAAAATATTCACATCAGATTATGCTTCTTTTTAATATAAGAATTTTGTATTGACTAGAGGAAACTAATAAATTTAATTCAGTATCAACAACTGTGTTTATTTTTGTTTATAAACCTGTGTACATATCTTGTATTAAATTTTATGTTTAAGAGCAAAAATTAAATTTTGTGTTTCTTTGTTTAGGATTATGACTGCTGAATCCACAAGTACAAGTGGTACTGGTGGAACCAGGGATGCTAGTGCCACCCAAGAAGGAAGAGGGAGGCGGGGTATCGTCAATCTGTTAAAAGTCAAGAAAGCTAGGACTAAAGGCATCGTGCAAAAGGTAATTAAAAAATAAAATATGATTATTGACACTATGTAGGAGATTGTTAATTTACTTGTACTAGTTATTTCTAATGTGTTTTAGGTTAATTGGAATGAAATGGGACAACCAATTGGTAAAGAGTCAATGACCTTAGTACATTTTGTCGGTTGTTATGCAAGAAGGAATATCCCGATTACATGTGATGATTGGCGCAAAAAGGAATGGAAGACTCTAAAGCAGAATTTATGGGATGAAGTTAAGGTACAACCTATTCTTCTCCATTTTATTTTTGGTTAAAAATTACAGCATCTTTCACTGTATGTAAGTAAATTCCCTGCTACCTATCTTTATGAGTTACCTATCTTTGAATGATTATATCTACATATAAAAAATAAATAAAATGTTGTATTACTAGTAAAGATTCCTTCCCTTCTGATGATCTTTATAAGTAGCAAGTAGTAGTACACAGGAGACTGTGATGTTCTCTGTACCTTTTACAATTGGACTAGATTCCAGCATCTTTTGGTGGTAAACCAGACTGTTGCTTTTGGTGAGAAAAAAATTGATGGTAACTTTAAAGTGCTTTAATTCCCTTTCCTGGTGCAATTGTAAGATATTGAACACTTTTACTTAAAAATCCAGAACCTTGAAATTCTTCAGTACAACCATACTATCTTAGTACCTTAGAGCTAAATTGATACAATATAATGAACTTAAATTAGGTAGAGATAGAGTTGACATTCAGCATTTGGACTGGTTCAGAATGTAAGCAACAACCTCAAAGCAGTTGTCCAAATATTTGTTATAGTGTACTTATATTATGTTTATATCATTGTCATTACAGATTAGCGGAAAAAAAGGTAAGCCCAACCTCAAATTTTAGAAATGCCAAAAAACACAAATAAGTAGGTAGTATTTTATTTGATTTTTGAGTGAAACTAGACAAATAAAGAGCACATTTAAGCTAAGGGCTTTAAAAAAGGTTTTCATTTGGCTCTCTATTATAGATTGTATACACATGCAATTCAACTCCTCTGTTTTCTTTTGTCCTGTTTTAAAATATTGAATGATTTATTTTAAATAATTGTGTAGGAAACTTTTGGTGGGGTTGAAGATGAACATAGGAGAAAGATAATTGCTCGTGCTGGTAACCTTCATCGACAATTTAGAACTAGATTGAGATAAAAATGGTAACTACTCTGCCTTACCACCCCAATTGTATGCACACTTATCGACCGTGGGACCTTACTGGAAACAATTTATTGAAAATTCATTGAAAGAAGAATTCAAGGTATACTTTTTCTTTTTCTTTAGTAGTTTGTTTTTTTAAAATCAATTTATTTTTTTGTATATTCTATTTCACTAGCCAATTTAATTATAGGAACAAAGTGAAAAAAATAAAGAAAAAGCTTTGGGAATGGAGGCACGATATAAGAAGGCATGTGTTGGATATGCACGCATTAGAGAAAAAATTGTAAGTTAAAGTATGCTTTACAATTATTTTTGAATTGTTGCCCCAAGGATGCCATATGTTGAAGTACTTTTATTTTTATGTAGTACTAATATTTTGCTAGAACTAGCACTCACTGTAATTGTTGATATCACTTGTAGATAAATAAATAAGAATTGTAATATAATGTTAATACTTCTGCATGTATACTATATCATTAAAAAACTACTATTGTTCTTTATCATTTGAATTAAGAAATTAATTCTAATTAGTCTGAATTATGTGATTAAAGTAGATATAGGTCTAACTACAGAGATCTATTCTGTGAGCAGCTTCAAGACAAAATTAATGCAGGTCAACAAAATCCTGTTGTGACCCGACTAGATACGTGGGAGTATGATAGGCGTGACGCAGATGGTATAATCAATGATCCTGTTAGATTGCAAGTTCTTCACGATGTGGTAATAATTTTTATTTTTTATTTTTATATACTAATCTATGCATCATTGTCTTGCACTTTACTACTACAAGTTAGAAATGAGTGTAAAACTTTATTATTTTAGGTTACCATATCAGCACATTTGCCCGAAAATGAGCTTACTAATATTGGAAGTGATGACTTACTTGCTCGGGTAAAACCGTTGGAGTATCCAGGACGAGTGAGAGGTCTAGGATGGGGCGTAACTAAGACGTCACTGCAAACATTATCAACTATGAATGAGCTATCTAAATTGAAAAATGATGTTTCTTATTTGATTAATGAAATGAAGGAATTGAAAACTAAAGGTTATACTCCGGGTGCACAATCTGGAGGTTCGAGCCATATGGATAATTTTGACATTGATAATGAAGTTCATGACTACGTTGATCCTTTGTTAGATGTAGATCTTCCTCATATATATAAATGATATATTCTTAGATGCGATTACAACCTTCTATGCTATATGTTCTCATCGATAATATTTAAAAATACAGGGCAAAAATGCTTGCTATTTGTACGTGAATCCTGGACGTAGATATGTAGGGAGATGGATCTTGCACAATGATCTGAATGATAGAATTCTTCATGGTTATCTTGTGGAAAACTTACTTCTCCTTCTTTTGTTTGCTCCCAGGCCCAGAACTCCGTTTCTTGAAATACCGTATCTCTACTTATGTGTAAACTTCCACTATACGGATCGTATAGTCAATCAGCTTTTCTTCCAGCTTCCTTTCCAAAATATACCACCGGTTTACTTCGATCATCCAACTTGCTGCGTGAACAACTGGTACTTTCATGTAAGCGATGCACCCAAACACTTTGATGTGACTCATGTTTGGTTCATGCCCGCTCCAGGCTTCATATAGAGTCTTTCCCTTCAATGCCTTAGTTGGTAGACGCTTTAGAATGTGCACAGCATGGCGTACTGCCTCACCCCACATGTAAGACGACATCTTTGAGTCTCTAAGAAGGCTTCTTGCCATTGTTGCTAGTGTGCGGTTCCTTCGCTCCACAACTCCATTTTGTTGTGGAGTGTAAGGTGCTGTGTAATGTCTTTGAATACCCATACTTTCACAAAATGTCCGGAACTCAGAACTACAAAATTCCCCTCCTCTTTCCGTTCTCAGTGTTTTAATTTTACTTTCTGTCCTTCTTTCAACAAGTGCCTTAAATTTTTTGAAAGTCTCGAATGTTTCTCCTTTGGTTTTCAACATGTAAACCCACATTTTACGAGTACAATCATCAACAAAGAGAAGAAATTACCTGTTATTTGACAATGTTGGAGGATAAATCGTTCCACAAATGTTGCATATACTAGTTCCAGTGATTTCTTTGCAATGAATTGTGCTTGAGACGGAAATGGTTTTCGCGCCTGCTTTGACATCAGGCAGCCTTCACACCTTTTCTTTGGCTGCACAAACTTAGGTATTCCCAGAGTCATCTCTTCCCTAGACATCAATTCCATCGCTTGAAAGTTACCATGGCCAAGGCGAGAGTGCCACAACCATGTTTCACTCTCTGTTTTCGATAACAGCACTCCGACTTACTTTCTTCAAGACTAATTTTATACAATCGATTTGCAGACCTCAAAACCTTCATAAGCAGTACACCTTTTTGATTGTACACTCTTAGTTGATCTTCCTCCGGTATAACCTTGCGTCCTTCCTCGGATAATTGTCCCAGACTTAGTATGTTACTACACAATGTTGGTATGTAGTACACGTCACATAATTTCCATTCCTCACCATTTTTGTACCTGAACGATATCACTCCTCTACCTCTGATATCAGCAGTCGAGCCATCACCGAACCGTACTCGTCCTGTGATTATTTCGTCAAGTTCTTTGAATTTTCCACTTTCTCCTGTCATATGTTGGCTTGCTCCATTATCGAGATAGCATACTTGAGACATTTTGTTCTCCCCATTCTTCAGAATAAACTTTGGATTCAATTTTTTCTCGTTTAACAGGACCATCCATCTTCTTTGATGTCGCACTCTGTGAACAACAATGCTGGCTCATCTTCTTCATCTTGTGTCATATTCACCTCTGGTTTATTTTCTCTGTCTCTCCGTGGTTTACGACACTCAAAGGAAAAATGGTCGTAGATGCCACAGTTGTAACATTTAACTGTGCTCCTGTCACGAGCACCACACCCATTGTTCCTTCCTCGAGAGTCAGACCCACGATTCTTTTGTGATCATGATCCTTCTCCCCCATTTCTGTTAGTCTTATTCATCCATTCTTCCATTGTCAGTAGTAACTTGCCACCCGTGTTTTCACGTCTCGACCATTCCTCTTCTATGAGTAGTAGCTTTCCTCCATCACTATCACTTTGGCTTATGGTTCGTTCTTTGTGAGCTTTAAGTGAGCCCACTATTTCCTCCACGGTAATGTTTTCAAGGTCCCCAACTGTTCAATTGTGGATACAATTTGTAGGCACTTGTTTGGCATTGCACGAAGCAGTCTTTTCACAACATAGCTTTCTGTAATCTCCTCACCCAGAGCACGAATATTTATCACCAACCCGTTTATTTTCAAACAAAAGTCGTCTAGTTGGTCTGTCTCTTTCATATTCAAGTTTTCAAACTCACTCTTCAGAGTTTGAATCTTTGCTTTCTTCACACGATCTGCACCCTGGCACATGGTTCTTATCGCTTCCCACGCCTCTCTTGCAGTCACCTTCTCAGCCACCGATAATAAGACGTCTTCAGGTATACTTTGGTATATGGCTGCAAGAGCAATTTGATCATGTTTCTCATCAACTGTCGACTTGTCCTCCTAATTAACCTCCACAGCATTCCACACCCCGTGTGCTTTCATGAAGGCTTTCATTTTTAAGGCCCAGGCCGTATAATTTCCTCTGACCAACATAGGGTAGCATAAACCTATAGCACCATCCTTCAGTTTTGTCTTCTCCGTAGTCATTTTCGGCATGTACTTGGGCATATACAGGGTGTACACCAAGCTCTGATACCAGATAATGAAAATCGTATGCAATATATATTTAAGTATAGTATGTGTCTGTATGTAAAACTAAAACACAAAGTAGATTGCACGGTTTAAGTCCCTTGACTTAAAGAAAAATAAAAAAGAGTAGAAGCTGATATATAAACTTCCACACGTAGTGGGCAGCTAAAAATTAGTTGATATGCACAACTAACTCCACTACTTTTATTAGTGCATATTACTCTCCTAAAAATTCTCTAACAAATGAAAGACTGGTTCAAATACTCCTTACACCTAAGCTGCTTTTAAATAAAACATTTCTATCGACTAAATTTATTCAGACTCTAGTTTAGATTAAATAATTTCCAACATCTTGCAGATGACGTTACTGGAGCAATAAAGACCGGGTTTTGTGATTACGGAGGGATTCTTTTGTTACTTTTCAGTAACATGTGTACATTGAGGTTATCCCTGGGTTTTATCAGCCATACAAAAAGTGGACTTGATCGTGATACTAGATTGAATTTGAGGTAAATCCTGTGTGAATAAAGCCACAGGATAAGGTATTATATGAGCATTATCATATATTATTTTATGTATTTTTCACTAAGCCGTTAGTCTTCACGGAAATGCCTACTTTAAAACTACTTTAACTTTCTTTTGCATTTGACATGTACTTTTGAGTACTATCACTACAAGAAATAATGAAACATACCATATGGACTAGAAATGCTTGACAATACAAGTGATGTCTAATTTTTTCACACAACGGTTTCTTTGCACCCTAAAAAATATATTTTCTAACAAACCTCGCTACAACAACTTAGATTAGAAGATTTGAGATTTAGAAGAACGTTTTAAAATCATTGTCTAATTGATCGAGTGAGAAAAGTGTTTTGAAAGTGGTGTGGTGCAAATTATAAGGTTTGTACAATGTATTTTGAGGATATAGTATACAAAAACGGTTTCCCTTTCTAAACAATTTTTTTTAAAAAAAAATTGCAATATTATTCATTCCATTTCTTACTGTACCTTAATTGTCAGAAATTCGCTATTAGAATTTTGTTAATAGACATCATTTTTTAATATATCGGTTTCTTGTGCCACTGATGTAAAAAGTACTATTAACATCTACATTTGAAAAACTGATGTTTAAGCCCCAAAGCCATCGCATTTTAGGACAACCAATGTCTTAGATTTGATTTTTCTAAATGATATATATATATATATATATATATATATATATGAAGAAGAATAAAAGAATTTACATGGTTGACCCTTGGTGTATGACACACCAAAGAGAAGTATAGCTATAGTCAATAATTGAGAATAAATTGAAAATAGAAAGGAAAAAAAGTTATAGAAATCAAAAATTCTCAGAGCATACTATATATAGAATTAATGAGATAGGAATTGGCATGATTAATAAATTTAGCTTACGACAATAAATCAAGACGCTTCGTGGGAGGCCATCGAAGTGTGTTGTATATTTAGTTTTGTATAAATTGTTATATTTAGTGTATTTAATGGTTTTAATATTTTCATATAACTTTTATTTTGATAATGTACTTTACTTCCATAAGGTACCTTAATATCTTTGGTGACGTGTTTCAATATCTAGGTAATACTGCTGCAGAAGATTGTAGTAAATGATTTGTGGCTTGTAGTGGCAAATTTGCAAATCAACAAAAATAAAAGTGGGGGCCCTTGTGATCCGAAGTTTTGTGACAAGCATTATGGGGAAATTGGTTGTATTGATTTATATGCATATGGTGTATTAAACTTTTTCACATGGATTAATGACAACACCTCACTAAAGATGACTCGCCACGGTGTGAGAGCAAGATGTGGAGTCTCAACCTACACTACCTACACTGAAACGGTAATTTGCCGAACTGAACTAGGCTGAAGACAAGTGTTGATGAATCAAACACAAATGGCCAAACAAATGGACGATATTTTTTTTCATTAAACAACAACTTCCACGCCAAACATAATTACACCTAGGAGAATATATTTTCTATTCCTTTGTAGATTACTTTTTTTTTTGTAGTTTGCGATTTTAGCTTGTAGGAGTAGTAGTGATTGTCTAGCTTTTCTTTGGCACTGATATATATATATATATATATATATATATATATATATATATATATATATATATATATATATATATATATATATATATATATATATATATATATATATATATATATATATATTGAAATACTTCAAAATTAAATAAAGAATTCTAGCCTTATAAAATAATAGAGATAATAAGATGAAATATTATTGGTTTTTATCAAGTAATTGATGGCTGAAAAGTTGAAAGCTAATAAACTTATTGAGTCATAAGTAATTAATAGTACATAAAATATATGGAAGATGTGTTGATTTTCATGCTTTGAGTACAAGTAGATGCAGTAGAAAGATTCTTTTTTATGGGACATGGGATTGATTGCCTTTAATATCAAGTGAGTTTTGACGCATATGCATATCTTCTGCATCTTATATTCCTTTTGTCTCTTTGTTGCATTTGCATTGCTACATTTGGATTCTACCTAAATGTCATGGAATGAAGGGTAAGATGATAAAAGGCCACTTAGGTTGAACCTAATTATCCCATAACAAACTTTGCATATGTGATCCATTAGTTTCCCTATAAGTTTAATCTTTCTTTCAGTTACACACCATATTATGAACCTAGGCCTATATATTCTATTGGCCTAATATATACTTTTGATCCCAATTTGTTAAAGAATAGTGAAGTGAGGAGGAAGTAGTTAAGTGTGAGAGATGGGTTACTTGTGATCATACATTTGATTTGTAAGAAGGTTGAGAGTTTTGTATTTACTTAGTATGTGTTCTTAGTATGTGTCCTTAAGGCATTTGGTGGATTAATGTAAATGTATAAATGTTAATGTTTTGCTTATAATTCTTATAAAAATGAAAAAAAAATATACAAGGCAAACAAAAATCATAAAAAAAATCATGTCCATGACTATGAAAAGAAAATAAATATTTAAATGCCTTAAAAAATTGGGCCACTGCATTTTATTTTAATATTTTAATATTTTATTTTAATCCCTTGTTTCAAGCTAAGTAAGTTAAATGTACATATTACCCTAAGTGTTAGGAAGACATATGGGGAGACCTTGTGATTGATTATGGGGAATTACTAGTTTTGATAATTCTTCTTATTTAGCTTTTCTTGATAGAACTTGTGCGGAGCACCATTACAACGCAATTAAAAGCTCTTTCAATTATCATTATTCATGCATGTTTTGTTTTAGTTGTATGGATTCCAACTGCGTGTGCTTATGTACATGATGGTTTGAGTGATACACTAAACTTATTCTTGAGCGTAATATCTTTGTGGGCGAATGGTGAGGTATTACTTATAATACCTATAAAATCCAAAGTTTTCATGATAGTTTAATTTTGTAGGCTTTGCATCATTACTAACTTTCTTTTGCATTTGACATGTACTTTTGAGTACTATCACTACAAGAAATAATTAAACATACCATATGGACTAGAAATGCTTGACAATACAAGTGATGTCTAATTTTTTCACACAACGGTTTCTTTGCACCCTAAAAAATATATTTTCTAACAAACCTCACTACAACAACTTAGATTAGAAGATTTGAGATTTAGAAGAACGTTTTAAAATCATTGTCTAATTGATCGAGTGAGAAAAGTGTTTTGAAAGTGGTGTGGTGCAAATTATAAGGTCTGTACAATGTATTTTGAGGATATAGTATACAAAAAACGGTTTCCCCTTTCTAAACAATTTTTTTTTAAAAAAAATTGCAATATTATTCATTCCATTTCTTACTGTACCTTAATTGTCAGAAAATCGCTATTAGAATTTTGTTAATAGACATCATTTTTTAATATATCGGTTTCTTGTGCCACTGATGTAAAAAAAGTACTATTAACATCTACATTTGAAAAACTGATGTTTAAAGCCCCAAAGCCATCGCATTTTAGGACAACCAATGTCTTAGATTTGATTTTTCTAAATGATATATATATATATAAATATATATATATATATATATATATATATATGAAGAAGAATAAAAGAATTTACATGATTGACCCTTGGTGTATGACACACCAAAGAGAAGTATAGCTATAGTCAATAATTGAGAATAAATTGAAAATAGAAAGGAAAAAAAGTTATAGAAATCAAAACTTCTCAGAGCATACTATATATAGAATTAATGAGATAGGAATTGGCATGATTAATAAACCAATCCAAATTAAAAAATTTGATTTTAATATCAACAATAATCATATAATAGTCTTTGAGGAGAAAAATGCCCTTTATCAGGAGCTCTAGCATTTCTTTCCATCCAAAAGTGATAACAAAAAACTTGAGCTGTCAGAAATGTCAAGTGTCTATAAGCTATATCTATAGTATTTCCCGAGAGAAGCAATTTTTTAAAGAATGAAACTACTATAAGAGCATATTAGAAAATGATGGCTCAATATTTCAATGCCCAATAGATGTGTAGCAGTACTAATCAACTGATAATCGAAATGAAGCAAGGCGAAATACGGTGGAAATTATGTCATGATAAACGAGAATCTCTAGAATACAAAATATGGTTAAGACATACATGTGCCAGATTTTAAGTTTACCAATATAAATACATGAAACAGGACCTTTACCGACTGCCAAATCAGTCATTATAAGTCCAAATCAGTAGATATTCTCGAACAATGGATGGAACCGTAACAAATCAGATTATCAGGGTC
This sequence comes from Apium graveolens, assembly GCF_009905375.1. NCBI lineage: Eukaryota > Viridiplantae > Streptophyta > Magnoliopsida > Apiales > Apiaceae > Apium > Apium graveolens. The sequence continues at coordinate 52,109,719 of NC_133653.1, forward strand.
ATTATTTACCTTTTTGATTCAATTTTATGTTGACTGGCCTGAACTACTAGCAGGGTGCATGCTACATGACGGAACCCACTGCTATGTCGTGGCTCAAGATCTAGAGATGTCAGTGGAAGTGGTCGGTATTGTATGAATCTGGTCGATTGTTACCCAACAATTGTTACTTTTAGTCGTTACTGATTCTAGTTGGTCAGTATTCATGCGATTTTATTAATTAGGCTTGACAGTTGGTACTCCCCCTGCGCAAAATATTACAAATATAGCTCCAAGTGACTCCATGTATAATACTAGATCCAAGCACATTACAATCTAAACTAACAATTTTAAAAGGTAATTTCCAAAAATATGGTGGTTATGCTTAGATGTACTGTACTTCAAAAAAAAGATAAAGAGAAATCTCATCTTATTGAAAATAAAAGAACGATTCCACTATGCTTGTATCACAAAAAGAAGAATTTTTTTATGAAAATTATGGTATCATGAAAATGACGCAAGTTAACACATGTGGGAAAAAAGAAATATGTTTGTAGATATCGATGAAAATATGAATGTAAAAGTCATTGTTGAACACTGATCAGATTTCCTGTAAGAGAAAAATGGAGCATCGTAACTCCCTTTGAAAATGGATATCATAAATTTGTTTTCTAATGTTTATTTTGTACCTAATATTAAAAATGATAACTTCGAATTTGGATTAACCAATTTAGAAAGGCTACACCATCATCTTAACTTGAGAGATTATTTTTATAAATTAATTTTTATTGTGCCTAAAGAAAGAATCATATGTTTATTCCTATATTTCAAATTGATATTGCAAAATTCTTAAATGATTGTGTTTCCTTGGATTTGATATTAATTGAGGACTAAAACCTATGTATGAGTAATAGTGAAAACAATAATTTACTATCATAATCTCAAACAAAATAATTCTTATCCTTAAATTTTTAAAAAATTACTTAAATGTTTAATATTTTACTCATGGAAAATTATTTTTAAAAAATTGAATATATAAAAATCATGTGCTAACGTATGACGGAATTTGTGGCAAATAATAGTACGCCAAAATTTGGAGAAAAGTTATAGTAATCGCCAAATTTTTGGGAAAACATATGAATTTAAATGCTTCAATAATTTATCATAGAAAAAGTTGTAGTAGTTATTTACGATAGATTTTAATTTCCAGTTGTAAGTTCGGCACACTAGATTTTTATGTTGCAAGTTTCTGTCATTAATTTAATAAAACATTATTAAGCAAAAAAATAGAATAAGATAACAACTTACGACCTAATACGTCATAAATATTTGCGACGAACATGTCTTTTCGTCAGTAAGATTGGCGCTAAAGTCCTTCGGCCGTAAGTTTTCTATCATAAAAGCTCTTTTTTGTTGCAGTGAAAGTTGATAACTTGGGACGAACAAGAAACTATCACCAGAATATTTTGTAAATTTAGGACTGAAGAGAACGAAAATTAAAGAGACAACTCGTATTTTCTCGATCTAATAAAACCAGTGCTCTAAGACTCTATTCATAAAAGAGGCTTGAAAGGACTTGTTATTCTTTTCAATGTGGTACATGGTATTTATAAGAAAAATCAAGGAAGGGGTTTGTGCTTCTCTCTATATGTGGTACAAAACTACTTTTCACATTAAAAGGTCACATTTTGGAACATCAGTTTTTATTCATCTTTTACTCATTTTGAGCATGTAAATATGCGTTGAAATGCCCTAGTAGAGGAGATTACGTTCCAATAAATACACACCACAAACACATACTGTTTCTCACTTATGTAGAGTCTCAAAATGATTCACAGCTTACTCTAAAATATTATGTTTTCTAACAATCGTACATTAATGATTAATGGTCCATTAGCACACACCATATAGACATATAGACACAAAGTTTAACTTGGTGATAGTTCTTCGACCAAATATAGCATACGATAGGTAGAGAATACTCCTTGAACCTTTGCTCAAATAAGTATATTGACTTTACTGGCAGACAATGGATATATTTGCCCTAAACTGTTCGACGTTTATATATATGATGATACACTCATCACTATATCCTTTCTGATTCGTTCAGCTTTTATGACTATATCAATTTTCGCAATAGAACATCATCTTAGTTCTGTAGGAGTTTGCAAATAATTGCGCCACATAATTCTCCCTTGAAGCGGCCCCACTTTTCTCCCGTATATTTGATCTTTATCTTATAGAGTAACCCGTGTTTACTCAACTGAATCCATGCGTTCACTCCTAAACTCCAAGTATTCGACAAAAGATCATTAAAGGCTCAAAAGCTTAACGTCGTACCATACGAGTCTCACTGTTTCCTTATCATTGGAATAGGCAAGGTTACTCCCACAATGATTTGGTCATCATGATTTAGTTGACCCATTGAACCATGCACTTAGGATCTCCAGTCAGCAATGGTTGGGTGTCCACCATGACGCTGTTTAGCAATAGGCTAGGCTTATCCCTCTCGAACGATTTTACAACTATTTCTTCGTATAACTAAATTCTCGTGGCTTAACCTGAATCGCTCAGTTTAACCATCTAGTTAGTGGATCGAACATTATCATATGACTTAACATAGTCCATCACGATAATTCTCATTGAGAATAGTTGCTTAATACTATTATGTTCTCATCATAATGTGATCTCCCAATTTACCAGAAAGCATATTAAAGACACATTGTCTTATCATTTAAGAATATACTTTACAAATTGGCTACTATTTCAGCCTTTACATGGATTTATCATATGCACGAAACTCGTATTACATCATGAATCGATCTAAGTTTAAGATTTCCATCACATGAATTCTAAGTGTAAAAATTCACCAATGAATTCTAAGTTATTAAAGTCAATATCTAATTTATATATTATATCTACATAGTAAAATTAGATATCTCTCAAACTGCAGTCCAAACTCACAAGCACATATCATACACCTTAAATCCCATTGCAATCACTTCCAAGTGGCCAATTTTTGTTATACTTGTGCATTTACTAAGATTACCAAGTGTGTAGCCTATATTTGATTTTGTACAATTTAAAAATACAATAGACTTCCCATCATTTCTGAGAGATCCTTGTTTATATACTTGGATATATACAAATCCAGTCTAACTATAATAGATTTATGAACCTCGTTGATCTCTTCAAGAGTCACATCACCAACATATATCATGTATCATCTAAGACTTTTGAAGTCATGAAGATTGTGATATTCAAACAAAACTTTAATTTTATCATGATTTCCAGAGATGATCTTCTTGTCATTACTTACCGTAATGATCAGATCATTCACGTGCAATCAATTATGAGTTGCATATCATGTGTAAAAAACATATGGACACTTGTCAGTTCTTTAATTTGAATCAGTTTGACATATTATATTGACATATTTCATATTTATGAAATGACTTTACCCATACATTCATCGAGGCTTCAACTCGTTATTGACATTACCAGTTTTTCGCGTCCCAAAAATTAGCAATTTCAATTTACATCATTATCGAATTTAAGCGTCCTTAAATTGGCAATCTTCATTCACCTAAATACCAATTTTGAGCGTCCTCAAAATGGAAACCATATCATTTATTTTGAAGCCATTGATTATCATAGAAATACCAAATTTTAATAAGCCATTTTCACGTGTGTATGTTATTTACTCAACATGATTACCAAAATACAAACTTGTACTATTCTTTAGCCAGAGAAACCCTCTAGGCACATAATATTTCTTCAAATCTCTACTAGGAAAGACTGTATCAATGTTCATTCATGTACATTTAAATTTCCAATATGATAATTTTAATATCATCTTGATGAACCTGATTCTCATAACTCGAGAATATTTCTTAAAGTATATTGGGTAATCACTTTAATAGTAATATCTTATTATCAGTTCGACCTTTTACTTATATTTGACCCATATATACATTTCCTAATTTGAAAATTGGTTTGGGTCCTAATGGCTTCTGTCTCGTAAGAAGATCTATCAAATATTTTTAAACACGATTTTTTCAAATAGAACCAATCTCATGGCTTCTATCTCGTAGGAAGATTCATATAATTTTTAAATACGATTTTGTCAGATTGAACCACTCTCTCAATTTCTTAACATCCTTTACCCCCATAAAGGACATAGAGAGGTCAATACAGTCCATTTATAGTATATGAGCTAGAAATATTTAGTTTATTGACTTTTCAACTTTAATCAATGTCCTCTTGATAAAAATTATCAGAGAAGCATGGCATTCTGGACAAACATGTTTTCCAAGTATCTTGCTCTTTCTAGGTTCATCCTCACATTCATCCGGAAAATTATAAGTTCGTTCAGATGATTTCTAATTATAGAGTACATAAGGAAGTACCTGGCTCATTATTAGAATTATTCCTTATTGTAATTGACATTCTTATGAATCTCACAAATTAGATTCATTTATACAATATCATTAGACTCATTTATTATCTATTTATCCATCCAAAATCTCTCAACTGATTTTGGATTTCATCTTTCCTTTAGAAGTATTTGTATCAAGTTCTGAAATACACCCATATTTTAGTAATTTTCAAAAATATTTCACAACATTCCAATATTCATAAAAAAATCAATAATTTTCTATTCCAAATACCTCCATAATTTTAATAATTCCAAGAATGTCATAATACATTCCAAAGATAATAGGAAATTCAACTATTTCCTTTTGTGGTATCTTGTTTAAGGAATGATTAGCTTTTCATAACTTATATTCTTAAATTTAGTAATAGTCTAAACTGATCATAATCTTTTAGTATCTCCCTTCCATCTGATTAATGCAAGCAAGGTACAGTGGCATCATGATATTCACCTTGTGAAAAAAAATTCACACTGTGATTTTTGATTATTGATTTCTCCACTATCTTAATTATATGTATAAAAATGGTTTTAAATCTTCAGTTCTCACTACTACAAAATTAAAACTTAGGATACCTTACTTACATAACACTTTTATTTTGTGTTATGCAAGTGAAAAGGTTACATAGCATTTATCTCAAAAATGCTATCTAAGATATTCTAAAAAAACCATAAATAAAAAGAAAATACATGAAGAGAAATAACATAGCGTTTTTAAAGGAAGCGCTATATAAGATGTAACTAAGAGAGCGTTTCTGGAAAAGCTATGCAAGTTACCATATTTTAAGTAATTTTGTTTTATTTTTAAATCCATAAATACTTGTATAGCACTTTTGTAAACGTCATGTAAATTAATGAATTCTAAGTGTTAACTCCTTTTCCAACTTAACCATTTGTTCTCTCAATCCTCAACACTAAATACATTCACACAGTTACGTACATCACTAATTTCATGGATCAATTCTCCCTCCTGATTCCATCAGTTTACATCTGAATTAGGGCGGTTTAATCTTCCAGCAAACTATGTCGAGCAATTAGGGCACTTTATTTTCCTCGATCTCTACTCGCTCTTCTTTGAATTGGGTATAATCAATTAATTACAAGTTCGATTTCAAAGACTACAAATCAGGTCTTGTGTTATCGTTAATTTCAGTTATATAAAACTATGAATTAGGTATCATTTGTGTTTGGGCAAGTCACTGTGTTGGAATTTCCACCTTTTAAATTATGTGTTATGAACAATCATGTATTTTTAAATATAGCTTAATTTTTGTATACACATGTGTATGTACATATTGGTATGAATTAGTAGTTTAATTGTTGGTGGGTTTGCTGGTAGATGATGCCTATACAATTTGTAAAATCTAAAGAATGATACCTTACAGGCTTTAGAAGTATGTCAGACAGTAAGCTTAATTGCTGCCTTTCAAATGGTATAGAGCTATATTGTAAATACCAAAAAAGAGAGAACCTAATAGATAATTCTTAATACATTCATACCTGCAAAGTATTAGGAAACATGTGAGTTTCAAGATATTGATTTAATTTATAGTTACGTGAATTTTCTTGCACAGTTTTTCAGTAATCGCACAGAGATTGATTACTTGCATCCTTGTATTCATGAGTTCCTCCTCAGGAAACTGATCGAAAGGCTCCTCAATACAACTATGTAAAAGTATCGAAGCCTTTGGGAGACGGGCCTAATCAATGAGTCACTGTTAAATATTTCATAGGCGGTTAGTCTGGTCGTGAGTCAAAAAGTTTGGTCTTTAAGTTTTCATTAAGTGCCTCTCTTGTTTGTGTTGGGCAGCAGGGGGTTTTGGCAGCATTAAAGGATTGGTTATAATTGACATAGGGACTAGGAAAGGGTATTATAATTATAATCTTCTAAATTGTGTCACTAATATTTCCTTGAAATTAATTATTACTTTTGGTTTAAATACTTCTCCTCCTGATATATTACATGCTAATTTGGCAATAAATTTATATATGATTTTCTGTACTATTTTGGCCTTTAAATAAACTTGAGCCATCCGGTACAGGGAATTTTCTCGACCACGTCTTGGGTTTGAAGTTGCAAATACTTATAGAGCAAGTTTTCGAGAACAATTGCTACTAAAGTTTTCTAGAACAATTGCTACTAAAGTTTTCTGAAATCTCCACTGGTTTACTTGTAGTAAAGGTATATTTCTGCTCTTTCATGTTTCATATGAAGTTGAGTGGCTTATAATTTTCACAATATTTTACTAGTCCCTAGACATTAGGTTTATTTTTTGGTGGAAAGAAATTATAGTGATTTTAATGATTGTCAATATTATATAAATTCAAATGCATATTGAGATGCTTGTTTGATTACATACAATGTCTGATGCAGGACAGTAATTAAAAGTAATTAAACGCAGAGAGAATTATACAATATCCAAGAATAATGATCAATGTTATTCCCATAAAAATATCAATATCCAAGAATAATGATCAATGTTATGAATACTCATATATTTTTAAATAATAGATTAATTTATGTATATATACATGTATGTAAATATTGGTCTCAACTAGTAGCTTAATTGTTGGTGGGTTTGCTAGTAGATGATGCCTATAAAATTTATAAAATCTTGAGTAGTTGCTCTGTAAATGATTTAAAAAACTAGCTCTGTACTATAAAACTATGAATTAGTAGGTTCTTTGGATAGGTTTTTTTGTTATGTTAAGTAGTTCAAATACATTTTTTTCAAAAATATTCTTAAACTAGAGATATCGTCTTTTTTTCTATATTTACATATATCAAATACAATCTTTAAATTAATTGCTAGAACAAGAACTTTCAATTATATATAGACAAATTATAGGGAACAAATGTAAGGCTGTAACAAATTATAGACACAATTTGAAATATGGGGTGAAGTGCTAACTCATAAGCAGTATTGCGAAAAATCCCAGTACATGATGTAGACTTCACTTTGTCGGTCTCAATTTCGCATATAAAAAATAAATTAAAATGATGTAGTACTAGTAAAGATTCCTTCCCTATGTTCTTTTATAAGTAGCAAGTAGTATTACACACGAGACAGTGATAGTGATGTTCTCTGTAATAAAGTTGTACTCTGTTCATGCTTGTTGCCTGTTGGGTTCACTTTTAATGTCTGAATTTTTGACCCACAAATTTACCCTTCAAGTACATCACCCATAAAGCTTTTCCAGATGCTGGATTCTTTCTTTTGTCTAAGCAATAAGCATACATAAACCTGTAAAATTGATTTGTAAATATTTCAAGTGCGGGTAATTAAGTTTAGTTGAGCTGAAACAAACCCTTTAAAAGCATTTAACAACAATTTTATTGTCAATCACTTCATAGAAGTATAGACACAGAGGAATAATTTTACAGTGAATAAAGGACCAGTTACACCAAATCTAGTGGATCATTTACCATCATCCTTTTAAAATTTTCAAATTTTCGGTAAGCATACAATTTGTCCCGGACGATGGTCATCAAGAATCAAGAATATTAAAGATCATGTTGTGGCCTCTAGTTGAGAGAACTGAAAAGATAACAATACTCATATAAACACCACCCTTCTTTATGGATAATACATATCCATAACCATGCTGCTACCAGATTAAAATCATTAACTCGCTAGACACTACTTGGTCATTCTGATAATGAACCCAGCTCTCACGAGTATACAAAACTTAGACCGATTCTCTGGTAAAAATTACAGTACTCTACTAGACTGGACTCATATTAAGACAGATACAAAATTTCATGAAGGTTCTTTATATATGCAGATTTTAAGTTAAGTGGTTCAAATACATTTTTATCAAAAATATTCTTAAACTAGATATACGGTCTTTTATTTTTATATGTAGGTGTTTCTTAAATTTGAAAATTTGATATGTAGCTATTTAGATGTATTGTATTGAACTTACAAAATAATTTGACTAATAATTAAATTTTATTATATTTGGAGACAATTGTTAATCCATTCTTTAATGATGGTCTTCTCCGACATCATCAAACAGTAATATTTATCATTGTGAAATAACTTTAGTGATTTAGAAATTTTTGTTTTTGCGGGATAAGATTTTAGATTTATTCTTTGTACTTGTATTATCTGACTTGGTACTTAGCCTAATTAATTATGTTAGAATCGTTCAGTTCAAGTACCTTTTCAGTTGTATATTTATTCCAACATGTTTGATTATTGACGGTAGGATATATTTATATTGTAGACAAATGATTTAGTTACATAACATGGTATTTTGTAGGAGGGAATTTGTAGAATATATATAGTACTAAAAATATTTTCTTAATACTGAGATTTGTGAAGATAACTTGTTGGATGAGTTACGATATTCTTTAAATTTACATAAAAACTTTAAACTTTAGTTATCAAATTATAACCTGAAAAATATATTAATTTGCAGTTAGTTTTGATGGATCGTAAATGGGTAAATGCAGACCGCTTGTCAAAAGAATATAAAAATGGTGTGAAAGAGTTTTGTAAACATGTAGCTAAACATGTTAGGGATAGGAGGTTTATCTTGTGTCCTTGTAAAAAATGTTTGAATATTGTAGAAGTCGATGGTCTGGACAAGTTGGAGGAACACTTAGTATGTGAAGAAATTGATAAAACTTATACATGTTGGACTTATCATGGTGAAAAAAAAGGAGAACGTAGAGCAAGTAATTTGAATTCAAACTATCACTTTGCAGACAAAGTGGATACAAATATTTTTAGAGACATTAAGGGCAGTAGTTTTAGTGATAAAAATGAAATCCCCAATGTTTTTAATGAGGAAGAGCTACGTGATCATCCTGATATGCATGAAAAGTTAAAGGATGACGGTGTTTTACCATTGTGGCCGGGTTGCACCAAGTTTTCCAAATTATCGGCTGTATTGACTTTATATAATTTAAAAGTTGGACATCAAGTTTCTGACGTGTTCTTCACACAGATGCTTACAGCTATTAGTGAACTTTTGCCATATGGTAATGTCCTCCCTCGTAGAACGTACGAGGCTAAACAAATGCTCAAATCCATTGGATTAGTACATGAACGGATTCATGCATGCCCTAATGATTGTATTCTATAGAAAGGAGTATGCAGAGTTTGACGAATGTCCCAAGTGCTCTTTAAAATGTTATAAAAGTGGAAATTCTCCAGCCAAGGTTATGTGGTACTTTCCATTATTACCCAGACTTAGGCGACTATATGCTAGCGCAGAAGATGCTAAAAATTTAATATGGCATCATGATGCTCGAATTAATGATGGGTTGTTCAGACACCCTTCTGATTCACCTCAGTGGAAGATATTTGATGATACATATAAGGATTTCGGGAAAGAACCAAGGAATCTTCGCCTAGCACTTTCAACAGATGGTATGAACCCATACCGCCTTCAAAGCAGTTCTCATAGTACTTGGCCTGTGATTTTGATGATATATAACTTGGCACCATTTATATGAAGCGCAAGTATATGATGATATCTATTTTGATATCTGGTCAAATACAACCTGGGAATTACATTGATGTCTACTTGGCACCTTTAATTGAGGACTTGCAGCTACTATGGAAAGAAGGCATTGAAGTATATGATGGACATAGAAAAAATCAAATTCAGTTAAAGGCCATGTTATTTGGAACAATAAGTGATTTTCCAGCTTATGCAAATCTTTCCGGGTATAGCGTGAAAGGCTATTATGCATGTCCTATATGCAGTGACGGGACTGATCATATTAGACTGAAAAATTGCAAGAAATGTGTTTATATGGGGCATAGGCGGTGGTTGGCACCAAACCATCGGTACAGAAATATGCCTTTAGCATTCAACGGGGAAGTTGAAGAACGACGTGCTCCTCCTATACCATCAGGTGGTGACGTGTTTAAAAAAGTGGAAAATTTGATCATACGGTTTGGTAAGGAGTTTGCAAAGGATATTCCCACTCGGGGTTGGAAGAAGCGTTCGATCTTCTTTGAGTTGAGTTATTGGAAGGATCTCTATGTTACACATTTCATCGATCTCATGCATGTGCAGAAAAATGTTTTTGACAGCCTAGTTGGTACTTTGTTAGGTGTTAAGGGTAAAACTAAAGATGGTCTAAATGCAAGGATGGATATGATGGAGATGGGGATAAGAAACGAACTAGGCCCCGTGGAGAAGCCAGGAAAAAAACCTTACTTACCTGCTGCTGCTCATACTCTGTCTAGAGATGAGAAGAGAGTGTTACTACAAACATTTCATTCTATCAAGGTTCCAGAAGGATACTCATCGAACATCAAGAGTCTTGTTTCATTGAGTGACATGAAATTAAAGGGTTTCAAATCACATGATTGTCATGTCATAATGGAGAATTTTCTCCCAATTGCTATACGTTCCATCTTACCTGAAAAGGTGCGAATAACAATCACAAAATTGTGTTGGTTCTTTAAATCGATGAGTAACAAAGTAATTGATCCAAGGCGGTTGTCGTATCTACAACAACAAATTATTGAGACACTTTGTGAGGTTGAGATGTATTTTCCAACATCCTTTTTTGACATCATGGTTCATCTGACCGTGCACCTAATTTATGAGACTAGAATGTGTGGTCCTGATCGTATGAGATGGATGTATCCCGTCGAATGATATTTGAAAATTTTGAAAGAATATGTGATGAATAGGTCTCGACGAGAGGGTTGCATTGCAGAACGCTATTTAATAGAAGAAGCAATAGAGTTTTGGTCAGAATTTATTCCAAACGTGGAAGCAATTGGTCTTCCAAGTGATCGTCACAGTGGTAGGATTTGCGGTGAAGGTGTAACTGGTGGTCAACAATTTGAGATCGATCGTACACAATGGCATTGTGCCCACATTTGTGTTCTACACAACACCATTGATGTTGTTCCTTTTGTAGACTTGCATAAGCAAATTATCAGTGAAGAACATCCAAGAAAAGGTGCTAATTGGATAGAGTTGGAACACAATCGCACATTTGTTGATTGGTTCAAAACTTATGTCGTAAATGAGTTAATTGAAAATAATGAATCAATACCAGACCGAGTTAAATGGTTGTCAAGAGGGCCTGATCCATTTGTGTATTCTTACAAATGTTATCTTATAAATGGGTACAGCTTTTACACAAGGGAACATGATGCAAGGAGCACAATGCAGAATAGTGGAGTTTCAATTACTGCTGCGGCACTACACTAATCATCAAGTAAAGATAAAGATCCAGTTTTAGCCGAGACCACATACTTTGGAAGGATTAAAAATATTTGGGAGCTCGATTATGTTGGATTTAGAGTACCAGTATTTGATTGTGATTGGGTTAACAATGTCGGAGGTGTACAAGTTGAAGACTCGGGGTTTATACGGGTTGATCTTGCAAAGGTTGGGTACAAAGATGATTCGTTCATAATGGCAACACAAGCCCAACAAGTTTTCTACGTTACTGATCCAGTTGATAAGAAGTGGTCCATTGCTGTCTTTTCAAACAAACTGAATAACACTTATCAAGTTAGTGATGATGTAGATGAAGAAGTTGATAATATTGATGATCCTTTTGTTGGAATGAATTTTCACGCTAATATAGACGGAGATGATGATTATGAATGTTTTTACTCCAGGAATGATCATGACGAGGGTGAATATGTGAATCCGGAATTTTACAATGTGCATGGGCACGAAACGTCAAAGGCGAACAAAAAACGTAAAAGACAAATTAAATGTAAGGAATGTATGTATGCTTTCTTATTATTCAAGCTTGTCTCATAAATTGGTCTGATATTATTTGTTTTGTTCATTTTAAATTATGAACTTTTAATTATTATCTGGTACTATAAAACTATCTTCTTTGTTTCCAGATTATTTTTTCAGGAAAGTTGTGCACTAGTGTTCTATTAATTGTTGTGTTTTCTTTGTTTAGGATTGTGATTAGTACCAATGCACTATAAAATATTCACATCAGATTATGCTTCTTTTTAATATAAGAATTTTGTATTGACTAGAGGAAACTAATAAATTTAATTCAGTATCAACAACTGTGTTTATTTTGTTTATAAACCTGTGTACATATCTTGTATTAAATTTTATGTTTAAGAGCAAAAATTAAATTTTGTGTTTCTTTGTTTAGGATTATGACTGCTGAATCCACAAGTACAAGTGGTACTGGTGGAACCAGGGATGCTAGTGCCACCCAAGAAGGAAGAGGGAGGCGGGGTATCGTCAATCTGTTAAAAGTCAAGAAAGCTAGGACTAAAGGCATCGTGCAAAAGGTAATTAAAAAATAAAATATGATTATTGACACTATGTAGGAGATTGTTAATTTACTTGTACTAGTTATTTCTAATGTGTTTTAGGTTAATTGGAATGAAATGGGACAACCAATTGGTAAAGAGTCAATGACCTTAGTACATTTTGTCGGTTGTTATGCAAGAAGGAATATCCCGATTACATGTGATGATTGGCGCAAAAAGGAATGGAAGACTCTAAAGCAGAATTTATGGGATGAAGTTAAGGTACAACCTATTCTTCTCCATTTTATTTTTGGTTAAAAATTACAGCATCTTTCACTGTATGTAAGTAAATTCCCTGCTACCTATCTTTATGAGTTACCTATCTTTGAATGATTATATCTACATATAAAAATAAATAAAATGTTGTATTACTAGTAAAGATTCCTTCCCTTCTGATGATCTTTATAAGTAGCAAGTAGTAGTACACAGGAGACTGTGATGTTCTCTGTACCTTTTACAATTGGACTAGATTCCAGCATCTTTTGGTGGTAAACCAGACTGTTGCTTTTGGTGAGAAAAAAATTGATGGTAACTTTAAAGTGCTTTAATTCCCTTTCCTGGTGCAATTGTAAGATATTGAACACTTTTACTTAAAAATCCAGAACCTTGAAATTCTTCAGTACAACCATACTATCTTAGTACCTTAGAGCTAAATTGATACAATATAATGAACTTAAATTAGGTAGAGATAGAGTTGACATTCAGCATTTGGACTGGTTCAGAATGTAAGCAACAACCTCAAAGCAGTTGTCCAAATATTTGTTATAGTGTACTTATATTATGTTTATATCATTGTCATTACAGATTAGCGGAAAAAAAGGTAAGCCCAACCTCAAATTTTAGAAATGCCAAAAAACACAAATAAGTAGGTAGTATTTTATTTGATTTTTGAGTGAAACTAGACAAATAAAGAGCACATTTAAGCTAAGGGCTTTAAAAAAGGTTTTCATTTGGCTCTCTATTATAGATTGTATACACATGCAATTCAACTCCTCTGTTTTCTTTTGTCCTGTTTTAAAATATTGAATGATTTATTTTAAATAATTGTGTAGGAAACTTTTGGTGGGGTTGAAGATGAACATAGGAGAAAGATAATTGCTCGTGCTGGTAACCTTCATCGACAATTTAGAACTAGATTGAGATAAAAATGGTAACTACTCTGCCTTACCACCCCAATTGTATGCACACTTATCGACCGTGGGACCTTACTGGAAACAATTTATTGAAAATTCATTGAAAGAAGAATTCAAGGTATACTTTTTCTTTTTCTTTAGTAGTTTGTTTTTTTAAAATCAATTTATTTTTTTGTATATTCTATTTCACTAGCCAATTTAATTATAGGAACAAAGTGAAAAAAATAAAGAAAAAGCTTTGGGAATGGAGGCACGATATAAGAAGGCATGTGTTGGATATGCACGCATTAGAGAAAAAATTGTAAGTTAAAGTATGCTTTACAATTATTTTTGAATTGTTGCCCCAAGGATGCCATATGTTGAAGTACTTTTATTTTTATGTAGTACTAATATTTTGCTAGAACTAGCACTCACTGTAATTGTTGATATCACTTGTAGATAAATAAATAAGAATTGTAATATAATGTTAATACTTCTGCATGTATACTATATCATTAAAAAACTACTATTGTTCTTTATCATTTGAATTAAGAAATTAATTCTAATTAGTCTGAATTATGTGATTAAAGTAGATATAGGTCTAACTACAGAGATCTATTCTGTGAGCAGCTTCAAGACAAAATTAATGCAGGTCAACAAAATCCTGTTGTGACCCGACTAGATACGTGGGAGTATGATAGGCGTGACGCAGATGGTATAATCAATGATCCTGTTAGATTGCAAGTTCTTCACGATGTGGTAATAATTTTTATTTTTTATTTTTATATACTAATCTATGCATCATTGTCTTGCACTTTACTACTACAAGTTAGAAATGAGTGTAAAACTTTATTATTTTAGGTTACCATATCAGCACATTTGCCCGAAAATGAGCTTACTAATATTGGAAGTGATGACTTACTTGCTCGGGTAAAACCGTTGGAGTATCCAGGACGAGTGAGAGGTCTAGGATGGGGCGTAACTAAGACGTCACTGCAAACATTATCAACTATGAATGAGCTATCTAAATTGAAAAATGATGTTTCTTATTTGATTAATGAAATGAAGGAATTGAAAACTAAAGGTTATACTCCGGGTGCACAATCTGGAGGTTCGAGCCATATGGATAATTTTGACATTGATAATGAAGTTCATGACTACGTTGATCCTTTGTTAGATGTAGATCTTCCTCATATATATAAATGATATATTCTTAGATGCGATTACAACCTTCTATGCTATATGTTCTCATCGATAATATTTAAAAATACAGGGCAAAAATGCTTGCTATTTGTACGTGAATCCTGGACGTAGATATGTAGGGAGATGGATCTTGCACAATGATCTGAATGATAGAATTCTTCATGGTTATCTTGTGGAAAACTTACTTCTCCTTCTTTTGTTTGCTCCCAGGCCCAGAACTCCGTTTCTTGAAATACCGTATCTCTACTTATGTGTAAACTTCCACTATACGGATCGTATAGTCAATCAGCTTTTCTTCCAGCTTCCTTTCCAAAATATACCACCGGTTTACTTCGATCATCCAACTTGCTGCGTGAACAACTGGTACTTTCATGTAAGCGATGCACCCAAACACTTTGATGTGACTCATGTTTGGTTCATGCCCGCTCCAGGCTTCATATAGAGTCTTTCCCTTCAATGCCTTAGTTGGTAGACGCTTTAGAATGTGCACAGCATGGCGTACTGCCTCACCCCACATGTAAGACGACATCTTTGAGTCTCTAAGAAGGCTTCTTGCCATTGTTGCTAGTGTGCGGTTCCTTCGCTCCACAACTCCATTTTGTTGTGGAGTGTAAGGTGCTGTGTAATGTCTTTGAATACCCATACTTTCACAAAATGTCCGGAACTCAGAACTACAAAATTCCCCTCCTCTTTCCGTTCTCAGTGTTTTAATTTTACTTTCTGTCCTTCTTTCAACAAGTGCCTTAAATTTTTTGAAAGTCTCGAATGTTTCTCCTTTGGTTTTCAACATGTAAACCCACATTTTACGAGTACAATCATCAACAAAGAGAAGAAATTACCTGTTATTTGACAATGTTGGAGGATAAATCGTTCCACAAATGTTGCATATACTAGTTCCAGTGATTTCTTTGCAATGAATTGTGCTTGAGACGGAAATGGTTTTCGCGCCTGCTTTGACATCAGGCAGCCTTCACACCTTTTCTTTGGCTGCACAAACTTAGGTATTCCCAGAGTCATCTCTTCCCTAGACATCAATTCCATCGCTTGAAAGTTACCATGGCCAAGGCGAGAGTGCCACAACCATGTTTCACTCTCTGTTTTCGATAACAGCACTCCGACTTACTTTCTTCAAGACTAATTTTATACAATCGATTTGCAGACCTCAAAACCTTCATAAGCAGTACACCTTTTTGATTGTACACTCTTAGTTGATCTTCCTCCGGTATAACCTTGCGTCCTTCCTCGGATAATTGTCCCAGACTTAGTATGTTACTACACAATGTTGGTATGTAGTACACGTCACATAATTTCCATTCCTCACCATTTTTGTACCTGAACGATATCACTCCTCTACCTCTGATATCAGCAGTCGAGCCATCACCGAACCGTACTCGTCCTGTGATTATTTCGTCAAGTTCTTTGAATTTTCCACTTTCTCCTGTCATATGTTGGCTTGCTCCATTATCGAGATAGCATACTTGAGACATTTTGTTCTCCCCATTCTTCAGAATAAACTTTGGATTCAATTTTTTCTCGTTTAACAGGACCATCCCATCTTCTTTGATGTCGCACTCTGTGAACAACAATGCTGGCTCATCTTCTTCATCTTGTGTCATATTCACCTCTGGTTTATTTTCTCTGTCTCTCCGTGGTTTACGACACTCAAAGGAAAAATGGTCGTAGATGCCACAGTTGTAACATTTAACTGTGCTCCTGTCACGAGCACCACACCCATTGTTCCTTCCTCGAGAGTCAGACCCACGATTCTTTTGTGATCATGATCCTTCTCCCCCATTTCTGTTAGTCTTATTCATCCATTCTTCCATTGTCAGTAGTAACTTGCCACCCGTGTTTTCACGTCTCGACCATTCCTCTTCTATGAGTAGTAGCTTTCCTCCATCACTATCACTTTGGCTTATGGTTCGTTCTTTGTGAGCTTTAAGTGAGCCCACTATTTCCTCCACGGTAATGTTTTCAAGGTCCCCAAACTGTTCAATTGTGGATACAATTTGTAGGCACTTGTTTGGCATTGCACGAAGCAGTCTTTTCACAACATAGCTTTCTGTAATCTCCTCACCCAGAGCACGAATATTTATCACCAACCCGTTATTTTCAAACAAAAGTCGTCTAGTTGGTCTGTCTCTTTCATATTCAAGTTTTCAAACTCACTCTTCAGAGTTTGAATCTTTGCTTTCTTCACACGATCTGCACCCTGGCACATGGTTCTTATCGCTTCCCACGCCTCTCTTGCAGTCACCTTCTCAGCCACCGATAATAAGACGTCTTCAGGTATACTTTGGTATATGGCTGCAAGAGCAATTTGATCATGTTTCTCATCAACT
Source organism: Apium graveolens (assembly GCF_009905375.1). Classification (NCBI taxonomy): domain Eukaryota; kingdom Viridiplantae; phylum Streptophyta; class Magnoliopsida; order Apiales; family Apiaceae; genus Apium; species Apium graveolens. Next base: position 52,127,060 of record NC_133653.1, read on the forward strand.
GTCGACTTGTCCTCCTAATTAACCTCCACAGCATTCCACACCCCGTGTGCTTTCATGAAGGCTTTCATTTTTAAGGCCCAGGCCGTATAATTTCCTCTGACCAACATAGGGTAGCATAAACCTATAGCACCATCCTTCAGTTTTGTCTTCTCCGTAGTCATTTTCGGCATGTACTTGGGCATATACAGGGTGTACACCAAGCTCTGATACCAGATAATGAAAATCGTATGCAATATATATTTAAGTATAGTATGTGTCTGTATGTAAAACTAAAACACAAAGTAGATTGCACGGTTTAAGTCCCTTGACTTAAAGAAAAATAAAAAAGAGTAGAAGCTGATATATAAACTTCCACACGTAGTGGGCAGCTAAAAATTAGTTGATATGCACAACTAACTCCACTACTTTTATTAGTGCATATTACTCTCCTAAAAATTCTCTAACAAATGAAAGACTGGTTCAAATACTCCTTACACCTAAGCTGCTTTTAAATAAAACATTTCTATCGACTAAATTTATTCAGACTCTAGTTTAGATTAAATAATTTCCAACATCTTGCAGATGACGTACTGGAGCAATAAAGACCGGGTTTTGTGATTACGGAGGGATTCTTTTGTTACTTTTCAGTAACATGTGTACATTGAGGTTATCCCTGGGTTTTATCAGCCATACAAAAAGTGGACTTGATCGTGATACTAGATTGAATTTGAGGTAAATCCTGTGTGAATAAAGCCACAGGATAAGGTATTATATGAGCATTATCATATATTATTTTATGTATTTTTCACTAAGCCGTTAGTCTTCACGGAAATGCCTACTTTAAAAACTACTTTAACTTTCTTTTGCATTTGACATGTACTTTTGAGTACTATCACTACAAGAAATAATGAAACATACCATATGGACTAGAAATGCTTGACAATACAAGTGATGTCTAATTTTTTCACACAACGGTTTCTTTGCACCCTAAAAAATATATTTTCTAACAAACCTCGCTACAACAACTTAGATTAGAAGATTTGAGATTTAGAAGAACGTTTTAAAATCATTGTCTAATTGATCGAGTGAGAAAAGTGTTTTGAAAGTGGTGTGGTGCAAATTATAAGGTTTGTACAATGTATTTTTGAGGATATAGTATACAAAAACGGTTTCCCTTTCTAAACAATTTTTTTTAAAAAAAAATTGCAATATTATTCATTCCATTTCTTACTGTACCTTAATTGTCAGAAATTCGCTATTAGAATTTTGTTAATAGACATCATTTTTTAATATATCGGTTTCTTGTGCCACTGATGTAAAAAAGTACTATTAACATCTACATTTGAAAAACTGATGTTTAAAGCCCCAAAGCCATCGCATTTTAGGACAACCAATGTCTTAGATTTGATTTTTCTAAATGATATATATATATATATATATATATATATATATGAAGAAGAATAAAAGAATTTACATGGTTGACCCTTGGTGTATGACACACCAAAGAGAAGTATAGCTATAGTCAATAATTGAGAATAAATTGAAAATAGAAAGGAAAAAAAGTTATAGAAATCAAAAATTCTCAGAGCATACTATATATAGAATTAATGAGATAGGAATTGGCATGATTAATAAATTTAGCTTACGACAATAAATCAAGACGCTTCGTGGGAGGCCATCGAAGTGTGTTGTATATTTAGTTTTGTATAAATTGTTATATTTAGTGTATTTAATGGTTTTAATATTTTCATATAACTTTTATTTTGATAATGTACTTTACTTCCATAAGGTACCTTAATATCTTTGGTGACGTGTTTCAATATCTAGGTAATACTGCTGCAGAAGATTGTAGTAAATGATTTGTGGCTTGTAGTGGCAAATTTGCAAATCAACAAAAATAAAAGTGGGGCCCTTGTGATCCGAAGTTTTGTGACAAGCATTATGGGGAAATTGGTTGTATTGATTTATATGCATATGGTGTATTAAACTTTTTCACATGGATTAATGACAACACCTCACTAAAGATGACTCGCCACGGTGTGAGAGCAAGATGTGGAGTCTCAACCTACACTACCTACACTGAAACGGTAATTTGCCGAACTGAAACTAGGCTGAAGACAAGTGTTGATGAATCAAACACAAATGGCCAAACAAATGGACGATATTTTTTTTCATTAAACAACAACTTCCACGCCAAACATAATTACACCTAGGAGAATATATTTTCTATTCCTTTGTAGATTACTTTTTTTTTTGTAGTTTGCGATTTTAGCTTGTAGGAGTAGTAGTGATTGTCTAGCTTTTCTTTGGCACTGATATATATATATATATATATATATATATATATATATATATATATATATATATATATATATATATATATATATATATATATATATATATATATATATATATATATATATATATATATATTGAAATACTTCAAAATTAAATAAAGAATTCTAGCCTTATAAAATAATAGAGATAATAAGATGAAATATTATTGGTTTTTTATCAAGTAATTGATGGCTGAAAAGTTGAAGCTAATAAACTTATTGAGTCATAAGTAATTAATAGTACATAAAATATATGGAAGATGTGTTGATTTTCATGCTTTGAGTACAAGTAGATGCAGTAGAAAGATTCTTTTTTATGGGACATGGGATTGATTGCCTTTAATATCAAGTGAGTTTTTGACGCATATGCATATCTTCTGCATCTTATATTCCTTTTGTCTCTTTGTTGCATTTGCATTGCTACATTTGGATTCTACCTAAATGTCATGGAATGAAGGGTAAGATGATAAAAGGCCACTTAGGTTGAACCTAATTATCCCATAACAAACTTTGCATATGTGATCCATTAGTTTCCCTATAAGTTTAATCTTTCTTTCAGTTACACACCATATTATGAACCTAGGCCTATATATTCTATTGGCCTAATATATACTTTTGATCCCAATTTGTTAAAGAATAGTGAAGTGAGGAGGAAGTAGTTAAGTGTGAGAGATGGGTTACTTGTGATCATACATTTGATTTGTAAGAAGGTTGAGAGTTTTGTATTTACTTAGTATGTGTTCTTAGTATGTGTCCTTAAGGCATTTGGTGGATTAATGTAAATGTATAAATGTTAATGTTTTGCTTATAATTCTTATAAAAATGAAAAAAAAAATATACAAGGCAAACAAAAATCATAAAAAAAATCATGTCCATGACTATGAAAAGAAAATAAATATTTAAATGCCTTAAAAAATTGGGCCACTGCATTTTATTTTAATATTTTAATATTTTATTTTAATCCCTTGTTTCAAGCTAAGTAAGTTAAATGTACATATTACCCTAAGTGTTAGGAAGACATATGGGGAGACCTTGTGATTGATTATGGGGAATTACTAGTTTTGATAATTCTTCTTATTTAGCTTTTCTTGATAGAACTTGTGCGGAGCACCATTACAACGCAATTAAAAGCTCTTTCAATTATCATTATTCATGCATGTTTTGTTTTAGTTGTATGGATTCCAACTGCGTGTGCTTATGTACATGATGGTTTGAGTGATACACTAAACTTATTCTTGAGCGTAATATCTTTGTGGGCGAATGGTGAGGTATTACTTATAATACCTATAAAATCCAAAGTTTTCATGATAGTTTAATTTTGTAGGCTTTGCATCATTACTAACTTTCTTTTGCATTTGACATGTACTTTTGAGTACTATCACTACAAGAAATAATTAAACATACCATATGGACTAGAAATGCTTGACAATACAAGTGATGTCTAATTTTTTCACACAACGGTTTCTTTGCACCCTAAAAAATATATTTTCTAACAAACCTCACTACAACAACTTAGATTAGAAGATTTGAGATTTAGAAGAACGTTTTAAAATCATTGTCTAATTGATCGAGTGAGAAAAGTGTTTTGAAAGTGGTGTGGTGCAAATTATAAGGTCTGTACAATGTATTTTTGAGGATATAGTATACAAAAACGGTTTCCCTTTCTAAACAATTTTTTTTTAAAAAAAATTGCAATATTATTCATTCCATTTCTTACTGTACCTTAATTGTCAGAAAATCGCTATTAGAATTTTGTTAATAGACATCATTTTTTAATATATCGGTTTCTTGTGCCACTGATGTAAAAAAGTACTATTAACATCTACATTTGAAAAACTGATGTTTAAAGCCCCAAAGCCATCGCATTTTAGGACAACCAATGTCTTAGATTTGATTTTTCTAAATGATATATATATATATAAATATATATATATATATATATATATATATATATGAAGAAGAATAAAAGAATTTACATGATTGACCCTTGGTGTATGACACACCAAAGAGAAGTATAGCTATAGTCAATAATTGAGAATAAATTGAAAATAGAAAGGAAAAAAAGTTATAGAAATCAAAACTTCTCAGAGCATACTATATATAGAATTAATGAGATAGGAATTGGCATGATTAATAAACCAATCCAAATTAAAAAATTTGATTTTAATATCAACAATAATCATATAATAGTCTTTGAGGAGAAAAATGCCCTTTATCAGGAGCTCTAGCATTTCTTTCCATCCAAAAGTGATAACAAAAAACTTGAGCTGTCAGAAATGTCAAGTGTCTATAAGCTATATCTATAGTATTTCCCGAGAGAAGCAATTTTTTAAAGAATGAAACTACTATAAGAGCATATTAGAAAATGATGGCTCAATATTTCAATGCCCAATAGATGTGTAGCAGTACTAATCAACTGATAATCGAAATGAAGCAAGGCGAAATACGGTGGAAATTATGTCATGATAAACGAGAATCTCTAGAATACAAAATATGGTTAAGACATACATGTGCCAGATTTTAAGTTTACCAATATAAATACATGAAACAGGACCTTTACCGACTGCCAAATCAGTCATTATAAGTCCAAAATCAGTAGATATTCTCGAACAATGGATGGAACCGTAACAATCAGATTATCAGGGTCATTATTTACCTTTTTGATTCAATTTTATGTTGACTGGCCTGAACTACTAGCATGGGTGCATGCTACATGACGGAACCCAACTGCTATGTCGTGGCTCAAGATCAGAGATGTCAGTGGAAGTGGTCGGTATTGTATGAATCTGGTCGATTGTTACCCAACAATTGTTACTTTTAGTCGTTACTGATTCTAGTTGGTCAGTATTCATGCGATTTTATTAATTAGGCTTGACAGTTGGTACTCCCCCTGCGCAAAAATATTACAAATATAGCTCCAAGTGACTCCATGTATAATACTAGATCCAAGCACATTACAATCTAAACTAACAATTTTAAAAAGGTAATTTCCAAAAATATGGTGGTTATGCTTAGATGTACTGTACTTCAAAAAAAAGATAAAGAGAAATCTCATCTTATTGAAAATAAAAGAAACGATTCCACTATGCTTGTATCACAAAAAGAAGAATTTTTTTATGAAAATTTGTATCATGAAAATGACGCAAGTTAACACATGTGGGAAAAAAGAAATATGTTTGTAGATATCGATGAAAATATGAATGTAAAAGTCATTGTTGAACACTGATCAAGATTTCCTGTAAGAGAAAAATGGAGCATCGTAACTCCCTTTGAAAATGGATATCATAAATTTGTTTTCTAATGTTTATTTTGTACCTAATATTAAAAATGATAACTTCGAATTTGGATTAACCAATTTAGAAAGGCTACACCATCATCTTAACTTGAGAGATTATTTTTATAAATTAATTTTTATTGTGCCTAAAGAAAGAATCATATGTTTATTCCTATATTTCAAATTGATATTGCAAAATTCTTAAATGATTGTGTTTCCTTGGATTTGATATTAATTGAGGACTAAAACCTATGTATGAGTAATAGTGAAAACAATAATTTCCTATCATAATCTCAAACAAAATAATTCTTATCCTTAAATTTTTAAAAAATTACTTAAATGTTTAATATTTTACTCATGGAAAATTATTTTTAAAAAATGAATATATAAAAATCATGTGCTAACGTATGACGGAATTTGTGGCAAATAATAGTACGCCAAAATTTGGAGAAAAGTTATAGTAATCGCCAAATTTTTGGGAAAACATATGAATTTAAATGCTTCAATAATTTATCATAGAAAAAAGTTGTAGTAGTTATTTACGATAGATTTTAATTTCCGTTGTAAGTTCGGCACACTAGATTTTTATGTTGCAAGTTTCTGTCATTAATTTAATAAAACATTATTAAGCAAAAAAATAGAATAAGATAAACAACTTACGACCTAATACGTCATAAATATTTGCGACGAACATGTCTTTTCGTCGTAAGATTGGCGCTAAAGTCCTTCGGCCGTAAGTTTTCTATCATAAAAGCTCTTTTTTGTTGCAGTGAAAGTTGATAACTTGGGACGAACAAGAAACTATCACCAGAATATTTTGTAAATTTAGGACTGAAGAGAACGAAAATTAAAGAGACAACTCGTATTTTCTCGATCTAATAAAACCAGTGCTCTAAGACTCTATTCATAAAAGAGGCTTGAAAGGACTTGTTATTCTTTTCAATGTGGTACATGGTATTTATAAGAAAAATCAAGGAAGGGGTTTGTGCTTCTCTCTATATGTGGTACAAAACTACTTTTCACATTAAAAGGTCACATTTTGGAACATCAGTTTTTATTCATCTTTTACTCATTTTGAGCATGTAAATATGCGTTGAAATGCCCTAGTAGAGGAGATTACGTTCCAATAAATACACACCACAAACACATACTGTTTCTCACTTATGTAGAGTCTCAAAATGATTCACAGCTTACTCTAAAATATTATGTTTTTCTAACAATCGTACATTAATGATTAATGGTCCATTAGCACACACCATATAGACATATAGACACAAAGTTTAACTTGGTGATAGTTTCTTCGACCAAATATATCATACGATAGGTAGAGAATACTCCTTGAACCTTTGCTCAAATAAGTATATTGACTTTACTGGTAGAAAATGGATATATTTGCCCTAAACTGTTCGACCGTTTATATATATGATGATACACTCATCACTATATCCTTTCTGATTCGTTCAGCTTTTATGACTATATCAATTTTCGCAATAGAACATCATCTTAGTTCTGTAGGAGTTTGCAAATAATTGCGCCACATAATTCTCCCTTGAAGCGGCCCCACTTTTCTCCCGTATATTTGATCTTATAGAGTAACCCGTGTTTACTCAACTGAATCCATGCGTTCACTCCTAAACTCCAAGTATTCGACAAAAGATCATTAAAGGCTCAAAAGCTTAACGTCGTACCATACGAGTCTCACTGTTTCCTTATCATTGGAATAGGCAAGGGTTACTCCCACAATGATTTGGTCATCATGATTTAGTTGACCCATTGAACCATGCACTTAGGATCTCCAGTCAGCAATGGTTGGGTGTCCACCATGACGCTGTTAAGCATGACGCTGTTAAGCAATAGGCTAGGCTTATCCCTCTCGACGATTTTACAACTATTTCTTCGTATAACTAAATTCTCGTGGCTTAACCTGAATCGCTCAGTTTAACCATCTAGTTAGTGGATCGAACATTATCATATGACTTAACATAGTCCATCACGATAATTCTCATTGAGAATAGTTGCTTAATACTATTATGTTCTCATCATAATGTAATCTCTCAATTTACCAGAAAGCATATTAAAGACACATTTTCTTATCATTTAAGAATATACTTTACAAATTGGCTACTATTTCATCCTTTTACATGGATTTATCATATGCACGAAACTCGTATTACATCATGAATCGATCTAAGTTTAAGATTTCCATCACATGAATTCTAAGTGTAAAAATTCACCAATGAATTCTAAGTTATTAAAGTCAAATATCTAATTTATATATTATATCTACATAGTAAAATTAGATATCTCTCAAACTGCAGTCCAAACTCACAAGCACATATCATACACCTTAAATCCCATTGCAATCACTTCCAAGTGGCCAATTTTTGTTATACTTGTGCATTTACTAAGATTACCAAGTGTGTAGCCTATATTTGATTTTGTACAATTTAAAAATACAATAGACTTCCCATCATTTCTGAGAGATCCTTGTTATATACTTGGATATATACAAATCCAGTCTAACTATAATAGATTTATGAACCTCGTTGATCTCTTCAAGAGTCACATCACCAACATATATCATGTATCATCTAAGACTTTTGAAGTCATGAAGATTGTGATCTTCAAACAAAACTTTTAATTTTATCATGATTTCCAGAGATGATCTTCTTGTCATTACTTACCGTAATGATCAAATCATTCACGTGCAATCAATTATGAGTTGCATATCATGTGTAAAAAACATATGGACACTTGTCAGTTCTTTAATTTTGAATCAGTTTGACATATTATATTGACATATTTCATATTTATGAAATGACTTTACCATACATTCATCGAGGCTTCAACTCGTTATTGACATTACCAGTTTTTCGCGTCCCAAAAATTAGCAATTTCAATTTACATCATTATCGAATTTAAGCGTCCTTAAATTGGCAATCTTCATTCACCTAAATACCAATTTTGAGCGTCCTCAAAATGGAAACCATATCATTTATTTTGAAGCCATTGATTATCATAGAAATACCAAATTTTAATAAGCCATTTTCACGTGTGTATGTTATTTACTCAACATGATTACCAAAATACAAACTTTGTACTATTCTTTAGCCAGAGAAACCCTCTAGGCACATAATATTTCTTCAAATCTCTACTAGGAAAGACTGTCTCAATGTTCATTCATGTACATTTAAATTTCCAATATGATAATTTTAATATCATCTTGATGAACCTGATTCTCATAACTCGAGAATATTTCTTAAAGTATATTGGGTAATCACTTTAATAGTAATATCTTATTATCAGTTTGACCTTTTACTTATATTTGACCCATATATACATTTTCCTAATTTGAAAATTGGTTTGGGTCCTAATGGCTTCTGTCTCGTAAGAAGATCTATCAAATATTTTTAAACACGATTTTTTCAAATAGAACCAATCTCATGGCTTCTATCTCGTAGGAAGATTCATATAATTTTTAAATACGATTTTGTCAGATTGAACCACTCTCTCAATTTCTTAACATCCTTTACCCCCATAAAGGACATAGAGAGGTCAATACAGTCCATTTATAGTATATGAGCTAGAAATATTTAGTTTATTGACTTTTCAACTTTAATCAATGTCCTCTTGATAAAAATTATCAGAGAAGCATGGCATTCTGGACAAACATGTTTTCCAAGTATCTTGCTCTTTCTAGGTTCATCCTCACATTCATCCGAAAAATTATAAGTTCGTTCAGATGATTTCTAATTATAGATACATAAGGAAGTACTGGCTCATTATTAGAATTATTCCTTGTAATTGCATTCTTATGAATCTCACAAATTAGATTCATTTATAGAATATCATTAGACTCATTTATTATCTATTTATCCATCCAAAATCTCTCAACTGATTTGGATTTCATCTTTCCTTTAGAAGTATTTGTATCAAGTTCTGAAATACACCCATATTTTAGTAATTTTCAAAAATATTTCACAACATTCCAATATTCATAAAAAAATCAATAATTTTCTATTCCAAATACCTCCATAATTTTAATAATTCCAAAGAATGTCATAATACATTCCAAAGATAATAGGAAATTCAACTATTTCCTTTTGTGGTATCTTGTTTAAGGAATGATTAGCTTTTCATAACTTATATTCTTAAATTTAGTAATAGTCTAAACTGATCATAATCTTTTAGTATCTCCCTTCCATCTGATTAATGCAAGCAAGGTACAGTGGCATCATGATATTCACCTTGTGAAAAAAATTCACACTGTGATTTTTGATTATTGATTCTCCACTATCTTAATTATATGTATAAAAATGGTTTTAAATCTTCAGTCTCACTACTACAAAATTAAACTTAGGATACCTTACTTACATAACACTTTTATTTTGTGTTATGCAAGTGAAAAGGTTACATAGCATTTATCTCAAAAATGCTATCTAAGATATTCTAAAAAAACCATAAATAAAAAGAAAAATACATGAAGAGAAATAACATAGCGTTTTAAAGGAAGCGCTATATAAGATGTAACTAAGAGAGCGTTTCTGGAAAAAGCTATGCAAGTTACCATATTTTAAGTAATTTTGTTTTATTTTTAAATCCATAAATACTTGTATAGCACTTTTGTAAACGTCATGTAAATTAATGAATTCTAAGTGTTAACTCCTTTTCCAACTTAACCATTTGTTCTCTCAATCCTCAACACTAAATACATTCACACAGTTACGTACATCACTAATTTCATGGATCAATTCTCCCTCCTGATTCCATCAGTTTACATCTGAATTAGGGCGGTTTAATCTTCCAGCAAACTATGTCGAGCAATTAGGGCACTTTATTTTCCTCGATCTCTACTCGCTCTTCTTTGAATTGGGTATAATCAATTAATTACAAGTTCGATTTCAAAGACTACAAATCAGGTCTTGTGTTATCGTTAATTTCAGTTATATAAAACTATGAATTAGGTATCATTTGTGTTTGGGCAAGTCACTGTGTTGGAATTTCCACCTTTTAAATTATGTGTTATGAACAATCATGTATTTTTAAATAATAGCTTAATTTTTGTATACACATGTGTATGTACATATTGGTATGAATTAGTAGTTTAATTGTTGGTGGGTTTGCTGGTAGATGATGCCTATACAATTTGTAAAATCTAAAGAATGATACCTTACAGGCTTTAGAAGTATGTCAGACAGTAAGCTTAATTGCTGCCTTTCAAATGGTATAGAGCTATATTGTAAATACCAAAAAAGAGAGAACCTAATAGATAATTCTCAATACATTCATACCTGCAAAGTATTAGGAAACATGTGAGTTTCAAGATATTGATTTAATTTATAGTTACGTGAATTTTCTTGCACAGTTTTTCAGTAATCGCACAGAGATTGATTACTTGCATCCTTGTATTCATGAGTCCCTCCTCAGGAAACTGATCGAAAGGCTCCTCAATACAACTATGTAAAAGTATCGAAGCCTTTGGGAGACGGGCCTAATCAATGAGTCACTGTTAAATATTTCATAGGCGGTTAGTCTGGTCGTGAGTCAAAAAGTTTGGTCTTTAAGTTTTCATTAAGTGCCTCTCTTGTTTGTGTTGGGCAGCAGGGGTTTTGGCAGCATTAAAGGATTGGTTATAATTGACATAGGGACTAGGAAAGGGTATTATAATTATAATCTTCTAAATTGTGTCACTAATATTTCCTTGAAATTAATTATTACTTTTGGTTTAAATACTTCTCCTCGTGATATATTACATGCTAATTTGGCAATAAATTTATATATGATTTTCTGTACTATTTTGGCCTTTAAATAAACTTGAGCCATCCGGTACAGGGAATTTTCTCGACCACGTCTTGGGTTTGAAGTTGCAAATACTTATAGAGCAAGTTTTCGAGAACAATTGCTACTAAAGTTTTCTAGAACAGTTGCTACTAAAGTTTCCTGAAATCTCCACTGGTTTACTTGTAGTAAAGGTATATTTCTGCTCTTTCATGTTTCATATGAAGTTGAGTGGCTTATAATTTTCACAATATTTTACTAGTCCCTAGACATTAGGTTTATTTTTTGGTGGAAAGAAATTATAGTGATTTTAATGATTGTCAATATTATATAAATTCAAATGCATATTGAGATGCTTGTTTGATTACATACAATGTCTGATGCAGGACAGTAATTAAAAGTAATTAAACGCAGAGAGAATTATACAATATCCAAGAATAATGATCAATGTTATTCCCATAAAAATATCAATATCCAAGAATAATGATCAATGTTATGAATACTCATATATTTTTAAATAATAGATTAATTTATGTATATATACATGTATGTAAATATTGGTCTCAACTAGTAGCTTAATTGTTGGTGGGTTTGCTAGTAGATGATGCCTATAAAATTTATAAAATCTTGAGTAGTTGCTCTGTAAATGATTTAAAAAACTAGCTCTGTACTATAAAACTATGAATTAGTAGGTTCTTTGGATAGGTTTTTTTGTTATGTTAAGTAGTTCAAATACATTTTTTTCAAAAATATTCTTAAACTAGAGATATCGTCTTTTTTTCTATATTTACATATATCAAATACAATCTTTAAATTAATTGCTAGAACAAGAACTTTCAATTATATATAGACAAATTATAGGGAACAAATGTAAGGCTGTAACAAATTATAGACACAATTTGAAATATGGGGTGAAGTGCTAACTCATAAGCAGTATTGCGAAAAATCCCAGTACATGATGTAGACTTCACTTTGTCGGTCTCAATTTCGCATATAAAAAATAAATTAAAATGATGTAGTACTAGTAAAGATTCCTTCCCTATGTTCTTTTATAAGTAGCAAGTAGTATTACACACGAGACAGTGATAGTGATGTTCTCTGTAATAAAGTTGTACTCTGTTCATGCTTGTTGCCTGTTGGGTTCACTTTTAATGTCTGAATTTTTGACCCACAAATTTACCCTTCAAGTACATCACCCATAAAGCTTTTCCAGATGCTGGATTCTTTCTTTTGTCTAAGCAATAAGCATACATAAACCTGTAAAATTGATTTGTAAATATTTCAAGTGCGGGTAATTAAGTTTAGTTGAGCTGAAACAAACCCTTTAAAAGCATTTAACAACAATTTTATTGTCAATCACTTCATAGAAGTATAGACACAGAGGAATAATTTTACAGTGAATAAAGGACCAGTTACACCAAATCTAGTGGATCATTTACCATCATCCTTTTAAAATTTTCAAATTTTCGGTAAGCATACAATTTGTCCCGGACGATGGTCATCAAGAATCAAGAATATTAAAGATCATGTTGTGGCCTCTAGTTGAGAGAACTGAAAAGATAACAATACTCATATAAACACCACCCTTCTTTATGGATAATACATATCCATAACCATGCTGCTACCAGATTAAAATCATTAACTCGCTAGACACTACTTGGTCATTCTGATAATGAACCCAGCTCTCACGAGTATACAAAACTTAGACCGATTCTCTGGTAAAAATTACAGTACTCTACTAGACTGGACTCATATTAAGACTGATACAAAATTTCATGAAGGTTCTTTATATATGCAGATTTTAAGTTAAGTGGTTCAAATACATTTTTATCAAAAATATTCTTAAACTAGATATACGGTCTTTTATTTTTATATGTAGGTGTTTCTTAAATTTGAAAATTTGATATGTAGCTATTTAGATGTATTGTATTGAACTTACAAAATAATTTGACTAATAATTAAATTTTATTATATTGGAGACGATTGTTAATCCATTCTTTAATGATGGTCTTCTCCGACATCATCAAACAGTAATATTTATCATTGTGAAATAACTTTAGTGATTTAGAAATTTTTGTTTTTGCGGGATAAGATTTTAGATTTATTCTTTGTACTTGTATTATCTGACTTGGTACTTAGCCTAATTAATTATGTTAGAATCGTTCAGTTCAAGTACCTTTTCTGTTGTATATTTATTCCAACATGTTTGATTATTGACGGTAGGATATATTTATATTGTAGACAAATGATTTAGTTACATAACATGGTATTCTGTAGGAGGGAATTTGTAGAATATATATAGTACTAAAAATATTTTCTTAATACTGAGATTTGTGAAGATAACTTGTTGGATGAGTTACGATATTCTTAAATTTACATAAAAGCTTTAAACTTTAGTTATCAAATTATAACCTGAAAAATATATTAATTTGCAGTTAGTTTTGATGGATCGTAAATGGGTAAATGCAGACCGCTTGTCAAAAGAATATAAAAATGGTGTGAAAGAGTTTTGTAAACATGTAGCTAAACATGTTAGGGATAGGAGGTTTATCTTGTGTCCTTGTAAAAAATGTTTGAATATTGTAGAAGTCGATGGTCTGGACAAGTTGGAGGAACACTTAGTATGTGAAGGAATTGATAAAACTTATACATGTTGGACTTATCATGGTGAAAAAAAAGGAGAACGTAGAGCAAGTAATTTGAATTCAAACTATCACTTTGCAGACAAAGTGGATACAAATATTTTTAGAGACATTAAGGGCAGTAGTTTTAGTGATAAAAATGAAATCCCCAATGTTTTTAATGAGGAAGAGCTACGTGATCATCCTGATATGCATGAAAAGTTAAAGGATGACGCTGTTTACCATTGTGGCCGGGTTGCACCAAGTTTTCCAAATTATCGGCTGTATTGACTTTATATAATTTAAAAGTTGGACATCAAGTTTCTGACGTGTTCTTCACACAGATGCTTACAGCTATTAGTGAACTTTTGCCATATGGTAATGTCCTCCCTCGTAGAACGTACGAGGCTAACAAATGCTCAAATCCATTGGATTAGTACATGAACGGATTCATGCATGCCCTAATGATTGTATTTTATAGAAAGGAGTATGCAGAGTTTGACGAATGTCCCAAGTGCTCTTTAAAACGTTATAAAAGTGGAAATTCTCCAGCCAAGGTTATGTGGTACTTTCCATTATTACCCAGACTTAGGCGACTATATGCTAGCGCAGAAGATGCTAAAAATTTAATATGGCATCATGATGCTCGAATTAATGATGGGTTGTTCAGACACCCTTCTGATTCACCTCAGTGGAAGATATTTGATGATACATATAAGGATTTCGGGAAAGAACCAAGGAATCTTCGCCTAGCACTTTCAACAGATGGTATGAACCCACACCGCCTTCAAAGCAGTTCTCATAGTACTTGGCCTGTGATTTTGATGATATATAACTTGGCACCATTTATATGAAGCGCAAGTATATGATGATATCTATTTTGATATCTGGTCCAATACAACCTGGGAATTACATTGATGTCTACTTGGCACCTTTAATTGAGGACTTGCAGCTACTATGGAAAGAAGGCATTGAAGTATATGATGGACATAGAAAAAATCAAATTCAGTTAAAGGCCATGTTATTTGGAACAATAAGTGATTTTCCAGCTTATGCAAATCTTTCCGGGTATAGCGTGAAGGCTATTATGCATGTCCTATATGCAGTGACGGGACTGATCATATTAGACTGAAAAATTGCAAGAAATGTGTTTATATGGGGCATAGGCTGGTGGTTGGCACCAAACCATCGGTACAGAAATATGCCTTTAGCATTCAACGGGAAGTTGAAGAACGACGTGCTCCTCCTATACCATCAGGTGGTGACGTGTTTAAAAAAGTGGAAAATTTGATCATACAGTTTGGTAAGGAGTTTGCCAAAGGATATTCCCACTCGGGGTGGAAGAAGCGTCGATCTTCTTTGAGTTGAGTTATTGGAAGGATCTCTATGTTACACATTTCATCGATCTCATGCATGTGCAGAAAAATGTTTTTGACAGCCTAGTTGGTACTTTGTTAGGTGTTAAGGGTACAACTAAAGATGGTCTAAATGCAAGGATGGATATGATGGAGATGGGGATAAGAAACGAACTAGGCCCGTGGAGAAGCCATGGAAAACAACCTTACTTACCTGCTGCTGCTCATAACTCTCGTCTAGAGATGAGAAGAGAGTGTTACTACAAACATTCATTCTATCAAGGTTCCAGAAGGATACTCATCGAACATCACGAGTCTTGTTCATTGAGTGACATGAAATTAAAGGTTTCAAATCACATGATTGTCATGTCATAATGGAGAATTTTCTCCCAATTGCTATACGTTCCATCTTACCTGAAAAGGTGCGAATACAATCACAAAATTGTGTTGGTTCTTTAAATCGATGAGTAACAAAGTAATTGATCCAAGGCGGTTGTCGTATCTACAACAACAAATTGTTGAGACACTTTGTGAGGTGAGATGTATTTTCCAACATCATTTTTTGACATTATGGTTCATCTGACCGTGCACCTAATTTATGAGACTAGAATGTGTGGTCCTGATCGTATGAGATGGAATGTATCCCGTCGAATGATATTTGAAAATTTTGAAAGAATATGTGATGAATAGGTCTCGACGAGAGGGTTGCATTGCAGAACGCTATTTAATAGAAGAAGCAATAGAGTTTTTGGTCAGAATTTATTCCAAACGTGGAAGCAATTGGTCTTCCAAGTGATCGTCACAGTGGTAGGATTGCGGTGAAGGTGTAACTGGTGGTCAACAATTTGAGATCGATCGTACACAATGGCATCGTGCCCACATTTGTGTTCTACACAACACCATTGATGTTGTTCCTTTTGTACACTTGCATAAGCAAATTATCAGTGAAGAACATCCAAGAAAAGGTGCTAATTGGATAGAGTTGGAACACAATCGCACATTTGTTGATTGGTTCAAAACTTATGTCGTAAATGAGTTAATTGAAAATAATGAATCAATACCAGACCGAGTTAAATGGTTGTCAAGAGGGCCTGATCCATTTGTGTATTCTTACAAATGTTATCTTATAAATGGGTACAGCTTTTACACAAGGGAACATGATGCAAGGAGCACAATGCAGAATAGTGGAGTTTCAATTACTGCTACGGCACTACACTAATCATCAAGTAAAGATAAAGATCCAGTTTTAGCCGAGACCACATACTTTGGAAGGATTAAAAATATTTGGGAGCTCGATTATGTTGGATTTAGAGTACCAGTATTTGATTGTGATTGGGTTAACAATGTCGGAGGTGTACAAGTTGAAGACTCGGGGTTTATACGGGTTGATCTTGCAAAGGTTGGGTACAAAGATGATTCGTTCATAATGGCAACACAAGCCCAACAAGTTTTCTACGTTACTGATCCAGTTGATAAGAAGTGGTCCATTGCTGTCTTTTCAAACAAACTGAATAACACTTATCAAGTTAGTGATGATGTAGATGAAGAAGTTGATAATATTGATGATCCTTTTGTTGGAATGAATTTTCACGCTAATATAGACGGAGATGATGATTATGAATGTTTTTACTCCAGGAATGATCATGACGAGGGTGAATATGTGAATCCGGAATTTTACAATGTGCATGGGCACGAAACGTCAAAGGCGAACAAAAAACGTAAAAGACAAATTAAATGTAAGAATGTATGTATGCTTTCTTATTATTCAAGCTTGTCTCATAAATTGGTCTGATATTATTTGTTTTGTTCATTTTAAATTATGAACTTTTAATTATTATCTGGTACTATAAAACTATCTTCTTTGTTTCCAGATTATTTTTTCAGGAAAGTTGTGCACTAGTGTTCTATTAATTGTTGTGTTTTCTTTGTTTAGGATTGTGATTAGTACCAATGCACTATAAAATATTCACATCAGATTATGCTTCTTTTTAATATAAGAATTTTGTATTGACTAGAGGAAACTAATAAATTTAATTCAGTATCAACAACTGTGTTTATTTTTGTTTATAAACCTGTGTACATATCTTGTATTAAATTTATGTTTAAGAGCAAGAATTAAATTTTGTGTTTCTTTGTTTAGGATTATGACTGCTGAATCCTCAAGTACAAGTGGTACTGGTGGAACCAGGGATGCTAGTGCCACCCAAGAAGGAAGAGGGAGGCGGGGTATCGTCAATCTGTTAAAAGTCAAGAAAGCTAGGACTAAAGGCATCGTGCAAAAGGTAATTAAAAATAAATATGAGTATTGACACTATGTAGGAGATTGTTAATTTACTTGTACTAGTTATTTCTAATGTGTTTTAGGTTAATTGGAATGAAATGGGACAACCAATTGGTAAAGAGTCAATGACCTTAGTACATTTTGTCGGTTGTTATGCAAGAAGGAATATCCCGATTACATGTGATGATTGGCGCAAAAAGGAATGGAAGACTCTAAAGCAGAATTTATGGGATGAAGTTAAGGTACAACCTATTCTTCTCCATTTTATTTTTGGTTAAAAATTACAGCATCTTTCACTGTATGTAAGTAAATTCCCTGCTACCTATCTTTATGAGTTACCTATCTTTGAATGATTATATCTACATATAAAAAATAAATAAAATGTTGTATTACTAGTAAAGATTCCTTCCCTTCTGATGATCTTTATAAGTAGCAAGTAGTAGTACACAGGAGACTGTGATGTTCTCTGTACCTTTTACAATTGGACTAGATTCCAGCATCTTTTGGTGGTAAACCAGACTGTTGCTTTTGGTGAGAAAAAAATTGATGGTAACTTTAAAGTGCTTTAATTCCCTTTCCTGGTGCAATTGTAAGATATTGAACACTTTTACTTAAAAATCCAGAACCTTGAAATTCTTCAGTACAACCATACTATCTTAGTACCTTAGAGCTAAATTGATACAATATAATGAACTTAAATTAGGTAGAGATAGAGTTGACATTCAGCATTTGGACTGGTTCAGAATGTAAGCAACAACCTCAAAGCAGTTGTCCAAATATTTGTTATAGTGTACTTATATTATGTTTATATCATTGTCATTACAGATTAGCGGAAAAAAAGGTAAGCCCAACCTCAAATTTTAGAAATGCCAAAAAACACAAATAAGTAGGTAGTATTTTATTTGATTTTTGAGTGAAACTAGACAAATAAAGAGCACATTTAAGCTAAGGGCTTTAAAAAAGGTTTTCATTTGGCTCTCTATTATAGATTGTATACACATGCAATTCAACTCCTCTGTTTTCTTTTGTCCTGTTTTAAAATATTGAATGATTTATTTTAAATAATTGTGTAGGAAACTTTTGGTGGGGTTGAAGATGAACATAGGAGAAAGATAATTGCTCGTGCTGGTAACCTTCATCGACAATTTAGAACTAGATTGAGATAAAAATGGTAACTACTCTGCCTTACCACCCCAATTGTATGCACACTTATCGACCGTGGGACCTTACTGGAAACAATTTATTGAAAATTCATTGAAAGAAGAATTCAAGGTATACTTTTTCTTTTTCTTTAGTAGTTTGTTTTTTTAAAATCAATTTATTTTTTTGTATATTCTATTTCACTAGCCAATTTAATTATAGGAACAAAGTGAAAAAAATAAAGAAAAAGCTTTGGGAATGGAGGCACGATATAAGAAGGCATGTGTTGGATATGCACGCATTAGAGAAAAAATTGTAAGTTAAAGTATGCTTTACAATTATTTTTGAATTGTTGCCCCAAGGATGCCATATGTTGAAGTACTTTTATTTTTATGTAGTACTAATATTTTGCTAGAACTAGCACTCACTGTAATTGTTGATATCACTTGTAGATAAATAAATAAGAATTGTAATATAATGTTAATACTTCTGCATGTATACTATATCATTAAAAACTACTATTGTTCTTTATCATTTGAATTAAGAAATTAATTCTAATTAGTCTGAATTATGTGATTAAAGTAGATATAGGTCTAACTACAGAGATCTATTCTGTGAGCAGCTTCAAGACAAAATTAATGCAGGTCAACAAAATCCTGTTGTGACCCGACTAGATACGTGGGAGTATGATAGGCGTGACGCAGATGGTATAATCAATGATCCTGTTAGATTGCAAGTTCTTCACGATGTGGTAATAATTTTTATTTTTTATTTTATATACTAATCTATGCATCATTGTCTTGCACTTTACTACTACAAGTTAGAAATGAGTGTAAAACTTTATTATTTTAGGTTACCATATCAGCACATTTGCCCGAAAATGAGCTTACTAATATTGGAAGTGATGACTTACTTGCTCGGGTAAAACCGTTGGAGTATCCAGGACGAGTGAGAGGTCTAGGATGGGGCGTAACTAAGACGTCACTGCAAACATTATCAACTATGAATGAGCTATCTAAATTGAAAAATGATGTTTCTTATTTGATTAATGAAATGAAGGAATTGAAAACTAAAGGTTATACTCCGGGTGCACAATCTGGAGGTTCGAGCCATATGGATAATTTTGACATTGATAATGAAGTTCATGACTACGTTGATCCTTTGTTAGATGTAGATCTTCCTCATATATATAATGATATATTCTTAGATGCGATTACAACCTTCTATGCTATATGTTCTCATCGATAATATTTAAAAATACAGGGCAAAAATGCTTGCTATTTGTACGTGAATCCTGGACGTAGATATGTAGGGAGATGGATCTTGCACAATGATCTGAATGATAGAATTCTTCATGGTTATCTTGTGGAAAACTTACTTCTCCTTCTTTGTTTGCTCCCAGGCCCAGAACTCCGTTTCTTGAAATACCGTATCTCTACTTATGTGTAAACTTCCACTATACGGATCGTATAGTCAATCAGCTTTTCTTCCAGCTTCCTTTCCAAAATATACCACCGGTTTACTTCGATCATCCAACTTGCTGCGTGAACAACTGGTACTTTCATGTAAGCGATGCACCCAAACACTTTGATGTGACTCATGTTTGGTTCATGCCCGCTCCAGGCTTCATATAGAGTCTTTCCCTTCAATGCCTTAGTTGGTAGACGCTTTAGAATGTGCACAGCATGGCGTACTGCCTCACCCCACATGTAAGACACACCTTTTGAGTCTCTAAAAGGCTTCTTGCCATTGTTGCTAGTGTGCGGTTCCTTCGCTCCCACCTCCATTTTGTGTTTGGAGTGTAAGGTGCTGTGTAATGTCTTTGAATACCCATACTTTCACAAAATGTCCCGGAATACTCAGAACTACAAAATTCCCCTCCTCTTTCCGTTCTCAGTGTTTTAATTTTACTTTCTGTCCTTTCAACAGTGCCTTAAATTTTTTGAAAGTCTCGAATGGTTTCTCCTTTTTTTTCAACATGTAAACCCCATTTTACGAGTACAATCACAAAAGAAGAAATTACCTGTTATTTGACAATGTTGGAGGATAAATCGTTCCACAAATGTTGCATATACTAGTTCCAGTGATTTCTTTGCAATGAATTGTGCTTGAGACGGAAATGGTTTTCGCGCCTGCTTTGACATCAGGCAGCCTTCACACCTTTTCTTTGGCTGCACAAACTTAGGTATTCCCGAGTCATCTCTCCCTAGACATCAATTCCATCGCTTGAAAGTTACCATGGCCAAGGCGAGAGTGCCACAACCATGTTTCACTCTCTTTTTCGATAACAGCACTCCGACTTACTTTCTTCAAGACTAATTTTTACAATCGATTGCAGACCTCAAAACCTTCATAAGCTACACCTTTTGATTGTACACTCTTAGTTGATCTTCCTCCGGTATAACCTTGCGTCCTTCCTCGGATAATTGTCCCAGACTTAGTATGTTACTACACAATGTTGGTATGTAGTACACGTCACATAATTTCCATTCCTCACCATTTTTGTACCTGAACGATATCACTCCTCTACCTCTGATATCAGCAGTCGAGCCATCACCGAACCGTACTCGTCCTGATTATTTCGTCAAGTTCTTTGAATTTTCCACTTTCTCCTGTCATATGTTGGCTTGCTCCATTACGAGATAGCATACTTGAGACATTTGTTCTCCCATTCTTCAGAATAACTTTGGATTCAATTTTTTCTCGTTTAACACCATCCATCTTCTTTGATGTCGCACTCTGTGAACAACAATGCTGGCTCATCTTCTTCATCTTGTGTCATATTCACCTCTGGTTTATTTTCTCGTCTCTCCGTGGTTTTACGACACTCAAAGGAAAAATGGTCGTAGATGCCACAGTTGTAACATTTAACTGTGCTCCTGTCACGAGCACCACACCCATTGTTCCTTCCTCGAGAGTCAGACCCACGACTTTTGTGATCATGATCCTTCTCCCCCATTCTGTTAGTCTTATTCATCCATTCTTCCATTGTCAGTAGTAAACTTGCCACCGTGTTTCACGTCTCGACCATTCCTCTTCTATGAGTAGTAGCTTTCCTCCATCACTATCACTTTGGCTTATGGTTCGTTCTTGTGAGCTTAAGTGAGCCCACTATTTCCTCCACGGTAATGTTTTCAAGGTCCCCAAACTGTTCAATTGTGGATACAATTTGTAGGCACTTGTTTGGCATTGCACGAAGCAGTCTTTTCACAACATAGCTTTCTGTAATCTCCCACCCAGCACGAATATTTATCACCAACCCGTTATTTTCAAACAAAAGTCGTCTAGTTGGTCTGTCTCTTCATATTCAAGTTTTCAAACTCACTCTTCAGAGTTTGAATCTTTGCTTTCTTCACACGATCTGCACCCTGGCACATGGTTCTTATCGCTTCCCACGCCTCTCTTGCAGTCACCTTCTCAGCCACCGATAATAAGACGTCTTCAGGTATACTTTGGTATATGGCTGCAAGAGCAATTTGATCATGTTTCTCATCAACTGTCGACTTGTCCTCCTAATTAACCTCCCAGCATTCCACACCCCTGTGCTTTCATGAAGGCTTTCATTTTAAGGCCCAGGCCGTATAATTTCCTCTGACCAACATAGGGTAGCATAAACCTATAGCACCATCCTTCAGTTTTGTCTTCTCCGTAGTCATTTTCGGCATGTACTTGGGCATATACAGGGTGTACACCAAGCTCTGATACCAGATAATGAAATCGTATGCAATATATTTAAGTATAGTATGTGTCTGTATGTAAAACTAAAACACAAAGTAGATTGCACGGTTTAAGTCCCTTGACTAAAGAAAAATAAAAAAGAGTAGAAGCTGATAGATAAACTTCCACACGTAGTGGGCAGCTAAAAATTAGTTATATGCACAACTAACTCCACTACTTTTATTAGTGCATATTCCTCCTAAAAATCTCTAACAAATGAAAGACTGGTTCAAATACTCCCTTACACCTAAGCTGCTTTTAAATAAAATTTCTATCGACTAAATTTATTCAGACTCTAGTTTAGATTAAATAATTTCCAACATCTTGCAGATGACGTACTGGAGCAATAAAGACCGGGTTTGTGATTACGGAGGGATTCTTTTGTTACTTTTCAGTAATGTGTACATTGAGGTTATCCCTGGGTTTTATCAGCCATACAAAAGTGGACTTGATCGTGATACTAGATTGAATTTGAGGTAAATCCTGTGTGAATAAAGCCCAGGATAAGGTATTATATGAGCATTATCATATATTATTTTATGTATTTTTCACTAAGCCGTTAGTCTTCACGGAAATGCCTACTTTAAAAACTACTTTAACTTTCTTTTGCATTTGACATGTACTTTTGAGTACTATCACTACAAGAAATAATGAAACATACCATATGGACTAGAAATGCTTGACAATACAAGTGATGTCTAATTTTTCACACAACGGTTTCTTTGCACCCTAAAAATATATTTCTAACAAACCTCGCTACAACAACTTAGATTAGAAGATTTGAGATTTAGAAGAACGTTTTTAAAATCATTGTCTAATTGATCGAGTGAGAAAAGTGTTTTGAAAGTGGTGTGGTGCAAATTATAAGGTTTGTACAATGTATTTTTAGGATAGTATACAAAAACGGTTTCCCTTTCTAAACAATTTTTTTAAAAAAAAATTGCAATATTATTCATTCCATTTCTTACTGTACCTTAATTGTCAGAAATTCGCTATTAGAATTTTTTAATAGACATCATTTTTTAATATATCGGTTTCTTGTGCCACTGATGTAAAAAAGTACTATTAACATCTACATTTGAAAAACTGATGTTTAAAGCCCAAAGCCATCGCATTTTAGGACAACCAATGTCTTAGATTTGATTTTTCTAAATGATATATATATATATATATATATATATATATGAAGAAGAATAAAAGAATTTACATGGTTGACCCTGGTGTATGACACACCAAAGAGAAGTATAGCTATAGTCAATAATTGAGAATAAATTGAAAATAGAAAGGAAAAAAATTATAGAAATCAAAAATTCTCAGAGCATACTATATATAGAATTAATGAGATAGGAATTGGCATGATTAATAATTTAGCTTACGACAATAAATCAAGACGCTTCGTGGGAGGCCATCGAAGTGTGTTGTATATTAGTTTTGTATAAATTGTTATATTTAGTGTATTTAATGGTTTTAATATTTTCATATAACTTTTATTTTGATAAGTACTTTACTTCCATAAGGTACCTTAATATCTTTGGTGACGTGTTTCAATATCTAGGTAATACTGCTGCAGAAGATTGTAGTAAATGATTTGTGGCTTGTAGTGGCAAATTTGCAAATCAACAAAAATAAAAGTGGGCCCTTGTGATCCGAAGTTTTGTGACAAGCATTATGGGGAAATTGGTTGTATTGATTATATGCATATGGTGTATTAAACTTTTTCACCATGGATTAATGACAACACCTCACTAAAGATGACTCGCCACGGTGTGAGAGCAAGATGTGGAGTCTCAACCTACACTACCTACACTGAAACGGTAATTTGCCGAACTGAAACTAGGCTGAAGACAAGTGTTGATGAATCAAACACAAATGGCCAAACAAATGGACGATATTTTTTTTCATTAAACAACAACTTCCACGCCAAACATAATTACACCTAGGAGAATATATTTTCTATTCCTTTGTAGATTACTTTTTTTTTTGTAGTTTGCGATTTTAGCTTGTAGGAGTAGTAGTGATTGTCTAGCTTTTCTTTGGCACTGATATATATATATATATATATATAATATATATATATATATATTATATATATATATATATATATATAATATATATTATATATATATATATATATATATATATATATATATTGAAATACTTCAAAATTAAATAAAGAATTCTAGCCTTATAAAATAATAGAGATAATAAGATGAAATATTATTGGTTTTTTATCAAGTAATTGATGGCTGAAAATTTGAAGCTATAAACTTATTGAGTCATAAGTAATTAATAGTACATAAAATATATGGAAGAATGTGTTGATTTTCATGCTTTGAGTACAAGTAGATGCAGTAGAAGATTCTTTTTATGGGACATGGGATTGATTGCCTTTAATATCAAGTGAGTTTTTGACGCATATGCATATCTTCTGCATCTTATATTCCTTTTGTCTCTTGTGTTGCATTTGCATTGCTACATTTGGATTCTACCTAAATGTCATGGAATGAAGGGTAAGATGATAAAAGGCCACTTAGGTTGACCTAATTATCCCATAACAAACTTTGCATAGTGATCCATTAGTTTCCCTATAAGTTTTAATCTTTCTTTCAGTTACACACCATATTATGAACCTAGGCCTATATTCTATTGGCCTAATATATACTTTTGATCCCATTTGTTAAAGAATAGTGAAGTGAGGAGGAAGTAGTTAAGTGTGAGAGATGGGTTACTTGTGATCATACATTGATTTGTAAGAAGGTTGAGAGTTTTGTATTTACTTAGTATGTGTTCTTAGTATGTGTCCTTAAGGCATTTGGTGGATTAATGTAAATGTATAAATGTTAATGTTTTGCTTATAATTCTTATAAAAATGAAAAAAAAATATACAAGGCAAACAAAAATCATAAAAAAAATCATGTCCATGACTATGAAAAGAAAATAAATATTTAAATGCCTTAAAAAATTGGGCCACTGCATTTTATTTTAATATTTTAATATTTTATTTTAATCCCTTGTTTCAAGCTAAGTAAGTTAAATGTACATATTACCCTAAGTGTTAGGAAGACATATGGGGAGACCTTGTGATTGATTATGGGAATTACTAGTTTTGATAATTCTTCTTATTTAGCTTTTCTTGATAGAACTTGTGCGGAGCACCATTACAACGCAATTAAAAGCTCTTTCAATTATCATTATTCATGCATGTTTGTTTTAGTTGTATGGATTCCAACTGCGTGTGCTTATGTACATGATGGTTTGAGTGATACACTAAACTTATTCTTGAGCGTAATATCTTTGTGGGCGAATGGTGAGGTATACTTATAATACCTATAAAATCCAAAGTTTTCATGATAGTTTAATTTTGTAGGCTTTGCATCATTACTAACTTTCTTTGCATTTGACATGTACTTTTGAGTACTATCACTACAAGAAATAATTAAACATACCATATGGACTAGAAATGCTTGACAATACAAGTGATGTCTAATTTTTTCACACAACGGTTTCTTTGCACCCTAAAAAATATATTTTCTAACAAACCTCACTACAACAACTTAGATTAGAAGATTTGAGATTTAGAAGAACGTTTTAAAATCATTGTCTAATTGATCGAGTGAGAAAAGTGTTTTGAAAGTGGTTGTGGTGCAAATTATAAGGTCTGTACAATGTATTTTTGAGGATATAGTATACAAAAACGGTTTTCCCTTTCTAAACAATTTTTTTTAAAAAAAATTGCAATATTATTCATTCCATTTCTTACTGTACCTTAATTGTCAGAAATCGCTATTAGAATTTGTTAATAGACATCATTTTTTAATATATCGGTTTCTTGTGCCACTGATGTAAAAAGTACTATTAACATCTACATTTGAAAAACTGATGTTTAAAGCCCCAAAGCCATCGCATTTTAGGACAACCAATGTCTTAGATTTGATTTTTCTAAATGAGTATATATATATATAAATATATATATATATTACTATATATATATATGAAGAAGAATAAAAGAATTTACATGATTGACCCTTGGTGTAATGACACACCAAGAGAAGTATAGCTATAGTCATAATTGAGAATAAATTGAAAATAGAAAGGAAAAAAAGTTATAGAAATCAAAACTTCTCAGGAGCATACTATATATAGAATTAATGAGATAGGAATTGGCATGATTAATAAACCAATCCAAATTAAAAAATTTGATTTTAATATCACACAATAATCATATAATAGTCTTTGAGGAGAAAAATGCCCTTATCAGGAGCTCTAGCATTTCTTTCCATCCAAAAGTGATAACAAAAAACTTGAGCTGTCAGAAATGTCAAGTGTCTATAAGCTATATCTATAGTATTTCCCGGAGAAGCAATTTTTTAAAGAATGAAACTACTATAAGAGCATATTAGAAAATGATGGCTCAATATTTCAATGCCCAATAGATGTGTAGCAGTACTAATCAACTGATAATCGAAATGAAGCAAGGCGAAATACGGTGGAAATTATGTCATGATAAACGAGAATCTCTAGAATACAAAATATGGTTAAGACATACATGTGCCAGATTTAAGTTTACCAATATAAATACATGAAACAGGACCTTACCGACTGCCAAATCAGTCATTATAAGTCCAAAATCAGTAGATATTCTCGAACAATGGATGGAACCGTAACAATCAGATTATCAGGGTCATTATTTACCTTTTGATTCAATTTTATGTTGACTGGCCTGAACTACTAGCATGGGTGCATGCTACATGACGGAACCCAACTGCTATGTCGTGGCTCAAGATCAGAGATGTCAGTGGAAGTGGTCGGTATTGTATGAATCTGGTCGATTGTTACCCAACAATTGTTACTTTTAGTCGTTACTGATTCTAGTTGGTCAGTATTCATGCGATTTTATTAATTAGGCTTGACAGTTGGTACTCCCCCTGCGCAAAAATATTACAAATATAGCTCAAGTGACTCCATGTATAATACTAGATCCAAGCACATTACAATCTAAACTAACAATTTTAAAAAGGTAATTTCCAAAAATATGGTGGTTATGCTTAGATGTACTGTACTTCAAAAAAAAGATAAAGAGAAATCTCATCTTATTGAAAATAAAAGAAACGATTCCACTATGCTTGTATCACAAAAAGAAGAATTTTTTTATGAAAATTTGTATCATGAAAATGACGCAAGTTAACACATGTGGGAAAAAAGAAATATGTTTGTAGATATCGATGAAAATATGAATGTAAAAGTCATTGTTGAACACTGATCAAGATTTCCTGTAAGAGAAAAATGGAGCATCGTAACTCCCTTTGAAAATGGATATCATAAATTTGTTTTCTAATGTTTATTTTGTACCTAATATTAAAAATGATAACTTCGAATTTGGATTAACCAATTTAGAAAGGCTACACCATCATCTTAACTTGAGAGATTATTTTTATAAATTAATTTTTATTGTGCCTAAAGAAAGAATCATATGTTTATTCCTATATTTCAAATTGATATTGCAAAATTCTTAAATGATTGTGTTTCCTTGGATTTGATATTAATTGAGGACTAAAACCTATGTATGAGTAATAGTGAAAAACAATAATTTCCTATCATAATCTCAAACAAAATAATTCTTATCCTTAAATTTTTAAAAAATTACTTAAATGTTTAATATTTTACTCATGGAAAATTATTTTAAAAATGAATATATAAAAATCATGTGCTAACGTATGACGGAATTTGTGGCAATAATAGTACGCCAAAATTTGGAGAAAAGTTATAGTAATCGCCAAATTTTTGGGAAAACATATGAATTTAAATGCTTCAATAATTTATCATAGAAAAAAGTTGTAGTAGTTATTTACGATAGATTTTAATTTCCGTTGTAAGTTCGGCACACTAGATTTTTATGTTGCAAGTTTCTGTCATTAATTTAATAAAACATTATTAAGCAAAAAAATAGAATAAGATAAACAACTTACGACCTAATACGTCATAAATATTTGCGACGAACATGTCTTTTCGTCGTAAGATTGGCGCTAAAGTCCTTCGGCCGTAAGTTTTCTATCATAAAAGCTCTTTTTTGTTGCAGTGAAAGTTGATAACTTGGGACGAACAAGAAACTATCACCAGAATATTTTGTAAATTTAGGACTGAAGAGAACGAAAATTAAAGAGACAACTCGTATTTTCTCGATCTAATAAAACCAGTGCTCTAAGACTCTATTCATAAAGAGGCTTGAAAGGACTTGTTATTCTTTTCAATGTGGTACATGGTATTTATAAGAAAAATCAAGGAAGGGGTTTGTGCTTCTCTCTATATGTGGTACAAAACTACTTTTCACATTAAAAGGTCACATTTTTGGAACATCAGTTTTTATTCATCTTTTACTCATTTTGAGCATGTAAATATGCGTTGAAATGCCCTAGTAGAGGAGATTACGTTCCAATAAATACACACCACAAACACATACTGTTTCTCACTTATGTAGAGTCTCAAAATGATTCACAGCTTACTCTAAAATATTATGTTTTTCTAACAATCGTACATTAATGATTAATGGTCCATTAGCACACACCATATAGACATATAGACACAAAGTTTAACTTGGTGATAGTTTTCTTCGACCAAATATATCATACGATAGGTAGAGAATACTCCTTGAACCTTTGCTCAAATAAGTATATTGACTTTACTGGTAGAAAATGGATATATTTGCCCTAAACTGTTCGACCGTTTATATATATGATGATACACTCATCACTATATCCTTTCTGATTCGTTCAGCTTTTATGACTATATCAATTTTCGCAATAGAACATCATCTTAGTTCTGTAGGAGTTTGCAAATAATTGCGCCACATAATTCTCCCTTGAAGCGGCCCCACTTTTCTCCCGTATATTTGATCTTATAGAGTAACCCGTGTTTACTCAACTGAATCCATGCGTTCACTCCTAAACTCCAAGTATTCGACAAAAGATCATTAAAGGCTCAAAAGCTTAACGTCGTACCATACGAGTCTCACTGTTTCCTTATCATTGGAATAGGCAAGGGTTACTCCCACAATGATTTGGTCATCATGATTTAGTTGACCCATTGAACCATGCACTTAGGATCTCCAGTCAGCAATGGTTGGGTGTCCACCATGACGCTGTTAAGCATGACGCTGTTAAGCAATAGGCTAGGCTTATCCCTCTCGACGATTTTACAACTATTTCTTCGTATAACTAAATTCTCGTGGCTTAACCTGAATCGCTCAGTTTAACCATCTAGTTAGTGGATCGAACATTATCATATGACTTAACATAGTCCATCACGATAATTCTCATTGAGAATAGTTGCTTAATACTATTATGTTCTCATCATAATGTAATCTCTCAATTTACCAGAAAGCATATTAAAGACACATTTTCTTATCATTTAAGAATATACTTTACAAATTGGCTACTATTTCATCCTTTTACATGGATTTATCATATGCACGAAACTCGTATTACATCATGAATCGATCTAAGTTTAAGATTTCCATCACATGAATTCTAAGTGTAAAAATTCACCAATGAATTCTAAGTTATTAAAGTCAAATATCTAATTTATATATTATATCTACATAGTAAAATTAGATATCTCTCAAACTGCAGTCCAAACTCACAAGCACATATCATACACCTTAAATCCCATTGCAATCACTTCCAAGTGGCCAATTTTTGTTATACTTGTGCATTTACTAAGATTACCAAGTGTGTAGCCTATATTGATTTTGTACAATTTAAAAATACAATAGACTTCCCATCATTTCTGAGAGATCCTTGTTTATATACTTGGATATATACAAATCCAGTCTAACTATAATAGATTTATGAACCTCGTTGATCTCTTCAAGAGTCACATCACCAACATATATCATGTATCATCTAAGACTTTTGAAGTCATGAAGATTGTGATCTTCAAACAAAACTTTTAATTTTATCATGATTTCCAGAGATGATCTTCTTGTCATTACTTACCGTAATGATCAAATCATTCACGTGCAATCAATTATGAGTTGCATATCATGTGTAAAAAACATATGGACACTTGTCAGTTCTTTAATTTTGAATCAGTTTGACATATTATATTGACATATTTCATATTTATGAAATGACTTTACCATACATTCATCGAGGCTTCAACTCGTTATTGACATTACCAGTTTTTCGCGTCCCAAAAATTAGCAATTTCAATTTACATCATTATCGAATTTAAGCGTCCTTAAATTGGCAATCTTCATTCACCTAAATACCAATTTTGAGCGTCCTCAAAATGGAAACCATATCATTTATTTTGAAGCCATTGATTATCATAGAAATACCAAATTTTAATAAGCCATTTTCCACGTGTGTATGTTATTTACTCAACATGATTACCAAAATACAAACTTTGTACTATTCTTTAGCCAGAGAAACCCTCTAGGCACATAATATTTCTTCAAATCTCTACTAGGAAAGACTGTCTCAATGTTCATTCATGTACATTTAAATTTCCAATATGATAATTTTAATATCATCTTGATGAACCTGATTCTCATAACTCGAGAATATTTCTTAAAGTATATTGGGTAATCACTTTAATAGTAATATCTTATTATCAGTTTGACCTTTTACTTATATTTGACCCATATATACATTTTCCTAATTTGAAAATTGGTTTGGGTCCTAATGGCTTCTGTCTCGTAAGAAGATCTATCAAATATTTTTAAACACGATTTTTTCAAATAGAACCAATCTCATGGCTTCTATCTCGTAGGAAGATTCATATAATTTTTAAATACGATTTTGTCAGATTGAACCACTCTCTCAATTTCTTAACATCCTTTACCCCCATAAAGGACATAGAGAGGTCAATACAGTCCATTTATAGTATATGAGCTAGAAATATTTAGTTTATTGACTTTTCAACTTTAATCAATGTCCTCTTGATAAAAATTATCAGAGAAGCATGGCATTCTGGACAAACATGTTTTCCAAGTATCTTGCTCTTTCTAGGTTCATCCTCACATTCATCCGAAAAATTATAAGTTCGTTCAGATGATTTCTAATTATAGATACATAAGGAAGTACTGGCTCATTATTAGAATTATTCCTTGTAATTGCATTCTTATGAATCTCACAAATTAGATTCATTTATAGAATATCATTAGACTCATTTATTATCTATTTATCCATCCAAAATCTCTCAACTGATTTTGGATTTCATCTTTCCTTTAGAAGTATTTGTATCAAGTTCTGAAATACACCCATATTTTAGTAATTTTCAAAAATATTTCACAACATTCCAATATTCATAAAAAAATCAATAATTTTCTATTCCAAATACCTCCATAATTTTAATAATTCCAAAGAATGTCATAATACATTCCAAAGATAATAGGAAATTCAACTATTTCCTTTTGTGGTATCTTGTTTAAGGAATGATTAGCTTTTCATAACTTATATTCTTAAATTTAGTAATAGTCTAAACTGATCATAATCTTTTAGTATCTCCCTTCCATCTGATTAATGCAAGCAAGGTACAGTGGCATCATGATATTCACCTTGTGAAAAAAATTCACACTGTGATTTTTGATTATTGATTCTCCACTATCTTAATTATATGTATAAAAATGGTTTTAAATCTTCAGTCTCACTACTACAAAATTAAACTTAGGATACCTTACTTACATAACACTTTTATTTTGTGTTATGCAAGTGAAAAGGTTACATAGCATTTATCTCAAAAATGCTATCTAAGATATTCTAAAAAAACCATAAATAAAAAGAAAAATACATGAAGAGAAATAACATAGCGTTTTTAAAGGAAGCGCTATATAAGATGTAACTAAGAGAGCGTTTCTGGAAAAAGCTATGCAAGTTACCATATTTTAAGTAATTTTGTTTTATTTTTAAATCCATAAATACTTGTATAGCACTTTTGTAAACGTCATGTAAATTAATGAATTCTAAGTGTTAACTCCTTTTCCAACTTAACCATTTGTTCTCTCAATCCTCAACACTAAATACATTCACACAGTTACGTACATCACTAATTTCATGGATCAATTCTCCCTCCTGATTCCATCAGTTTACATCTGAATTAGGGCGGTTTAATCTTCCAGCAAACTATGTCGAGCAATTAGGGCACTTTATTTTCCTCGATCTCTACTCGCTCTTCTTTGAATTGGGTATAATCAATTAATTACAAGTTCGATTTCAAAGACTACAAATCAGGTCTTGTGTTATCGTTAATTTCAGTTATATAAAACTATGAATTAGGTATCATTTGTGTTTGGGCAAGTCACTGTGTTGGAATTTCCACCTTTTAAATTATGTGTTATGAACAATCATGTATTTTTAAATAATAGCTTAATTTTTGTATACACATGTGTATGTACATATTGGTATGAATTAGTAGTTTAATTGTTGGTGGGTTTGCTGGTAGATGATGCCTATACAATTTGTAAAATCTAAAGAATGATACCTTACAGGCTTTAGAAGTATGTCAGACAGTAAGCTTAATTGCTGCCTTTCAAATGGTATAGAGCTATATTGTAAATACCAAAAAAGAGAGA
This sequence comes from Apium graveolens, assembly GCF_009905375.1. Classification (NCBI taxonomy): domain Eukaryota; kingdom Viridiplantae; phylum Streptophyta; class Magnoliopsida; order Apiales; family Apiaceae; genus Apium; species Apium graveolens. Next base: position 52,160,111 of record NC_133653.1, read on the forward strand.
ACCTAATAGATAATTCTCAATACATTCATACCTGCAAAGTATTAGGAAACATGTGAGTTTCAAGATATTGATTTAATTTATAGTTACGTGAATTTTCTTGCACAGTTTTTCAGTAATCGCACAGAGATTGATTACTTGCATCCTTGTATTCATGAGTCCCTCCTCAGGAAACTGATCGAAAGGCTCCTCAATACAACTATGTAAAAGTATCGAAGCCTTTGGGAGACGGGCCTAATCAATGAGTCACTGTTAAATATTTCATAGGCGGTTAGTCTGGTCGTGAGTCAAAAAGTTTGGTCTTTAAGTTTTCATTAAGTGCCTCTCTTGTTTGTGTTGGGCAGCAGGGGTTTTGGCAGCATTAAAGGATTGGTTATAATTGACATAGGGACTAGGAAAGGGTATTATAATTATAATCTTCTAAATTGTGTCACTAATATTTCCTTGAAATTAATTATTACTTTTGGTTTAAATACTTCTCCTCGTGATATATTACATGCTAATTTGGCAATAAATTTATATATGATTTTCTGTACTATTTTGGCCTTTAAATAAACTTGAGCCATCCGGTACAGGGAATTTTCTCGACCACGTCTTGGGTTTGAAGTTGCAAATACTTATAGAGCAAGTTTTCGAGAACAATTGCTACTAAAGTTTTCTAGAACAGTTGCTACTAAAGTTTCCTGAAATCTCCACTGGTTTACTTGTAGTAAAGGTATATTTCTGCTCTTTCATGTTTCATATGAAGTTGAGTGGCTTATAATTTTCACAATATTTTACTAGTCCCTAGACATTAGGTTTATTTTTTGGTGGAAAGAAATTATAGTGATTTTAATGATTGTCAATATTATATAAATTCAAATGCATATTGAGATGCTTGTTTGATTACATACAATGTCTGATGCAGGACAGTAATTAAAAGTAATTAAACGCAGAGAGAATTATACAATATCCAAGAATAATGATCAATGTTATTCCCATAAAAATATCAATATCCAAGAATAATGATCAATGTTATGAATACTCATATATTTTTAAATAATAGATTAATTTATGTATATATACATGTATGTAAATATTGGTCTCAACTAGTAGCTTAATTGTTGGTGGGTTTGCTAGTAGATGATGCCTATAAAATTTATAAAATCTTGAGTAGTTGCTCTGTAAATGATTTAAAAAACTAGCTCTGTACTATAAAACTATGAATTAGTAGGTTCTTTGGATAGGTTTTTTTGTTATGTTAAGTAGTTCAAATACATTTTTTTCAAAAATATTCTTAAACTAGAGATATCGTCTTTTTTTCTATATTTACATATATCAAATACAATCTTTAAATTAATTGCTAGAACAAGAACTTTCAATTATATATAGACAAATTATAGGGAACAAATGTAAGGCTGTAACAAATTATAGACACAATTTGAAATATGGGGTGAAGTGCTAACTCATAAGCAGTATTGCGAAAAATCCCAGTACATGATGTAGACTTCACTTTGTCGGTCTCAATTTCGCATATAAAAAATAAATTAAAATGATGTAGTACTAGTAAAGATTCCTTCCCTATGTTCTTTTATAAGTAGCAAGTAGTATTACACACGAGACAGTGATAGTGATGTTCTCTGTAATAAAGTTGTACTCTGTTCATGCTTGTTGCCTGTTGGGTTCACTTTTAATGTCTGAATTTTTGACCCACAAATTTACCCTTCAAGTACATCACCCATAAAGCTTTTCCAGATGCTGGATTCTTTCTTTTGTCTAAGCAATAAGCATACATAAACCTGTAAAATTGATTTGTAAATATTTCAAGTGCGGGTAATTAAGTTTAGTTGAGCTGAAACAAACCCTTTAAAAGCATTTAACAACAATTTTATTGTCAATCACTTCATAGAAGTATAGACACAGAGGAATAATTTTACAGTGAATAAAGGACCAGTTACACCAAATCTAGTGGATCATTTACCATCATCCTTTTAAAATTTTCAAATTTTCGGTAAGCATACAATTTGTCCCGGACGATGGTCATCAAGAATCAAGAATATTAAAGATCATGTTGTGGCCTCTAGTTGAGAGAACTGAAAAGATAACAATACTCATATAAACACCACCCTTCTTTATGGATAATACATATCCATAACCATGCTGCTACCAGATTAAAATCATTAACTCGCTAGACACTACTTGGTCATTCTGATAATGAACCCAGCTCTCACGAGTATACAAAACTTAGACCGATTCTCTGGTAAAAATTACAGTACTCTACTAGACTGGACTCATATTAAGACTGATACAAAATTTCATGAAGGTTCTTTATATATGCAGATTTTAAGTTAAGTGGTTCAAATACATTTTTATCAAAAATATTCTTAAACTAGATATACGGTCTTTTATTTTTATATGTAGGTGTTTCTTAAATTTGAAAATTTGATATGTAGCTATTTAGATGTATTGTATTGAACTTACAAAATAATTTGACTAATAATTAAATTTTATTATATTTGGAGACGATTGTTAATCCATTCTTTAATGATGGTCTTCTCCGACATCATCAAACAGTAATATTTATCATTGTGAAATAACTTTAGTGATTTAGAAATTTTTGTTTTTGCGGGATAAGATTTTAGATTTATTCTTTGTACTTGTATTATCTGACTTGGTACTTAGCCTAATTAATTATGTTAGAATCGTTCAGTTCAAGTACCTTTTCTGTTGTATATTTATTCCAACATGTTTGATTATTGACGGTAGGATATATTTATATTGTAGACAAATGATTTAGTTACATAACATGGTATTCTGTAGGAGGGAATTTGTAGAATATATATAGTACTAAAAATATTTTCTTAATACTGAGATTTGTGAAGATAACTTGTTGGATGAGTTACGATATTCTTTAAATTTACATAAAAGCTTTAAACTTTAGTTATCAAATTATAACCTGAAAAATATATTAATTTGCAGTTAGTTTTGATGGATCGTAAATGGGTAAATGCAGACCGCTTGTCAAAAGAATATAAAAATGGTGTGAAAGAGTTTTGTAAACATGTAGCTAAACATGTTAGGGATAGGAGGTTTATCTTGTGTCCTTGTAAAAAATGTTTGAATATTGTAGAAGTCGATGGTCTGGACAAGTTGGAGGAACACTTAGTATGTGAAGGAATTGATAAAACTTATACATGTTGGACTTATCATGGTGAAAAAAAAGGAGAACGTAGAGCAAGTAATTTGAATTCAAACTATCACTTTGCAGACAAAGTGGATACAAATATTTTTAGAGACATTAAGGGCAGTAGTTTTAGTGATAAAAATGAAATCCCCAATGTTTTTAATGAGGAAGAGCTACGTGATCATCCTGATATGCATGAAAAGTTAAAGGATGACGCTGTTTTACCATTGTGGCCGGGTTGCACCAAGTTTTCCAAATTATCGGCTGTATTGACTTTATATAATTTAAAAGTTGGACATCAAGTTTCTGACGTGTTCTTCACACAGATGCTTACAGCTATTAGTGAACTTTTGCCATATGGTAATGTCCTCCCTCGTAGAACGTACGAGGCTAAACAAATGCTCAAATCCATTGGATTAGTACATGAACGGATTCATGCATGCCCTAATGATTGTATTTTATAGAAAGGAGTATGCAGAGTTTGACGAATGTCCCAAGTGCTCTTTAAAACGTTATAAAAGTGGAAATTCTCCAGCCAAGGTTATGTGGTACTTTCCATTATTACCCAGACTTAGGCGACTATATGCTAGCGCAGAAGATGCTAAAAATTTAATATGGCATCATGATGCTCGAATTAATGATGGGTTGTTCAGACACCCTTCTGATTCACCTCAGTGGAAGATATTTGATGATACATATAAGGATTTCGGGAAAGAACCAAGGAATCTTCGCCTAGCACTTTCAACAGATGGTATGAACCCACACCGCCTTCAAAGCAGTTCTCATAGTACTTGGCCTGTGATTTTGATGATATATAACTTGGCACCATTTATATGAAGCGCAAGTATATGATGATATCTATTTTGATATCTGGTCCAATACAACCTGGGAATTACATTGATGTCTACTTGGCACCTTTAATTGAGGACTTGCAGCTACTATGGAAAGAAGGCATTGAAGTATATGATGGACATAGAAAAAATCAAATTCAGTTAAAGGCCATGTTATTTGGAACAATAAGTGATTTTCCAGCTTATGCAAATCTTTCCGGGTATAGCGTGAAGGCTATTATGCATGTCCTATATGCAGTGACGGGACTGATCATATTAGACTGAAAAATTGCAAGAAATGTGTTTATATGGGGCATAGGCGGTGGTTGGCACCAAACCATCGGTACAGAAATATGCCTTTAGCATTCAACGGGGAAGTTGAAGAACGACGTGCTCCTCCTATACCATCAGGTGGTGACGTGTTTAAAAAAGTGGAAAATTTGATCATACAGTTTGGTAAGGAGTTTGCAAAGGATATTCCCACTCGGGGTTGGAAGAAGCGTTCGATCTTCTTTGAGTTGAGTTATTGGAAGGATCTCTATGTTACACATTTCATCGATCTCATGCATGTGCAGAAAAATGTTTTTGACAGCCTAGTTGGTACTTTGTTAGGTGTTAAGGGTAAAACTAAAGATGGTCTAAATGCAAGGATGGATATGATGGAGATGGGGATAAGAAACGAACTAGGCCCCGTGGAGAAGCCAGGAAAAAAACCTTACTTACCTGCTGCTGCTCATACTCTGTCTAGAGATGAGAAGAGAGTGTTACTACAAACATTTCATTCTATCAAGGTTCCAGAAGGATACTCATCGAACATCAAGAGTCTTGTTTCATTGAGTGACATGAAATTAAAGGGTTTCAAATCACATGATTGTCATGTCATAATGGAGAATTTTCTCCCAATTGCTATACGTTCCATCTTACCTGAAAAGGTGCGAATAACAATCACAAAATTGTGTTGGTTCTTTAAATCGATGAGTAACAAAGTAATTGATCCAAGGCGGTTGTCGTATCTACAACAACAAATTGTTGAGACACTTTGTGAGGTTGAGATGTATTTTCCAACATCCTTTTTTGACATTATGGTTCATCTGACCGTGCACCTAATTTATGAGACTAGAATGTGTGGTCCTGATCGTATGAGATGGATGTATCCCGTCGAATGATATTTGAAAATTTTGAAAGAATATGTGATGAATAGGTCTCGACGAGAGGGTTGCATTGCAGAACGCTATTTAATAGAAGAAGCAATAGAGTTTTGGTCAGAATTTATTCCAAACGTGGAAGCAATTGGTCTTCCAAGTGATCGTCACAGTGGTAGGATTTGCGGTGAAGGTGTAACTGGTGGTCAACAATTTGAGATCGATCGTACACAATGGCATCGTGCCCACATTTGTGTTCTACACAACACCATTGATGTTGTTCCTTTTGTACACTTGCATAAGCAAATTATCAGTGAAGAACATTCAAGAAAAGGTGCTAATTGGATAGAGTTGGAACACAATCGCACATTTGTTGATTGGTTCAAAACTTATGTCGTAAATGAGTTAATTGAAAATAATGAATCAATACCAGACCGAGTTAAATGGTTGTCAAGAGGGCCTGATCCATTTGTGTATTCTTACAAATGTTATCTTATAAATGGGTACAGCTTTTACACAAGGGAACATGATGCAAGGAGCACAATGCAGAATAGTGGAGTTTCAATTACTGCTACGGCACTACACTAATCATCAAGTAAAGATAAAGATCCAGTTTTAGCCGAGACCACATACTTTGGAAGGATTAAAAATATTTGGGAGCTCGATTATGTTGGATTTAGAGTACCAGTATTTGATTGTGATTGGGTTAACAATGTCGGAGGTGTACAAGTTGAAGACTCGGGGTTTATACGGGTTGATCTTGCAAAGGTTGGGTACAAAGATGATTCGTTCATAATGGCAACACAAGCCCAACAAGTTTTCTACGTTACTGATCCAGTTGATAAGAAGTGGTCCATTGCTGTCTTTTCAAACAAACTTTCAAACAAACTGAATAACACTTATCAAGTTAGTGATGATGTAGATGAAGAAGTTGATAATATTGATGATCCTTTTGTTGGAATGAATTTTCACGCTAATATAGACGGAGATGATGATTATGAATGTTTTTACTCCAGGAATGATCATGATGAGGGTGAATATGTGAATCCGGAATTTTACAATGTGCATGGGCACGAAACGTCAAAGGCGAACAAAAAACGTAAAAGACAAATTAAATGTAAGAAATGTATGTATGCTTTCTTATTATTCAAGCTTGTCTCATAAATTGGTCTGATATTATTTGTTTTGTTCATTTTAAATTATGAACTTTTAATTATTATCTGGTACTATAAAACTATCTTCTTTGTTTCCAGATTATTTTTTCAGGAAAGTTGTGCACTAGTGTTCTATTAATTGTTGTGTTTTCTTTGTTTAGGATTGTGATTAGTACCAATGCACTATAAAATATTCACATCAGATTATGCTTCTTTTTAATATAAGAATTTTGTATTGACTAGAGGAAACTAATAAATTTAATTCAGTATCAACAACTGTGTTTATTTTTGTTTATAAACCTGTGTACATATCTTGTATTAAATTTTATGTTTAAGAGCAAGAATTAAATTTTGTGTTTCTTTGTTTAGGATTATGACTGCTGAATCCTCAAGTACAAGTGGTACTGGTGGAACCAGGGATGCTAGTGCCACCCAAGAAGGAAGAGGGAGGCGGGGTATCGTCAATCTGTTAAAAGTCAAGAAAGCTAGGACTAAAGGCATCGTGCAAAAGGTAATTAAAAAATAAAATATGATTATTGACACTATGTAGGAGATTGTTAATTTACTTGTACTAGTTATTTCTAATGTGTTTTAGGTTAATTGGAATGAAATGGGACAACCAATTGGTAAAGAGTCAATGACCTTAGTACATTTTGTCGGTTGTTATGCAAGAAGGAATATCCCGATTACATGTGATGATTGGCGCAAAAAGGAATGGAAGACTCTAAAGCAGAATTTATGGGATGAAGTTAAGGTACAACCTATTCTTCTCCATTTTATTTTTGGTTAAAAATTACAGCATCTTTCACTGTATGTAAGTAAATTCCCTGCTACCTATCTTTATGAGTTACCTATCTTTGAATGATTATATCTACATATAAAAAATAAATAAAATGTTGTATTACTAGTAAAGATTCCTTCCCTTCTGATGATCTTTATAAGTAGCAAGTAGTAGTACACAGGAGACTGTGATGTTCTCTGTACCTTTTACAATTGGACTAGATTCCAGCATCTTTTGGTGGTAAACCAGACTGTTGCTTTTGGTGAGAAAAAAATTGATGGTAACTTTAAAGTGCTTTAATTCCCTTTCCTGGTGCAATTGTAAGATATTGAACACTTTTACTTAAAAATCCAGAACCTTGAAATTCTTCAGTACAACCATACTATCTTAGTACCTTAGAGCTAAATTGATACAATATAATGAACTTAAATTAGGTAGAGATAGAGTTGACATTCAGCATTTGGACTGGTTCAGAATGTAAGCAACAACCTCAAAGCAGTTGTCCAAATATTTGTTATAGTGTACTTATATTATGTTTATATCATTGTCATTACAGATTAGCGGAAAAAAAGGTAAGCCCAACCTCAAATTTTAGAAATGCCAAAAAACACAAATAAGTAGGTAGTATTTTATTTGATTTTTGAGTGAAACTAGACAAATAAAGAGCACATTTAAGCTAAGGGCTTTAAAAAAGGTTTTCATTTGGCTCTCTATTATAGATTGTATACACGTGCAATTCAACTCCTCTGTTTTCTTTTGTCCTGTTTTAAAATATTGAATGATTTATTTTAAATAATTGTGTAGGAAACTTTTGGTGGGGTTGAAGATGAACATAGGAGAAAGATAATTGCTCGTGCTGGTAACCTTCATAGACAATTTAGAACTAGATTGAGATAAAAATGGTAACTACTCTGCCTTACCACCCCAATTGTATGCACACTTATCGACCGTGGGACCTTACTGGAAACAATTTATTGAAAATTCATTGAAAGAAGAATTCAAGGTATACTTTTTCTTTTTCTTTAGTAGTTTGTTTTTTTAAAATCAATTTATTTTTTTGTATATTCTATTTCACTAGCCAATTTAATTATAGGAACAAAGTGAAAAAAATAAAGAAAAAGCTTTGGGAATGGAGGCACGATATAAGAAGGCATGTGTTGGATATGCACGCATTAGAGAAAAAATTGTAAGTTAAAGTATGCTTTACAATTATTTTTAAATTGTTGCCCCAAGGATGCCATATGTTGAAGTACTTTTATTTTTATGTAGTACTAATATTTTGCTAGAACTAGCACTCACTGTAATTGTTGATATCACTTGTAGATAAATAAATAAGAATTGTAATATAATGTTAATACTTCTGCATGTATACTATATCATTAAGAAACTACTATTGTTCTTTATCATTTGAATTAAGAAATTACTTCTAATTAGTCTGAATTATGTGATTAAAGTAGATATAGGTCTAACTACAGAGATCTATTCTGTGAGCAGCTTCAAGACAAAATTAATGCAGGTCAACAAAATCCTGTTGTGACCCGACTAGATACGTGGGAGTATGATAGGCGTGACGCAGATGGTATAATCAATGATCCTGTTAGATTGCAAGTTCTTCACGATGTGGTAATAATTTTTATTTTTTATTTTTATATACTAATCTATGCATCATTGTCTTGCACTTTACTACTACAAGTTAGAAATGAGTGTAAAACTTTATTGTTTTAGGTTACCATATCAGCACATTTGCCCGAAAATGAGCTTACTAATATTGGAAGTGATGACTTGCTCGGGTAAAACCGTTGGAGTATCCAGGACGAGTGAGAGGTCTAGGATGGGGCGTAACTAAGACGTCACTGCAAACATTATCAACTATGAATGAGCTATCTAAATTGAAAAATGATGTTTCTTATTTGATTAATGAAATGAAGGAATTGAAAACTAAAGGTTATACTCCGGGTGCACAATCTGGAGGTTCGAGCCATATGGATAATTTTGACATTGATAATGAAGTTCATGACTACGTTGATCCTTTGTTAGATGTAGATCTTCCTCATATATATATATGATATATTCTTAGATGCGATTACAACCTTCTATGCTATATGTTCTCATCGATAATATTTAAAAATACAGGGCAAAAATGCTTGCTATTTGTACGTGAATCCTGGACGTAGATATGTAGGGAGATGGATCTTGCACAATGATCTGAATGATAGAATTCTTCATGGTATTCCACTAGAAGAAGGATATGTGAGGGTCCAATTTGAAGTGACAGAAAAGAAGGAGTTCAATACTAAGCTTCCGAGACCTTGTGACGAGGTCAGCCTTGTTCGTGAAGCGCCTGGGTATTTTCTTGCCTGGCCCCAAAAACTAGTCTCAATTAAACTTGAGGTTAAGTCTCTAATTTTTAGTTATCAATATGATTTGTCTCTTTTGCACGAAATTTATTATTTACTGTCTGATTGTTTAATTGTTTTCCTATTTCTTAGACATCTCCAAGAACCGTGAACAAGGAAACTGGTAAGAATGCCACGGGTCAAAAGAAATTTGAAGATAAAGAGAATCATAAGCATGCAGATAGAGAGAAGGAGAAACCAAGCGAGTCCATTATTCATATATCTTCAAAACAATTTGGTTATCCTCTTCTAGAAGATGTATGTCATGATGGAGTGTTGGAGTTTGTTCACCTTGCTATCTTGTTCGATCGTGTTACAGATATACAGGTTGAAATGAGACCTTTTTGGGATGCCGACCCGTGGATCGATCATATTAATAAAGAAAATATTTTAGAGGTTCTGAATGCTCAATGGCTAAGCGCGTCCAGCCTTGTCTTCTATATTAGGTAATATGACTACAAATCAAATTTAATGACTTGACAACAAAATTCTAATCGCTGTTCTTCTTTGTTCAAGGTATTTGTCTGAGGTATTTTTATCAAAAAATCTCGACATGGCAACAAAATTCTCTTTTGTATCAGCTCATCAGGTGTCTCACTTAGTGGATAACTCCAATACATTTTTGGCGAAAAGTTTGTAGGGACATGTTGACAAAGACCACCTGATTTTTGTGCCTTATAACGTTTCGTAAGTGACACCTATTATATACATGTATATTATTTTTGTTTAAATATATTTGCTTCTAACTATAACAAAAAATATATAGAAAACATTGGATCTTGGTCGCCATTAACACAGCAACAGAGAGCATCTACTATTTAGATCCAGCTCCAATGACTAATGCAACAAATTTCCAGAATGTGAAAGCTCTTGTAGAAACGTTAGTTAATATTTAAATTGTTCATGTCTAAAATATAAACTTCAGGTGGACCTCTAATGTGCTGTTAACAGTGGTGTAATATTTTTTCTACACTGTGCTATGATGATGTTTCGTACCAACCCTGGGAAGAAGTACACGGCTAAAATGTTTAACAGTTTTAAATGGACCAAAGTACAGGTGATCAAGTTTTTTTACTTTTTAATTCAAATGACTTGGTTATATTACTAATTAATTTGGAGTGCTAGAAGTTGATTCTATTTATTTAAGATTATAGTGATTAGTGTACTTTATTTGAGAGGGAGTATGTTCTTTTATAAGTAGCAAGTAGTAGTACTAGATTTCAGCAGCTTTTGGTAAACCAGATAGCTAAAGAAGAGTTAGCTTTATGAGAAAGGAGATCTTAATATATATCATCAGATGGAACTTCTTAAATAGTTAATTATAAATTGATACTTTTGGATATGTGCAGTAGTAGATTTTCTCTTATAATCATCGATTGGAGTACAGGATTTAACATAATTAAGATACCCTTTTCATTCTCAAGCTTAAACTATAATATCTAATTAAGTGTAAATTATCGGTGCCATACCAACTTCCTTCTGCCCATTCACAAGGACTGGATTGTATGTCCAAACATTTAAATTCAAAGTTTCTTAAGAATATACTATTATCTAATGATTTCATAGTATATTAGGTTCTAGAGCACTCTTCCTTTGACAATGAACACGTACGCTTTGCTTATTGGAAATGATGACTTGCAGTGGTCAAGTTTTTAGTTATTTATGCCTACAATTTTGACATAAGACTTGTAATTATTTAATTTTGTGATCTTCTCTTTATTTTTATGTGAATAGTGCCCGAAGCAGGCATTAAATGATGGAATATATTGTGGATATTTTGTTGGATCGTTCATGGAGGATTTATTATGTGCTGGTCGGACACAAATTAGTCCTAATGTAAGTAAAAAAATTCTTAACTTGAAGTGTTTTTATAAATTACAAGTGAATTTTGTATCTGATCTTAAAATAAATATTTGTTTTTTTTGTTGTGTACAGTTTACCTACACCCCTAGACTGAAGACTTATCCTCTTAACAAAATGGTGTGCTTCCAAAAGAATTGGGGAGGATTCTTGTATAACCGCTACCTCCGAGGCAAATTGTTCACGAAGTAAATATTAACATATAATTATAATTAGTTATAGCAATTGAGAAATGCGTTTTGATATTAGAAATGCTATGTAACAGCGGAAGAAAATTGTTTTCTTTTTAGGATTCTAGCAAGACTTTGTTAATGTACTATCATGTTTTTATGACAGTACTTCAAATGTATATGAATTGAAGTGTAATTAAGGTTTTCCAACTTTTATTATTGTGATTTGAATTCAACATCTTTTTTATTATAATTTAATATTTTTTATTGAATTTATTTGAAGCACGAATATTACAGGTTAAAAATGGTGCAATAAAAAATTATTTATGATTTAAAGAAAAAAAAATGTTTTAACTCTTTACTTCCACAGCGTTTCACAAAGAGCTATGGAAGGATTGTTGTTTTACTTCCATAGCATTTCTGTAAATGCTATACTATAGTATCGACTAAGCTGGGTGACGCATACTTGAATAGCACAACTATAAGTGTTATGTAAGATCTGTACTTGAATATCAGTTTAAAAAGTGCTATACAAGTGAACTGCACTTGCATAGCACTGGCTTGCATAGCACTTAAAAGTGGTATGGAAGTTAGAAAATAAATGCTATCCAGGTTTAATTCTGTAGTAGTGCCTATAGAGCACATGCATCTCTATTTAGCTTTATTATTTACTCGGTAATGAGTACACGTGGCCAATACTTTACTATCAAACTAGAAACTAAGCACATATCAGGTCACTACCTCTCATCTGAGCAGGTTTCACAATATTTATTAAGAACCTCTAAGGTTTTAATATCAAACGAGAAAGTAAGCACATATTACGTTGTTCTTGTCACTATAAGTTCAATTAAATAATTTCTCTAAAAAAATTTAAATGGCTCACAACCAACATAGTTCACAACCTACATTTCTAGCTTAACCACTGGTACAACCAGAAGAGGCCCAAGGTACAACATAAATTTCCAATATACCCACATTTAGTGATCCTTGATCGACTAATGTATTAGAGTTAACAACTTTCCGAATTCTCTCTGAAATTCAGCATACAGAGCTGACACCAATATTCACCATATTAAGTATCACATGGATCACTGTAATATGCTTGTCTGTCACTGCCGTACCAGAAACAACACCAACACGAGAAATAATATTTTTTGATGGAGGAACAAATCTAGCCAAACTGTTATAAATATTATGCTAACCCATAACATGTATTCGGTACCAAGCTCGTTAGGTTTTTTAACGTTACTTCCTCCAATAAACTTTTTCTTTCGCTTGTGCTTAAGGTAATTCTTGAAATATTTTCATCCGGGTAGCAACTTTTCAATCATAGCAGCAACTTGGAAACACTCACTAATGACCGTTCCCTCAGCATGAATGATCACCTACAATTATTGCTCCTGACTGACCACAGTCTTAGGATCCATCATCTTATAGTCAAGAAAGCAGCCAACAATACACTTTTTAGTCTAAGTGTCCTTGGTTTTATACTTATGGTAAAGTGACTCCCATAAGGCCTTAGCTGCAAGATTTGAGCTATACATGTTATACAATGAGTCAGCAAAACAATTCAGCACATAATTTCGACAGATGTAGTCAGGGTGTTTCCAAGCATCCACAGCGTACATAGTCTATGTGTTGCTCTTACCAGTGAGAAATGATACCTCTTCCTTCAGGAAGCGATCCAGATGCAACGTGCTTAGATAAAAATACATCTTTTGCTGCCAACATTTGGAGTTCGTTCCATTAATCTTCTTGGGTTTATCAATATGTGCAGCAGACACTGTTGGCATAACATGAGCAACAGGCACCGCAGGTTTAACAGTCATTATGTGCATCTATACTATAGGTGTCTACATGCCACTAGGCACCGTATGTAATATCGGAGGAGCAAATCCAGTTGATGTATGTCCAAAGGGCATACTAAATTATCCAATGATAGTGTGTTCCATAAGCACATGTCCCGGAGGCCCATGTCCAACAGGTGTCTGACCCTCATCGGATACTACGATCTGTACGTCAGGGTTAGGCAAACTATTTACAAATTTCTTCGATAAACTTTTGAAAGCCAACACAGAAGCTCGATTTTTGTGAGATCAATTCACTACGGAATTGTAAATGTTGTATAATCTACAAAAAACCAAGTTATAATAATAATCGTGTTCGTGTGTGTGATTAACAAAGTGGTGTAAACAAACAATGAATGAAACAAAATTAAATAATTTGCCTGACAGTCTTTCTTAAAGCATATTATCCTTCAACGTGTGTGTGGGCGAATAGCCTCCAAGGATAAAACGAGTTGCAGTAAGGCACATCGTTACTCCCAGCGAGCTTGAGACTAACCAGAAAGTATCACCGGAATATTTTGAAAATTTAGAATTGAAGAGAACGAGAACTAAGAAAATAACTTTTTTTCTTAATATAATAAAATTGGTTTCCTAAGACTCTATTTATAAAGAGAGGCTTGAAAGTACTTGTTATTATTTTTGATGTGGTACAAGGTATTTATAAGAAACACCAAGGAAGGGGTTGATGCTACTCTTGATGTGGTACAAAACCATATATCATATTAAAAGGTCACACTTTGGAATATTAGCTTTTATTCAACTTTTACTCATTTTGAGGGTGTAAATACGCGTTAGAATCCCCTCGTAGAGTAGAATATGTTCCAATAAAATCACATCACTAACACATATCGTGTCTCACTCATATAGAGTCTCAAAATGATTCATAACTTAGTCTAAGATACTAAGTTTTTCCAACACATGAATGATCCATTCATTTTAGAATAAAATGTTAAGCAAGTTTGTTATATTGACGATGCTCTTGAGAAATTATGGTCAGTTGTGTTTAAATTACCCGAGAAAAAGTACTATAAAGATAATGACGATGAGAATAAGGGCTCCGTCGAGGTAGAAATTAAGAATGAATTTTTTATGACAAATTTTCCCGATATTGATGAAAGTGAGGATGTGGCTAGTTACATGCGAGATGTTGATGAAGTAATCAAAACTTTCGTATTGCAATTTCATTTGGGTATTTTGAATTATTTATGGCTATATAACACGATATAAATTTGGTTTAGTTTTGTTCGTTGCTGGTTTGTTGGTTATATCTATGCCTTTGTTTTGGCAGATTGGCTTTCTTTTTATTTCTTTTTATTTATATCTTCTCTATATAGTCACCTGGACGTTGGTTTTAATTAGAAATGCCACATCTAAAAAGCATAAAAAACACATTAAAATAATATTAGAACAATTACATTTTTGCATAGTTGTAAAATTTTCCTAGTTTGGATAAAAGCTCTTCCAAAAAGTCTTGTCTAAATAGTCCTAGTAGATAATGGTTCTAAACCATTGTAAACTTTACACCATATAACTTGCATAAGGATTCTATTAAAAAGACTATTCTCATTCGATTTTCCAAACAACAATTTTAAAAATCATTGCAGTTAACTATATCAAACAATACTTTTTTAGGGTGAAAAAATATTGGGAAAAAACTAGACAACATCTATAATCATCTATAAGTGTTGTCTGATTGTGATTTCTTGTAGTGAAATGATAATATATTTTTAACCATTTTTTTATTTAATCCCGTTTACTTTTTTATTAGAAAGGTGTATGCTTTTGTTATATTTTTATATATTTGTAATTCCTACGTATAAATTTTGATTAGTTGTAAACTTGTAAACTATGATCAATACCAAAACATTTTTAGTATAAATAAAGTTTATTATGTAAATATCTTTTTTTAGTAGGTTTGTTACTGAAATTGGAAGGCACAATCTTTATATTCGAAAAACAAACTGTTAAGATGAGTGGCACAGTCTCTTTTATAAATGGAACATACCATTTCACGAATGAGACAGACTAAGGCAGTCTAAATTAATGTGCAGAATGTAAATTACTAAAATATAAAGCAATAATAATCAGAAATTATATAATGCAAAACTCCAATAGTTTTTCCTTTATTCGACCCCTAGTTATAGTCTATGGCCTACATCCAAGTCCCCATTCCTGCAAGCATAAAAAATGTATTATATCAACTTCAATAAAAGACCTTACAATCTTTCTTTGATTCGATGAAAAAACCCTTTCCCTTAATACACTTTCTACTTAGCACTACTTCTACCACCTAGCCCATTGGCCACCTTAGCTAATCCTTTGAAATAAAAACCTTGCCACAACCTGACACAAGTTGATATGAATACACGCGGTGAATAATAACGAAAGTTTACAACTCAAACTATCTTCTTGTTTGACTGGACATTCAAGAGATATAAACAAGAAAGTTTTTCCAAAAAAGTATATGGATAGATCATGAACAGCATTATTCGTAATCTGAAACACGAGATATACATATAAGCACAACTTCTAATGGATTTAATTTTCAAAAAAAGTTAAGATAAGGCTGTTAAACAAATTGTTTGACATTTTTTTGACTAAGTCTTTGAAGATAATCCGTTAGTTTTTTGTAAAGAGATAAACCTTAATAAGGATAAGAAGATTAGTTCAAAATAGATCTATCCATGAAGAGTTTATTTTAAAATAATATTTATCGAGTCATTAGAAGTTATAAAAAACTCTATCACCTACAAATACTATGTCTCATAATCTGTTATCTTGGAGACCTTGTTGCGTTATTCTCGGATGGTTGTCCAAATAGTTTTATCGTCATAAACCTGTATGCTAATATTCTCCCCCTTTTATGATAATGACAAGAAGAATAGTTTCTTCCCCTATCAAAAATACTTTAAGGCCTGTTACAGAGATTAGCAACAATATAGTATACACATATACAAATTATAAATTTTATGCAATAAGTGTATGAATGAGACAAGTAGTATAAAGGAGCATAAATGAGACAATATAATGAGACAATGTTATGATGATTTAAATAAGACAAGATATAATAAACAGAATAACATATAGACCAGTGCCGATAAAACACGTAATAAACAAACCTATAAAACCAAGATTAACCAAGTCTTAAATAATCAAACCAAGTCATAAAACATGAACCTATCATTCCAAAACCAACATATTTCAAATTCAATATAATATATCATAAAGGAAACAGTCTCACCAAATTAGACAAACTCTTTTTCTCCCCCTTCATCATCATAAAAGGGTCTTCAATCTAAATCAGAAACATCAACTAGAGCCTTGCCTTTGACCTTGCCCCTGTCCTAGCTCTTGGACTTAGGTGGGTAGATGATTTTTTGGCCATATTCCGAAAATACCTTGTCAAAAGCATCATTTTCTGGTGTCGTTCCATCTCTCTCATGTAGCCACTCAATGATCTTGGATTTGTACACTTCTCGGGTCATTCCAAAGACTGATGGTGGAGGAATCACAGAGAGTGGAATAGGTGTAATAATCTCTTGCAGAATGTAGTCACAAATCCCATCCTTCTTCCCATGCCAATATATCTTGGACTTATCTTGTATAGCAGAAAATTGCTGAGATAACAACTTTATTTCCGATTTAAGTTAGAAGAAGAGTTTCATAAATTCTTTTTCCCTCACATTAGTTGTAGAGCACGTCCCTTCTTGTAGAGAATCGAATTCAAAATCAACAGTCTTGGACAAAAGTTTGTCATGAGCATAAAGAATGTTGAGCATTGAGTTAATGGCATCCACAGACTGGAAGATATGTTAATTGAAGAGTTCATATGAATCCCTCATTATAATGACTTGGGATGTGAGAGAACCCAAGAAATCAACAAAAAAAAGTGTTGGTTTAAGGAAGAAATGGCTTCATAGTTTTCATTCAACTTAACAAGCAGAGAATTTAAAACATTAGTGGTATCCTGGTCAAAAGGGTCTGAAGCATAGTTGGAAGAATTGGGTAAACCGTTAAAAACACGGTGATAATTATCAAATAATAACTCATTAGAATTAGAAAGGACCAAATTATTAATAGTCAAGGTAGACATATTAAATATAGTAACAATCTTATTGAACTGAATAGAAGGGTTCAAGAAACAAAAATACTCAAAAACTTTTATTAATAAACCAGGATAAGGCAAATGCATGGATTCATGACTAGAGCAGTGACTAATGTTATGAGTAGTCAAAGAAGTAATATCACATGGAGTCTTTTTACAAACACAGACAAAAAAATAGAATCTGAAAAGGTGAATCGATCATGACCATTCTTATGAGGAAGAACATTTGAATGAAACAATTTAAACAAATACAGAGAGATGAGAATTAAATTAGATACCAGAGGTTTGATGGAGGCAGAAATAAATTTGACATTGAAAATGGTCTTCAATTGCTCCTCGTATTGGAAGCGAGGAATGTTTTTGAATTCCTGATGGGTAGTTTAAAGACATGGACCCTTGTCAGAAACAACAGTAAGCCAAGAGAGAAGATCCGCCTTGAAACAAATTAGCATGCCTTGAATTTCAGAGAAAACTATATTGCCTTAAAAGAGACAAAATTTCGCATAAAAATCTTTCACTAGATTTGGATAGATCACCTATGATGGAGACAACAAAGATACACACCCAACAGCTTCAAATAATTGAACAACGCCGACTCGACTGAGAAGCTCCAAATCACACAATTGTTCTTTCAAAATCGACTTAGAAAAAACCTTAGAACCACTTGGTTTTGCATGCACTGAAGAAGATTCTTGAGAAGCATGGCTAGAGACCTTAGAATCATGCTTACCCACACGTCCTCATTTAGAGCCGGAATCCGCAACCTTAGGGTTTTTGTGACCCGAGGAACGAGAACGAGTATTGTGATTATGTTGACAAGGTATTGTTAGAGAAGAAGATGAAAGAGAGATTGGGATTATAGAGAAATATGAAAAAGAAGAGGATGTAGATGAAGAGAGATATATAAAGAACAAAACTAAAAGAGGTGGAAGTTTAATAGAAGTGAATAAAGTAAAGATAGAAGTAAAGAGTTACCATAAAAAGAGGAAATATATTTGAAAACCAATATACATGCACTAAAATCGAGAATAAAAGGGAAGTAATAAGTCACATCACAAGATTCACTTAATCTTGATGCATGCAATTCGGAATCAACAAGCAAAAAAAAATTAAAAAAATTAAAAAAATGAAACCATCAAATAAAATAAATGAAAAGAAAGAAAAAATATATCCGGACAATAATTCATGAAATTAATGCACATGAGAAATTAAATAAAACATACAAAGAGCACATACTAAGTTCTCTATGTATGAGACAAAATCTATCTTCATATAAAGGGTTAGTAAAACTATATGCACGCTGTTTCTCAGTAGATATATAAATAAGCTCAATATTACCCTTAGTAATATTATCTCGTAGAAAATAGTGACGAACATCAATATGCTCAGTACCAGAATGCATGACATGATTTTTAGAGATATTAATTACAGAAGTATTATCATGATAAATACCAACATCCTACAAAGTTTCTCGCATCCACAAAATGTGAGCATAACAACTACTAGCTGCTATATATTCTTCTTCTACAGTAGAGAGGGCTATAGATGTTTACTTTACTGTGCCATGTAACTAAATAGTCACCTAAAATTTCACAAGCACCACTTGTACTTTTTATATCAACCTGTGACCTTGCATAGTCAGCATCTGAAAAACCAATTAAATCAAAGGATGATGTGGTTAAATAGAATAATCCAAATCACTCGTACCTTTCAAATATTTAAAAATATACTTAACGACATTCAAATGAGATTCTTTAGATTGAGACTGAAAATGAGCACATTAACATACAATATACATAATGTCCGAATGACAGGCAATTGAATATAAAAGTGATCCAATAATATCTCGAAATTTAGTGACATCTACAGATGTACCTTGTTTATCCTTAATGAGCTTGACAGAAGTACTCATAGATGTAGCCTTAAGAGTAAAATGTTCAAGAGCAAATCTTTTGAGTAGATCATTGATATATTTACATTGGTAAATAAAAGTTCCTGCAGCAGATCGATTAATTTGTAACCCTAGGAAATACTAAGTTCACCTATTAAACTCATATCAAACTCTTTAAGCAGGAAATTAGAAAACTACTTATATAAAGATTCGTTAGTGGATCCAAACAAAATATCATCTACATAAACTCGATCAAATAAAAAAGGATCATGTTTATAAAAAGTAAAGAAAGTTGGATCTAGTGTACATGAACGAAACTGTTGTTTACTAGAAATTGACCGAGACGCTCATACCAATACCGAGGGGACTGTCTTAATCTATAAACGGATTTTTAAGCGTGTATCTATAGTTAGTATATTTTTCATGAACAAAACCTAGAGGCTGCTTGACGTGTACTTCATCCTTGAGATGACCATTGAGAAATGTGGTTTTGGTCTATTTGATAAAGCTTTAATTTCATGTGAGCTGCAAATGCCATGAGAATAAAAATAACTTCTAAGTAAGCTATTGGAGCATAAAATTTGTCGTAATTGAAAACCCAACGGGTACCAATGACCTTGTCATCCTTAGGAGGTGGGACGAGTTCCCAAACATCACAACACTTGATTTGATTCTGTTCTTCCTGCATAACAACTGACCAGTGTTCAACTTCAATAGCTTCTTGGGCAATTTTAGGTTCAAACTAAGCAACAAAAGCCTAGAAAGCACATAAATTTTGAAGTCTGTTTCGAGTTGATATGCTTTCATCCAAATCTTTAAGAATATTGTCTAGATGATGATTTTTTACTGTTTGGGAAAATTTTGGAAGATGAATATTACTCATTTCTTCTTCATTAGTATTGACTTCCTGGAAATAAATAGGGGTTGTCACATTTGAATGAGACTGTCTCATTTCTTCTTGTGAAGATTTATCAAATGGAGAAGCAGTGAAATCACTTGAATATTTGTCAGGAGTCCTTGGGGAACCAGAAGAATAATCTGAGCCATGAGGAGAGTCTAGAGAATATCCAGAATACAAAGACGAGCTAGGAGAATCTTGACTACCGGATTTATCTGAAAGAGACTGACTCTTTTGAAAAAGAGGTTGTCTCATTTGGGAATGAGAGGATAGATCAGTAGCATCTTCTTCAATTTGAGAAATATTACGAGTATATTCATGAAAGAAATATTGATATATTCTTCCACTTTGTTCTTGAGAGAATTATAGACACGGTGATCCTTGTTTGTAGTAGAATATTCCAGGAAAATTCCTTCTTTCGATCTTGGATAGTATTCTGAGTATCTAAAATAAAACATTTTGAACCAAATACTCGAAAATAGCTAATGTTATTAGTATTTATCTTAAGCAACTGATAAGGAGTTTTAAGCATAATAGGAGGTTTAAGTTCTCGATTTAAAATATAACAAGAAGTGTGTACCTCTTGTGCCTAAAATTTATGTGGTAGCTTACTCTCAAGAAGTAAAGTTCTAGCAATATCCTATAGATTCTTGTTCTTGCATTCAACTACTCCGTTCTATTGAGGATTACATGGAGCTAAAAATTCATTAGTAATTCCTCTGCATTTGTAATATGTAATGAAGTCTTTCTCGAATTCTCCTCCATGATCAGTACGAATTGCTTTGAGCTTAAAAGAGTACTTGGTCTTGAGATTAGTAATTACATCTTTAAATTCAAAAAAAAGCTTCATATTATTTAGAAAAAAAGCTTCATTTTTAGTACGTAAAAATAATACCCAATTAAAATGAGAATAGTCATGAACTATAACAAAAGCATAATTCTTACTTCTTAAACCTGATATCGTTCAGGACCAAAAAGATCTAGATGAAGTAGCTGCAATGGATAAATAGTTAAAACTCTATTTTTAGCAACAAAGGAAGTTTTCACCTGTTTACCAAGTTGACAAGCTGAATAATGTTCCACCTTCTTGTATTTGACCTTTGGTAGACCTCAGACAAGATCATGAGATGATAATTTACGAAACAAGTCCATATGTACATGACTGATACGCCTATGCCAGAAATTTTGTTGTTCTTGTATAGAAGCAAGAAATATTTATTCATGATGTTCATCAAAATCTAAGACAAAAATGTTTCCCTTTCTTTTGAAAACTAAGGCAAACTCGTTAGCTCTAATTCCAATATAACAAACATCCATATCAAAATTAACCTTATGACCAGCATAAGTAAGTTGACTTACATTAATCAGATTATATTTTAAACCATCAACCGAATAAACATTATTAATTGCAAATTTATCATTACCAATGATCCGAGCAGTGTTCAAATCACCAATTATAACTTGACTCCCTCTTTAGCTTCGAGTGGGAGAAACTTGGACTTTTCACCAGTCATGTGACAAGAGTATCCACTATCAAATATCCATTTTCTACGAGGAACGTGGACTTTCAAGCACACCTCATTATTATCACTAGAGTTGTCTTCATGTCCATCAAAACATAGTTGAGTGAGTTCATCATCTTAGTCGATATCCACATCAGAATCATCATCACTCCATGTAAGAAATATTTTCTTCTTAGATTTGAGCTTGTAAATGTCCTTCTTGAAATGCCCCCTTTTCCCGCATTCGAAGCATACATTGTTGCTTGAGTTGGTCATGCTTTCATTTCTAGGATTAGACTTGAAGTCTTTATTTGGAAATTGAGATTTCATAGGTCGTTTAGATGCATTCGGTTTAGCAAGGAATTTGTGAAATTTCTTGATCAGAAGAGCAATTTCCTCATCAGAATCGTCAGATGATTCATCTGCATCTGCATTAAGATCAAACGTCTTTTCTGAGGAGCATCATCTTCTTCATCATATCTCTGTAATTGATTCTCGAATTCTTCCGATTCACTAAATAGTGAAAGAGTATTTTATAGTAGAAAAAAGAGTCGAATCCTGCACTATGATGACCTTAGGAGCAAATTTCTTTGGTATAGGCCTCAAAACTTTTCTATTGATTTCGGATTAAGGAATAAGCCTTTCCAATCAAGTATTTATTCTTAAAATACACTTTAAAAAATAGTGTGCACCCAAAATCAAATATTTGATTTTTTTTGATGATATCCGAGATTTTTTCTACTTTAAATCAAGTTGCATAAAAAGAGTATTTTCACAAAAAAATTTAAAAAATTGAATTTTTTCTAAATAAATAAAAACATTTTTTCAATCTTCTTAAAATATGATAGTATTTTTGTAAAATCTTTGTGAATTTGAATATTTTTTAAAAAAACCCAATAAGAAATTCTAAGTAGTTAAATAACATAGTAGACAAGGCCTTTGTGTTGAACACCTAAAATAAATTACTAAGGTTAGGGCAACCTACAGTTTCAGTCGCCTCCTCCACCTCTCCATCTACACACACTTTTGTGTTTCTTAGACACACTAATCATAACCAATGCATATATAAGATACATAAAATGCCTTCACAAAACACTCCACCTGGCTCACATGATGCTGAGCACAACGGTGAAGATTCTTCCGAACAAAAAAATGAGATTGTCCAATACCAGCCTAAGACACAATATTCTGGTTCGTAAATTACATATGCTTTAGGATATTTGCTTGATTCACTCAAGATTTGTTTATTTTGATTTGTGTCTTGGTTTAAAGATATACATGTTATCATTTACACACGCACATAGTTTTGCTTGTTTTCTATTGTGATGGTTGTTTTTTTCAGATTCACATGGAAGTGCTGCTATTTGCCGTGACAGTGATTAGTATGCGTTCTTCTTTATATATTTATATTTATTTTTTTCTCACGGTCTTCTTGACTTTCATGTACTTTGTTTGTTAATTTTCAAAATTATTGTTAATGCACTCTTTGAAATTAGTTCTTGGCCTTTAATTGAAATGTGTATATATGTTTTCCAATATTTGTAATTATTTAAATTTGTAAATTTACTAAATTTTGTTCCTATTACCACAACTTGTTTGGATATGTAATTATAGGGTATGACTATCATTTTTTTTTGTTTTTATATCCATTTCATGGGTTTATGTTTTTTAGTAAAAAGGTGAATCTGGGTATTATTTTTATGCTCTTATTATTTTCCTTAATCTATTGTTTTACACTTGATATGCCTAATAGATAAGTATTTGAAGATGCAATACATGTTTTTTTGTCAACTTTAGTTGAATTAGTTTCCAAGTGGGCAAGAGTCCAGGATTTTGAAGCTCACAAACTTTGTGACATAGTAAAGATTGTTGGATTAATCTAAACTTTGTTAATAATTTATGGTGTCTGAGATGTGGAGTCCAGTGATGTAGTGTGAGGTGTCTGTAATGTCTTGATAGTTTATGGACGTAGTTTGAATAAGTCATACCTGAGAAGTAGTAGTGGAGCAATTTGAGGACTCTTTGTTGCTTTCAGTTTCCTAGTTTATAGGCCTAGTTGGTTTTCTAGTTTTCTTGTACTTAATTTGTTTCCTGTATGCAAAGTAATAAGAGACCACTACTTTACATTCTAGTTTTTCTCTCGTTTTACATCATACACATATACTATATATAATATTGCAGAGTGATCAGAGGTGTACGCCTGGGTGTGTTTCATCAATCTGGTATCAGAGCCATAGACATACATAGTATATGCCAAAGTGAATGCCCAAGAAGCATACAATGGAAGCGAGTAAGACAGGGATGAGCAAGACAAAGGAGGTAGTGTGTCTCAGTTATCCGATGCTAACGTGAGGGAACTATACGACATGGGCAATTAAAATGAGAGTTTTCATGCAGGCCCATGGAGTATGGGAGGCTATTGAGCCTAAGGATCCAAAGGCTACGGTGGAGGAGAGAAAGGACAAGATTGCTCTTGCTGCTGTGTACCAGGGAATACCTGAAGACATACTCTTATCTATTGCAGAAAAGACCACGGAGAGAGAGGCATAGGAAGCTATAAAAACTATGTGTCTGGGCGCCGACCGCGTGAAGAAGGCAAAGGTTCAAACCTTAAAAGCTGAATTTGAATCCCTAAAGATGAAAGATGCAGAACAACTTGATGAGTTTGACGAAGGATACTAGGGGAGACTATTAACGAAGGATATATGGTAAAGAAACTTCTCAGGGCAGTGCCAATGAAATTTCTGCAAAAAGCCTCCACAATCGAGCAATTTAGGGACTTGGATACGATGTCAGTCGAAGAAGCGGTTGGGTCCTTGAAGGCCCATATAGAATGCTTAAAGGGTCAAGGTGAACCTAGTGGAGGACAACAACTATTACTTACTGATGAAGGATTGTTGAAAAAAAAAGGAAGAAGGACAACTGTTGTTTACCAGAGAAGAATGGCTCAGGAGATCGAGCTTGAAAAACAAAGGAAATGGCAGCGATTTTAAGACCAAAGAAGCAAATTGAGGTACAAGGGATAAGAGTAGAATCCGGTGCTTCAACTGCTTGGCATATAGACATTATGCGGCTGATTGTCGTAAACCAAAAAGGGAAAAAGAGCAACGTTTGGAGGCTAATTTGGCACAGGCTCTAGATGACGAACCAGCGTTGTTGATGGTGGAATGTCGAGGTGACAAGGTGTTGCTAAATGAGAGCAGGGTTAAGCCAAAGTTGAGGACAGAAGTCGAGGATAAGCAAGGAGGATCTGATGTATGGTACTTGGACAACGGAGCGAGTAATCATATGACCGGGGAAAAATAAAAATTCAGAGAATTGCACGAAAAGGTGATTGGTCATGTACGCTTTGGTGATGGATCAACAGTCAACATACGAGGTAAAGGTTCGGTATTTTTTAAATGCAAAGATAGTGAGGAGAGAATGTTTAAAGATGTTTACTTTATACCCAGTTTGTGTAATAATATACTGAGCTTAGGACAATTATCTGAAGAGGGCAATCGAGTTGTAATACACGGTGATTTTTTGTGGGTCTATGATAAGATTGAACGACTACTAATAAAGGTTAAAAGATCAGGAAATAGACTATATAGGGTTGTGGCAAAAACTGTTGATTCGAGTTGTTTGTTGTCAAAGGAGGAGGAAGAAGCGTGGCTCAAGCATTCATGCCTTGGCCATGTTAACTTCCAAGCTTTGAATCTAATGACAAGGAACAAGATGGTTGACGGTGTACCAAAGATTATACAACCCAAGGAAGTGTGTACGGGGTGTCTAATGGCGAAGCAGAGTAGGAAAAGTTTCCCTGCACAGTCAAGTTTTCGAGCAAAAAAGGTTTTAGAACTGATGCATGGAGATATTTATGGTCCAATCATGCCTGAAACACTAAGGGGGAGTAAGTATTTTTTCCTCCTTGTGGACGACTTCAGTAGAGCCATTTGGGTGTTTATGTTAAAGTCTAAGGATGAAGCGTTTGAGGCTTTTAAAAGGTTTAAGTCTCAGGTCGAGCAGGGATCAGAAGCAAAGCTGAAAGCTTTTCGCACAGATAGAGGGGGAGAGTTTTGTTCATGACAGTTTGACGAGTATTGTGAGCAGACAAGTATATACTGTCAATACACAACTCCATATACACCACCGCAGAATGGTGTTGTGGAGAGACGAAATCGTACGATTGTGGCTATGATCGGGAGTTTCCTTAAGACAATGAATCTACCATCGTACTTATGGGCATAATCGGTGAGACACTCTGTGTATGTGCTAAACCAGTTGCCCACGCGTGCTTTGACAGGAAAAATGCCTTATGAGGCATGGACAGGAACAAAGCCAAACTTGGAATATGTTAAGGGTTTTGGGTGTGTGTCATATATGAAGATTCTGAGTGTCAAGACTACTAAATTGGATGATCGTAGTAGGTTGGTGATAAATCTCGGGAAGGAGCCAGGAACGAAAGGGTATAGGCTGTATGACCCTATGACTCAGAGGATATGTGTAAGTTGTGACGTTTTTGAAGAAAAGAAGGCATGGGATTGGGCTGAACACAACGTACAGAGGGATGAGCAAGGCACCCAGTTCACTGTGATTGGTTTTGAACAGGACTATGCAGCTGGTGCAAGTGATAACGTCAGTAGTCAAGAGTTATCACAGGGTAGCACTGGCACTGAAGGAGATCCAGAAACTGGAAGCAGAACAGAGTTTACCAGTCCAGTTCAGAGCTCACTGATGGAGACGCACTCACCTGAATCAATACAAAGTTCAACCGGTTGGGGTACTATTGGCTCTAGCGAGGAAAGTGAACCACGAAAGTTTAGACGGTTAAGTGAAGTGTATGAAGATGCTGAAGAAGTAGAGAACCCTGATGAGTTGATGGGGGTGGACGAACCAATAAATTATGCTCAGGCATCACAGAAGCAAGAGTGGAAAACGGCGATGGAGCAAGAACTAAATGCAATTGAGAAAAATGAGACATGGCATTTGACAGAGTTACCACCGGGCAAGAAGGCAATAGGTCTGAAATGGGTATTTAAGTTAAAGAAAGACACCAAAGGAGAGATTGTCAAGTACAAGGCTCGAATTATCGCTAAAGGGTATGTCCAACAACAAGGAGTAGATTTTAAAGAATTATTTGCTCCTGTGACACGTTTGGAGACAATCAGATTGCTTTTGGCATTATCGGAAAAAAATGGCTGGAGCAAGAACACATGGTATCCATGCTATCGAAAGCTCTGTATGGCCTCCGCCAGGCCCCAAGGGCTAGGTACTCGAATTTGAGCTAATGCTTGGAAGGTATGGGTTTAATGTGTTGTCCTTTTCAACATGCGGTATATACGAAAAGAGAAGCAGGTAAAGTTCTAGTAGTAGCAGTGTACGTTGATGATCTTCTAGTAACTGGAATAAGTGAAGCGGCAATACAGAATTTCAAGATGGAGATGGCAAAACACTTTGAAATGAGCAACTTGGGTAAGCTTTCGTACTATCTGGGTTTAGAAGTAAATCAGCAGACAGATTATGTGGAATTGAAGCAGAAAGCTTATGCTAAAAAGGTTCTCGAAACGGCTGGGATGAAAGATTGTAATTCGACAAGTTATCCAATGGAGCCCAAGATTGTACTCACTAAGGACGAAGAGGGAACTGTTGTGAATGCTACTGAGTTCAAGGGTATTGTGGGGGGTCTGCGTTACCTTGTTCATACACGGCCTGATATATCATATACCGTGGGAGTCATAAGTCGCTACATGGAAAGACCCACATTGACTCATCTGAACGCAGCAAAGCGGATAATGAGCTACATTAAAGGTACTTTAAACTACGGTTTAATCTACTCGAAGGATAGTGCAAATAATGCGATAACAGGTTTCTCCGATAGTGATTTGGGCGGTAATATAGAAGACATGAAGAGCACTAGTGGGGTGGTTTTTTACTTGAATAAGAGTGTGATAACATGGGTTTCCCAAAAACAAAAGTGCGTTGCATTGTCTTCATGTGAGGCGGAATTCATGGCTGCTACGACTGTAGCGTGTCAAGGGATTTGGCTAAGAAACTTGCTGAAGGAAGTGACAGGAAATCACATTGGCCCTGTGGTATTATACATTGATAATAAGTCTGCCATAGACTTGGTAAAGAATCCTGTTTTTCACGAAAGGTCAAAACATATTGATATCCTTTTCATTTTATAAGGGAGTGTGTGGAACGGGGTGAGATTGTTGTGAAGCACGTACGAACAGAGGAACAACGTGCTGATGTGCTGACTAAGGCATTGTCAATTGTCAAATTCGAACGTATGAGACAACTTCTTGGGGAGAAGAGTCTTAATAAAGAAGTTTAGATTAAGGGGGTGCTTGTTGGATTAATCTAAACTTTGTTAATAATTTATGGTGTCTGAAATGTGGAGTCCAGTGATGTAGTGTGAGGTGTTTCTAATGTTTTGATAGTTTATGGACGTAGTTTGAATAAGCCAGGCTTGATAAGTAGTAGTGGAGCATTTTCAGGACTCTCTGTTGCATTCTGTTTCCTACTTTATAGCCCTAGTTGGTTTTCTAGTTTTCTTGTACTTAAGTTGTTTCCTGTATGCAAAGTAATAAGAGATCACTGCTTTACATTCTTGTTTTTCTCTCGTTTTACATCATACACATATACTATATATAATATTGCAGAGTGATCAGAGGTGTACGCCTGGGTGTGTTTCATCAAAGATGATGTTAATTGAATCATTAAAAAGTGGCAAATAAGCAAAAGAGTTAGAAATGATCGAACTTCATACACAAAATCTGTCCACATTGGGTGATTCTTATTTCTCACCATCCCTTTATTTGTATCTTGTCGAGTAAAAATATAGTCTAACTGTTAATGAAGTCTTAACATCAAGCAAGATGAGACATGATAAAGTTATTTCTTTCGAATATCAGGTATAAATGTTGAATGTTGTTGAAGACATAATAAATATTTATATTTCATGTTAACAATTATAAATGTTCATGAATGTTTGTGGAGCATTTGGTCTTCTCTATGTTGTGTTTAACTATAAAAATATATGGTCTTCTATATATGTATGGCTGTAGTTTTTTATCAACCGATGTTTTGAGGTGTTCTTTACAAAAGTCTATGTTGAACACATGTCTCATGTCTGTCTTTAAATTCTGTTTGCATGCAAAGGTTTGGGCACACAATAACCAGGTACGAAATTTTGGTACTAGTGTTGAAGTCTGGCTATTTATGTTTCCCAAACAATTGTTTATCATCACCTAAAGGACATCCACTTAGAACTTTTAGTCAAAGGATGGCAGAAATATTCAAATGTAAGAGTAAAATGCATTAGTCCAACCATTTATTTAGATATTCATAATAGAATTCCTTATCTTGGGCAGATCCAAGCCTCAATAGCTCAGACTCTACAACGACAAACAGAAGCACGAGGAAGAAATGGATCTAGAGCTACAACT
Organism: Apium graveolens; assembly: GCF_009905375.1. Classification (NCBI taxonomy): domain Eukaryota; kingdom Viridiplantae; phylum Streptophyta; class Magnoliopsida; order Apiales; family Apiaceae; genus Apium; species Apium graveolens. The sequence goes on from NC_133653.1 coordinate 52,189,280, forward strand.
TCACATCAAAATGAGGCACTTTAAAGTCGTGGAGGCATGAGAAATCAGAGATCTAATAAATAATAGAAATCTTATTGTTAACATTTAAAACATTAATATTGGCAATAATTTCTATTATAATAATTTGGTTCTTAACATTTATAACATTATTTTGTTGAATAGTTTATTTATTATAATAGTTTAGTTTTGGTGTCCGAATATTGTTAAAAATTGGCAATAATTATTATAGAGGAACTGTAATGGAGAACAACCTCATTATAATATATTTATAATTTTCTCTCCTCTCTTAAGAATATATTATTAATAATTATACATATGATTATACTGGTGAACAATTACAATAAATTTAAACCCAAAAGATCTAAGTGTTGAAAATAAAAAATAAAATTTGCACTCTCAAAATAATAATAGAAGTGTGTGGCTGCATGTTATCAAATTTTTCTTGGTACACATATATTATATTCTATATATAATATATTAATATTGGTGCGTGTCATCTTTAGAATTATTCAAAAAAATTTCTAGTGAGTTGATTATATTCTTGGAGTCATTTAACATTCAAGTTAATGTATCTATAATTTTTTTTGTAAAGCCTTGTATGTATGAACTCATTTTTCAAGTAATACTAATTAAATACAAAATAGTTCTTCTCCCCAGTTTTGAGGTGTGTAAATTTAAGTAAAGATCATTTCTTCTATAAAATGGTGTTTAAAGCTAAATGTCTTGTCTTGAGAGAAGATTTGTAGTTTTTGAAAACACAATGAGAGTAGGGAGAATGTGATTTCTCAATGCCAAAATGCTAAAACTCTACTAAGTTAATTATGAGAATTGATGCATTTTAATGAAGGTAAACCTTTAAGATAATGATTTTTGGGGTTTTGTGGATAATGGATTTGTGTGTTCGAAAAAGAAGCAAATTTAAATCAAGTTCAAAGAGTTATGTTACAAGCTTAACAAGTATGAAAAGGAGATCTCATGTCATCAATGCTTAGATTATTCTACTTTAGAAATACTTGTTTAGAAATCCAGTTACAAACATTTCATGGCTAGTTTGAGACTTTAAAAATAAAAGAATTTTGAATCACATCTCAAATTAGTTTTTAATGACCATTATAAAATAAATGAAAAATAATAAATGAGAGGTAAATGCTAACATTAGGGTAAAAAAGTCTTGGTTCACTTAAGTGAAAGTTTGATTAAAAGTTTGTTAATCATATGGCTTCTATTAGACGAGGCTACGCATTTATATAAAATGACAATTGATGAATTCATCATATCGCTTATATTCAATGGAGGAAAATTATTGAGGAATAAGCCAGTTGTACAAGCCTTGTATGAAAAAATATCTTTCAAAGAAAATGATGGAAGATATATAATAGGAGTCGAATAAAGTTAAGATTCATTGAAAATAAATAAAGGGAAAAAAAGGTGCAACAAGGAGATGAAATAACTCAAGAGAAATGTTGTGATCACGATTATATTCATAAACATGAGAAACAGAGTGAAGATGAAACATTGAAAAAATCCAAAAAGGTGTGTCAATCCCATTTACTTACTTATTTCGGCTTATAAGCATAAACTAATTTCCACTTAAAATTTAATTTTGTAATTGTATGTTGACACAACCTCGTGCTGGCCCAAGAACTCCCTCACAAGCAAACGGTTTACCTGCAACCAACAAGGATGCAATTGAAAAGGAAGCCAAAGAAAAAGACCTTATAAAACGTGCACGACCATGTACCATTCAATTACCATAACTTCAAGGATGAGGAACGATGCTTACTTATAATAATATGAGGAAGCACTAGAGGAAAGATAATGAAAATGGTGGTAAAAGTGGAAGCGACACTGCAAATCAAGGAAATGAAGATGAGTTTCCATTTTTTGAAAATGAAGATGTTGAAGGTATATAATTGTACTATATTAAAAATGAGAAGGTAAAAGTCACACACATTGTTCTTTATTTGATAGCACTAATTTTAGTTGCATTGATTGGACTTTAATTTATGATATTATTCAACTATCATAGCATTGATAGCATTGATAGCATTTTTTGGGAATTATGAGGAGGTGTGTATCACTAACTTATAAAAATTGGGCTGATGTTCCTAAGACATTGAAGAAGACTCTGTGGAATTATGTAAATGTATTGTATTAATTATTCTGTTGTTTAAATAAATAAATAACAATTCAGATACACTAGCATTTCTTATTAATTCTTTTCCTTTTTTCTTCAATTTTATTTTTAAGCAATGATACATTATTCTCGACGAGTTGGAAAAGTATTGTATCCGGTCAATTCATGATTTCTGGAGGGGATGCAAGTATCGCACTAAAAAGATTCATTATCTAGTTTATAAAACTGATCAAGAAAGGCTGGAATACAGGACATATGATATTCCACTGGAGGAATTCAAAGGTTGCTTATGTACTAGTCAGATGAAGATGTTCAAGTAAAATTTGAAAATTGATGCCATTAAGTTTTCCATCCTATGGTATGAATTTTTATGCGGAATACTGAAGCGATCATTTTCTTGTTATTATAGAAAAAGACTGAGAATAATACTGAAAGTCGTAAATCGTATACGGACACAACCACAAAGCTCCTATAAAACCTACGAGAAAGTCTAAAATGGATAAAGTCCATACTAGGTCAGTTGACAAATGAGTTGTCATAAAAATGAATCACAAGTTCCAACCTGTAGCACATGATAATACAATTAGAGCTGAGCTGGGAAGTTTTTTGGGAACGTTGAGGAGGTGTATATCTCTAACTTACAAAAATTGGGCTCATGTTCCTAAGATATTGAAGAAGACTCTATGGAATTTTTTAAGGTATTGTATTAATTACTCAGATATTTAAGTAAATAAATAACAATTTAGATACACTAACATTTCTTATTAATTCTTTTGCTTTTTCTTGAATTTTATTTTTAAGCAACAATACATTATTCTCGACCAGTTGGAAAAGTATTGTATACAGTCAGTTCGTGATTTCTCGGGGGATACAAATGTCACACTAAAAAGATTCATTATCTAGTTTATAAAGGTGATCAAGAGAGGCTGGAGGCTGGAACATAGGACTTATGATCTTCCACTGGAGGAGTTCAAAGTGTTGCTTATGTACTAGTCAGATGAAGATGTTTAAGTAAAATTTAAAAATTGATGTCATTAAGTTGTCCATCCTATGGTATGAATTCTTATGCGGAATAATGAAGTGATCATTTTCTTGTTATTGTAAAAAAATGCTGAGAATGATACTGAAAGTCATAAATCGTATACAGACACAACCATAAAGCTCCTATAAGACCTAGGGGAAACTCTTAGATGGATAAAGTCCATATTAGGTGAGTCGACAAATGAGTTGTCTTAAAAATGAATCACAAGTTCCAACGTGTAGTAGACGATGATACAATTAGAGCTTAGCTGGGAAGTTTTTTGGGAACGCTGAGGAGGCGTGTATCTTTAACTTACAAAAATTGGGCTCATGTTCCTAAGACATTGAAGAAGACTCTGTGGAATTATGTAAAGGTATTTTATTAATTATTCTGATATTTAAATAAATATATAACAATTCAGATACACTAACATTTCTTATTAATTTTTTTGCATTTTTCTTGAATTTTATTTTTAAGCAACAATACATTATTCTCGACCAGTTCGAAAAGTTTTGTATCCAGTCATTTCATGATTTCTGGAGGGATGCAAGTGTCGCACTAAAAATATTTATTATGTGGTTTATAAAACTGATCAAGTGAGGCTGGAACACAGGACATATGATATTCCACCGGAGGAATTCAAAGTGTTGCTTATGTACTAGTCAGATGAAGATGTTCAAGTAAAATTTGAAAATTGATGTCATTAAGTTGTCCATCCTATGGTATGAATTCTTATGCCGAATAATGAAGTGATCATTTTCTTGTTATTGTAGAAAAATGCTGAGAATGAATGAAAGTTGTAAATCGTATACGGACACAACCACAAAGCTCCTATAAGACCTAGGGGAAACTCTAAGATGGATAAAGTCCATATTAGGTGCGTTGACAAATGAGTTGTCATAAAAATGAATCACAAATTCCAACCTGTAGCAGATGATGATACAATTAGAGCTTAGCTCGAAAGTTTTTTGGGAACGCTGAGGAGGCGTGTATCTCTAACTTACAAAAATTGAAGAAGACTCTGTGGAATTATGTAAAGATATTTTATTAATTATTCTGATATTTAAATAAATATATAACAATTCAGATACACTAACATTTCTTATTAATTTTTTTTCTTTTTTCTTGAATTTTATTTTTAAGCAACAATACATTATTGTCGACGAGTTGGAAAAGTATTGTATCCAGTCATTTCATGATTTCTGGAGGGATGCAAGTGTCGCACTAAAAAGATTCATTATGTGGTTTATAAAACTGATCAAGAGAGGCTGGAACATAGGACATATGATATTCCACCGCAGGAATTCAAAGCGTTGCTTATGTACTAGTCAGATGAAGATGTTTAAGTAAAATTTGAAAATTGATGTCATTAAGTTGTCCATCCTATCGTATGAATTTTTATGTGGAATAATGAAGTGATCATTTTCTTGTTATTGTAGATAAAGGCTGACAATAATACTGAAAGTTGTAAATCGTATCCGGACACAACCACAAAGCTCCCATAAAACCTACGAAAAAGTCTAAAAATGGATAAAGTCCATATTAGGTCAGTTCAAAAAGGAGTTTTCATAAAAATGAATCACAAGTTCCAACCTGTAGCAGATGATGATACAATTAGAGCTGATCTGCGAAGTTTTTTGGGAACGCTGAGGAGGTGTGTATCTCTAACTTACAAAAATTGGGCTCATGTTCCTAACATATTGAAGAAGACTCTATGGAATTATGTAAAGGTATTGTATTAATTATTCTGATATTTAAATAAATAAATAATAATTCAGATATACTAACATTTTTTATTAAATCTTTTGATTTTTTCTTGAATTTTAGTTTTAAGCAACAATACATTATTCTCGACCAGATGGAAAAGTATTGTATCCGGTAAATTCATATTTTGTGGAGGGATACAAGTGTCGTACTAAAAAGATTCATTATCTGGTTTATAAACCTGATCAAGAGAGGCTGGAACATAGGACATATGATATTCCACTAGAGGAATTCAAAGTGTTGCTTATGTACTAGTCATATGAAGATGTTGAAGTAAAATTTGAAAATTGATGCCATTAAGTTGTCCATCCTATGGTATGAATTTTTATGCGGAACAATGAAGTGATCATTTTCTTGTTATTGTAGAAAAAAGCTGAGAATAATACTCAAAGTCGTAAATCGTATACGGACACAGCCACTGCTCGTCCTGTATATTTTGCCCAAATTCAGGATAAATTGGTACAAACTACCTTTGTTTGTTATTAATTATTGTTGTATGAAGGTTACTCATTTAGTTAGTTTTAGATGTCCTTTATATTTAGTGCATTAGTGAATAAGAGTTCGTTTATAATCTGTGCTAAAATAATTTAGAAAATTATTTTAGTTTGGTTTGAAATATATATGTATAAATTATTCTAAAGTAGCCAGGTTCATACTTAGTCATATAATTGTAAAATTAGGACTTTTAATTTGAGAACATTGTGATTTATTTTAAACACAAGAAATTTTGTTTTAATGAACTTGAATTCATGCAAAATTGACTTAATTCGGGTTTTGGATCATTTTTTCCTTTCAATACTAAGACACATGATGAAATTGCCTTTATCAAGTTACTGTTTTTAACCAATCACTCGGTTACTTTCAATTATAGTACTTATAGTTATACTTATGTTATAAAGTGTGTTGAAATTATCAACATGTATCGGCCTATACCATCAGATGCAGCCGTTTTTGTTAAAACTCGCAAGCAAAAAGTCGGACACAAGTACAAGTCTAATACTGCGGTGATGAACTACAGACTTGAAAGCATATAATATTTTAGTCAATCATATAGAAACCTATTACTTAATTTAGTATCGAATGTTATAAATTGTTCTTGGTTTATTTTTCAGGGAATGATTGAAAAAGCACTGACTGGAGAGGACGACATAATTAATGTCGAAGATATTGTTACTGATGATAAATTGCATGGCCCTTCTTGGCTTGTTGGGAGATAAGTGAAGTCCATAGATATTACAACCCATGCTCCCACAGACACATAGATCGAGGAGTTGACAACTCAAATCAAGCAAAATTTCGAAGTTGAATTTGAACCCATGATAAAGAAGGATGTCGCTGTAGAGGTCAAAAATAATGTATAGAAAGAAATAGATTAAAAGTTGGCTTAGGTTTTTAAAATGTTGAGCGAGGATAATCCAACTTTGCAAATTAATTTAGGAGATCTGTGTGCGACCATTTCTAGTGACGATGATAATGGTACACCGTTGATCAGGGATTCGAAATTGACTTAGGCAGATATTGCAGTTAAATAGATAGTACATTGTGTGGTCTTTTGGTACTTTATATCTATTAGATATTTGCTTGCAATTTCGCTAGGACCCTTATTTACTTTTGTTCTGAAGAATGGTACATATATCGTCTTTAGATGCTTTGGTATTGGTGCATGCACGTATAGTAATATCACATTTGCAAATATGATCTAAACAATGTACCTCATCAGTACTGGTGATATTGTTTTGCGTTTTTTTGACTTTGATTAGGAAAATAGTTCTATATTGAACTGGGCATTGATATATGCAAAAGTATATTTCAAAATTGACCATTGTGTAACTGTTGCAGTATGTATTAAAAATTATTGCAAATATTGTATATTGTTTTTTATCTTTAATAAAGTGTTGGCATTTCTGTTAGTGTTACAAAATAAAAGGGCAATAAGGGGATCAAGGTGGGAGTTCCGTCGAATATCAGTTGGACCCACATGTTGGTGGGACCAACCTGTTAGTGGGACCGACCTGTTAGTGGACCCCACGTGACAGTAGGTCCCACACGTAGGTGGGCCCCACACGTCAATGGGACCCACCTCTCCACGTGTCAGAGCCACATGTCAAGCTATGTGGAAGTCCATGTGACAATCCACCTGTCATGTGGGCCAATTGTTTTTCGCAGAATTACAATTTTTGGCAACATAATTTCTGGTGTTACCCTAACTGAGGAAATATTTCCTTTGAACTCTAAGGCAATATAAAAAATACTAACATCAGAAAAGTGTTGCAGTTACAATTTTTTTAATCTTTTGCAACATTTTTTGGGCCTCTTGCAACTTATTTGGGTTGTTACAGAATAAGAGTAATCACGTCGTTTATATATTAAAGTCGACAATTAATGTGTACCAAATTGCTATTTTTTTTAGATTGACATGTGGTGGATTTTTGGGTCTGGTAAGCCTTCGGTTATGGGCTTGGATGTTATATATGGTATCGGAGCCGACTCACAAAAGTTTGATGTGTCAAGTTTCTAGAGGTGGGGAGATGAGAACTGGTGGTATTATCCTATAATGGATATAGATCCGGAGATTAGAACACGAATCCAGCCGGTATTATCCCATAATGGCTAGAGAGGCAACGATTTAGACCTATCGGCTATTTTTTCTGGCCTGACGAGGACGTCAAGAGTTGAAGTAGGGGAGTTTGTAACACCTACTAGTACAAAACTGCCATATACGTCAACTGTCAATGGCACTTGATTTTTGGCAATATTTGGGAAAAGATTTCAATTCAAGGATTATAAGAGAGGATCATTTAAGGAATTTAAAATATTAAGAAAGGTTTAGGGAATCTTAAGTAATAAGATATCGGATATGATCCTTCAAACAATTAATGAGAACGAGAGTAAGCGAACCGTAAAACAGATAAGCGACCATTAGCCAAATAATTAAGCACTAATCAAGGAATTCGAACATGACTATACCAACATAATTGACTCTCCCGTATTTTTTGGAAATAGGCTCAACACCTAATGCTCGTCTACAGGTTTTATTCGGTATTCTATCCTCTATTGTGTGACCATACATCCAAGATAACATACACATTCCTGTCGTTTGTAATCGATGCTGTTGCGCTTTCCTTTATGGCCAAAATTCAGAACAATATAACAATGCTGGACGTACAACGGCTCTGTAATATTTACCCTTCAAATTTAAAGGTACATTTATATCACACAATACCTCTGTTATGGCCCTCAATTTAAGTCATCCTGTCTGAATACTATGTGTAACATTTAAATATGAGTCAATATAAGGAAACTGTAGAAAAGATGAGCACATAAATATTTTATATTCATATAAGTATGGTTGCTTCTAATGAAGAGGTTAGGAGGAATTTAAGTAGCATTTCTTATTTCTCATTTTGAAGCTTCTCATTTATCTTTGTCATCCAGTGATCAGCCGCGAAGTAATCCCGAACCGCGATGGGTTCTCAAATATAATGAGATCCCTAGGCTACAAAAGATTTAGCAATAATAGCAGGCCTCAATGTTCTACGTATTCTTGTGGAGCCAACATCTGCTGTAGTTGCTTATGGTCTTGACAAGAATCTTACAAGTAGATCGGCAGAGGAGAGAATCATCCTTATTTTTTATCTTGGTGGTGGTACTTTTGACGTGTCTCTCGTCAAAATTAGAAAGAACAATTTTGAAGAATGATTTGTCTCGGATAAAAGAGAATTCATTGACTGTTGTGCATTTTCCCTATTTATTGTAGACCAATTTTTGTTTCTTTGAGGTCTACTCTCAGCTTGTGGCAACTTTTCTTCACTTTCAAGTTGCAAGGAATGCAATCAAACTTGTCACAAAATGAGTAGGGATCATTTGCATCAACTTCATTGTATTTAAAGGCTCCTTACATTCAAGGTTTTGAGCGTTCAAGGGAGAGGAACTTATAAACTGGAGACCATGGAAGGGGAAGAAGTTCCTTGGACTTGGCATGCTCAAAGCCTGAAAATTTACTACCTGTAGTTTATACATACTGTAGGGGAAACAAGGTCGAAAAGCACCTTGAAGGCTAAGGATGCTGAAAAAGTACAAGAAACTGAAAAGGCCATCTGGAACTGTTTCAAGCAAAGTGACTTTCTATCTTTAAATTGGTGTATCTCAGATGAAGATTATTTTCAATAACTAGCTGAGAAAATAGTTAGAGTCTGGGTCGTATCTCTAAAGGATGTTATAATTTACTATGAAGATGGGTCCTTCACATTCCTTGGATGTACGATAATGGACTCTTTCTCTCTCCCACAAAAATCAAGAGAGCGATAAGCTCGTTAAAAGATAAGGATACTGCTACAAGAGCATGGAGATCAATTTTGGCTGAATGGTTTAATAAAAGGGAAGAAAGAAGAAAAAAAATGAGGCTGAATATGAAGAAATGATAAGGAAGTATGATGAGAAGATTGAGATGTTCATTAAAAGATGAGAATAACTCAATGCTAAGGGAATGAGTAGAATCTTTAAGGATGGATAGTTTTTAAACATTAAAGCTGGCAAATTCTTAAGATTTAAGATTGATTTACTAGACAGTGGTTATCCAAAGGAAGACGGAATCAAACTTGCAGAAGCTCTAAGTGGGACACCTATTATAGAAGAACTTGAAATTCTTGATTACTTAAAGGATCTCATTAGAAAAGAAGCTGAAGCAAAAATAGTCTTTACCTTATTCTTGTAACTATTTAAACTATGTAAATCTTCTAATGTATAAAAGTTATAATTGTGTCAATTTTTATGTAATAATTTTATCTATCTTTATCAATCTTCATCAAAAGGCTTAGTAAAACTATCTGCAAGCTATTTCTCAGTAGATATATAAATAAGCTCAATATTACCCTTAGAAATATTATCTCGTAGAAAATAGTGACGAACATCAATATGCTTAGTACCGGAATGCATGACATGATTTTTAGAGATATTACTTGAAGAAGTATTATCATGGTAAATACCAAAATCCTACAAAGTTTGTTGCATCCACAAAATCTGAGCACAACAACTACTAGTTGCTATATATTCATCTTCTACAGTACATAGGGCTATAGATGTTTATTTTAATGTGCCATACAACTAAATAATCACCTAAAATTTCACAAGCACCACTCGTACTTTTTCTATCAACATGTGACCTTGCATAGTCAGCATCTGAAAAACCAATTAAATCAAAGGATGACGTGCTTGGATATAATAATCCAAATCACTCGTATTCAAATATTTAAAAACATGCTTAACGACATTCAAATAAGATTCTTTAGATTGAGACTGAAAATGAGCACATAAGCAGACAATATACATACTGTCCGAATGAGAGGCAACTGAATATAAAAATTATCCAATAATATCTTGAAATTTTGTGACATCTACAGATGTACCTTGTTCATCCTTAGTGAGCTTGACAGAAGTACTCATACCTGTAGCCTTAGGAGTAAAATGTTCAAGAGCAAATCTTTTGAGTAGATCATTGATATATTAACCTTGGTGAATAAAAGTTCCTGCATTAGATTGATTAATTTGTAATACTACTAGAAAAACGTCAATAGACATCGGCTAAAAACCGATGTCTATGAATGAAAAAATCCGATGTGTTCGTTGGTGATGTTAAAGACCCCCCATTTAACATACTTTTTAAACTGATGTGAAAGAGGCCATATAAAATCGGTTTTTTATATGAAACCGATATCTATATCTTGATGTTAAATTTTTAATGCATATCTATTATTCATATATTAATATAATATGATATTTTTATCAATTTAAACATATGCCAGATAAGCAAAATGTTTCATTTTGTCTATTAAACTGATGTTACTAATACCGATAACATTGATTTTCAAGCAAAACCGATGTGAATTGAACCTTTAACATCGGTTCCTATCTGAGAACTGATTTCTATAGTCATTGAACTGATGTCTATAAGAGTAAATAACATCATTTTTTTAACCAAACGTTGTCTAAAGTTCTCTTAACATCAGTTTTGTATTCTTATGCCTTTGTCTGTTATGGTATTTAAAATCGGGTTTTTTTATAAACTGATGTTTATGTACTACTTAAACTGATATATTAAGCCTTAATAGACATCAATTTTGAACTGATGCCAAAAATTTGCCAAACTAAAAAAATTGTTAAACCAAAAATTTCCAAAACCAATTACTACATAATACCAAATAGTCTATAGATTCATCAACCAGTATCCAAATATGAAGTACAACATGTAATTGTGCACTAGATATAATATCCGGCAACACGTAATCTAAACATAGAAAGTTTGCCTGAATTCTGGAGGGCTTCTGTCGAATAGATGAAATTGTGTTCTGAATTTCCAGTGTCATAGCATGCCCTGCAAATGCAAATGCGATTTAGCCTAATGCGTTGAAGACCTTGAAAATTGAACCAACTCATGTTCCTAATACAGTTATACTTTGAGTGTTAAGATATTCTTAAAATTATGGTCCTTTGCAATCACACATCAATCTTTTTTTTTGCGAAATAATCACACATCAAATTTTAAAGCATGCCGAACTGTACCAGCATACCCGATGGTACTTGACAAAGAAAAGAAAAATATAAATTCCAATACTACTTAGCTAGAATGCAGATAGGAGTAGTTAGATACTGCATGTCCTAGAATTCAAAATTCTTCAATATTCCTACTTTCAATCCCTTCCTTGCCCTTTACTGTACACTCTTACCTTGTATTACCATCAGGATGTCTTAGATCAAGCTTCCCTGCCAATTGACTACTATTTAATGCATGAAGAGCAGCCTCAGCAGATCTAACATCATAGAATTCTATCAATTTGTGATGAGACATATATGCAACATCATGAATCTGCAATTCATAAGCAATTGGTCAATTTTCTAAAATATCTTACCTCCTTGATGTCTCCATAATCACCAAATATTTGTCGAAATTCATCATTTGTCACAGCAAAATAAAGCTTAGAAACTTCAAGAGTACCTTGGTTGCTATCTTTCTCTGAAGGGTTGTCCTAATAAATGGAGAACCAATGAGACATAAGTGCGCACAACTGACCGAATCAGCCTCTTGTCTTACAAACATTTACAAACCATGCCAGCATTTAAGTACATAAATTGTCAAAAGTTTTGTCAGGGAAATTTTACAGGCCACCTTTAGGTGCAAAGATTTTTCGGACAAGGAATCAAATTGTTTAGGAAGCCAGGCGGGGGTGACTAATTGTTTCTTTTCCAGCAAAGTAGACTATTTAATATCTGTCTACTGAGCCAACCAATTAAGCTGTTCTTTAATTGAACATTAAAAAGAAATTACAGATGCAGAATTTCATGTTTATTAAATAGATAAATTCAAAATTTTCTGAAAGTATATACAACCAAGTTGACTTGTTTAAAATGGGCTACTAACTTGAAACAATAAGTTCAACTGAGTGTCTTAAGATAGCAAATAATGTGATAGTCGGACAGAATGGCCATTTTAAGCACTTTAATTTGTTTCGTATGTTGGTAATGAAAATCTAGCAACTGGACGCAGATGCTTGCAAATAGTGTAGACCAAATCATCTCGAGAAACCATTAATATTCTCCTTGATTTTCTTACACCAAAATTTATTATGTTTCAGAAGACGGAAATCTGTCCGTCCCAGTCTTAGTAAGCGTTTGGTGCTTCAGATTAGAAAAAAATAAAAGGTAGAGGTTGTTTGTTTAAGTTTATCATGCAGTTTTGGCTTATAGTGGTATAATGAAACTCTGAAAAAGGATAAACTTGAATTATATAAATGTCTAAAGCCTACACTCTGTTTAGTTGTAACTAACAGACATTCATTGACTTTTAAATTTTGCAGAATATGCATCGAAGCATCTGTAAAAAGTTTAAGAAAAATCAATTTCCCCGGGGCAGCAGATTCCAAGTAATGGACACATAAAAAATGGACTCTCAAAGTATATAAGCTTGTTTAGGAGTATGTAGATTAACGTGATGCCTGTTCAATATCATAAAATTAGTAAGGACCAGTTTCTGAAGCAAACAAAAACTCATGAAGAGAAGAAGTCACCTGCTCCACAGTTGATCGGGTTTCTCCATCTAGATCAGATAGTTTGCTGCTCTTCGGCTCTACCTTTTGAGTGTCTACTTCCGGATCACCTTTAACCAAGTACTTCCACCAATGCATTTTATCCTGCTTGAAAGAGTATGGAAAGTGATTTACTAATAACATAAATATGATATGTGAAAGTGTTTTACTAATCAGATTCCGTGAGAAACTTGGTGACTTACCCAGGCTCCAGATACTATCATCAAGCTTTATTGGTTGATAGAGCTCCCCCTGCAAGTATGTCAGACTGTGGATGATACAAATTAATACATATTTCCTAGAAAGATAAAGGTTAAGGTATGGGAAATTGCATTAATTAGAAAAACACAAAGCACTTTCATCTCAAACGAAATGGACCTAGATTTTGTTCCGAGAGGCACTGGAATGTTGACAGTGACCTCTTACAGAGACTGACCGCATCTGTAGTTCTCCAGATCCAAGCCATTTGAGGCATTAGGAGCTGTTAACATGGTAAATAAAATTATTTACATGCTTACAAAATCTGAGGGCAAATATGTTTGCAAGTTATTGGGAAAAAATGTCTGCCAGTAAGTAAAAGTGTGAAATATCACACAGCACTGCAGCAGACACATGACACAAAGTATTAATATTTCATTAAATTGTGCTAGATATTGACTTAATATCAGTATTTTAAAGATATTGAGGATCTTCCTCGACCCCTTGTCCCCTGTGGGGAGAAACTGGCTTAGTTTTCGAAAATTTATGTCAAACATACAGCTTCATTACACACATACACTGATAAATATATACATATTATAGTTGCAGTGTTTGGATAATTAAACAATGATTCATACCGACTCCACAAAATCAACAATAACAAAATTCTCAATCTATCGCACACAATCATCAACTCAACAATATAAGAGAACAGAGTATCGACATCTCCAAAATTATAATCCATAAAGCATAAACAAATTAAACACTTAGCTACAACCAATAAATTGGAAATTATTATAATTCTAAATTTTATCACTACTTTACTTCTTGTACCATATATACAATATCACAAATACTCTGTATAACTCACCATGTTATCACAAACCTTCACTGCAACCAATAATCATGTCAATCAATACCCAATACAAAAGTCAAATCATCGAATAAATTGAACATTAATCCAACTAAAAAATCAACAATTTACAATTCTACAATTAAAGAGTGTACAACTTAGCTTAATTAGAACCAATAAAATAATAAAAAAAATAGGGTTTCAAATTGAAACCCCCAATTCTAAAATTAGGGTTCAAAACTTACCAAATTCAAGATTTAACTTCAATTTAGCTAATATCGAAAACGATACAAGAATCACAACAGGCAAATACAGATCCAGAGGCTCTTTTCCTCTATATTACTTTCTTATTCACCATTAACGTCACGAAATCTTGCAAAATCAATAATATCAAAATCAAATACATGCATGCACAAACATATAAACATTTATATAACTTTAAGGAGAGAGAGAGATTGTAATTACAAAAGAGTAGAGATGGATTGGGATACGTCGGAAAGAAAATACGGATGGAATCGAATAAAAGTTACGATGCAGATTAGGGGAGTGAAACTCGGTAGTGATTGACGAAATTATTTTGGGTGTTCTTCAGAGAGAGGAGAGAGTAAAGAGAGAGAGAGAGCGTAATTGAGATTCGAGAGAAAAGAGGTGCTGTGGGTGTTCTTCAGAGAGGATAGAGTGAAGAGATATGTTTTTGAGTTTTTTGTTTTTGGTTTTATGATTTTAATGTTTTTTGTTTAATTTTTAATTAAAAAAAGGAAAATGTGTGTGAAAAATAGGGGGGAGAATTTGGCTAAGGCAAAAAATAGAGGGGGAAACATGGAGAGAATGAAATATTTGCTAAGGGGGGAAATATGGAGGGAATGAAATATTTGCTAAGGGGGGAAAACGGGGAAGGTGCGCTGATTAATTTTTTTAAAATAAACTTATAACATCGATTCAGCTAAAACACTAATGTTTATAAAACTAAAAGACATCGGTTGCTCAAAACCGATGTCTAAAACACCTTTTTCATCGGCGCCAGAAACAACCGATGTCTTTGAGGCGATGTCTATTCTAATTTTTCTAGTACTGTAACCCTAGGAAATACTAAGTTCACCTATTAGACTCATGTCAAACTCTTTAAGCATGCAATTAGAAAACTACTTATATAAAGCTTCGTTAGTGGATCCAAACACAATATTATCTACATAAACTCGATCATATAAAAAAGGATCATGTTTATGAAAAGTAAAGAAAGTTGGATTTAGTGAACATGAATGAAACTGTTGTTTACTAGAAATTGACCGAGACGCTCATACCAACAACGAGGGAACTGTCTTAATCCATAAACTAATTTTTTAAGCTTGTATCTATAGTTAGGATATTTTTTATAAACAAAACCTAGAGGCTACTTGACGTGTACTTCATCCTTGAGATGATCATTGAGAAATGCGTTTTTGACATCTAATTTATAAAGCTTTAATTTCATGCGAGCTGCAAATGCCATGAGAATACAAATAACTTCTAAATGAGCTATTGGAGCATAAAATTTGTCGTAATTGAAAACACAACGGGTACCAATGACCTTGTCATCCTTAGGAGGTGGGACGAGTTCCAAAACATCACAGTACGTGATTTGATTCAGTTCTTGTTGCATAGCAACTGACCAATGTTCATCTTCAATAGCTTCTTGGGCATTTTTAGTTTCAAACTAAGCAACAAAAGCCTAGAAAGCGCAGAAATTTTGAAGTCTATTTCGAGTTGAGATTTTTTGATCCAAATCTGTAAGAATATTGTCCAGATGATGATTTCTTACTGTTTTGGAAAATTTTGGAAGATGAATATTACTCATTTCTTCTTCATTAATATTGACTTCCTGGAAATAAATAGTGGTTATCTCATTTGAATAAGACTGTTGTTATTCCCAAGGAACTAACAATGAGATTTACAGAAGGGCGATTGAATGTAAAGAACACAAAAGACTTAAAAAAAATTCTGGTGGATTTGTTGTTCCACCAGAGATTTGTTATTTCAGAAAATCTGTGATTCAAGAAATTGATCACAGCTACTTCCTAGTACAAACTAGATGATTTTCTCTCAATGTTTTTCTAAACAGCTCTGGAAAATTCACACTCTAATTACTAGCTGCAACTTGGTTTATATATCACCAAGTTTACAAGTGAAGAAAAAAATATAAAATACAATTGAAAAGATTCTTCACATGTTTCTTCTTCATTTCTCTATCCAATGCAATCTAGGATAATCTGTGAATCTTTGAATACTTCCTTGTCTGCACCAGAATGGAAATGCTGCATTTTCTTGATTCCTCCAAGAGGCTACCACATTCCAATTGTCTCTGTGAACCCATGTGCCTCTGTCAGCTTATGAATTGTCACTGTCAACTGCTATTGAACTTAGCATCCGTTGAAGCTTTCATTCGTTGATGGCTTTATCCGTTGATGCATTAGCAGTTGAAGCTTTATCCGTTGATGCACTCATCCGTTGATGGATGTTATCCGTTGAAGCTTTAGAGACATCCGTTGAAGCTTTGTTTCTTATCCGTTGAAGGTCTTTAACTTATCAGTTGATACTACTTCACTTATACGAAATTACAAGGCATGAAATATTTATAATTAGCCCTCCTATTTACATATCCACTAGTAATCAACATGACTTATAATTTCCCACAACATCTAAAAATTATAACTCGAATACAGAAACTGAAATGTGCTACAATACTAAACTTATTTCTAAGTAAAGCTACTCCATCAACGGATAGCCAAATGGTCTTATCCATTGAGGCTACATACACTGGATTCCTACTTAAGTGTTTTGTTTAACTTATCATCAAACTAATACAGATATTCCTAACAATCTCCCCCTATTTATGTCTACTAGAATTGTAGGCATAAATTTGGGTTTAACTTGATGATAACAAAACACTTGACAAATATATGAGTTGGATTCAAGTAGAAATTCAAAAGTGCTGCAAAAGTGTATGGACTGAGATAAAATTGAAGGATTACATTATTTCCAAGGATGCTTCTTTAGGCTGAGCATATTATTTTCTTTTCCTTTGATCCCTTATTTTCTTCCCTAGCCTCCTGTCATTTTCTTCTACTTGGAGTTGGATTTGTCTGTAGAATTCAGCTTCATCTTCTTCACTGATGTCCAACTTAGATTGCATATCCTTGAGAGTTTCATTACTGGCAATTTTAAGCTGGTCTTCAAGTCTGAAAAATCTTCTGACTCCTTTATTGTCTCTGAACTCCATCAACCAATGAGGTGATTTATGAATTGTAATTCCATGCTCAGGGATGAGTAATGTTCTAGGCAAGGAATTGGTCTCCCACCAAGTTTTCCTTATGCTGGCAATCTTGTTGAGAATCTCAGTTTTGGCTGTCATGGTAAAGCCAGAATCCCTTTTGATAGCTGAGTAGACTCTAACCAAGGTAGAATAACCTTCATTCAGAATTCTATAAAGAGGCCAAGTCCTTTCCCCATTTCCTTTGTATTTGAACACTAATCTTTCTGGTAGCTGTCTATAGGCATCTATTCCCCTTACTTCCTCCAGCTCATCCAGGTAGAGTTCAATGTCTGTCTGTTCCTTTATATCATAAATGTGAACATAATCATCCTTTGAGGCTTGTGGCTTAGGCTTAGGTTTCTGAGTGAATTTTCTTGAGGTGTTGATTTGGTTTTTCTTTTCTGTTTCTTTGGTGGTGGAGAAGTAGTTAAGAAGGTGGGCAATTTGATGGTGTCCCAATCAATGGGTTCCTCCTTAGGAATGATTGTTTCCACATGGATATTTTTATAGGGATCAGGCACAATGGGTTCAGGAATAGAAGGTAGTGGTTTGGATTTTGATTGGATTTCCTCAGTGTTATCTACAATCTTCCTTTTTGCATTTGCCTTTCTTCTGTTCCCTTTCTGCCATTCCTTTCTTTCCTCACTTCTTTCTTCCACATCCTCACTAAACATGTTCCCCATACCTTCATCTTCACCCTTTTCTTCAATTTCTTTCTTCTCTTCAATTTGACTTGACTTTAGTTGTTTTTCAAGCTTTGCTTGTGCTCTTTTGTCAACCCTTAGCTTTTCAGCTTCTTCCTTCAGCCTTTTGGTCTCTTCCCTCTTGGCTTTTGAGAATTTGGGATGTCCTTGCACCACACAGATACTCTTTCCCTCTCTATAAATGATAGCCATATTCATTCTTTCCACTACATCATTGGTCTCTTTGTGCTTTATGATGCTGCCACCCAAAACTTTGTCTTCATCAGGCTTTGGAAGAGGAAAGTCCACTTCTTTCAAATGAGAAAAGTTAAGGTGATTCTTTGTAGAGTCCTTGTTAAGTCTAGTGTTGGGCTTGAGTACCACATGATTGAAGTTCTTGAGGAAGTTTCTCCAACCTTATTCCTCCTTACTGGCTTGTATTCCATAGTGATTGGCTCAACCTTTGTGCTATGTTTCCCAGATAAGGATTTTGTTGTTGTAGAGCCAAACACTTGTTGTATCTTTTCATCAATTCTCCTCCTTTGCTCTTTCACCTGCATCTCAGCTGCTCCTAGTTGGATTAGATCAATTCCATCAAGCTTTCATTTGATTTGAAGTGTTGGAGAAGTAGTGATGGCAGGAACTAGCACTTTGGATATTTGAATGTTGGTAGATGGCTCTCCTTCACCTTCCCTTTTATTCTCCCCCTTTTTTATCAGCAAGGAGAGGGGTCAAGCCTTGTGCTTTTTCCAGCTGCATAAGTAGACTTGTTTGAGACTGTTGATTTTGAAGAATGGTGACCACATAATTTTCAATGACTTGAACTCTGTCTTCCAACTTGACCAGCCTTTTTCAGCATCTGATTCTCTTCTCAATCTCAGTAACAAGTCTTGCATGGTACCATAGGGCATGACTGAATCCAGCTTCTCAGAATTGAAGGACTTCAAGTCAGTTATATCCTTCTTGAGTTCATCCACACTCAGATTCCGTCTTAGTTGCTGTAGTTTCACGAGATGTAGAGAATCTGGGTGGGCTTGAAGAATAGCCTTGGTACCAGCATCTGAAGTTTCCTGAAGGGCCTTTTCAATAGCCATAACTTGTTTGACCAAAGAGATATTGAAATGCCCTGGTGTAGATTCCTTAGTCAAGGCCCATTCAGGTAAATCTAGAATTGAACTAGGGCCTTCATCTCCCCCTAAGTTCATGCTTCCATCAAATGAAACAGCATCATCATCATTAGAATTTACTCCAAATTCTTCAGATGGCTCACCAGCTTGAGAAGGCATCCTATTGACAACAGCTTTATCCCTTTGTAGAGATTCTGAAGTGTGTAATAGGTTCAAAGTCTGTTCTGCCTCCACATTGCCCTGAGCAGCCAAAAGTTGATAGGCTGACACAGGATGAGTAAAAGTGTCAGCATCCAAGGAAATGTTATCAATTATAGCTTTGTAATGTTGCTGAAATTGTCTTTCTTTTTCAGCATCATCCAGAATCATTGACTCATTAGCAATGGCTGGATCCACCCTTATACCTCATGTACCTGCTTTTCTCTCAATTTCTCTATATTCTTGCATCAGGGGCTCCCCCTGGCTCACACACCTCACACCCTCACCCTCATCTACTAAGGTGCACTCCTCTCACTTTCTTTTGCCATGCTAGAAGAAATAGCATGCATATTTAGACTCTTAAGCTCTCCTTTTGCTTGGGAGCAACCCAGCCTCTCACTCAAATTTCCACTCCCTTCCCTCAATCCTAGAAGTGATTGTTAAGTAACCATGTCTTCTATACTTGGAATTGATTCAGTTATTTGTGTAGAGATTATCAACGGATAGGGAGTATCCGTTGAAGTGGGAACTGATAGTATCAACGGATAACTGCAATTAAGCTTATCCGTCGAAGAACAACCACTTGTCACGAATGAGAAATATCCGTTAAAGAAGGAAAATAAGTAGAAATTGAAGGTGACATGATTGTTGAATTTGTGCGGATTGATTTTAATTTAGGGGACACAGATTCTTCAACCAAATCTGAAAGAATTGGCTGATGATCCAACAAATCATATAAAAGATGATGATCACCAGTATTTGACTGGGGCTCCTCCCTGAGTTGTAAAGAGGGAGAATCAGGAATTGATGTGAATATCATGTCCACATCCAGAGATGGTGATGGAGAATTTGGTGATTGATGTGTGTCAATTTTGAGAGAATGGGGTTGTGACTCCATATTTGTCGGAGTCACATCAAGCTGAATTTGAGAAGGCATAGATACAGGTGGGTGTATCTGTGCAGTCTGTGCACCCTGTGTGGAAACTGAGGTTTTAACCTTCTTTCTTCTTGTAAAGGCTTTTACAGGTGAGTGTGTGGCTTCAGTGTCCCTCCCTCTTTTGTTCTGTGTCCCTGGTTGGGGACTATTTTCAATAGCTGTAGCCGTTTGGGAGGATGCAACTAGGGATGAGTTTGAATCCTTTTCAACCACCACAGTCTTTTGAGAAACTGTGGTTTGGCTAGCTGAGGTACCACTCACCTCTCATACCTTATCCTGGGGGGTTTCTTATTGTTCACCCCTCCCCTCACCACTCACACCCTATTCACCCCCTCAAGGATAATGGTAGTTGTTACAACTGTTGTCTTTTGAGAAACAACAGAGGTGGCTTTCTTTGACTTTGTTCTTAAAAATTTAGGTTTGGTGGCTTTGGAAGGAATCTGTTGTGACAAAGACACAGATTCCATGGCCACAGGTGAAGGCAAAGAAATAATGGGGTTGGAAGTAGTAGGAGTTGAAGAAGTATTTACCTCACTTACCTGAGGTGCATTCATTATTGGAAAATATACCAATGGCACCTGATTGTTGAGGTTAATTCTCAAAAGGTCTGCAAGAACCCTTTTCTCTTATGCCCAGCATTTGAGTTTGTTACTCTCATTGGTTATGACCAATCCTTCAGCAACATGGTTAGCCAATAACATAAAGAATCTAGCATAGTAGATGTTATGAGGTCTATTAACTTTGTTACCTAACCTGGTACCTAATTCTAGCATGACATAGTTGCTAAAATTAAAATACCTATCAGAAACTAGCATATAGAGCATATTAACTAGAGATGAAGTTATTGCATCAAAATTACTAATTTTCCCAGAGAAAACCTTGATAAAGGCATCACTAAGAAAACTCCATTCTTTCCTAAGGCCTTTTCTTCTAATACTCCCTAAACTAGCAGAATCAAAAGAATAGCCTATGGAATCTAACATGCTAGATACATCATTATCAGTGTGTGGTATCATGGCATTGTTCTCAGGTAGTTTGAAATAGGACTGTATATCATCACAGTTAATACAGTAATCTTTACCTTTGAGAGAGAAAGTGATGGTCGTATCTGTGGGATTGAACTCTGCAGTTGTCCAAATCTCCTCAGTTACCTCATAATAAATGGTTGGGGCTTCCAGCATTGAATAACTTAGTTTGCAATTTTTGATGAAGTCCATCATCTTGTGATAATCTGAGTGGGCTTCATTCTTTTCCACCAAAGCTACGAAATTGTTCTTTTTATAGACAAATCCAGACTGGGACATTATCTTTACTACTGGTGCCATTGTAGTGAGTAGAGGTTGCAGAGAAAAGTTGAGAGTTTTGGGAGAGAAAGAGAGTAAAAGATTTTGAAAGATTGCAAGAAAGCGTAAAGTGAAAATAAGAATTCAAAAGGCTTTTATACTTTCTCGAATTAAAATGTAAGGAAAATGATTAAATAAGACTTTTAAGTAAATTACATCCGTTTGAGAATAAAGAAAACTGTATGTATTCTTAAAACTGCCTTTAATACAAATATATACAACTGTGTATATATATGTATCAACGGTTATGTAAAAGAATCAACAGTTTTGACTTACCTAAAACAACTGATGTGACACTTCAACGGATAAGGTAAGCAGTTATCCGTTGAAGATTAACACAGTTTTAACCGTTGAAGGATAAAATTACCAGAAATGTATTTGTCTTTCAACGGATAATGAACATCCGTTGATAGAACAATTTTGGCTTTCAACGGATAGGGAATATCCTTTGATAGAATAATCTTTACTTAAAGCCAACTTTGTTCTTGCAGAAAATTCATTTCAGGCTTCAATACAGATTATAATAAGGACATGAATTTATGAATAATTAAGCATACCTAGCTCACTTACTAATCTTGTGAATGTTGATTCATCAAGTGGCTTGGTAAATATGTCTGCAATCTTCTTTTCACTTGGAACAAACTGAAGTTCCACTGTACCATTCATCACATGTTCCCTTATGAAGTGGTACTTGATGTCAATGTGCTTGGTTCTTGAGTGCTGCACTGGATTTTCAGTAATGGCAATGGCACTTGTGTTGTCACAGAATATTGGAATTTTGTCAACAGTTATCCCATAGTCAAATAGTTGATTCCTCATCCACAGTATCTGTGCACAGCAACTACCAGCAGCAATATACTCAGCTTCAGCTGTTGATGTAGAACCAGAATTTTGC
Organism: Apium graveolens; assembly: GCF_009905375.1. Lineage (NCBI taxonomy): Eukaryota > Viridiplantae > Streptophyta > Magnoliopsida > Apiales > Apiaceae > Apium > Apium graveolens. The sequence continues at coordinate 52,211,803 of NC_133653.1, forward strand.
TTCTTGCTGAACCATGACACAAGCTTATTCCCTAGAAATTGACAGGTGTCAGTTGTACTTTTCCTGTCTATTTTGCAACCTGCATAATCTGCATCTGAGTAGCCAATTAGATCAAAACCAAACTCTCTAGGATACCAAATTCCTAGATTTGGAGTCCCTTTGAGATATCTGAAGATTCTTTTAATAGCCACTAAGTGAGACTCTTTAGGGTCAGCTTGAAATCTAGCACAAAGACATGTAGAAAACATTATATCATGTCTACTAGCAGTTAAATATAGAAGTGAGCCAACCATGCCTCTATAACTTATAATATCCACAGACTTTTCAGCCTTGTTTAATTCAAGCTTGGTGGCAGTGGCCATGGGAGTTTTTGCAGATGTACAATCCATTAAGTCAAACTTCTTTAAAAGATCATAAATATATTTAGTTTGACTAATAAAAATTCCACCACTAACTTGTTTAACTTGTAAACCAAGAAAATAAGTTAGCTCTCCCATCATGCTCATTTCATATTTACTTTGCATTAACTTAGCAAACTTTTTACAAAGCTTATCATCTGTAGAACCAAATATAATATCATCTACACAGATTTGAACAAGTATTGTAGAGCCATTAACATTTCTAAAGAAAAGAGTTTTGTCAAAAATACCTCTTGTGAAGTGATTATCTAAAAGAAATTTTGACAAAGTCTCATACCAGGCTCTAGGTGATTGCTTTAATCCATAGAGTGCTTTTAATAGATAATACACATAGTCTGGAAAATTTGGATCTTCAAATCCTGGAGGTTGGCTTACATAAACTTCTTCCCCCAATTCTCCATTTAGAAATGTACTCTTGACATCCATTTGATAGACTTTGAAATTGGCATGGGCAGTATAGGCTAGAAAGATTCTGATGGCTTCAAGTCTTGCAACTGGAGCAAATGTCTCATCAAAATCTATTCCTTCTTGTTGAGAGTAGCCCTTGGCAACCAATCTGGCTTTATTCCTTATGACAATGCCATTTTCATCCATCTTGTTTCTGAATACCAATTTTTTATCAATAGAGCTCTTGTTCTTTGGCTGGGGTAACAGCTTCCATACCTTGTTCCTCTCAAATTGGTTTAGCTCCTCTTGCATTGCTAAAATCCAATCAGGATCCAATAAAGCTTCTTCCACTCTCTTAGGTTCCTCATGTGATAGAAAACTACTATATAGACATTCATCTTGAGTAGCCCTTCTAGTTTGTACTTTAGATGTAGCATCACCAATGATCAATTCAAAAGGGTGATTCTTGGTCCATTTCCTTTGAGGTGGTAGATTAGCTCTAGACGAGGTTGCCTCAGTATTGTCATGATGTGAGATAGAGTGCTGATTGGTTGAAACTCCCCCTGAGTTACTGATCCTTTGAAAGGAACTGGGAGTTCTATCAACTTATAAAGTAAATTGATTATCCATTGATAGACTATGATCAACGGATGCTTCATTATGTACTTCAACAGATGATGCACTTTGTCTTTCAACGGATGCTGAATTATGACTTTCAACTGATGCAGCATTTTGTGCATTATCCAAAGGCAAATTTTGAATTCTTTTCGAGGTGCCTTCTTCATCATTCTCATCTTCACTATTATCACAATATATCTCAATGTTATCAAATTTGAGTCCTTCATGATGTCCCTCATCTGTTAGTCCAACAATCTTTTTATCATCAAACATAACATGGACAGATTCCATGATAATGTTGGTTCTTAGATTGTAGACCCTATATGATTTTCCAGCAGAATAACCAACAAATATTCCTTCATCAGCCTTTGCATCAAACTTCCCTTTTTGATCAGGTTGATTCCTTAGAATGTAGCATTTGCAACCAAAGACATGAAGAAAGTTTAAAGTTGGTTTTCTTCTCTTGAACAATTGATAGTGAGTCACGCCTTTTGCCTGATTGATTAGAGAAATATTTTGAGTGTAACATGAACAGTTACTAGCCTCAGCCCAAAAGTATGTTGGGAGTTTTGACTCTTCAAGCATAGTTCTTGCAGCTTCAATTAGTGATATGTTCTTCCTTTCCACCACACCATTCTGTTGTGGAGTCCTTGGAGCTGAGAACTCATGCATGATCCCATTTTCTTCACTGAACAACCTCATGGTAGAATTCCTGAACTCAGTTCCATTGTCACTCCTGATATTCCTTACTTTGAAATCTGGATGATTGTTGACTTGCTTGATATGATTGATAATGATTTCACTAGCTTCATCCTTTGATCCAAGAAAGTAGGTCCATGAAAACTTTGAGAAATCATCTACAATGAGTAGGCAATATCTTTTTCTTGAAACTGACAAAACATTGACTGGTCCAAAAAGATCCATGTGTAGCAGTTGTAATGGTTCATCAATTGCTGATTCAAGCTTCTTGCTGAATGATTCTCTCTTTTGCTTTCCTTTCTAATAGGCATCACACAGTCCATCCCTTGAGAATTCCACTAGAGGCATTTCTCTAACTAAGTCATTTTTGACTAGATCATTCATTGTCTTGAAATTCAAACGAGACGGCTTCTTCTGCCATAACCAACTTTTATCTGGACTTGCTTTGCTGAGAAGACACGTAATTGATTCTGCATCTGTAGAGTTGAAGTCAACCAAGTACACATTCCCTTTTCTAACTCCAGTTAGAACCACTTTGTTGTCCTTCTTATTTGTGACAACACAAGCTTCAGAATTGAAGAAAACAGTATTCCCTCTGTCACATAGTTGACTTATGCTCAATAGATTGTGTTTGAGACCATCAACTAATGCAACTTCATCAATGATGACATTTTCTTTTTAAATCAAGCCATATACCATAGTGAACCCTTTGTTGTCATCTCCAAAGGTTATGCTAGGGCCAACTCTCTCCTTGAACTCTGTGAGCAGGATGAAATCTCTTGTCATGTGCCTTGAACAACCACTGTCCAAGTACCATAGATTCCTTCTTTTTCCCTGCACACAACAAAATCAATCAAGTTGATTTTGGTACCCATATTTCCTTTGGTCCAGCCTTGTTAGTCTTTTTCCTAGACTTCATACCTCCTGCATCTTTTGACTTAGGTAACTTTGGGTCAACCTTGGTCTCAGATGTAGTTTGTTGAAGTGTAGGGTTAGTCACAGAATCATTTAGCACATTTGATTGAATTTGATAAGGCATAGATTGTGCAAACATATTATTCCACATAGGCATGTTGTATGGCATTTGAGGCATACTGAATGCAGTAAAATAAGGATTGTTAACATATGGCATGTTTGCAAAATGTGCATGAGGATTCTGTTGAGATATAACATGCATAACATGCAGATGTGACATAGACATGTTAGGCGTGGAAGGAGTTAAAGACATGGGAGCATTTTTAACTGACTTGCAGTTAGCAGATAGATGATTAACATTTTTGCAATGCACACAACTTTTTCTAGGAGCATATTTATCAGGGGTGTAATTGCTGTGTTTGTTAATCCCTACCTTCCCATTTCTATTTGATTTTCGTTTAGTTTCCTTTTTATCCTCAACCATCTTAAGCCTATTTTTCAACTGATCTAAAGTCATGTGTCCTATATTCACCTTACTGGCATCCTTGGATGTGCTAGCTTCTTCTTTGACAAAGTTCTTGGAAGTTGAACCAAACTTTTTATTGAGATTTTTCAAATTGTTCTTTTTAGAATCACTTACCTGTTTTAATTGATGAGCCTTCAACGGATGCTCTTTTTCTTCCTTCAACGGATAACTTTCATCATCCGTTGATTCCATATCCGTTGATAATCCATCAATTAATTCTACTTCCTTTTTGTTTTTCTTCCAGGCATTCTCATAGAGTGATTCAATTCCCTGAACCTTGACAATCTGAGCACTAACATCCCTAGATGTTTTCCAGGCCTTGATTACATCTTGTTCACGTTCTAATTGTTTAGAAAGGATTTCTACTTTCTTAACAGATTTTTCTAGTTCACTCTCAACAGTTAAGCATTTAATTTTAATCTTTTCAAGCTCAATTACCTTACCCTCTAACACAACATTCCTATCACTTAAAAATAAATTATTCTCTTTAATTCTTGTGTTTACTTTAGCTAGTGATTTAAGAGAAATACGCAAATGATATAATTCATTGGACATATCATTTATAACTTCATTACATTCAATCTTAGAAAGCTGAGAGATATTAGTGGTAATTACCTGGTTGCTTGATGAACTAGTTTCATTTTCATCAGAATTAGCCATCAGGGCTAGGTTGACATATTCCATATCATCATCTTCATTGACTCCATCTGCTGCCCAGTCATCCTGCATCAGAAAGGCTCTTTCCTTTTGTTTGAGAAAATCAAAATATTTCTTTTTATAATTCACCTACTCAAATTTCTTCTTATTAGAGGTTGGTTTTCTGCACTAATTTGCAAAGTATCCACTTATGCCACAGTTATAACATTTGAACTTAGATTTGTCTACCATGTTCTTGTTTGACTTAGTGAATTTATCATTTTTCTTGAATTTCATCATTGCAAACCTCCTGGACAGAAAGGCCAGATGTTCATCAACATCATCAGAGTCATCTTGACTATAATTATCTTCAACCTCAGCTACTTGCTCATTTCTCTTGCTTGATTCTGATTTCCTTGTGCCAATTTTGAGACTTGGCATTGTCTTTTCTTCATTCCTGGCTTCAGTCTTCTCATTGTCAGCTACAAGTGTAACTGATCCACCTTTTCTCTTTCCCTTTTCCAACAGCTCATCTTGCTCCATCTCAAGTTCATAGGTCTTCAAAATTCCATATAATATTTCAAGTGTGAAGTCCTTATAATCTTGAGAATTCCTTAGTAAAACTGTCATAGGCTTCCATTCCTTTGATAGAGACCTCAGAAATTTTAAGTTGGAGTTCTTGACTTGGTACACTCTGCCATACAACTTCAAACCATTCAACAGTTTCTGAAATCTATTGAAGGTATCATTCAGTGATTCTCCTTCTTCAAAGTGAAAGTATTCATACTGTTGAATGAGAAGCTGCATTTTGTTTTCTCTAACTCGTTTAGTACCTTCACAGATAAGTTGCACAGTATTCCAAATTTCCATAGCAGTTTGGCTGTTAATGACATTATCAAACATATCTTGATCTAGACCATTAAACAAAATGTTCTTGGCTTTCTTGTCCTTGTGAACCTCTTCAATAACTTCATCAGTCCATTCTGATTTTGGCTTGGGAATAGACTATCCAATAGCAACTGTGGCAGTTGCAGCTGTGGCCACCTTGTGAGGGATGTGAGGACCATTTTCAATGCAGTTGATGTAGCTTTCATCTTGAGAGAGAAGATGTAGATGCATCTTCACTTTCCAGTGATGATAATTATCTCTTTCCAGGATTGGAATCTTTACACCAATATCCTTGTTACTCATGATGTTAGTAGAATAGATCTTTAAACTCTTTGTAAGTTAAGAGCTTGCTCTGATACCAATTGTTATTCCCAAGGAACTAACAATGAGATTTACAGAAGGGGATTGAATATAAATCTCAAAACTTATTCAAGTTTTGAGCAGTTTCAAAGGTTATGTGTTTTGATGATCAAGTGTGTGTGAATTGCTTTGAGCTGGTGCAGACATATATATATTCAAACACAAATGTAAAGAACACAAAAGACTTAAAAAAATTTCTGGTGGATTTATTGTTCCACCAGAGATGTGTTATTTCAGAAAATCTGTGATTCAAGAAATTGATCACAGCTGCTTCCTAGTACAAACTAGATGATTTTCTCTCAATGTTTTTCTAAACAGCTCTGGAAAATTCACACTCTAATTACTAGCTGTAACTTGGTTTATATATCACCAAGTTTACAAGTGAAGACAAAAATATAAAATACAATTGAAAAGATTCTTCACATGTTTCTTCTTCATTTCTCTATCCAATGCAATCTAGGATAATCTGTGAATCTTTGAATACTTCCTTGTTTGTACCAGAATGGAAATGCTGCATTTTCTTGATTCCTCCAAGAGGCTACCACATTCCAATAGTCTCTGTCAACCCATGTTCCTCTGTCAGCTTATGAATTGTCACTGTCAACTGCTATTGAACTTAGCATCCGTTGAAGCTTTCATCCGTTGATGCCTTTATCCGTTGATGCATTAGCAGTTGAAGCTTTATCGGTTGATACACTCATCCATTGATAAATGTTATCCGTTGAAGCTTTAAAGACATCCGTTGAAGCTTTGTTTCTTATCCGTTGAAGGTCTTTAACTTATCAGTTGATACTACTTCACTTATACGAAATTACAAGGCATGAAATATTTAAAATTAGCCCTCCTATTTGCATATCCACTAGTAGTCAACATGACTTATAATTTCCCACAACATCTAAGAATTATAACTCGAATACAAAAACTAAAGTATGCTACAATACTAAACTTATTTCTAAGTAAAGCTACTCCATCAACGGATAGCCAGAATGGTCTTATCCGTTGAGGCTATAGATACTGGATTCCTACTTAAGTTTTTTGTTTAACTTATCATCAAACTAATACACTTATTCCTAACAACTGTCTCATTTCTTCTTGTGAAGATTTATCCAATGGAGAAGTAGTGAAATCACTTGAATATTTGTCACGAGTCCTTGGGGAACCAGAAGAATGATCTGAGCCATGAGCAAACTCTAGAGAATCTCCAGAATACAAAGACGAGCTAGGAGAATCTTGACTCTTTTGAAAAAGTGGTTGTCTCATTTTAGAATAAGAGGATAGATCAGCAGCATCTTCTTCAATTTGAGCAATATTACGAGTATATTCATGAAAGAAATATTGATATATTCTTCCACTTTGTTCTTGAGAGAATTATAGACACGGTGATCCTTGTTTATAGTAGAATATTCCAGGAAAATTCCTTATGTCGATCTTGGATCGAATTTGCCTTTAGTATTCGAGTATCTAAAATAAAACATTTTGAACCAAATACTCAAAAATAGCTAATGTTATGAGTATTTTTCTTAAGCAACTGATAAGGAGTTTTAAGCATAATAGGAGGATTAAGTTCTCGATTTAAGATATAACAAGAAGTGTGTACCGCTTGTGCCCAAAATTTATATGGTAGCTTACTCTCAAGAAGTAAAGTTCTAGCAGTTTCTTATAGATTCTTGTTCTTGCATTCAACTACTCCGTTCTGTTGAGGAGTACGTGGAGCTAAAAATTCATTAGTAATTCCTCTGGATTTGTAATATGTAATGAAGTCTTTCTCGAATTCTCCTCCATGATCAGTACGAATTGCTTTGACCTTAAAAGAGTACTTGGTCTTGAGATTAGTTATTAGATTTTTAAATTCAAAAAAAGCTCAATATTTTTTAGAAAAAAGCTTCATTTTTAGTACGTAAGAATAATACCCAATTAAAATGAGAATAGTCATCAACTATAACAAAAGCATAATTCTTACCTCTTAAACCTGATATCGTTCAGGACCAAAAAGATGTAGATGAAGTAGCTGCAATGGATCAGTAGTTAAAACTCTATTCTTAGCAACAAAGGAAGTTTTCACCTGTTTACCAAGTTGACAAGCTGAACAAGGTTCCACCTTCTTGTACTTGAGCTTTGGTAGACCTTAGACAAAATCATGAGATGATAATGTACGAAACAAGTCCATATGTACATGACTGATACGCCTATGCCAGAGATTTTGTTGTTCTTGTATAGAAGCAAGAAATATTTATTCATGATGTTCCTCAAAATCTAAGACAAAAATGTTTTCCTTTCTTTTGGAAACTAAGGCAAACTCGTTAGCTTTAATTCCAATATAACAAACATCCTTATCAAAATTAACCTTATGACCAGCATAAGTAAGTTGACTTACATTAATCAGGTTATATTTTAAACCATTAACCAAATAAACATTATTAATTGCAAATTTATCATTACCAATGGTACCTATACCAATGATCCGAGCAGTGTTAAAATCACCAATTATAACTTGACTCCCTATTTAGCTTCGAGTGGGAGAAACTTGGACTTTTCACCAGTCATGTGACGAGCGTATCCACTATCAAATATCCATTTTCTACGAGGAACGTGGACTTTGAAGCACACATCATTATTATCCCTAGAGTTGTCTTCAAGTCCATCAAAATACAGTTGAGCGAGTTCATCATCTTAGTCGATATCCACATCAAAATCATCATCACTCCATGTAAGCAATGTTTTCTTCTTTGATTTGAGCTTGTAAATGTCATTCTTGAAATGCCCCCTTTTCCCGCATTCGAAGCATACATCGTTGCTTGAGTTGGTCATACTTTCGTTGCTAGGATTAGACTTGAAGTCTTTATTTGGAAATTGAGATTTCATAGGTCGTTTAGATGCATTCCGTTTAGCAAGGAATTTGTGAAATTTCTTCATCAGAAGAGCAATTTCCTGATCAGAATCGTCAGATGATTCATCTGCATCTGCATTAAGATCATACGTCTTTTGTGACGAGCATCATCTTCTTCATCATATCTGCGTAATTGATTCTCGAATTCTTCCGATTCACTAAATAGTGAAAGAGTATTTTATAGTAGAAAAAAGAGTCGAATCCTGCACTATGATGACCTTAAAAGCAAATTTCTTTGGCATAGGCCTCAGAATTTTTCTATTGATTTCGGATTAAGGAATAATCCTTTCCAATGAAGTATTTAATGAAGTATTTATTGTCAATTTACTTTATTCTTAAAATATTTTTAAAAATAGTGTGCACCCAAAATCAAGTATTTGATTTTTTTTAATGATATTGGAGATTTTATCAACTTTCAATCAAGTTGCATAAAAAGAGTATTTTCACAAAAAAATTTAAAAAAATGAATTTTTTTATAAATAAATAAAAAACATTTTTTCAATCTTCTTAAAATATGATAGTATTTTTTTAAAATCTTTGTGAATTTGAATATTTTTTAAAAAAGCCCAATAAGAAATTCTAAGTAGTTAAATAACATAGTAGACAAGGCATTTGTGTTGAACACCTAAAATAAATTACTAAGGGTTAGGGCAACCTACGGTTTCAGCCGCCTCCTCCACCTCTCCATCTACACACACTTTTGTGTTTCTTAGACACACTAATCATATCCAATACATAGATAACATACACAAAATGCCTTCACAAAACACTCCACCTGGCTCACATGATGCTGAGCACAACGGTGAAGATTCTTCAGAACAACAAAATGAGACTGTCCAATACCAGCCTAAGACACAACATTTTGGTTCGTAAATTACATATGCTTTAAGATATTTGCTTGATTAACTCAAGATTTGTTTATTTTGATTTGTGTCTTGGTTTAAAGATATACATGTTATTATTTACACACACATAGTTTTGCTTGTTTTCTATTGTGATGTTTGTTTTTTTCAGATTCACATGGAAGTGCTGCTATTTGCAGTGACAGTGATGAGTATGCGTTCTTCTTTATATATTTATATTTAATTTTTTCTCATGGTCTTCTTGACTTTCATGTACTTTGTTTGTTAGTTTTCAAAATTATTTCTAATGCACTCTTTGAAATTAGTTCTTGGCCTTTAATTGAAATGTGTATATATGTTTTCCAATATTTGTAATTATTTAAATTTGTAAATTTACTAAATTTTGTTCCTATTACCACAACTTGTTTGGATATGTAATTATAGGGTATGACTATAATTTTTTTTGGTTTTTATATCCATTTGATGGGTTTATGTTTTTTAGTAAAAAGGTGAATCTTGGTATTATTTTTCTGCTCTTATTATTTTCCTTAATCTACTGTTTTACACTTGATATGCCTAATGGATAAGTATTTGAAGATGCAATACATGTTTTTTGTCAACTTTAGTTGAATTAGTTTCCAAGTGGGTAAGAGTCCAGGATCTTAAAGCTCACAAACTTTGTGGCATAGTAAAAATGATGTTAATTGGATCATTAAAAAGTGGCAAATAAGCAAAAGAGTTAGAAATGATCGAACTTCATACAGAAAATCTGTCCACATTGGGTGATTCTTATTTCTCACCATCCCTTTAATTTGTATCTTGTCCAGTAAAAATATAGTCTAACCCTTAATGAAGTCTTAAAATCAAGCAAGATAAGACATGATAAAGTTATTTCTTTCGAATATCAGTTATAAATGTTGAATGTTGTTGAAGACATAATAAACATTTATATTTCATGTTAACAATTATAAATGTTCATGAATGTTTGTGCAGCATTTGGTCTGTTGGAAACGGAATGGGCTTGGGCTTATAAAATACTTACACAAGCTGGAATAATAAATTGTATACTCACGCCTGTTTGTCCAAATGAAAAACAAAATACAGGGATGTAAATCTACAACTTTTGACTTCACTACAGGAACAACAACATAGGCTACAGCCTTTTTCTATTACACACAATAGAGCTGCAGCTCTGTTTTTTAATCTTTCTAATTCTTTCACTACTTCCCCATACAACACAGCAGCTCAAGCTATTTATATACATTAAACTAAAATACACATCATGCCTTACATCACATTTCATTTATTTCCTAGTTTTCTGGCCAACCTTGCATCTGCAGAATTCAACAGATAGCCTACCTTAATTCCAGGAGCTGCTGTGGTTTCTTTTGTTCACATGTTTCACCACCTTTTGATTTTACACCAACAGCTAAAATTAGGCTGCTTGTTATTATGTCCAGCACACCATAGTTGACTTTCTTTATTATTGTGAGCATACTTAGCTGCTAGATGCATGTATATACGTTGTATGCTCCTAACAATCAAGTTGTCTTTTGATACCTGCCTCTTATTTCTTGTCTTGATATTACTGCTTCTTTACACCAAGCTGTTTATTTTTGACCAAGCTGCTGTTCTTTTATTTGTCAACCTTGAATCCAGGATTTAAGGGCATTTGTTTCTTATTGCTGCATATCTTATTTCATACGGGAGAGTTTGAAAACTCTAACACTCCCCCTCAAACTCGACTTTGCATTCCAAGCATTGCTTTCATTTTCTGAAACACTTCCGGCTTCAATGGCTTCGTAAATATGTCCGCTAAATTGTCTTCTGTCCTGCAGTGCACCAACTCCACAATTTTGTCATTCACCTGCTCTCGAATGAAATGATATTTGATGTTGATGTGCTTGCTTTGACTATGTGACACTGGATTTTTCGTGAGTGAGATAGCAGATTTATTATCCACGTAAATAGTAACCGGATCAACCTTTGCAAGATTTAACTCACCCAATATGTAGCCTAGCCACATAGCTTGACATGCGCATGCTGCTGCTGCCATATACTCCGCCTCACATGTTGACAGAGCCACTGTCTGTTGCTTCTTTGATGACCATAAAAATATTGCTGAACCGATATGAAAAGCATATCCCGAAGTGCTTTTCCCGTCATCCAAGTCACCGCCATAATCACTGTCTGAGTAGCCAACTAATTTTGAATTTTGAGAATGCATGTAAAACAGACCATGATCAAGTGTACCTTTTATGTACCTCAAAATTCTTTTAGCTGCCATGAAATGATCTTGCTTCGGCTTCTCCATGTACCTACTAACCAGTCCAACTGCGTACATAATATCTGGACGAGTGAAAGTTAGGTACCTCAGACTTCCAACCAAACTTTTGAACAATGTCGGATTTACCGACTCCCTTGTTGAATCAATTTTGAGCTTTATGCTTGCTTCAGCTAGCGTGCTCACTGGCTTGCATTCTTCCATTCTGAATTTCTTTAAAATCTGTTCTGCATATTTTTTCTGTGGCATAAAAATCCCGTCTTTGCTTTGCTTTACCTCGACTCCGAGAAAGTACGACATTTGACCAATATCTGTCATCTCAAATTCGTTAGTCATAACTTTCTTAAAATCATCAAACATACCAGGGTTGTTTCCAGTAAAAATCATGTCATCCACGTATAAGCACACGATCATAATATCTCCCCCTGAATTTGTTTTCGTGTAAAGTGCATGCTCGTAGGGACTCTTCACAAAACCATTTTTCTGGAAATATTCATCAACCCTTGTGTTCCATGCTCTCGGAGCTTGCTTTAAACCATACAAGGCTTTCTTCAATTTGTAGACATTGTTATTCTGGCCTTTCTGAACATATCCTGGTGGTTGCTCGATATAGACTTCTTCTTCAAGATAGCCATTCAGAAATGCAGACTTGACATCCATCTGATAAATCTTCCACTGATTCTGAGCTGCAATTGCTGTAAGAAGTCTTATGGTATCAACTCTTGCAACTGGAGCAAATACCTCATCGTAGTCAATTCCATATCGCTGCTTGTAGCCTTTAGCCACTAGCCTCGCCTTGTATTTTTCCACTTCACCATCCTGATTTGTCTTTGTCTTGTAGACCCACTTGACACCAATTACTTTGTGTCCTTCTGGAAGATCTGTGAGCTCCCAAGTGTCATTCTTCTTGATTGCACCAATTTCTTCATCCATGGCTTTATTCCATTTGCTTTCTTCAGAAGCTTCCTCAAATGTAACTGGATCACACTCAGCCATTAAGCAAAACAATGAATAATCAAAGGTAGTTCGTACCGGACTTGTTGCTTCATATATATTATCCAAACTCCGCATTTTCCTTGGCGCTCCCCCTGAACTGCTGCTTCCTCCAGTCGATGGTGTCGATGCAGGAGTTTGTTGATTTGGACTTTGGGGAGGAGTTGGATCATCATCTTCATCATCCTCAATGTTGGAATCATTGCCGTCATCATCATCATCATTAAAGAACCGACCTGCAACTTTTCTTTCTTCGTCGCTCCATTTCCAGTAGTCTGATTCATCGAACTCAACATCTCGAGAAATGATTAATTTCTTCGTGAGGGGATTGTAGAGTCTGTACGCCTTGCTTCTTTTGTCATATCCGGTAAAGATGCACTTCTCGCCTTTATCATCCAGCTTCTTCCTTTTCTGATCTGGAACATGTGCATATGCAATGCACCCAAAAATTCTGAGATGTCCAATAGATGGTTTGCTACCACTCCATGCTTCATTTGGAGTTTTGTTTCTGACACTTTTAGTTGGACAACGATTCAACAAATAAACTGCACATAGAACGGCTTCAGCCCAGAAAGTTCTCGGCATATGCTTTGCTTTGACCATGCTCCTTGCCATGTCAAGAATAGTGCGATTCTTTCTTTCTGCAACGCCATTTTGTTGAGGAGTATATGCCGCTGTCAACTGATGATTGATTCCATGTGCTCTGCAGAAGCTTTTAAATAAATTTGAAGTATACTCACCTCCTCTGTCTGATCGGAGTACCTTCAAATAATGACCACTTTGTTTTTCTGCCAAAGCTTTGAACTCCTTGAATTTATCAAGAGCCTCCGCTTTTTCTTTGAGGATATACACCCAACTTTTTCTGCTAAAATCATCAATAAATGTTAGGTAATACCTATTACCTCCAAGTGATGGAATATCAAATGGACCAGCAATATCTGTATGGACAATCTCCAATGGCCTTCTGGCTCTCCATGATTTTCCAACGGGAAAACTTTGTCTGTGTTGCTTCCCCTTAACACATGCTTCACATAAATTTTCTGGTTCATTGATTTCTGGCAAGCCGTCCACCATCTTTGTCTTTGACAACAATTTTAAACCAGAAAAACCAATATGACCATATCTTAAATGCCATAACCACGAGTCATTTTTAATGACCGTCTTCAAACACCTCTGCATCTCCGTCTGTATATCAAGTGTAAACAAACGATTCTTTGACATCTCCACATCTGCAATTAATTCTTGATCCCGATTCCTGATGACAAGAGAATTATCCTGCATCTATATATAATGTCCTTTCTTCACAAGTTGGCCAAGACTGATGATGTTACTTTTCAAAGCAGGTATATGGTCAACATCATTAATAAACTTTTTCTCACCATTCTTCAATACAATAGTAATTGTACCTTTACCTTTGACTGGAATCTTCGATGAATCACCAAACGTAACTTCTCCGCTGATGGTCTCGTCTATCTCCGTAAATAAATCTTTATGGCCCGTCATGTGGTTGCTTGCACCAGAGTCAAGATACCAAACATTTTTCTTGCTCTCCTCGTTGCCATTATAAGTGAGGAACATAGCAGTGCCAATATCTTTGTCTTCTTTTGCTGCTGCAAAATGACTTCTTTCTTCCACTTTCGGTGATCTACATTCATAACTGAAATGGCCAAATTTATTGCAATTATAGCACTGAAATTGAGACTTGTCACCTCGTTGAAATCCTCCTCGTCCTCGTCCTCTAAAATTCTGACCACGGCCAGATGGACGATAACCTTCAGTGTTCTGGCTTCTGTTGAAGGACTTTCTTCCACGTCCTCTTCCACCACGGTAGCCACCTCTAGAGCCACCTCTTCCACGACCAGAACTGCTACTGCTTGAACTTTCACCAATGGACGCCTTACTTTGCAACGCCTTTTCTAAATGGCTTGTATCATCATACTGGTTCATCCGCTGCCCATGCGCTTGAAGTGAACCAACTAGCTCATCAATGAAAATTGTGGACAAATCTTTTGACTCCTCGATAGAAGTAACCACGTAATCAAATTTTCTCATCAACGAACGGAGTAATTTTTCCATGACCCGAACATCATCGAAACTTTATCCATTTCTCTTCATCTCATTTGTCACTGTTTTTAAATGAGTAACATATTCACCAATATTTACAAAGGCCTTCATTTTAATATTTTTGAACTCGCCACGAAGAACTTGGAGCCGAACCTTTTTTACTTTCTCCACGCCTTGGAATGATTTCTGCAAAATCTCCCACGCATCTTTTGCTGTTTTTGCATTTGAAATTTTTTCAAAGGTTGATTCGTCAACTCCTTGAATAATTGTATATAACGCCTTTTTATCTTTTTTCCGGGTCTCTTTCAAAATCATCTTCTCAGCAATTGACAGGGCTGCTTCAGCGGCTGCATCTGTGGGCTCATCATACCCGATTTCGACAATATCCCAATTATCGTAAGAACCGAGTAATACCTTCATTTGAATACTCCAGTTCCCGTAATTTATACTCGTCAATTTTGAAATATTTGGTTGCACCATCGTCGCCATTTTTCACGAACGGAACCTTAGCTCTGAAACCACTTGTTGGAAACGGAATGGGCTTGGGCTTATAAAATACTTACACAAGCTGGAATAATAAATTGTATACTCACGCCTGTTTGTCCAAATGAAAAACAAAACACAGGGATGTAAAGCTACAACTTTTGATTTCACTACAGCAACAACAACATAGGCTACAGCCTTTTTCTATTAGACAGAATAGAGCTTCAGCTCTGTTCTTTAATCTTTCTAATTCTTTCACTACTTCCTCATACAACACAGCAGCTCAAGCTATTTATATACATTAAACTAAAATACACATCATGTCTTACATCACATTTCATTTATTTCCTAGTTTTCTGGCCAACCTTGCATCTGCAGAATTCAACAGATAGCCTACCTTAATTCCAGGAGCTGCTGTGGTTTCTTTTGTTCACATGTTTCACCACCTTTTGATTTTACACCAACAGCTAAAATTAGGCTCCTTGTTATTATGTCCAGCACACCACAGTTGACTTTCTTTATTATTGTGAGCATACTTAGCTGCTACATGCATGTATATATGTTGTATGCTCCTAACAATCAAGCTGTCTTTTGATACTTGCCTCTTATTTCTTGTCTTGATATTACTGCTTCTTTACACCAAGCTGTTTATTTTTGACCAAGCTGCTGTTCTTTTATTTGTCAACCTTGAATCCAGGATTTGAGGGCATTTGTTTCTTGCTGCTGCATATCTTATTTCATAGGGGAGAGTTTGAAAACTCTAACATGGTCTTCTCTATGTTGTGTTTAACTATAAAAATATATGGCCTTCTATATATGTATGGCTGTAGTTTTTTATCAACCGTGTTTTGAGGTGTTCTTTACAAAAGTCTATGTTGAACACATGTCTCATGTTTGTCTTTAAATCAGTGTCATGCAAAGGACGTTTTATCACTTGCTTTTAACATATAAACGTTTAATGTAAATTGGTATTGACCTTATTTTTTGTGGCATATTGTTACATGCTTATGATTTCTATTATTTAGAGATACAGTTTCATACAAAGGATCTTTTATCACTTGCTTTTAAGATATAAACTTTTCATGTATATTGGTATTGGTGGCATTTTGTTACATATTTATGATTTCTATCATTTACAGATACATCAGTGTACCATTGGCCCATATATGCAAGGAACTACAATGTCCAATTTGTTTAGGTATTGTCCACATCTTTAACAACACATATACGGAGCTACTTTTTTCCTTCAAAACTCCATAATTATTGTTTTCTCTATATTTTTGCTGAGTAAACCGTTAAACATGGTGATGGATAGGGATTATAAAGAAGACAAGAACTGTCATGGAGTGTCTGCATCGCTTCTGTAAAGAATGCATTGACAAATCTATGAGACTAGGGTAATACTGAACACAGAGCATCTACAATGATTTCATTCATCATATTCAACTTGTAACATCTCTCAAATTGAAATTTTGTTGCTCTTTTCATGTAGGAATAATGAGTGTCCGGCTTGCCGCACACATTGTGCTAGTCGGCGTTCTCTAAGAGATGATCCAAAATATGATGCCCTAATTTCTCTTTTATATCCGGATATCAATAAGTATGAGGAGGAGGTATAATTTCCACTAATTCCTGAGGTTCAAAGTTGTAAGTATTAACATACTTATTATTCTTATATTACTATTCCCTTGCTTCAGGAATTCTCTTTGCATGAAAAGGTTTGGGCACACAATAGCCAGGTACGAAATTTTGGTACTAGTGTTGAAGTCTGGCTATTTATGTTTCCCAAACAATTGTTTATCATCACCTAAAGGACATCCACTTAGAACTTTTAGTCAAAGGATGGCAGAAATATTCAAATGTAAGAGTAAAATGCATTAGTCCAACCATTTATTTAGATATTCAAAATAGATTTCCTTATCTTGGGCAGATCCAAGCCTCAATAGCTCAGACTCTACAACGACAAACAGAAGCACGAGGAAGAAATGGATCTAGAGCTACAACTTCACATCAAAATGAGGCACTTCAAAGTCCTGGAGGCATGAGAAATCAGAGATCTAATAAATAATAGGAATCTTATTGTTAACATTTAAAATATTATTATTGGTTGTTAACATTTATAACATTATTATGTTGAATAGTTTATTTATTATAATAGTTTAGTTTTGGTGTCCGAATATTGTTAAAATATGGCAATAATTATTATATAGGAAATGTAATGGAGAACAACATCATTATAATAAATTTGTAATTTTCTCCTCTCTCTTAAGAATATATTATTAATAATTATACATATGATTATACTGGTGAACAATTACAATAAATTTAAACCCAAAAGATCTAAGTGTTGAAAATAAAAAATAAAATTTGCACTCTCAAAATAATAATCGAAGTGTGTGGCTGCATGTTATCACATTTTTCTTGGTACACATATATTATATTCTATATATAATATATTAATATTGGTGCGTGTCATCTTTAGAATTATTCAAAAAAATTTCTAGTGAGTTGATTATATTCTTGGAGTCATTTAACATTCAAGTTAATGTATATATAATTTTTTTTGTAAAGCCTTGTACGTATGAACTCATTTTTCAAGTAATACTAATTAAATACAAAATAGTTCGTCTCCCCAGTTTTGAGGTGTGTGAATTTAAGTAAAGATCATTTCTTCTATAAAATGGTGTTAAAAGCTAAATGTCTTGTTTGAGAGAAGATTTGTAGTTTTTGAAAATAGAATGAGAGTAGGGAGAATGTGATTTCTCAATGCCAAAATGCTAAAACTCTACTAAGTTAATTACGAGAATTGATGCATTTTAATGAAGGTAAACCTATAAGATAATAATTTTTGGGGTTTTGCCGGTAATGGATTGGTGTGTTAAAAAAAGAAGCAAATTTAAATCAAGTTCAAAGAGTTATGTTACAAGCTAAACAAGTATGAAAAGGAGATCATGTCATCAATGCTTAGATTATTCTACTTTAGATATACTTGTTTTGAAATCCAGTTACAAACATTTCATGGCGAGTTTGAACTTTAAAAATAAAAGAATTTTGAATCACATCTCAAATTAGTTTTTAATGAAAATTATAAAATAAATGAAAAATAATAAATGAGAGGTAAATGCTAACATTAGGGTAAAAAAGTCTTGGTTCACGTAAGTGAAAGTTTGATTTCAAAGTTGCGTTCATCATATGACTTCTATTAGACGAGGCTACACATTTATGTAAAATGACAATTGATGAGTTCATCATATGCTTATATTCAATGGAGAAAAATTATTGAGGAATAAGGCAGTTGTACAAGCCTTGCAAGAAAAAATATCTTTAAAGAAAATGATGGAAGATATATAATAGACGTCGAATAAAGTTAAGATTCATTGAAAATAAATAAAGGGAAAAAAAGGTGCAACAAGGAGATGAAATAACTCAAGAGAAATGTTGCGATCACGATTATATTGGTAAACATGAGAAATAGAGTGAAGATGAAACATTGAAAAAAACGAAAAAGGTGTGTCAATCCCATTTACTTACTTATTTCGGCTTATAAGCATAAACTAATTTCCACTTAAAATTTAATTTTGTAATTGTATGTTGACACAACCTCGTGCTGGCCCAAGAACTCCCTCACAAGCAAACGGTTTACGTGCAACCAACAAGGATGCAACTGAAAAGGAAGCCAAAGAAAAAGACCTTATAAAATATGCACCACCATGTACCATTCAATTACCATAAATTCACGGACGAGGAACGGTGCTTACTTATAATAATATGAGGAAGCACTAGAGGAAAGATAATGAAAATGGTGGTACAAGTGGAAGCGACATTGCAAATCAAGGAAATGAAGATGAGTTTCCATTTTTTGAAAATGAAGATGTTGAAGGTATATAATTGTACTATATTAAAAATGAGAAGGCAAAAGTCACACACATTGTTCTTTAGTTGATAACACTAATTTTAGTTGCATTGATTGGACTTTAATTTATGATATTATTCAACTATCATAGTCATTGATAGCATTGATAGAATTTTTTCGGAATGATGAGGAGGTGTGTATCACTAACTTACAAAAATTGGGCTCATGTTTCGAAGACATTGAAGAAGACTCTGTGGAATTCTGTAAATGTATTGTATTAATTATTCTGTTGTTTAAATAAATAAATAACAATTCAGATACACCAGAATTTCTTATTAATTCTTTTCCTTTTTTCTTCAATTTTATTTTTAAGCAATGATACATTATTCTCGACCAGTTGGAAAAGTATTATATCCGGTCAATTCATGATTTCTGCACGGGATGCAAGTATCGCACTAAAAAGATTTATTATCTGGTTTATTAAACTGATCAAGAAAGGGCGGAACACAGGACATATGATATTCCACTTGAGGAATTTAAAGTGTTGCTTTTGTACTAGTCAGATGAAGATGTTCAAGTAAAATTTGAAAATTGATGCCATTAAGTTGTCCATCCTATGGTATGAATTTTTATGCGGAATAATGAAGTGATCATTTTCTTGTTATTATAGGAAAAGACTGAGATTAATACAGAAAGTCGTAAATCGTATACGAACACAACCACAAAGCTCCTACAAAACTTACGGGAAATCTAAGATGGATAAAGTCCATACTAGGTCACTTCACAAATGAATTGTCATAAAAATGAATCACAAGTCCAACCTGTAGCAGATGATGATACAATTAGAGCTGAGTTGGGAAGTTTTTTGGGAACGTTCAGGAGGTGTATATCTCGAACTTACAAAAATTGGGCTCGTGTTCCTAAGATATTGAATTATGTAAAGGTATTTTATTAATTATTCTGATATTTAAGTAAATAAATAACAATTCAGATACACTAACATTACTTATTAATTCTTTTGCTTTTTCTTGAATTTTATTTTTAAGCAACAATACATTATTCTCGACCATTTGGAAAAATATTGTATCCAGTCAGTTCGTGATTTCTCGAGGGATGCAAGTGTCGCACTAAAAAGATTCAATATCTGGTTTATAAAACTGATCAAGAGAGGCTGGAACACACGACTTATGATATTCCACTAGAGGAATTCAAAGTGTTGCTTATGTACTAGTCAGATGAAGATATTCAAGTAAAATTTGAAAATTGATGTCATTAAGTTATCCATCCTATGGTATGAATTCTTATGCGGAATAATGAAGTGATCATTTTCTTGTTATTGTAGAAAAATGCTGAGAATGATACTGAAAGTTGTAAATCGTATACGGACACAACCACAAAGCTCCTATAAGACCTAGGGGAAAGTCTAAGATGGACAAAGTCCATATTAGGTCAGTTGACAAATGAGTTGTCATAAAAATGAATCATAAGTTCCAACCTGTAGCACTTGATGATACAACTAGAGCTGAGCTAGGAAGTTTTTTGGGAACGCTGATGAGGCGTGTATCTCTAACTTACAAAAATTGGGCTCATGTTCCTAAGACACTGAAGAAGACTCTATGGAATTATGTAAATATATTTTATTAATTATTCTGATATTTAAATAAATATATAACAATTCATATATACTAACATTTCTTATTAATATTTTTCTTTTTTTCTTGAATTGTATTTTTAAGCAATAATACATTATTCTCGACCAGTTGGAAAGTATTGTATCCAGTCATTTCGTGATTTCTGGAGGGATTCAAGTGCCACACTAAAAAGATTCATTATCTGGTTTATAAAACTGATCAAGAGAGGCTGGAATACAGGACATACGATATTCCACTGGAGGAATTCAAAGTGTTGCTTATGTACTAGTCAGATGGAGATGTTCAAGTAAAATTTGAAAATTGATGTCATTAAGTTGTCCATCCTATGGTATGAATTTTTATGCCGAATAATGAAGTGATCATTTATTTGTTATTGTAGAAAAAGGCTGATAACTATACGGAAAGTTGTAAATCGTATACGGACACAACCACAAAGCTCCCATAAGACCTACAGAAAAGTCTAAAATGGATAAAGTCCATACTAGGTTAGTTGACAAATGAGTTTTCATAAAAATGAATCACAAGTTCCAACCTGTAGCAGATGATGATACAATTAGAGCTTAGCTGGGAAGTTTTTTGGGAACACTGAGGAGGTGTATATCTCTAACTTACAAAAATTGGGCTCATGTTCCTAACATATTGAAGAAGACTTTATGGAATTATGTAAAGGTATTGTATTAATTATTTTGATATTTAAATAAATAAATAACAATCCAGATACACTATCATTTCTTATTAATTCTTTTGATTTTTTCTTGAATTTTATTTTTAAGTAATAATACATTATTCTCGACCAGATGGAAAAGTATTGTATCCGGTCAATTCGTGTTTTCTGGAGGGATGCAAGTGTCGCACTAAAAAGATTTATCATCTGGTTTATAAAACTGATCAAGAGAGGCTGGAACACAGGACATATGATATTCCACTAGAGGAATTCAAAGTGTTGCTTATGTACTAGTCATATGAAGATGTTCAAGTAAAATTTGAAAATTGATGCCATTAAGTTGTCCATCCTATGGTAAGAATTTTAATGCGGAATAATGACGTGATCATTTTCTTGTTATTGTAGAAAAATACTGAGAATAATACTGAAAGTCATAAATCGTATACGGACACAGCCACTGCTGGTCCTGTATCTTTTGCCCAAATTCAGAATAAATTGGTACATTCTACCTTTGTTTGTTATTAATTATTGTTGTATGAAGGTTACTCGTTTAGTCAATTTTAGTTGTCCTTTATATTTAGTGCATTAGTGAATAAGAGTTCGTTTATAATATGTGCTAAAATAATTTAGAAAATTATTTTAGTTTAGATTGAAATATATATGTATAAATTATTCTAAAGTAGACATGTTCATACTTAGTCATATAATTGTAAAATCAGGACTTTTAATTTGAGAACATTATGATTTATTTTAAACACAAGAATTTTTGTTTTAACGAACTTGAATTCATGCCAAAATTGACTTAATTCGGGTTTTGGATCCTTTTTTCCTTTCAATACTAAGACACATGATGAAATTGCCTTTATCAAGTTACTTTTTTTAACCAATCACGCGGTTACTTTCAATTATAGTACTTATAGTTATAGTTATGTTATAAAGTGTGTTGAAATTGTCAACATGTATCGGCCTATACCATTAGATGTAGCCGTTTTTGTTAAAACTCGCAAGCAAAAAGTCGGACACAAGTACAAGTCTAATACTGCGGTGATCAACTACAGACTTGAAAGCATATAATAATTTAGTTGATCATATAGAAACCTATTATTAATGTAGTATGGAATGTTATAAATTGTTCTTGGTTTATTTTTCAGGGAAAGATTGAAAAAGCACTGACTGGAGAGGACGACAGAAGTAATGTCGAAGATCTTGTTACTGATGATAAATTGCATGGCCCTTCTTGGCTTGTTGGGAGATAAGTGAAGTCCATAGATATTTCAACCCATGCTCCCACAGACACATACATCGAGGAGTTGACAACTCAAATCAAGCAAAATTTCGAAGTTGAATTTGAACCCATGATAAATAAGGATGTCGCTGTAGAGGTCAAAATGAATGTATAGAAAGAAATAGATTCAAAGTTGGCTTAGGTTTTTAAAATGTTGAGCGAGGATAATCCAACTTTGTAAATTAATTTAGGAGATCTTTGTGCGCCCATTTTTAGTGACGATGATAATGGTACACCGTTGACCAGGGATTCGAAATTGACTTAAGAAGATATTGCAGTTAAATAGATAATACGTTGTGTGGTCTTTTGGTACTTTATATCTATTAGATATTTGCTTGCAATTTCGCTAGGACCCTTATTTACTTTTGTTCTAAAGAATGGTACATATGTCATCTTTAGATGCTTTGGCATTGGTGCATGCACGTATAGTAATATCACATTTGCAAATATGATCTAAACAATGTAGTTCATCAGTACTGGTGATATTGTATTGTGTTTTTGTTGACTTTGATTAGGAAAATAGTTCTATATAGAACTGGGCATTGATATTACAAAAGTACATTTCCAAATTGACCATTGTGTAAGTGTTGCAGTAGATATTAAAAATTGTTGCAAATATTGTATATTATTTTTTTATCTTTAATAAAGTGTTGGCATTTCTGTTAGTGTTACAAAATAAAAGGGCAACAAGGGGATCAAGGTGGGAGTCCCATCGCATATCAGTTGGACCCACATATTGGTGGGACCAACCTGTTAGTGGGACCGACCTGTTAGTGGACCCCACATGACAGTGGGTCCTACACGTAGGTGGGCCCCACACGTCAGTGGGACCTACCTCTCCACGTGTCAGAGCTACGTGTCAAGCTATGTGGAAGTTCATGTGACAATCCTCCTATCATGTGGGCCAATTTTTTTTTGCAAAATTACAATTTTTGGTAACATAATTTCTGGTGTTACCCTGACTGAGGAAATATTTCCTTTGAACCCTTAGGCAATATAAAAAATACTAACATCATAAAAGTGTTGCAGTTACAATTTTTTTTAATCTTTTGCCACATTTTTTGGGCCTCTTGCAACTTATTTGGGTTGTTGCAGATTAAGAGTAATCACGTCGTTTATATATTAAAGTCGACAATTAATGTGTACCAAATTGCTAGTTTTTTTAGACTGACATGTGGTGGATTTTTGGGTCTGGTAAGCCTTCAGTTATAGGCTTGGATGTTATATATGGTATCAGAGCCGAGTCACAAAAGTTTGATGTGTCAAGTTTCTAGAGGCGGAGAGATGAGAACTGGTGGTATTATCCCATAATGGATATAGATCCGGAGGGTAGAAGACGAATCTAGTCGGTATTATCCCATAATGGCTAGTGAGACAATGATTCAGACCTATCGGCTATTTTTTCTGGCCTGACGAGGACGTCAAGAGTTTAAGTAGGGGAGTTTGTAATATCTACTGATACAAAACTGCCATATATGTCAACTGTCAATGGCACTTGATTTTTGGTAATATATGAGAAAATATTTCAATTCAAGGATTATAAGAGAGGATCATTTATGGAATATAAAACATTAAGAAAGGTTTAGGGAATGCCAAGTAATAAGATATCGAATATAATCCTTCAAACAATTAACGAGAATGAGAGTAAGCGAACCGTAAAACAGATAAGCGACCATTAGCCAAACAATTAAGCACTGATCAAGGAATTCGAACATGACTATACCAACATAATCGACCCTCCCGTATTTTTTGGAAATAGGCTCAACACCTAATGCTGGTCTACAGATGTTATTCGGTATTCTATCTGCCATTGTGTGACCACACATCCAACATAACATACACATTTCTGCCGTTTGTAACCGAGGCTGTTGCGCATTCCTTTATCGCCAAAATTATGAACAAAATGACAATGATGGATGTACAACGGCTCTGTAATATTTACCCTTCAAATTCAAAGGTACATTTATGTCACACAATACCACTGTTACGGCCCTCCATTTAAGTCATCCTGTCTGAATACTATGTGTAACATTTAAATGTGAGTTAATATAAAGAAACAATAGAAAAGATGAGCACATAAATGTTTTACATTCATACAAGTATGTTTTCTTCTAATGAAGAGGTTAGGAGGAATTTAAGTAGTGTTTTAGATCGGCAGAGGAGAGAATCATCCTTATTTTTTATCTTAGTGTCTCTCGTTAAAATTAGAAAGAACAATTTTGAAGAATGAGTTGTCTCAGATGAAAGAGAATTCATTGATTGTTGTGCATTTTCCCTATTTGTTGTAGACCCAATTTTTGTTTCTTTGAGGTCTACTCTCAGCTTGTGGCAACTTTTCATCACTTTCAAGTTGCAAGGAATGTAGTCAAACTTGTCACAAAATGAGTAGGGATCATTTGCCTCAACTTCATTATATTTAAAGGCTCCTTACATTCAAGGTTTTGAGCATTCAAGGGAGAGGAACTTATAAGTGAGAGACCATGGAAGGGGAAGAAGTTCCTCGGACTTGGCATGCTCAAAAACTGAAAATTTACTACCTTTAGTTTATACATACTTTAGGGGAAACAAGGTCGAAAAGCACCTTGAAGGCTAAGGATGCTGAAAAAGTACAACAAACTGAAAGGGCCATTTGGAACTGTTTCAAGCAAAGTGACTTTCTACCTTTAAATTGGTGCATCTCAGATGAAGATTATTTTCAATAACTAGCTGAGAAAATAGTTAGAGTCTGGGTTGTATCTCTAAGGGAAGTTAGAATTTACTATGAAGATGGGTCCTTCACATTCCTTGATTGTACGATAATGGACTTTTTCTCTCTCCCACAGAAATCAAGAGAGCGATAAGCTTGTTAAAAGATAAGGATACTGCTACAAGATCATGGAGATCAATTTTGGCTGAGTGGTTAATTGAAAGGGAAGAAAGAAGAAAAAAATGAGGCTGAATATGAAGAAAGGATAAGGAAGTATGATGAGAAGATTGAGATGTTCATTAAAAGACGAGAATAACTCAAGGCTAAGGGAATGAGTAGAATCTTTAAGGATGGAAAGTTTTTAAACATTAAAGCTGGTAAATTCTTAAGATTTAAGATTGATTTACTAGACAGTGGTTATCCAAAGGAAGACAGAATCAAACTTACAGAAGCTCTAAGTGGGACACCTATTATAGAAGAACTTGAAATTCTTGATTACTTAAAGGATCTCATTAGAAAAGAAGCTGAAGCAAAAACAGTCTTTACCTGATGCTTGTAATTATTTAAACTATGTAAATCTTCTAATGTATAAAAGTTGTAATTGTGTCAATTTTTGTGTAATAATTTTATCTATCTTCATCTATATTCATCTAAAGGCTTAGTAAAACTATCTGCACGCTGTTTCTCAGTAGATATATAAATAAGCTCAGTATTACCCTTAGAAATGTTATCTCGTAGAAAATAGTGACGAACATCAATATGCTTAGTATAAGAATGCATGACATGATTTTTAGAGATATTAATTGCAGAAGTATTAGCATGGTAAATACCAAAATCCTACAAAGTTTGTTGCATCCACAAAATCTGAGCACAACAACTACTAGCTGCTATATATTCATCTTCTACATTATAGAGGGCTATAGATGTTTACTTTAATGTGCCATACAACTAAATAATCACTTAAAATTTCACAAGCACCACTCGTACTTTTTCTATCAACATGTGACCTTGCATAGTCAGCATCTGAAAAACCAATTAAATCAAAGGATGATGTGTTTGGATAGAATAATCCAAATCACTCGTACCTTTCAAATATTTAAAAATATGCTTAACGACATTCAAATAAGATTCTTTAGATTGAGACTGAAAATGAGCACATAAGCATACAGTATACATAATGTCCGAATGAGTGGCAATTGAATATAAATGTGATCCAATAATATCTCGAAATTTAGTAACATCTACATATGTACCTTATTCATCCTTAGTGAGCTTGACAGAAGTACTCATAGGTGTACCCTTAGGAGAAAAATGTTCAAGAACAAATCTTTTGAGTAGATCATTGATATATTTACCTTGGTGAATAAAAGTTCCTGCAGCAGATTAATTAATTTGTAACTCATGTCAAACTCTTTAAGCATGAAATTAGAAAACTACTTATATAAAGATTCGTTAGTGGATCGAAACACAATATCATCTACATAAACTTGATCATATAAAAAAGGATAATGTTTATGAAAAGTAAAGAAAGTTGGATCTAATGAACATGAATGAAACCGTTGTTTACTATAAATTGACCGAGACACTCATACCAACACCGAGGGGAATGTCTTAATCCAGAAACTGTTTTTTAAGCCTGTATCTTTAGTTAGGATATTTTTCATGAACAAAACCTAGAGGCTGCTTGACGTGTACTTCATCCTTGAGATGACCATTGAGAAATGCACTTTTGACATCTATTTGATAAAGCTTTAATTTCATGTGAGCTGCAAATGCCATGAGAATACAAATAACTTCTAAATGATCTATTGGAGCATAAAATTCATCGTAATTGAAAACCCAATGGGTACCAATGACCTTGTCATCTTTAGGAGGTGGGACGAGTTCACAAACATCACAGCGCTTGATTTGATTCAGTTCTTCCTGCATAGCAACTGACCAGTATTCATCTTCAATAGCTTCTTGAGCATTTTTAGGTTCAAACTAAGCAACAAAAGCCTAGAAAGCGCAGAAATTTTGAAGTCTGTTCCGAGTTGAGATTCTTCGATCCAAATCTGTAAGAACATTATTCAGATGATGAATTTTTACTGTTCTAGAAAATTTTAGAAGATGAATATTACTCATTTCTTCTTCATTTGTATTGTCTTCCTGGAAATGAATAGGGGTTGTCTCATTTGAATGAGACTATCTCATTTCTTCTTGTGAAGATTTATCCAATGGAGAAGCAGTGAAATCACTTGAATATTTGTCAGGAGTCCTTGGGGAACCAGAAGAATGATCTGAGCCATTAGGATAGTCTAGAGAATCTCCAGAATACAAAGACGAGTTAGGAGAATCTAGACTACCAGATTTATCTGAAAGAGACTGACTCTTTTGAAAAAGAGGTTGTCTCATTTGGGAATGAGTGGATAGATTAGCAGCATCTTCTTCAATTTGAGAAATATTACGAGTATATTCATGAAAGAAATATTGATATATTCTTCCACTTTGTTCTTGGGAGAATTATAGACACGGTGATCCATGTTTGTAGTTGAATATTCCAGGAAAATTCCTTCTGTCGATCTTGGATCGAATTTGTCATTAGTATTCTGAGTATCTAAAATAAAACATTTTGAACCAAATACTCAAAAATAGCTAATGTTATGAGTATTTTTCTTAAGCAACTGATAAGCAGTTTTAAGCATAATAGGAGGAATAAGTTCTCGATTTAAAATATAACAAGTGTGTACCGCTTGTGCCCAAAATTTATGTGGTAGCTTACTCTCAAGAAGTAAAGTTCTAGCAGTTTCCTATAGATTCTTGTTTTTGCATTCAACTACCCCGTTCTGTTGAGGAGTACGTGGAGCTAAAAATTCATTAGTAATTCCTCTGGATTTGTAATATGTAATGTAGTCTTTCTCGAATTCTCCTCCATGATCACTACGAATTGCTTTGAGCTTAAAAGAGTACTTCATCTTGAGATTAGTAATTAGACCTTTAAATTCAAAAAAAGCTTCATTTTATTTAGCAAAACAAAAAGCTTCATTTTTAGTACGTAAGAATATTACCCATGTAAAACGAGAATAGTCATCAACTATAACAAAAGCATAATTCTTACCTCTTACACCTGATATCGTTCAGACCAAAAAGATCTAGATGAAGTAGCTGCAATGGATCAGTAGTTAAAACTCTATTCTTAGCAACAAAGGAAGTTTTCACCTGTTTACCAAGCTGACAAGCTGAACAAGGTTCCACCTTCTTATACTTAAGCTTTGGTAGACCTCGGACAAGATCATGAGATGATAATTTATGAAACAAGTCCATATTTCCATGACTGATACGCCTATGCCAGAGATTTTGTTATTCTTAAATAGAAGCAAAAAATATTTATTCATGATGTTCATCAAAATCTAAGACAAAAATGTTTCCCTTTCTTTTAGAAACTAAGGAAAAACTCGTTAGCTTTAATTCTAATATAACAAACATCCTTATCAAAATTAACCTTATGACTAGCATAAGTAAGTTGACTTACATTAATAAGATTATATTTTAAACCATCAACCGAATAAACATTATTAATTGCAAATTTATCATTACCAATGGTACCTTTACCAATGATCCGAGCAGTGTTAAAATCACCAATTATAACTTGACTCCCTCTTTAGCTTCGAGTAGGAGAAACTTGGACTTTTCACCAGTCATGTGACGAGAGTATCCACTATCAAATATCCATTTTCTACGAGGAACGTGGACTTTTGAAGCACAACTGATCATTATCACTAGAGTTGTCTTCAAGTCCATCAAAACACAGTTGAACGAGTTCATCATCTTAGTCGATATCCACATCAGAATGATCATCACTGCATGTAAGCAATATTTTCTTCTTAGATTTGAGCTTGTAAAAGTCCTTCTTGAAATGTCCCCTTTTCCCGCATTCGAAGCATACATCGTTATTTGAGTTGGTCATGCTTTCGTTGCTAGGGTTAGACTTGAAGTCTTTATTTGGAAATTGATATTTCATAGGTCGTTTAGATGCATTCCGTTCAGCAAGGAATTTGTGAAATTTCATGATCAGAAGAGCAATTTCCTCATTAGAATCGTCAGATGATTCATCTACATCTGCATTAAGATCAAACGTCTTTTCTAAGGAGCATCATATTCTTCATCATATCTGCGTAATTCATTAATGAATTCTTCCTATTCACTAAATAATAAAAGAGTATTTTATAGTAGAAAAAAAGAGTCAAATCCTGCACAATGGTGACCTTAGGAGCAAATTTCTTTGGCATAGGCCTCAGAATTTTTCTATTGATTTCGGATTAAGGAATAATCCTTTTCAATCAAGTATTTATTGTTAAAATACCACAAAAAAATTACCTTGACAATTTACTTTATTCTTAAAATATTTTTAAAAATAGTGTGCACCCAAAATCAAGTATTTGAGTTTTTTTGATGATATTGGAGATTTTATCAACTTTCAATCAAGTTGCATAAAAAGAGTATTTTCACAAAAAAAAAATTTATAAATTAATAAAAAACTTTTTTTCAATCTTCTTAAAATATTATAGTATTTTTGTAAAATCTTTGTGAATTTGAATATTTTAAAAAAAAGCCGAATAAGAAATTCTATGTAGTTAAATAACATAGTAGACGAGGCATTTGTGTTGAACACCTAAAATAAATTACTAAGGGTTAGGGCAACCTCCTCCACCTCTCCATCTACACACACTTTTGTGTTTCTTGGGCACACTAATCATAACCAATACATAGATAAGATACACAAAATGCCTTCACAAAACACTCCATCTGGCTCACATGATGCTGAGCACAACGGTGAGATTCTTCCGAATAACAAAATGAGATTGTCCAATACCAGCCTAATAAACAATATTCTGGTTAGTATATTACATATGCTTTAGGATATTTGCTTGATTCACTCAATATTTGTTTATTTTGATTTGTGTCATGGTTTAAAGATATACATGTTATCATTTACACAGGCACATAGTTTTGCTTGTTTTGTATTGTGATGGTTGTTTTTTTCAGATTCACATGGAAGTGCGGCTATTTGCGGTGACACTGATGACTATGCATTCTTCTTTATATATTTATATTTAATTTTTTCTCACGGTCTTCTTGACTTTCAAGTACTTTGTTTGTTAGTTTTCAAAATTATTGCTAATGCACTCTTTGGAATTAGTTCTTGGCCTTTAATTGAAATGTATATATATGTTTTCCAATATTTGTAATTATTTAAATTTGTAAATTTACTAAATTTTGTTCCTATTACCACAACTTGTTTGGATATGTAATTATAGGCTATGACTATCAATTTTTGGGGTTTTTATATCCATTTGATGGGTTTATGTTTTTTAGTAAAAAGGTGATCTGGGTATTATTTTTCTGCTCTTATTATTTTCTTTAATCTACTGTTTTACACTTGATATACCTAATGGATAAGTATTTGAAGATGCAATACATGTTTTTTTGTCAACTTTAGTTGAATTAGTTTCCAAGTGGGCAAGAGACGAGGATTTTGAAGCTCACAGACTTTGTGGCAAAGTAAAGATGATGTTAATTGAATCATTAAAAAGTGGCAAATGAGCAAAAGAGTTAGAAATGATCGAACTTCATACAGAAAATCTGTCCATATTGGGTGATTCCTATTTCTCACCATCCTTTTAATTTGTATCTTGTCGAGTAAAATTATAGTCTAACCCTTAATGAAGTCTTAACATCAAGCAATATGAGACATAATAAAGTTATGTCTTTCGAATATCAGTTATAAATGTTTAATGTTGTTGAAGACATAATAAACATTTATATTTCATGTTAACAATTATAAATGTTCATGAATGTTTGTGCAGCATATGGTCTTCTCTATGTTGTGTTTAACTACAAAAATATATGGCCTTCTATATATGTATGGCTGTAGTTTTTTATCAACCGTGTTTTGAGGTGTTCTTTATAGTGGGGTGTCAAAGTCTATGTTGAACACATGTGTCATGTCTATCTTTAAATCAGTGCCATGCAAAGGACGTTTTATCACTTGCTTTTAACATATAAACTTTTCATGTATATTGGTATTGACCTTATTTTTTGTGGCATTTTGTTACGTCACTACTAGAAAAATTAGCATTAGACATCGCACGTTAGACATGAGTTAGAAAAGTCACTGATGTTAAAAGCGTTTTTTACATCACATAAAAAATAAGTGATGTCTTTTTGGTATGTTTCACCTTTTCAGTATAGCAATGTCTAAGTTGTTCTTTTAAAAACTACGTTACATTAGTTAACATATAAACCGATGTCCAATTCACTTTTAACATCGGTTGATATATAAACCTATGTCTAAGCTCAATTTTAAAAAATTAGAGCCCGTTGCTTCTCCCTTTTGCCCCCCGCCCTTAGCCAAATATTTTCCTTTCCCCCTTAGTATATTTCCCCCTCCCGCCTATCACTCATTTACTTTAATAAGATTTTAACATAAAATTGAAAATAAATCAAAATCAAAATGAAAACAAAAAATTACAAAACAAAACGGGTTTTGCATATTCAGACAGAACACTCACCTCATTCCCCCTTTCTCTCGACTGCTCAAAGCTAAACCTAGAACTCTCAAATGTATTCAATTTCTGATTACACCTCCAATCTTCAATTAAAACTCTCAATTTCTTGAACTCATCTCTTACTTTCTTATTGTCTTTCTTTCAAATTTTCTTTTTTCTCATTTGTTTCAATTTTTATGACAGATTCGAAGATTAAAGTGTGAAGTGTGTTCATTGAAGTTTAAGATGAGGAGTAGAGTTTGTTGGAGCTTAAATCTTGGAGCTAAGGGTTTGTTAAGGCTTAAAGCTCGGCGCTTGGAGTTAAGTTGGATTTTGGGCATCAGAGTTAGTTTTTTGGAATTTTGGATCTTGCGTTGTTAGGTATATCCTTCTTTACATATTTGTTTATATTTGTTTGGGCTGCATGTATATATTTGTGTAGTTATATGTATGCATGTGAAATTGAAATGTGTAGTTGTTACATGTGTAGTTGTATGTGTACTTATTTGTCTAAAACTGTTTACAAATTGTCCTCTTAGAAATTTTTGAAGTTAAAATATAAATTTACATGTAATAACAAGTGCTTGTATATATTTGTGTTTGTGTAGTCTGTAAATATATAGAGGTATAATATGTTTCATATTGTTTATTTTAGGTCTAAATTAGAGATTACAAAAGCCACTGAACGCCATCGAAGGAGGTGTTTGGGGCTTGTCGTTGTAAGTAGCATGGTTTATGTGTGAATACTCGATGAAATCTTAAGACTGAGATATTGTTTCAACATTTTTTTCCTAATTAGAGGGAATATAGGAATTTTATATTGATTATACTAGGTAGTAAATGTACTATAATATATAGTAAATTAGAGTAAATATAAACGTATTCAGTAGTACTTGCTTACTTGTAATAAGAGTAAATATGTATAAAATATAAATGAATTATGACTTGTAAATATGGGCAGGTATGATGATTACCTAGAGTGTACTCTCGCATTAACAACATTAACATATAGTACTTGTATGTATAAAGTATAAATGAATTATGAGTTCTAAATATGGGCAGGTGTATGTAATAAGTGCATTTAATATAGTACTAGTAATTGTATATAATCTTCGTTACCATGTAAGTTAATACTTTCAGGTAGTTTGAGAATAACATGGACAAATCTTGGATTTTCAAAGATAGGGACACACTTGACTATGAAATCGGGGTGGAAGAGTTTTTGATATTTTGCCGAGGAAAATGCTAGTTATCCTAAGAAAATCCCCTGTCTGGGGTACCTTGATTGGATTTGGCATACACAAGGGTCTTCAAGTAGGTCATCAGTTAAAGGCAATGCTCTGACCCCTGCATCTACGCTTGCCCCTGCATCTACGTCTGCCCGCACACCGATACCTTCCCCTGGCCTTGCATCAGAAATAGTTAATGTTTGTGATGCTGCATATAATTCGAGTGAGTACAATAATGAGTCGTATAAGTTTAGGAGGTTTTTGGCTGATGCTGAATAACCTTTGTATGAGGGTAGTGAATGTACCAAGTTGGAGTCGATGCTAAAATTGCACAATTGGAAAGCTAGGTTCGGAATTAGTGATAGTGCCTTTAACGATTTACTGTCTACCGTTGGCTCTCTCCTTCCTAAGGACAACGTGATGCCACCTAATGCATATGAAGCCAAGAAAACCTTATCCGACTTGGGCCTAGAATACATAAAATATCACTCATGTCCAAACAATTGCATACTGTATCGGGGGTAAATGTTGATGCTTCCGAGTGTCCTAAGTATCGTTTATCTCGCTGGAAGTTAGGAAAGGATGGTAAAGTAAGGATTAATATTCCTGCTAAAGTAATGTGGTATTTTACAATTATACCGAGATTCAAACGGATGTTTAAATCTCCTTCTACATCAAAACTAATGACCTGGCACTCAAAGCAGCGAATAGAAGACCAAAAGATGCGGCATCCAGCCGACTCTCCTTCTTGGAGAAATATCGACTACAGGTGGCCTGCCTTCAGTAGTGATGCAAGAAATATTTGTTTGGTGTTGTCTGCAGATGGTATGAACCCGCATACTAATGGTCTAACTAATAGATACTCTTGCTGACCAATAGGATTAGTGACTTATAATCTTCCTCCATGGTTATGCATGAAGAGGAAATTTATGATGCTAACAATTTTAGTTTTCGGTCCACATGAGCCTGGCAATGATGTTAATTTTTTAATTCAATTCAATTCAGTTCTAATTTTAATATTTTTATGAGGATGTTCATTCAGTTCTGATTTATATGTTAACATTCTCATGACAGGAGAATTTACTGGAGCTGCAAAGTAAGGGGTAATTCACTCCTTCTGGGTGTCAAGATATGTTAACTACGGCCTTGCAAACTCCCGAACATTCGGGGAGGGTTCGAGGAGTTGGACGCTTTGTTAGCCCATCAATTAATTTACCAAATAGAAAAAAAAGTAGAATAACCAAAGCTGAGCTGTTGGCCCGGGATCATGAGAGGGATGCAGAGTTGGAGAAGTTCAAGCTAGAGATGGCGAAGGAAATGGAGAAGACAAGGCAGGAGTTGGCTGACCTGAAGGGCTTGCTCAATAAAGCAAATTTTCATCTCCTCTGGTTTCGGATAAATCAAGTTGTGATGCAAGTGGTGTCAAAGAAGCCAAGGCAGGGGTGGCGAAAGACCTGGAACCACTTATGGTTGATGATCAAATGGATCCTTTTCCACCAGAGAACAAGGAAAAATAACAAGCACATTTATTTAATTTTGCTCAATATTATTCAAGCATTCGTCATAGTTACTCGTTAAATATATATATGTGTGTAGGCTGTTCCACGAAAATGTGAATTGGCTATGGGCACAATAGAAAATAAGGTGGCATTTGGCTTATTGTTTGACGATGATGACATCAACAAATCTATTCACAGATTGCCAGTGCAGCCTGGTTGTGCTCGTGTCTCAGTGGATGGGCCAATCTAAGGACAAGCCAAGATTCCTGTTCCGGTAATCAATGAGATTGAAACAGTAGAGCAGGCTGTTGGCTCCTACGTCTCATGGCCCCACGACTTAATCATATTCCTAGATGCCCCTGCTACCGCAGTATATATTTTTACATCTATGTTTTATTGGATCTCGCACTATTATATTAACTCTATATTTTTTTAATAAATTTGATAATATTTTCAGAAAAGTAAAAGGAAAGGGAAGGATTCTTTAACTAATTTGCATAAGGTTCAGTCCTTATTTGAGAATATGGAAATCAATAAAAATGTTCTGAAGCGCTTTCGGTTGTTGTATAAATATGCAACGACATTCATGAAGTCCACTGGAAACTCCATTCAAATCCCGTGCGATGCGGGGGTGTTTGGTGTTGAGAAATGAATTTTTATTTTGCATGAAAACATAATTGCTTTGTTTGAGTTTAAAATGATTGGCCAAGCAGCAATTTCTGCATACATGCCATGAGTAGTATAATTTTTTTAATTATTGTCTTGTCTTCTTGTCGATAATTTCTGCATTTATATTCTTATTTTTTTATAATTTTATTTTTTCTGCAATGCAGGTACTTGCATTGCATGGTTTGTGAAAATGAAAATTTGGAGCAATTTGCTTTCTGTGATCCCGGAGTCTCGTTTACCTTGAACATCAATTTTGAAGATAATTTGGTTAGTCAATTTAAAGAGGGTAATCCTGACCGTCTCCTTTTTATGCCACATAATAGCAAGTAAGTACATAAAAAATGTCTCTAGATTTATTATAAATCGCTTTTTTATTTATTTATAAGCATGAAAATCAAAATGATATAATTCTGATATTAATTATGTTTATTATAAATATTTATAAAAAAATAGCTTCCATTAGATATTGGTTGTGATTTGGGCGGGCGAGGTTTTCATACTCAATCCTCTGTCTTGTTCAACTACCTTTCCCGAGTTGAAAAAAGCAATATCAAGCTATTTGAATTTAATTTCGAGTGATTATTTTCATTATTGAGATATCAATCAATTTGTGTGATTGATACTGCTAAGATGACAGGGCTGTGATTGCTTTCTATGTTCAGGACGGAAGGGGAAATAAAGCATGGACTATCATATATATTAGAGTAAGAACCAGGGGCATTAATTTACTTATTAGTCAGAGTTTTTTCGGTTAGATATGTGCATTAATTTACTTATTAATTGGTCCGAGTTTTTTTGATTAAATAGTGATGCCCCAAACAGCCCGGTGGAACTGAATGCGGCTAGGTTGTTATATGGTATATGAAAGAAATTGCCATGGATAATAAAATGATATTTGTCAAAAAGGTATATTTTTTTGCTTAATTCATTCTTGATATAATTGGTGTACATATAATTTTTGGAAGAATTCATTGTTACTAATTCCTGTGTGTTACACTTTTCAGTGGTCGACGAAGAATCGAAAGATTACTGTTCCCAAGGCTGAGCTGGACGAGGCTCGATGTGAGACTCTTAGGCATATCGAGTCCTTCTTATAAAAAGGCCTAATATGCAGCTCCTTTATGTGGACTGAATTTGTAAGAGCTACTAGTGGTTTTTGTTGATAAATGGGGGAACTTTAGTTGGTAAATTTCTATTTGGGATGAACTATGTAAATGATCGATGGTGGAAATATCTAGTATTTAGTTTTGCGGTTATGTAGTTTATTTGGATTATGTAGTTTGGTTGGTGGTGGATATATGTACGTACTTGGTATAATCTATGGTAAATGAATGAATGTATGTTTGGTTTTGCGTTTGTTTTTACGTTTGTTTTGGTTAGGTAAGTTTTGGAATGGTAATATGGCAGTTGGTATATTTTTGGATGACTCTTGTTTGGGTTTTGGGCATTTGATTGAAATATGGGATTCATGAATAAAAAAAATAAACAAACATCACTTCATGAACAAAATAACTGATGTGAAATGTAGTCAAATAAGACATTTCATACAATAAAGTGATGTCATAAACAGGCACACATATTATCTAACAAGAAATGAATTATGTAAAACAATATAATAGATATCACATTTTGAAAGAACTGATGTTAAACACACACAAAGACATCGGTTTCATTGAAAAAAGAAAGGTACGACACCACTTTTGATAAAAGACTGATGTAAAATGTTAAGTTACACATCAGTTTAACATGTTTTTCGATGTTAATGTATCATATTACACTTATATGTGATAAGTTTAAAATGATATACATGACATATGCATGAATAACTGAAACCATAGTGAAGGTATACACTGAAGAAAAATACATCACATTGTTAAGGAAAAGGATGTCTAAACTATGTATAAACATGGGCTAATAAGCGATGTGTAATGTACCTACCTTTCTCATCGCATGCAAAGACATCGCCCCGATTTTAAATAGACATCGCCTAATAAGCGATGTCTATTGACAAATTTCTAGTAGTGCATGCTTATAATTTCTATCATTTAGAGATACAGTTTCATAAAAAGGATCTTTTATCACATGTTTTTAACATATAAACTTTTCATGTATATTGGTATTGGTGGCATTTTGTTACATATTTATGATTTCTATCATTTACACATACATCAGTGTACCATTGGCCGATATACGCAAGGAACTACAATGTCCAATTTGTTTAGGTATTGTCCACATCTTTAACTGAATTAAAATATTATTTTTCATTAGAAATTTGATTTAGAAGGTCCATTCTTATTGTACTAGTGGTATGGTTATGTGGAATATATTGTGAGCATGCAGGTTATATTTTGTATCTAGTAATGATTTTCAACTAATATATCATAGTAGAAACTATTACAAATATAGATACATACCATTATAATTAATTTTTTAAATAAATATTTCAAAAACATTTGTTTCTATAGATGTCAAAATAATCCATTAGAAACATGGAAGATGGGGCATATTATCATGAAAGACAACGTTGTTGCGAATGGTATATATACCTACTCTCCGATTACATATAAGTTATTTCCGTCAAGATCCTTTTGATATGAAAAACCAGCTTTGAAAATATGAAAAAGTTTAATTACCCAAGAGCACGCTAGTTTATTATTTGAGAATTATCTTGCCACTTTTTGCAATATGTAAATGATTCTTCCACATGTTATGTGAACGAAAACAACCTCATGCCTATTATTGTTGGATGGTTCCTATTATAATAATTTGGTTCTTAACATTTATAACATTATTACGTTCAATAGTTTATTTATTATTATAGTTTAGTTTTGGTGTCGGGATATTTTTAAAAATTGGCAATAATTATTATATAGGAACTGTAATGGAGAACAACCTCATTATAATATATTTATAATTTTTTCTTCTCTCTTAAGAATATATTATTAATAATTATACATATGATTATACTGGTGAACAATTACAATAAAGTTAAACTGAAAAGATCTAAGAGTTGAAAATAAAAAATAAAATTTGCATTCTCAAAATAATAATAGAAGTGTGTGGCTACATGTTATCACATTTTTCTTGGTACACATATATTATCTTTAGAATTATTCAAAGAATTTTCTAGTGAGTTAATTATATTCTTGGAGTCATTTAACATTCAAGTTAATGTATATATAATTTTTTTTGTAAAGCCTTGTAGGTACCAACTCATTTTTCAAGTAATACTAATTAAATACAAAATAGTAATTAAATACAAAATAGTTCTTCTCCCCATTTTTGAGGTGTGTGAATTTAAGTAAAGATCATTTCTTCTATAAAATGGTGTTAAAAGCTAAATGTCTTGTCTTGAGAGAAGATTTGTAGTTTTTCAAACAAGAATGAGAGTAGGGAGAATGTGATTTCTCAATGCCAAAATGCTAAAACTCTCCTAAGTTAATTATGAGAATTGATGCATTTTAATGAAGGTAAACCTTTAAGATAATGATTTTTGGGGTTTTGTGGGTAATGGATTGGTGTGTTCCAAAAAGAAGCAAATTTAAATCAAGTTGAAAGAGATATATTACAAGCTAAACAAGTATGAAAAGGAGATCATGTCATCAATGCTTAGATTATTCTACTTTAGAAATACTTCTTTAGAAATCCAGTTACAAATATTTTATGGCGGGTTTGAGACTTTAAAAATAAAAGAATTTTGAATTAGATCTCAAATTAGTTTTTAATGAACATTATAAAATAAATGAAAAATAATAAATGAGAGGTAAATGCTAACATTAGGGTAAAAAAGTCATGGTTCTCTTAAGTGAAAGTTTGATTATAAAGTTGCGTTCATCATATGGCTTCTAGTAGACGAGGCTACACATTTATGTAAAATGATAATTGATGACTTCATCATATTGCTTATATTCACCGAAGAAAAATTATTGAGGAATAAGCCAGTTGTACAAGCCTTGCAAGAAAAAATATCTTTGAAAGAAAATGATGGAAGATATATAATAGGAGTCGAATAAAGTTAAGATTCATTGAAAATAAATAAAGGGAAAAAAACGTGCAACAAGGAGATGAAATAACTGAAGAGAAATGTTGTGATCACGATTATATTCTTAAACATGAGAAACAGAGTGAAGATGAAACATTGAAAAAATCCAAAAAGGTGTGTCAATCCCATTTACTTACTTATTTCGGCTTATAAGCATAAACTAATTTACACTTAAAATTTAATTTTGTAATTGTATGTTGACACAACCTCGTGCTCGCGTAAAAACTCCGTCACAAGAAAACGGTTTACCATAACTCAAAAGGAAGCCAAAAAAAAGTCCTTATAGAACGTGCACCACCATGTACCATTCAATTACCATAACTTCAAGGACGAGGAACGATGCTTACATATAATAATATGAGGAAACAGTAGAAGAAAGATAAAGAAAATGGTGGTACAAGTGGAAGCGACACTGCCAATCAAGGAAATGAAGATGAGTTTCCATTTTTTGAAAATGAAGATGTCGAAGGTATATAATTGTACTATTAAAAATGAGAAGGCAAAAGTCACACACATTGTTCTTTATTTGATAGCACTAATTTTAGTTGCATTGATTGGACTTTAATTAATGATATTATTCAACTATCATAGCATTGATATCATTGATAGCATTTTTTGGGAATGATGAGGAGGTGTGTATCACTAACTTACAAAAATTGGGCTCATGTTCCTAAGACATTCAAGAAGACTCTGTGGAATTATATAAAGGTATTGTATTAATTATTCTGTTGTTTAAATAAATAAATTACAATTCAGATACACTAGCATTTCTTATTAATTCTTTTCCTTTTTTCTTCAATTTTATTTTTAAGCAACGATACATTATTCTCGACCAGTTGGAAAAGTATTATATCCCGTCAATTCATGATTTCTGGAGGGATGCAAGTATCGCACTAAAAAGATTCATTATATGATTTATAAAACTGATCAAGAGAGGCTCGAGCACATGACATATGATATTCCACTAGAGGAATTCAAAGTCTTGCTTATGTACTAGTCAGATTAAGATGTTGAAGTAAAATTTGAAAATTGATGTCATTAAGTTGTCCATCCTATGGTATGAATTTTTATGCGGAATAATGAAGTGATCATTTTCTTGTTATTGTAGGAAAAGACTGAGAATAATACTGAAAGTCGTAAATCGTATACGGACACAACCACAAAGCTCCTATAAAACCTAGGGCAAAGTCTTAGATGGATAAAGTCCATACTAGGTCAGTTGACAAATGAGTTGTCATAAAAATGAATTACAAGTTCTAACCTGTAGTAGATGATGATACAATTAGAGCTGAGCTCGAAAGTTTTTTGGGAACGCTGACGAGGTGTGTATCTCTAACTTACAAAAATTGGGCTCAAGTTCCTAAGACATTGAAGAAGAATCTGTGGACTTATGTAAAGGTATTGTATTAATTATTCTGATATTTAAATAAATAAATAATAATTCAGATACACTAACATTACTTATTAATTCTTTTGCTTTTTTTCTTGAATTTTGTTTTTAAGCAACAATACATCATGATTTCTGGAGGGATGCAAGTGTCGCACTAAAAAGATTCATTATCTGGTTTATAAAACTGATCAAAAGAGGCTGGAACACAGGACATATGATATCCACTGGAGGAATTCAAAGTGTTGCTTATGTACTAGTCCGATGAAGATGTTCAAGTAAAATTTGAAAATTGATGTCATTAAGTTGTCCATCCTATGGTATGAATTTTTGTACGGAATAATGAAGTGATCATATTTTTGTTATTGTAGAAAAATGCTGAGAATGATACTGAAAGTTGTAAATCGTATATGGACAGAACCACAAAGCTCCTTTTAGACCTAGGGGAAAGTCTAAGATGGATAAAGTCCATACTAGGTCAGTTGACAAATGAGTTATCATAAAAATGAATCACAAGTTCCAGCCTGTAGTAGATGATGATACAATTAGAGCTCAGCTGGGAAGTTTTTTGTGAACGCTGAGGAGGCGTGTATCTATAACTTACAAAAATTGGGTTCATGTTCCTACGACATTGAAGAAGACTCTCTGGAATTTTGTAATGATATTTTATTAATTATTCTTATATTTAAATAAATAAATAACAATTCAGATACACTAACATTTCTTATTAATTCTTTTGCTTTTTTCTTGAATTTTGTTTTTAAGCAACAATACATTATTCCCGACGAGTTGGAAAAGTATTGTATCCAGTCAGTTCGTGATTTCTGGAGGGATGCAAGTGTCGCACTAGAAAGATTCATTATCTGATTTATAAAACTGATCAAGAGAGGCTGGAACACAGGACTTATGGTATTCCACTGGAGGAATTCAAAGTGTTGCTTATGTACTAGTCAGATGAAGATGTTCAAGTAAAATTTGAAAATTAATGCCATTAAGTTGTCCATCCTATGGTATAAATTTTTATGCGGAATAATGAAGTGATCATTTTCTTGTTATTGTAGAAAAAGACTGAGAATATACTGAAAGTCGTAAATCGTATACGGACACAACCACAAAGCTCCTATAAAACCTAGGTGAAAGTCTAAGATGGATAAATTCCATACTTGGTCAGTTGACAAATGAGTTGTCATAAAAATGAATCACAAGTTCCAACCTGTAGCATATGATGATACAATTAGAACTGAGCTCGAAAGTTTTTTGGGAACGCTGACGAGGTGTGTATCTCTAACTTACAAAAATTTGGCTCAAATTCCTAAGACATTGAAGAAGACTCTGTGGAATTATGTAAAGGTATGGTATTAATTATTCTGATATTTAAATAAATAAATAACAATTCAGATACACTAATATTTCTTATTTTCTTTTCTCTTATCTTGAATTTTATTTTTAAGCAACAATACATTATTCTCGACCAGTTGGTAAGTATTGTATCCAGTCAGTTCGTGATTTCTGGAGGGATGCAAGTGTCGCACTAAAAACATTCATTATCTAGTTTATAAAACTGATCAAAAGAGGCTGGAACATAGGACATATGATATCCACTGGAGGAATTCAAAGAGTTGCTTATGTACTAGTCAGATGATGATGTTCAAGTAAAATTTAAAAATTGATGTCATTAAGTTGTCCATCCTATGGTATGAATTTTTATACGGAATAATGAAATGATCATATTTTTTTATTGTAGAAAAATTATGAGAATGATAGTGAAAGTTGTAAATCGTACACCGACACAACCACAAAGCTCCTTTTAGACCTAGGGGAAAGTCTAAGATGGATAAAGTCCATACTAGGTCAGTTGACGAATGAGTTATCATAAAAATGAATCACAAGTTCCAACCTATAGCGGATGATGATAAAATTAGAGCTGAGCTGGGAAGTTTTTTGGGAACGCTGAGGAGGCGTGTATCTCTAACTTACAAAAATTGGGCTCAAGTTCCTAAGACATTGAAGAAGACTCTGTGGAATTTTGTAAAGATATTTTATTAATTATTCTTATATTTATATAAATAAATAACAATTCAGATACACTAACATTTCTTATTAATTCTTTTGCTTTCTTCTTGAATTTTATTTTTAAGCAACAATACATTATTCTCGACCAGTTGGAAAAGTATTGTATCCATTCAGTTCATGATTTCTGGAGGGATGCAACTTTCGCACTAAAAAGATTCAATATCTGATTTATAAAACTAATCAAGAGAGGCTGGAACACAGGACATATGATATTCCACTGGAGGAATTTAAAGTGTTGCTTATGTACTAGTCAGATGAAGATGTTCAAGTAAAATTTGAAAATTTATGTCAGTAAGTTGTCCATCCTATGATATGAATTTTTTTGCGGAATAATGAAGTGATCACTTTCTTGTTATTGTAGAAAAAGGATGAGAATAATACTGAAAGTTGTAAATCGTATACGGACACAACCACAAAACTCCCATAAGACCTAGGGAAAAGTCTAAGATGGATAAAGTCCATACTAGGTCAGTTGACAAATGAGTTGTCATAAAAATGAATGACAAGTTCAAACATGTAGCAGATGATGATATAATTAGAGCTGAGCTGGGAAGTTTTTTGAGAACGCTGAGGAGGTGTGTATCTCTAACTTACAAAAATGGGGCTCATGTTCCTAACACATTGAAGAAGACTCTATGGAATTATGTAAAGGTATTGTATTAATTATTCTGATATTTAAATAAATAAATTACAATTCAGATACACAAACATTTCTTATTAATTCTTTTGATTTGTTCTTGAATAATATTTTTAAGCAACAATACATTATTCTCGACCAGATGGAAAAGTATTGTATCCGGACTATTCGTATTGAATTCATGCAAAATTGACTTAATTCGGGTTTTGGATCCTTTTTTCCTTTCAATACTAAGACACATGATGAAATTTCCTTTATCAAGTTACTTTTTCTAACCAATCACGCGGTTACTTTCAATTATAGTACTCATAGTTATACATATGTTATAAAGTGTGTTGAAATTGTCAACATGTATTGGCCCATACAATCAGATGCAGCCGTTTTTGTTAAAACTCGCAAGCAAAAAGTCGGACACAAGTACAAGTCTAATACTGCGGTGATGAACTACAGACTTGAAACCATATAATATTTTACTCAATCATATAGAAACCTATTACTTAACGTAGTATCGTATGTTATAAATTGTTCCTGGTTTATTTTTCAGGGAAAGATTGAAAAAGCACTGACTGGAGAGGACGACGAAAGTAATGTCGAAGATCTTGTTACTGATGATAAATTGCATAGCCCTTCTTGGCTTATTGGGAGATAAGTGAAGTCCATAGATAATTTAACCCATGCTCCCACAGACACATACATCGAGAGTTAATAACTCAAATCAAGCAAAATCTCGAAGTTGAATTTGAACCCATGA
The DNA here is from genome assembly GCF_009905375.1 of Apium graveolens. Taxonomy (NCBI): domain Eukaryota; kingdom Viridiplantae; phylum Streptophyta; class Magnoliopsida; order Apiales; family Apiaceae; genus Apium; species Apium graveolens. The sequence continues at coordinate 52,255,758 of NC_133653.1, forward strand.
TAAAGAAGGATGTCACTGTAGAGGTAAAAAAACTGTACAGAAAGCAATAGATTCAAAGTTGGCATAAGTTTTTAAAATGTTGAGCGAGGATAATCTAACTTTGTAAATTAATTTAGGAGATCTTTGTGCGACCATTTCTAGCGACGACGATAATGGTGCACCTTTAACCAGGGATTCAATTGGCTTAGGCAGATATTGTAGTTAAATAGATAGTACATTGTGTGGTCTTTTAGTACTTTATATCTATTAGATATTTGCTTGCAATTTCGCTAGGACCCTTATTTACTTTCGTTCTGAAGAATGGTACATGTGTCATCTTTAGATGCTTTGGTATTGGTGCATGCACGTATATTAATATCATATTTGCAAATATGATCTAAACAATGTAGTTCATCAGTACTGGTGATATTGTATTGTGTTTTTGTTGACTTTGATTAGGAAAATATATAGAACTGGGCATTGATATATGTAAAAGTACATTTCAAAATTGACCATTGTGTAAGTGTTGCAGTAGGTATTTAAAATTGTCGCAAATATTGTATATTTTTTTTAATCTTTAATAAAGTGTTGGTATTTATGGTAGTGTTACAAACTAAAAGGGCAAGAAGGGGATCAAGGTGGGAGTCCCATCGCATATCAGTTTGACCCACATGTTGGTAGGACCAACCTGTTAGTGGGACCGACCAGTTAGTGGACCCCACATGACAGTGGGTCCCACACGTAGGTGGTCCCCACATGTCAGTGGGACTCACCTCTCCACGTGTCAGAGCCACGTGTCAAGCTATGTGAAAGTCCGCATGACAATCCACCAGTCATGTAGGCCAAATGTTTTTTGCAAAATTACAGTTTTTGGCAACATAATTTCTGGTGTTACCCTAACTGAGGAAATATTTCCTTTGAACCCTAAGGCAACATAACAAATACTAACATCAGAAAAGTGTTGCAGTTACCATTTTTCTTAATCTTTTACAACACTTTTTGGGCCTCTTACAACTTATTTGGGTTGTTACAGAATAAGAGTAATCACATCATTTATATATTAAAGTCGACAATTAATGTGTACCAAATTGCTAGTTTTTTTAGTTTGACATGTGGCGGATTTTTGGGTCTGGTAAGCTTTCTGTTATGAGCTGGGATGTTATATATGGTATCAGAGTCGACTCACGAAAGTTTGATGTGTCAAGTTTCTAGAGGCGGGGAGATGAGAACTGGTGGTATTATCCCATAATGGATATAGATCCGGAGGTTAGGACATGAATCTAACCGGTATTATCCCATAATGGCTAGAGAGGCAACGATTCAGACGTATCGGCTGTTTATTCAGGCCCGACGAGGACGTCAAGAGTTTAAGTAGGGGAGTTTGTCACACCCACTAATACAAAACTGCCATATAGGTCTCCTTATTTGTATTTGTTTTACCCTCCACGTATATAACAAAAAAAAAGCTTCACATGATTCTATCATTTCTTAACAGACATATAAATTTTTTTCATGCATATGTTAAACATCATTTACGACTGTGCTTTCTTCGTGATGTATAAAAGTTAAATTATATGTGTCTGTTTAATTAGAACGGACATATAAAGTTTCTTTGAAAATAATAAAATTAATTTAAAATTGAATATACCCAGATGGGTAGACCCTATGTTAATACTCCTCTCTATCGATGGAACTCGCTGTAAGCAGTTACAACTAGGTCTCCTAACACGATTAAAAACCTAATTAAACAACATTCATCTATAAGCTATTTATGTCTCAACCTTGTTTTATTTATTTTTCCAAACTTCATTGTATGTAATTTTGTAAGTATGATTATGTTTATTTATGTATCGTGTCTATTGAAGGGTTTTTAGTCATAAAACGTAATGGAAACTGTAATTAAAAATCGTAAAAACCAAAATTTCTGAAACCCTATGCGGGATCCATATGGAAAATAGATATGTAATTTGTAGATTGGATTATTTACCTTAAAAAGATTTACAAATTGGTTGACTAATGGAGATCCAAAAAAATTTCAATCACCACGAATCCCACTTTCATGATCTACCTTCTATGGGTATCCACACGAACACTTGAACTCAAGGATCAGATATGTACTAGCACAAAGTCATTTAATCTTCCTCTCTCTCCATATATTCTCTTGGTGGCTAGGATTTTTTTAATAAAAGTCTTGTGTTAAAAATCAACTACAAGAGCTATTATATTGAGAGTAGAAAAAATAATTATAACACTTAAGTTATTAGGAGTTATTATTAATTTGAAATTTCTGGTTGTATAATAATTAAGTCTTACTTAATTATTTAACAATTGAATTTCACAATTAATATTAGTAAATTGGAATATCATTATTTATCTAATTAATTAAGTCAACCTTATTAATGTTATAAATAATTTGAATTACTTTAATTTAATTTAAATCCAATTTCAATTAGATAATCCTTCAAACATTCCTTGTGTGTGACGTATAAGTTATTATTACGTTGACAACGGATTTTAAATCTAATTTAAAATCGTAAATAAAGACTGGCAACTAGTAATACATGGTTGTTATCCAAGTAATATTAATTAAATCGGTGATCAATTAAACCTTTCATGAATAATGTGCAATGTAATATAATCTTTTTAACCAAATTTTATAGATTAAACAAGAGGCATGTTAATATGTCATCCTCATCAAAGTTTAATTCAGGTTTCCTTCATCAATGATTAGACTATCGTATCAAATCAACATTTGAGCCTGACCACGCATTTCATAGTCCAGCTCACAAAAAAGGCCAGTAATATTACTCTTATAATAAAAAGGTTAAATTCATTCAAGATCATTCTTATTTCTCATACTATTTATAGTGTACCCGAAATACACTTTTCTTATTACCCGGTTAAATGTAACTTTTAATATAATCAAAGTACATTAATTATCATATAGAAATTTAGTAATTTCAAGTCTAAGGACCATTACATCCTTATCACTGTGAGAATTACTTATGACACAACAAACATGTAAAATATCATATTGGGTTTGTCGAGAACCATTTACATTTCACTATAAGAAAAGCAGCTTCATACAACGGTCCATACACAACTGTTAAAAAAACTGTCATCCTAAAAAAATTACAATGATGGTTTTATTTCATAAAAAAACCTGTTGTGTGAACTAAAAACAAATAACAGTTATCCATCTTTTTTTGCAAACTATTGTCTATACGGTATCCTACCAGCAAGTTAGACAACAGTTTTAAAGCGCACAGTTGTTCTCAAAAACCGTTGCTATTATGGTACATTATAGTTATTAAAGGCAACGGTTTTAAACGTTATACTGTGTAAAAAAGAGAACTGTTACTCAGAAGTGTTGCCTTATATAACATCAAACAACATCATAAAAACAGTTGTGTTAAATTGTACTTTTAGAATTTCAATGGGAACCACTAATGAGGTGGCATCATGTGATATGTGGTAAAACTTTTACCAGGATTGCTGAGGTGGGGAAATAAGAGCCCTTGATTGTAATGACTTTAGATATCAGTGACTAGATTTAGAAATAACTAATTCTCTTACACAACAATTTAATGTTAAATAAAATATTGTCTTAGTTAATCTCATACAATAATTTTATAATAGAAACCATTCTCCATAGACCTCATTTTAGAACCTTCTAGAAGATTTGTTAAGGGTTCTCGTAATGCATTATGTTTATTAAACTAAACAAATGTTTTATTCATAAACCTGTTGTTGTTAAGTATTGAGACAATGTTTCAAGGTTTCAAAGAGTTGTCTTTTTCATATTTAAACAAGTATTGATAAGGTGGCATAAAAACAGTTATCTCAAATAGTTCTTTTAGAATTTTAATGGGCACCACTAATGAGGTGGCACCATATTATAAGGGGTAAACCTTTCACGTGGATTGCTCAGGTGGGAAAATGAGAGCCCTTGATTGAAATGATATTAGATATATGCGGTTGGATATAAAAATAGCTAATGCCCTAATACAATGGTTTAATGTTAAATAAAGTATTGTATTATTTAATCTTATACAATAGTTTTTATTAAAAACCATTATCCATGGACCTCTTGTAGAACCTTTTTAAGTTTTGGTTCTCGTACAACTATTATATTACAAAACCGTTGTACGAATGTCTTACCACAATGGTGCTTGAAGTAATTGTTGTAAAAAGTACTATTACGTATAACAAAAGATTCGTTCCCAATTAACGAGATAATTGTTTTAATAATTTTTTCGACGATCCAACAATATAGATGTTAATATATTTTGATTTTAGTCATTAGAAAATATTAATAAAAAATTCAAATTCATCTTGAAAGTCAGGATTATAAAAGTCAAGAAAAGTCCTAGTCCCATGAATGAGATATTTTTGACGATCCAACCATAAGGATGTTAAAATATATCAAATTTAGTCATAAGAAAAAATTATATAAAAAATCAAATTCATCTTGCATGTGAGGAATATAAAAGTCATAAAAAGTCCTCTTCCCGATAAGGATATTTGTTCCTGTTTAACCAAATTTTTTTAAATAATTTTTTTGACGATCTAACCGTACGAATGTTAAGGTATATCGATTTTTTTCATAAGAAAAAATTATTATAAAAATTCAAATTGATCTTGCTTGTTAAGAATAGAAAAATCTAGAAAAACTCCAACTCCCAAACAAGGGATTTATTCCCGATCAATAAAATAATTTTTTTAAATGATTGTTTTGATGATGCAAATGTATAGCTGTTAAGATATGTTGATTTTAGTAATAAAAAATTATAAAAAAAACTTTAAAATTCATCTTCCATGACAGGAGTAGAAAAATCTAGAAAATGTCGAACTCCCAAGAACGGAATTTGTTCCCGATCAACCAAATAATTTTTAAAATGTATTTTTAACGATCCAACTCTATAGATGTTAAGATATATCTATTTTAGTCATAAAAAAATTACAAAAATATTTCTTATTCATATTGCATGACATGAATAGAAAAATCTAGAAAATGTCCAACTCTCAAACACATGTTTTGTGCACGATCAATCAACTAATTTTTTTAAACAAATTTTTCAACGATCTAATTGTACGGATGTTAAGATATATCAATTTCAGTAATAAAAAAAATTACAAAAAACTTTCAAATTCATTTTGCATGAAGGAATAGAAAATCTACAAAAAGTCCAAATCCTAAATGCGGGATTTAAATATTATATCAAAGAAATATAAAAATCTAGAAAATGTATAACTCTCACACACATGATTTATTCCCGATCAACCAAATAATTTTTTTAAACAAATTTTTCGACGATCCAACTTACTTTTTATACCTATGAAATCCCAACTTTTCATGATGATGTAATCTTGTAGGTTTTGCATCATTATAAATTTTGGTTTGTTTTTTTGCACCATAAAAAATATATTTTCTAACCATCCTCACTACAATGACTTAGATTAAAAGATTTGAGCTTTAGAACAATATTTTAAAATCATTGTCTAATTGATCAAGTCAAAATGGTGTTTTAAATTTGATTTTTTCAAAAAATTTCTAACCATCCGAAGACATCGCATTTCAGGACATCCAATATCATAAATTTGATTATTTCTAATTGGTATATATCTATCTAGAAGAACAAAATAATTTATATGGATTGACCCTTGGTGTATGACACACCATAGTGAAGTCTATCTATAGTCAATCTATGAGAATAAATTGAAAATAGAAAGCAAAAAAGTTATAAAAACCCAAAAGCCTCACAAATTTACTATATATAGTCTATCCTCAGAGATGGGAATTGGCATGATTAATAAAAAAATTTGAATTAGATAATTTAATTTTCATATCAACAATAATCAAATAATAGTCTTTGAGGAGAACAATTCCTTTATCATGAGCTCTAGCTTTCTTTCCATCAAAATGTGATAACAAAAAACTTGAGCTATCAAAATTGTCAAGTGTCTATGAGCTATATCTATAGTATTTCCCATGTGAGTACACAAATCTAACCAGTTTGATTGCACAAGGTGAACGTTGAAGACATAATCCATTTTTTGAAGAATGAAACTACTATAAAGGCATATCAGAAAATGATGGTCGAATATTTCAATGCCCCAATACACATGTAGCAGTACTAATCAACTGATAATCAAAATGAAGCAAAGCGAGATACGGTGTAAATTATGTCATGATAAAGGAGAATTTCTAGATGAAAAAATCTGGTTGTGTTCCAAATTTTAAGTTTACCAATATTAATACAAGAAACAGGGCCTTTACCGACTTCCAAATGAGTCATTATGGGGTCAAAATCGGTAGGTATTCTAGAATAACGGTGGGGACCGTAATGGTTGGATTATCCTTGATCATTATTTACCTTTTTGGTCAAAGATTACATTGACTGACCTGAACTACTTGCATGTGTGCATGCTACGTGTCAAGACCAATTTGATGTGTCATGGATCATAACCTGACATGCCAGTGCCTTGTGGCCATGAGGGCCCACATACATGTGGCCTTGCACCTTAATTTAGAATAACTCTGATCGGTTATTATGCTTGAAGTTCGGTCATTTTTAATCTATTATGAGCCTAGTTCGGTCAATATAGTTGGTTGGTATAACAAGCGACTCAATTGTTTGTTATCAGTTTAGAGACTATCTTTGATACAACCCTATAAGGACTAACATGTACCGAACATTTTGGATAAAGACGGTCATTTTTCATATGATAGTGGTCAGTATTAGTCACTGAAATTTTTTTTAATTTTAGTCATTAGTTGTTCTAATCGGTCGGTATTCAAAAAAATTACAAACTTAGCTCCAAGTAACTACGGGTTCAATACCAGATTTAAGCACATTATTATCTAAACAAATAATTTAAAAACAAATTACAATCTTAAATAATAAACCATATACAATAATTCTTAAACTTTTATACAACCATAGAATAATTCGAATACAACGAAATAAATGTACATTTAGCGCTCTTAATAAACCAAATAAAATATATTTATAATCGTATGTTCGACACATAACCAAACCATAGTTCAAAGGAACCAAAAATTTAGCGATCGTCTTATTCTATGTCATCATCGTTACCGTCTTTTTTAGCGCTCTTTATCGCGTAAATATATACGAGGTTAACATGCTGTAAAATAGGAGTTCTCATCGTGATGAGGAGTTCTTAGCGTGCACGAGAGAAAGGTCATGAATTTGGCCAATAAGGGAGTGATAATCAAAAGATGAATGATTGTATGAGAAAACAAATTCTAGAAAGTTCATGGAAGAAGAAGATACACACCATGGTATGACATATTGAATTAAGTATTACAATTTGCAAAAATATGGTTGTTATGTTCAGGGGTACTGTACTTCAAAAGAATAAGATAAATAGAAATCTCATCTTATTGAAAAAAACGAGTCAACTTTGCTTGTAACATATAAAGAAGAAAATTTTGATGAAGATATATGGTATCATGAAAATGGCGCAAGTTAACATATGTGTAAAAAAAGAAATTTGTTTGTAAATATTGATGAAAATGTAAATGTAAAAGTCATTTTTGAAGACTCATCAAGATTTCCTATCAAAGAAAAATGGAGCATTGTAATTCCCTTTAAAAATGGATATCATAAATTTATTTTCTCATGTTTATTTTTTACCTGATATAAAAAATAATAACTTTGAGTTTAAGTTAACCAATTTATAAAGGCTACACCATCATTTTAACTTGAGACATTATTTTGATAAATTAATTGTTAATGTGCCTAAACAAAGAACCGTATGTTTATTCTTATATTTCAAATTAATATTGCAAAATTCTTAAAGGATTATGTTTTTTTGCTTTGATATTTATGATTGAGTACTTGAACTTTGAAGAAATAAATTCAATATAAAGTATGCACGTATGTGCCATCTACTTATCAAATTGATATCCCACTAGAATTATTTGAGACAAGACTCTATAACGAATTTATGATTTAAATGCTTAATTAATTTATGATAAAAAAAGTTATGTCATTATTATTTACGACGGATCTTAAGTTTCGTTGTAAGTTGGGCACACTAGATTTTTATCTCGTAAGTTTCCATCATTATTTTAACAAAACATCATTAAGAAAACAAACTATAATAAAATAAGCAACTTACGATATAATATGTCATAAATATTTGCGATGGACATGTCTTTTCGTCGTAAGATTGGCGCTAAAGTCCCTCGGTCATAAGTTTTTTGTCACAAAAGCTCTTTTTTATTGTAGTGAAAGTTGATGACATAGGATGTTTATTTTTAATTTTAATAAATTGGGGTACATGAATGATCCATTGATTTTAGAAAAACATTTTAAGCAAGTTTGTTACTTTGACGATCCTCTTGATAAATTAAGGTCTGTGATGCTTAAGTTACCAGAAAAAAAATACTATAAAGACAATGACAATGAAAATGAAAGCTCTATCAAGGTAAAACTTAAGAAAGAATTTTTTATGCCAAATTTACCGGATATTGATGAATGTGAAGACGCGACTAGTTACATGCGAGATATTGATGAAGTAATTCAACTTTCGTAATGCAATTTCATATGTGTATTTTGAATTATTTAAGGTTCTATAACAAAATTTAACTTTGGTTTAGTTTTGTTGATGGTTGGTTTGGTGGATAAATCTATTCATTTGTTTTGGCAGATGGGCTTTCTTTTAATTTATTTTTTATTATGCACAGTCTTTTGGATGTTGATTTTAATTAGAAATGACATGTCTAAAAAGCATAAAAAACACATTAGGTATTAAAACAGTACTTCTGATATTGTGTAGTGTTTTTGTTGACTTTGATTGGGAAAACGGTTTTATATAGAACTGGACACTGATGTATGCAAAAGTATATTTTAAAATTGAACATTACGTAAGTGTTGTAATACGTAATAAAAAATATTACAAATATTGTATATGGTTGTTGTTATCTTTAATAAAGTGTTGGAATTTGTGTAAGTGTTACAAAATAAAAGGGCAATAGTGGGATCAAGGAGAGGGTCCCACCGCATGTCAGCGGGACACACATGTCAGTGGAACCCACATGCTAATAGGACCAACCCATTAGTGGAACCAACCTGTTAGTGTGCCCCACATGTCAGTGAGAATTACATGCCTGTGGGTCCCCATATAGGTGGACCCCACATATCAGTGGGACCCACCTCTCCCCGTGTCAGAGCCACGTGTCAAGCCATGTGTCAAGCTACGTGGAAGTCCACGTGACAATCCACCTATCACATGGGCCCATTTTTTTCCAAAATTATAGTTTTTGGCAACATAATTTCCGGTATTACCTTAAATTGGGAAATGTTGCCTTGGAAACCTAAGGTAACATAAAAAATACTAACATCAGAAATTGTGCCGATACATTTTTTTAATTAGTTGCAAAATTTGTTGGGCCGCTTGCAACTTATTTGGGATGTTACATAAAGATATTATTGACGCAGTGCAACATCCCACATGGATAAAATAAGAGTAATAAGGTCTTTTATAGATTCAAGTCAACAACTAATGTTTACCAAATTGCTAGTTTTTTTGGATTGACATGTGGTGGATTTTTGGGTGTGGTATGCTTTCGGTTGTGGGCTTTGATGTTATATATGGTATCAGAGCTCATTCACAATGGGCATAGATTTGGAGGTGGGTACACGAAGCCAGTCAGTATTACCCACAATGGCTAGAGAGTAAACGATCCAGACCTATCGGTTGTCTGTTCTGGCCCGACGAGGACGTCAACAGTTCAAATGGGGGAGTTTGTAACACCCACTAGTACAAAAAATACCATATGGGTCTCCTCATTTTCTCTTGATTTATCCTCCACATATATAACAAAAAAAGGTTCACATGCATTTGTCATTTCTTAAAAGATATATAATTTTTTTCATACGTATGGTAAATATCATATACGACTGTGCTTTCTTGGTGATGTATAAAAGTTAAATTATATGTGTCTGTTTATTTAAAACAGACATATAAAGTTAATTTTCAGTATACCCCGGTGGCTAGACCCTAAGTTAGTACTCCTCTCTATCGATGCAACCCGCTGTAAGCAGTTACAACTAGGTCTCCTAACACAATTAAAAACATAATTCATAATCTAATCCAACCACATATTAAAGTCCAAGCAAACTTCATCTCTATGTAGTAACTAAAACCCTAATTATATTTGGGGAAGACCCGAGAACGGAATTAGGAGCCATAATTTTCGATTGAGTATGGGGCATTTAGGTCTCAACCTTGTTTTATTTTTTTCTCAAAACTTCGCTATATGTAATTTTTTTAGTATAATTACATTGACCGACCAGGACTACTAGCATGGGTGCATGCTACATGATAGAACCCATCTGATATGTCATGGCTCACGACCTGATATGTTAGTGCCTTGTGGCAGTGGTCGGTATTTTGTGAATCTGGTCGATTTTAGGTACCCAAAAACTGTTACTTTTAGTCGTTACTGAGTTTAGTTGGTCGGTATTTATGCGATTTTATTAATTAGGCTTGACAGTTGGTACTCCCCGTATGCAAAAACATTACAATTATAACTTCAAGTCACTCCATGTATTACACCAGATCCAAGCACATTTTAATCCAAACTACCAATTTAAAACATGTAATTTCAAAAAAATTGATCGTTATGCTTAACTGTACCGTACGTCAAAAAAAGATAAAGAGAAATCTCATCTTATTCAAAATAAAAGAAACGATTCCACTTTGCTTGTATCACAAAAAGAAGAATTTTTTTATACAAATTTATGTTATCATGAAAAATCGATGAAAATGTGTATGTAAAAGTCATTTTTGAAGACTGATAAAGATTTCCTGTCAATGAAAAATGGAGCATCGTAACTCCCTTTGAAAATGGATATCATAACTTTATTTTCTAGTGTTTATTTTGTACCTAATATAAAAAATGATAACTTTGAATTTGGATTAACCAATTTAGAAAGGCTACACCATCATCTTAACTTGAGAGATTATTTTGATAAATTAATTTTTATTGTGCCTAAACAAAGAATCATATGTTTATTCTTATATTTCAAATTGATGTTGCAAAATTCATCTATGATTGTGTTTCGTTGGATTTGATATCAATTGAGGACTAAAACCTATGTAGGAGTAATAGTGAAAACAATAATTTACTATAATTATCTCAAATTACTTAATTTTTTGGAATATTTCTTAAATGTTTAATTTTTTACTCCAATACATTTGGATCATGAAAATTTATTTTTAAAAAATGAAATTATAAAACTCATGTGCTAACGTGCGACGGAATTTGTTGCAAATAATAGGATGCCAAAATTTGTAGAAAAGTTAAAGTAACTTCCAAATTTTTAGTCAAAAATATGAATTTCAATGCTTCAATAATTTATCATAGAAAAAAGTTATGTCATAATTCTTTACAAAATATTTAATTTCCATTGTATGGTGGGCACACTAGATTTTTATGTCGTAAGTTTCTGTCGTTAATTAAATAAAACGTCATTAAGCATAAAACTATAATAAAATAAACAACTTACTACATAATATGTCATAAATATTTGTGAGGAACATGTCTTTTCGTCATAAGATTGGCGCTAAAGTCCCTCGGTCATAACTTTTCTGTCACAAAAGCTCTTTTTTGTTGTAATGAAAGTTGATAACTTGGGATGTGCATTGGTTAATTTGAATAGATTGGGGTACATGATGTTGTCCAATCTGCGAAAAACCAAGTTATAATAAAAATTTTGTATGCGTGTGTGATTAACAGAGTTGTGTAAATAAACAATAAATGAAGCAAAATCAAATAACGAGGAGACAAGAATGGAAAAAACTGAGTCCAGTACGTGACTGTCTCCTTAAAGAGTATTATTCGTCACCGTATGTGCGAGCGAATAGCCTCCCAGGATAAAATAAGTTGCAGTAAGGCAAAGAGTCACTTCCATTGAGCATGAGACGAACAAGAAACTATCACCAGAATATTTTGTAAATTTAGGACTGAAGGGAATGAAAATTAAAGAGACAACTCTTATTTTCTCGATCTAATAAAACCGGTGCCCTAATACTCTATTCATAAAAAGAGGCTTGAAAGGACTTATTATTCTTTTCGATGTGGTACATAGTATTTATAAGAAAAACCAAGGAAGGGGTTTGTTCTTCTCTCGATGTGGTACAAAACTACTTTTCCCATTAAAAGGTCACATTTTGGAATACCAGTTTTCATTCACCTTTTACTCATTTTGAGCATGTAAATATGCATTGAAATCCCCTCGTAGAGTGGATTTCAATAAATACACACCACTAACACACCACTAACACATATTGTGTCTCACTCATGTAGAGTCTCAAAATAATTCACAACTTACTCTAAAATAATTGATGGTCCATTAGCACACACCACATAGACAGATAGACACAAAGTTTAACTTGGTGATAGTTTTTTCGATCAAATATAGCATACGATAGGTAGAGAATACTCATTGACCCTTCGCTCAAATAAGTATATCGACTTTACTGGTAGACAGTTGATGTGCTTGCCTTGAATTGTTAGAACGTTTATATAAATGATGATACACTCATCATTATATACTTTTCTCATTCACTCAGCTTTTATGAGTATATCCATTTTCTCAATGGAACATCGTTCTGGTTCTGTAGGAGTTTTTAAAAAATTATGCCACGTAATTCTCCTTTTGAAGCGGCCCCACTTTTCTCCCGTATAGGTGATCTTTATCTTATAGAGTAACCCATGTTTACTCAACTGAATCCATGCGTTCACTCCTGAACTCTAAGTATTCGACAAAAGATCATTAAAGGCTCAAAAGCTTAACCTCGTTCCATACGCGTCTCACTTTTTCATTATCATCGGAATAGGCAGGGTTACCCCCACATTGATTTGGTCATCATAATTTAATTGTCCCACATTGAACCAAGTTCCTAGGATCTCCAGTCAGCAATGGTTGGGTGTCCATCAGGCTAGGCCTCTCCCTCTTGATGATTTTACAACTATTTCTTGGTATAACTAAATTCTCTTTGCTTAACCTGAATCACTCAGTTTAACCATCTAGTTAGTGGACCCAACATTATTATATGACTTAACATAGTCCATCACGATAATTCTCATTGAGAATAGTTGGGTAATAGTATTATATCCTCATCATAGATGTGATACATACCATTAAACACAAAACAATGTAATCTCCCAATTTGCAAAACTCATATTAAAGACACATTTTCTTATCATTTAGGAATATCCTTTACAAATTGGCTACTATTTCAACCTTTTACATGCATTTATCTTATGCACCAAACTCTAATTACATCATGAATTGAGCTAAGTTTAAGATATCCATGACATGACTTCTAAGTGTGAAATGTATTCACCAATGAATTTTAAGTTACTAAAGTTAAATATCTAATTTACATACTATAACTACATAGTAAAATTAGATATCTTTCGTACTGCAGTCCAAACTCACAAGCACATATCATACACTTTAAATCCCATTGCAATCTCTTCCAAGTGACCAATTTTCATTGTACTGGTGCATCTACTCAGACTACCAAGTGTGTAGCCTGTATTTGATATTGTACAATTTAAAAGTACAACAGACTTCCCATCACGCTTGAGAGATCGTTGTTAATATATACTTGGATATATACAAATCCAGTCTAGCTATAATAGATTTATGAGCCTCGTTGATCTCTTCAAGAGTCACATCACCAACATATGACATGCGTTATCTAAGACTTTTGAAGTCATAAAGATTGTGGTCTGCAAATAAAACTTTTAATTTCATCAAGATTTCCAGAGATAATCTTCTTGTCGTTACTTATTGTAATGATCAGTTCACTCACGTGCAATCAATTATGACTTGCAATATATGTGTAAAAAACATATGAACACTTGTCAATTTTTTAATTTTGAATAGTTTGACATCTCATATTTACATATTTCACATTTATGAAATGACTTACCAGACATTCATGAAGGCTTCAGTTCGTTATTGACATTACCAGTTTTTAGCGTCCCAAAAATTAGCAATTTCAATATACATCATTATCGAGTTTAAGCGATCTTAAATTGGCAATCATCATTCACCTAGTTACCAATTTTGAACATTCTCAAAACGGCAACCATATCATATATTTTGAAGCCATTGCTTATCATAATAATACCAAATTTTAATATGCCATTTTAACATGTCTATGTTATTTTACTTAACATGATTACCAAAATAAGACTTTCTACTTTTCTCTAACCAAAGAAACCCTCAGGTTCATATAGAATATTTCTTTAAATCTCTACGAGGAATGACTGTCTCAATGTTCGTTGATGTACATTTAAATTTCCAATACGATAATTTTAATATCATCTTGATGAACCTTATTCTCATAACTCGAGAATATTTCTTAATGTATATTGGGTCATCACTTTAATAGTAACATCTTATAATTACTTCGACCTTTTACTTTCATTCAACCCATATATACATTTTCCCAATTTGAAAATGCGTTTGGGTCCTAATGGCTTCTATCTCATAAGAAGATCCATAAAATATTTTTAAACACAATTTTGTCAAACAGAACCAATCTCATGGCTTCTATCTCGTATGAAGATACATATAATTTTTAAATACGATTCTGTCAAATAGATCCACTCTCTCTATTTCTTACCATCCTTTTCCCCCGTATAGGACATAGAGAGATCAATACAGTCCATTTTCTAGTATATGTGCTAGAAATATTTAGTTTATTGACTTTTCAACTTTAATCAATGTCCTCTTGATAAAAATTATTAGAGAAGAGCACAAATCACTTCAAAATTTGAAGTTTACCTTTGAGATGTCATGACATTCTGGACACACATGTTTGCCAAGTCTCTTATTCTTTCTAGGTTCATCCTCATATTCATCCGAAAAATTATAAGTTCGTTCAGATGACTTCTAATTAAAGGTAGGTACATATGTTCTAAAGAATGGTACATATGTCATCTTTAGATGCTTTGGCATTGGTGCATGCACGTATAGTAATATCACATTTGCAAATATGATCTAAACAATGTAGTTCATCAGTACTGGTGATATTGTATTGTGTTTTTGTTGACTTTGATTAGGAAAATAGTTCTATATAGAACTGGGCATTGATATTACAAAAGTACATTTCCAAATTGACCATTGTGTAAGTGTTGCAGTAGATATTAAAAATTGTTGCAAATATTGTATATTATTTTTTTATTTTTAATAAAGTGTTGGCATTTCTGTTAGTGTTACAAAATAAAAGGGCAACAAGGGGATCAAGGTGGGAGTCCCATCGCATATCAGTTGGACCCACATATTGGTGGGACCAACCTGTTAGTGGGACCGACCTGTTAGTGGACCCCACATGACAGTGGGTCCTACACGTAGGTGGGCCCCACACGTCAGTGGGACCTACCTCTCCACGTGTCAGAGCTACGTGTCAAGCTATGTGGAAGTTCATGTGACAATCCTCCTATCATGTGGGCCAATTTTTTTTTGCAAAATTACAATTTTTGGTAACATAATTTCTGGTGTTACCCTGACTGAGGAAATATTTCCTTTGAACCCTTAGGCAATATAAAAAATACTAACATCATAAAAGTGTTGCAGTTACAATTTTTTTTAATCTTTTGCCACATTTTTTGGGCCTCTTGCAACTTATTTGGGTTGTTGCAGATTAAGAGTAATCACGTCGTTTATATATTAAAGTCGACAATTAATGTGTACCAAATTGCTAGTTTTTTTAGACTGACATGTGGTGGATTTTTGGGTCTGGTAAGCCTTCAGTTATAGGCTTGGATGTTATATATGGTATCAGAGCCGAGTCACAAAAGTTTGATGTGTCAAGTTTCTAGAGGCGGAGAGATGAGAACTGGTGGTATTATCCCATAATGGATATAGATCCGGAGGGTAGAAGACGAATCTAGTCGGTATTATCCCATAATGGCTAGTGAGACAATGATTCAGACCTATCGGCTATTTTTTCTGGCCTGACGAGGACGTCAAGAGTTTAAGTAGGGGAGTTTGTAATATCTACTGATACAAAACTGCCATATATGTCAACTGTCAATGGCACTTGATTTTTGGTAATATATGAGAAAATATTTCAATTCAAGGATTATAAGAGAGGATCATTTATGGAATATAAAACATTAAGAAAGGTTTAGGGAATGCCAAGTAATAAGATATCGAATATAATCCTTCAAACAATTAACGAGAATGAGAGTAAGCGAACCGTAAAACAGATAAGCGACCATTAGCCAAACAATTAAGCACTGATCAAGGAATTCGAACATGACTATACCAACATAATCGACCCTCCCGTATTTTTTGGAAATAGGCTCAACACCTAATGCTGGTCTACAGATGTTATTCGGTATTCTATCTGCCATTGTGTGACCACACATCCAACATAACATACACATTTCTGCCGTTTGTAACCGAGGCTGTTGCGCATTCCTTTATCGCCAAAATTATGAACAAAATGACAATGATGGATGTACAACGGCTCTGTAATATTTACCCTTCAAATTCAAAGGTACATTTATGTCACACAATACCACTGTTACGGCCCTCCATTTAAGTCATCCTGTCTGAATACTATGTGTAACATTTAAATGTGAGTTAATATAAAGAAACAATAGAAAAGATGAGCACATAAATGTTTTACATTCATACAAGTATGTTTTCTTCTAATGAAGAGGTTAGGAGGAATTTAAGTAGTGTTTTAGATCGGCAGAGGAGAGAATCATCCTTATTTTTTATCTTAGTGTCTCTCGTTAAAATTAGAAAGAACAATTTTGAAGAATGAGTTGTCTCAGATGAAAGAGAATTCATTGATTGTTGTGCATTTTCCCTATTTGTTGTAGACCCAATTTTTGTTTCTTTGAGGTCTACTCTCAGCTTGTGGCAACTTTTCATCACTTTCAAGTTGCAAGGAATGTAGTCAAACTTGTCACAAAATGAGTAGGGATCATTTGCATCAACTTCATTATATTTAAAGGCTCCTTACATTCAAGGTTTTGAGCATTCAAGGGAGAGGAACTTACCATGGAAGGGGAAGAAGTTCCTCGGACTTGGCATGCTCAAAAACTGAAAATTTACTACCTTTAGTTTATACATACTTTAGGGGAAACAAGGTCGAAAAGCACCTTGAAGGCTAAGGATGCTGAAAAAGTACAACAAACTGAAAGGGCCATTTGGAACTGTTTCAAGCAAAGTGACTTTCTACCTTTAAATTGGTGCATCTCAGATGAAGATTATTTTCAATAACTAGCTGAGAAAATAGTTAGAGTCTGGGTTGTATCTCTAAGGGAAGTTAGAATTTACTATGAAGATGGGTCCTTCACATTCCTTGATTGTACGATAATGGACTTTTTCTCTCTCCCACAGAAATCAAGAGAGCGATAAGCTTGTTAAAAGATAAGGATACTGCTACAAGATCATGGAGATCAATTTTGGCTGAGTGGTTAATTGAAAGGGAAGAAAGAAGAAAAAAATGAGGCTGAATATGAAGAAAGGATAAGGAAGTATGATGAGAAGATTGAGATGTTCATTAAAAGACGAGAATAACTCAAGGCTAAGGGAATGAGTAGAATCTTTAAGGATGGAAAGTTTTTAAACATTAAAGCTGGTAAATTCTTAAGATTTAAGATTGATTTACTAGACAGTGGTTATCCAAAGGAAGACAGAATCAAACTTACAGAAGCTCTAAGTGGGACACCTATTATAGAAGAACTTGAAATTCTTGATTACTTAAAGGATCTCATTAGAAAAGAAGCTGAAGCAAAAACAGTCTTTACCTGATGCTTGTAATTATTTAAACTATGTAAATCTTCTAATGTATAAAAGTTGTAATTGTGTCAATTTTTGTGTAATAATTTTATCTATCTTCATCTATATTCATCTAAAGGCTTAGTAAAACTATCTGCACGCTGTTTCTCAGTAGATATATAAATAAGCTCAGTATTACCCTTAGAAATGTTATCTCGTAGAAAATAGTGACGAACATCAATATGCTTAGTATAAGAATGCATGACATGATTTTTAGAGATATTAATTGCAGAAGTATTAGCATGGTAAATACCAAAATCCTACAAAGTTTGTTGCATCCACAAAATCTGAGCACAACAACTACTAGCTGCTATATATTCATCTTCTACATTATAGAGGGCTATAGATGTTTACTTTAATGTGCCATACAACTAAATAATCACTTAAAATTTCACAAGCACCACTCGTACTTTTTCTATCAACATGTGACCTTGCATAGTCAGCATCTGAAAAACCAATTAAATCAAAGGATGATGTGTTTGGATAGAATAATCCAAATCACTCGTACCTTTCAAATATTTAAAAATATGCTTAACGACATTCAAATAAGATTCTTTAGATTGAGACTGAAAATGAGCACATAAGCATACAGTATACATAATGTCCGAATGAGTGGCAATTGAATATAAATGTGATCCAATAATATCTCGAAATTTAGTAACATCTACATATGTACCTTATTCATCCTTAGTGAGCTTGACAGAAGTACTCATAGGTGTACCCTTAGGAGAAAAATGTTCAAGAACAAATCTTTTGAGTAGATCATTGATATATTTACCTTGGTGAATAAAAGTTCCTGCAGCAGATTAATTAATTTGTAACTCATGTCAAACTCTTTAAGCATGAAATTAGAAAACTACTTATATAAAGATTCGTTAGTGGATCGAAACACAATATCATCTACATAAACTTGATCATATAAAAAAGGATAATGTTTATGAAAAGTAAAGAAAGTTGGATCTAGTGAACATGAATGAAACCGTTGTTTACTATAAATTGACCGAGACACTCATACCAACACCGAGGGGAATGTCTTAATCCAGAAACTGTTTTTTAAGCCTGTATCTTTAGTTAGGATATTTTTCATGAACAAAACCTAGAGGCTGCTTGACGTGTACTTCATCCTTGAGATGACCATTGAGAAATGCACTTTTGACATCTATTTGATAAAGCTTTAATTTCATGTGAGCTGCAAATGCCATGAGAATACAAATAACTTCTAAATGATCTATTGGAGCATAAAATTCATCGTAATTGAAAACCCAATGGGTACCAATGACCTTGTCATCTTTAGGAGGTGGGACGAGTTCACAAACATCACAGCGCTTGATTTGATTCAGTTCTTCCTGCATAGCAACTGACCAGTATTCATCTTCAATAGCTTCTTGAGCATTTTTAGGTTCAAACTAAGCAACAAAAGCCTAGAAAGCGCAGAAATTTTGAAGTCTGTTCCGAGTTGAGATTCTTCGATCCAAATCTGTAAGAACATTATTCAGATGATGAATTTTTACTGTTCTAGAAAATTTTAGAAGATGAATATTACTCATTTCTTCTTCATTTGTATTGTCTTCCTGGAAATGAATAGGGGTTGTCTCATTTGAATGAGACTATCTCATTTCTTCTTGTGAAGATTTATCCAATGGAGAAGCAGTGAAATCACTTGAATATTTGTCAGGAGTCCTTGGGGAACCAGAAGAATGATCTGAGCCATTAGGATAGTCTAGAGAATCTCCAGAATACAAAGACGAGTTAGGAGAATCTAGACTACCAGATTTATCTGAAAGAGACTGACTCTTTTGAAAAAGAGGTTGTCTCATTTGGGAATGAGTGGATAGATTAGCAGCATCTTCTTCAATTTGAGAAATATTACGAGTATATTCATGAAAGAAATATTGATATATTCTTCCACTTTGTTCTTGGGAGAATTATAGACACGGTGATCCATGTTTGTAGTTGAATATTCCAGGAAAATTCCTTCTGTCGATCTTGGATCGAATTTGTCATTAGTATTCTGAGTATCTAAAATAAAACATTTTGAACCAAATACTCAAAAATAGCTAATGTTATGAGTATTTTTCTTAAGCAACTGATAAGCAGTTTTAAGCATAATAGGAGGAATAAGTTCTCGATTTAAAATATAACAAGTGTGTACCGCTTGTGCCCAAAATTTATGTGGTAGCTTACTCTCAAGAAGTAAAGTTCTAGCAGTTTCCTATAGATTCTTGTTTTTGCATTCAACTACCCCGTTCTGTTGAGGAGTACGTGGAGCTAAAAATTCATTAGTAATTCCTCTGGATTTGTAATATGTAATGTAGTCTTTCTCGAATTCTCCTCCATGATCACTACGAATTGCTTTGAGCTTAAAAGAGTACTTCATCTTGAGATTAGTAATTAGACCTTTAAATTCAAAAAAAGCTTCATTTTATTTAGCAAAACAAAAAGCTTCATTTTTAGTACGTAAGAATATT
Organism: Apium graveolens; assembly: GCF_009905375.1. Taxonomy (NCBI): domain Eukaryota; kingdom Viridiplantae; phylum Streptophyta; class Magnoliopsida; order Apiales; family Apiaceae; genus Apium; species Apium graveolens. The sequence continues at coordinate 52,276,060 of NC_133653.1, forward strand.
ACCCATGTAAAACGAGAATAGTCATCAACTATAACAAAAGCATAATTCTTACCTCTTACACCTGATATCGTTCAGACCAAAAAGATCTAGATGAAGTAGCTGCAATGGATCAGTAGTTAAAACTCTATTCTTAGCAACAAAGGAAGTTTTCACCTGTTTACCAAGCTGACAAGCTGAACAAGGTTCCACCTTCTTATACTTAAGCTTTGGTAGACCTCGGACAAGATCATGAGATGATAATTTATGAAACAAGTCCATATTTCCATGACTGATACGCCTATGCCAGAGATTTTGTTATTCTTAAATAGAAGCAAAAAATATTTATTCATGATGTTCATCAAAATCTAAGACAAAAATGTTTCCCTTTCTTTTAGAAACTAAGGAAAAACTCGTTAGCTTTAATTCTAATATAACAAACATCCTTATCAAAATTAACCTTATGACTAGCATAAGTAAGTTGACTTACATTAATAAGATTATATTTTAAACCATCAACCGAATAAACATTATTAATTGCAAATTTATCATTACCAATGGTACCTTTACCAATGATCCGAGCAGTGTTAAAATCACCAATTATAACTTGACTCCCTCTTTAGCTTCGAGTAGGAGAAACTTGGACTTTTCACCAGTCATGTGACGAGAGTATCCACTATCAAATATCCATTTTCTACGAGGAACGTGGACTTTTGAAGCACAACTGATCATTATCACTAGAGTTGTCTTCAAGTCCATCAAAACACAGTTGAACGAGTTCATCATCTTAGTCGATATCCACATCAGAATGATCATCACTGCATGTAAGCAATATTTTCTTCTTAGATTTGAGCTTGTAAAAGTCCTTCTTGAAATGTCCCCTTTTCCCGCATTCGAAGCATACATCGTTATTTGAGTTGGTCATGCTTTCGTTGCTAGGGTTAGACTTGAAGTCTTTATTTGGAAATTGATATTTCATAGGTCGTTTAGATGCATTCCGTTCAGCAAGGAATTTGTGAAATTTCATGATCAGAAGAGCAATTTCCTCATTAGAATCGTCAGATGATTCATCTACATCTGCATTAAGATCAAACGTCTTTTCTAAGGAGCATCATATTCTTCATCATATCTGCGTAATTCATTAATGAATTCTTCCTATTCACTAAATAATAAAAGAGTATTTTATAGTAGAAAAAAAGAGTCAAATCCTGCACAATGGTGACCTTAGGAGCAAATTTCTTTGGCATAGGCCTCAGAATTTTTCTATTGATTTCGGATTAAGGAATAATCCTTTTCAATCAAGTATTTATTGTTAAAATACCACAAAAAAATTACCTTGACAATTTACTTTATTCTTAAAATATTTTTAAAAATAGTGTGCACCCAAAATCAAGTATTTGAGTTTTTTTGATGATATTGGAGATTTTATCAACTTTCAATCAAGTTGCATAAAAAGAGTATTTTCACAAAAAAAAAATTTATAAATTAATAAAAAACTTTTTTTCAATCTTCTTAAAATATTATAGTATTTTTGTAAAATCTTTGTGAATTTGAATATTTTAAAAAAAAGCCGAATAAGAAATTCTATGTAGTTAAATAACATAGTAGACGAGGCATTTGTGTTGAACACCTAAAATAAATTACTAAGGGTTAGGGCAACCTCCTCCACCTCTCCATCTACACACACTTTTGTGTTTCTTGGGCACACTAATCATAACCAATACATAGATAAGATACACAAAATGCCTTCACAAAACACTCCATCTGGCTCACATGATGCTGAGCACAACGGTGAGATTCTTCCGAATAACAAAATGAGATTGTCCAATACCAGCCTAATAAACAATATTCTGGTTAGTATATTACATATGCTTTAGGATATTTGCTTGATTCACTCAATATTTGTTTATTTTGATTTGTGTCATGGTTTAAAGATATACATGTTATCATTTACACAGGCACATAGTTTTGCTTGTTTTCTATTGTGATGGTTGTTTTTTTCAGATTCACATGGAAGTGCGGCTATTTGCGGTGACACTGATGACTATGCATTCTTCTTTATATATTTATATTTAATTTTTTCTCACGGTCTTCTTGACTTTCAAGTACTTTGTTTGTTAGTTTTCAAAATTATTGCTAATGCACTCTTTGGAATTAGTTCTTGGCCTTTAATTGAAATGTATATATATGTTTTCCAATATTTGTAATTATTTAAATTTGTAAATTTACTAAATTTTGTTCCTATTACCACAACTTGTTTGGATATGTAATTATAGGCTATGACTATCAATTTTTGGGGTTTTTATATCCATTTGATGGGTTTATGTTTTTTAGTAAAAAGGTGATCTGGGTATTATTTTTCTGCTCTTATTATTTTCTTTAATCTACTGTTTTACACTTGATATACCTAATGGATAAGTATTTGAAGATGCAATACATGTTTTTTTGTCAACTTTAGTTGAATTAGTTTCCAAGTGGGCAAGAGACGAGGATTTTGAAGCTCACAGACTTTGTGGCAAAGTAAAGATGATGTTAATTGAATCATTAAAAAGTGGCAAATGAGCAAAAGAGTTAGAAATGATCGAACTTCATACAGAAAATCTGTCCATATTGGGTGATTCCTATTTCTCACCATCCTTTTAATTTGTATCTTGTCGAGTAAAATTATAGTCTAACCCTTAATGAAGTCTTAACATCAAGCAATATGAGACATAATAAAGTTATGTCTTTCGAATATCAGTTATAAATGTTTAATGTTGTTGAAGACATAATAAACATTTATATTTCATGTTAACAATTATAAATGTTCATGAATGTTTGTGCAGCATATGGTCTTCTCTATGTTGTGTTTAACTACAAAAATATATGGCCTTCTATATATGTATGGCTGTAGTTTTTTATCAACCGTGTTTTGAGGTGTTCTTTATAGTGGGGTGTCAAAGTCTATGTTGAACACATGTGTCATGTCTATCTTTAAATCAGTGCCATGCAAAGGACGTTTTATCACTTGCTTTTAACATATAAACTTTTCATGTATATTGGTATTGACCTTATTTTTTGTGGCATTTTGTTACGTCACTACTAGAAAAATTAGCATTAGACATCGCACGTTAGACATGAGTTAGAAAAGTCACTGATGTTAAAAGCGTTTTTTACATCACATAAAAAATAAGTGATGTCTTTTTGGTATGTTTCACCTTTTCAGTATAGCAATGTCTAAGTTGTTCTTTTAAAAACTACGTTACATTAGTTAACATATAAACCGATGTCCAATTCACTTTTAACATCGGTTGATATATAAACCTATGTCTAAGCTCAATTTTAAAAAATTAGAGCCCGTTGCTTCTCCCTTTTGCCCCCCGCCCTTAGCCAAATATTTTCCTTTCCCCCTTAGTATATTTCCCCCTCCCGCCTATCACTCATTTACTTTAATAAGATTTTAACATAAAATTGAAAATAAATCAAAATCAAAATGAAAACAAAAAATTACAAAACAAAACGGGTTTTGCATATTCAGACAGAACACTCACCTCATTCCCCCTTTCTCTCGACTGCTCAAAGCTAAACCTAGAACTCTCAAATGTATTCAATTTCTGATTACACCTCCAATCTTCAATTAAAACTCTCAATTTCTTGAACTCATCTCTTACTTTCTTATTGTCTTTCTTTCAAATTTTCTTTTTTCTCATTTGTTTCAATTTTTATGACAGATTCGAAGATTAAAGTGTGAAGTGTGTTCATTGAAGTTTAAGATGAGGAGTAGAGTTTGTTGGAGCTTAAATCTTGGAGCTAAGGGTTTGTTAAGGCTTAAAGCTCGGCGCTTGGAGTTAAGTTGGATTTTGGGCATCAGAGTTAGTTTTTTGGAATTTTGGATCTTGCGTTGTTAGGTATATCCTTCTTTACATATTTGTTTATATTTGTTTGGGCTGCATGTATATATTTGTGTAGTTATATGTATGCATGTGAAATTGAAATGTGTAGTTGTTACATGTGTAGTTGTATGTGTACTTATTTGTCTAAAACTGTTTACAAATTGTCCTCTTAGAAATTTTTGAAGTTAAAATATAAATTTACATGTAATAACAAGTGCTTGTATATATTTGTGTTTGTGTAGTCTGTAAATATATAGAGGTATAATATGTTTCATATTGTTTATTTTAGGTCTAAATTAGAGATTACAAAAGCCACTGAACGCCATCGAAGGAGGTGTTTGGGGCTTGTCGTTGTAAGTAGCATGGTTTATGTGTGAATACTCGATGAAATCTTAAGACTGAGCTATTGTTTCAACATTTTTTTCCTAATTAGAGGGAATATAGGAATTTTATATTGATTATACTAGGTAGTAAATGTACTATAATATATAGTAAATTAGAGTAAATATAAACGTATTCAGTAGTACTTGCTTACTTGTAATAAGAGTAAATATGTATAAAATATAAATGAATTATGACTTGTAAATATGGGCAGGTATGATGATTACCTAGAGTGTACTCTCGCATTAACAACATTAACATATAGTACTTGTATGTATAAAGTATAAATGAATTATGAGTTCTAAATATGGGCAGGTGTATGTAATAAGTGCATTTAATATAGTACTAGTAATTGTATATAATCTTCGTTACCATGTAAGTTAATACTTTCAGGTAGTTTGAGAATAACATGGACAAATCTTGGATTTTCAAAGATAGGGACACACTTGACTATGAAATCGGGGTGGAAGAGTTTTTGATATTTTGCCGAGGAAAATGCTAGTTATCCTAAGAAAATCCCCTGTCTGGGGTACCTTGATTGGATTTGGCATACACAAGGGTCTTCAAGTAGGTCATCAGTTAAAGGCAATGCTCTGACCCCTGCATCTACGCTTGCCCCTGCATCTACGTCTGCCCGCACACCGATACCTTCCCCTGGCCTTGCATCAGAAATAGTTAATGTTTGTGATGCTGCATATAATTCGAGTGAGTACAATAATGAGTCGTATAAGTTTAGGAGGTTTTTGGCTGATGCTGAATAACCTTTGTATGAGGGTAGTGAATGTACCAAGTTGGAGTCGATGCTAAAATTGCACAATTGGAAAGCTAGGTTCGGAATTAGTGATAGTGCCTTTAACGATTTACTGTCTACCGTTGGCTCTCTCCTTCCTAAGGACAACGTGATGCCACCTAATGCATATGAAGCCAAGAAAACCTTATCCGACTTGGGCCTAGAATACATAAAATATCACTCATGTCCAAACAATTGCATACTGTATCGGGGGTAAATGTTGATGCTTCCGAGTGTCCTAAGTATCGTTTATCTCGCTGGAAGTTAGGAAAGGATGGTAAAGTAAGGATTAATATTCCTGCTAAAGTAATGTGGTATTTTACAATTATACCGAGATTCAAACGGATGTTTAAATCTCCTTCTACATCAAAACTAATGACCTGGCACTCAAAGCAGCGAATAGAAGACCAAAAGATGCGGCATCCAGCCGACTCTCCTTCTTGGAGAAATATCGACTACAGGTGGCCTGCCTTCAGTAGTGATGCAAGAAATATTTGTTTGGTGTTGTCTGCAGATGGTATGAACCCGCATACTAATGGTCTAACTAATAGATACTCTTGCTGACCAATAGGATTAGTGACTTATAATCTTCCTCCATGGTTATGCATGAAGAGGAAATTTATGATGCTAACAATTTTAGTTTCCGGTCCACATGAGCCTGACAATGATGTTAATTTTTTAATTCAATTCAATTCAGTTCTAATTTTAATATTTTTATGAGGATGTTCATTCAGTTCTGATTTATATGTTAACATTCTCATGACAGGAGAATTTACTGGAGCTGCAAAGTAAGGGGTAATTCACTCCTTCTGGGTGTCAAGATATGTTAACTACGGCCTTGCAAACTCCCGAACATTCGGGGAGGGTTCGAGGAGTTGGACGCTTTGTTAGCCCATCAATTAATTTACCAAATAGAAAAAAAAGTAGAATAACCAAAGCTGAGCTGTTGGCCCGGGATCATGAGAGGGATGCAGAGTTGGAGAAGTTCAAGCTAGAGATGGCGAAGGAAATGGAGAAGACAAGGCAGGAGTTGGCTGACCTGAAGGGCTTGCTCAATAAAGCAAATTTTCATCTCCTCTGGTTTCGGATAAATCAAGTTGTGATGCAAGTGGTGTCAAAGAAGCCAAGGCAGGGGTGGCGAAAGACCTGGAACCACTTATGGTTGATGATCAAATGGATCCTTTTCCACCAGAGAACAAGGAAAAATAACAAGCACATTTATTTAATTTTGCTCAATATTATTCAAGCATTCGTCATAGTTACTCGTTAAATATATATATGTGTGTAGGCTGTTCCACGAAAATGTGAATTGGCTATGGGCACAATAGAAAATAAGGTGGCATTTGGCTTATTGTTTGACGATGATGACATCAACAAATCTATTCACAGATTGCCAGTGCAGCCTGGTTGTGCTCGTGTCTCAGTGGATGGGCCAATCTAAGGACAAGCCAAGATTCCTGTTCCGGTAATCAATGAGATTGAAACAGTAGAGCAGGCTGTTGGCTCCTACGTCTCATGGCCCCACGACTTAATCATATTCCTAGATGCCCCTGCTACCGCAGTATATATTTTTACATCTATGTTTTATTGGATCTCGCACTATTATATTAACTCTATATTTTTTTTAATAAATTTGATAATATTTTCAGAAAAGTAAAAGGAAAGGGAAGGATTCTTTAACTAATTTGCATAAGGTTCAGTCCTTATTTGAGAATATGGAAATCAATAAAAATGTTCTGAAGCGCTTTCGGTTGTTGTATAAATATGCAACGACATTCATGAAGTCCACTGGAAACTCCATTCAAATCCCGTGCGATGCGGGGGTGTTTGGTGTTGAGAAATGAATTTTTATTTTGCATGAAAACATAATTGCTTTGTTTGAGTTTAAAATGATTGGCCAAGCAGCAATTTCTGCATACATGCCATGAGTAGTATAATTTTTTTAATTATTGTCTTGTCTTCTTGTCGATAATTTCTGCATTTATATTCTTATTTTTTTATAATTTTATTTTTTCTGCAATGCAGGTACTTGCATTGCATGGTTTGTGAAAATGAAAATTTGGAGCAATTTGCTTTCTGTGATCCCGGAGTCTCGTTTACCTTGAACATCAATTTTGAAGATAATTTGGTTAGTCAATTTAAAGAGGGTAATCCTGACCGTCTCCTTTTTATGCCACATAATAGCAAGTAAGTACATAAAAAATGTCTCTAGATTTATTATAAATCGCTTTTTTATTTATTTATAAGCATGAAAATCAAAATGATATAATTCTGATATTAATTATGTTTATTATAAATATTTATAAAAAAATAGCTTCCATTAGATATTGGTTGTGATTTGGGCGGGCGAGGTTTTCATACTCAATCCTCTGTCTTGTTCAACTACCTTTCCCGAGTTGAAAAAAGCAATATCAAGCTATTTGAATTTAATTTCGAGTGATTATTTTCATTATTGAGATATCAATCAATTTGTGTGATTGATACTGCTAAGATGACAGGGCTGTGATTGCTTTCTATGTTCAGGACGGAAGGGGAAATAAAGCATGGACTATCATATATATTAGAGTAAGAACCAGGGGCATTAATTTACTTATTAGTCAGAGTTTTTTCGGTTAGATATGTGCATTAATTTACTTATTAATTGGTCCGAGTTTTTTTGATTAAATAGTGATGCCCCAAACAGCCCGGTGGAACTGAATGCGGCTAGGTTGTTATATGGTATATGAAAGAAATTGCCATGGATAATAAAATGATATTTGTCAAAAAGGTATATTTTTTTGCTTAATTCATTCTTGATATAATTGGTGTACATATAATTTTTGGAAGAATTCATTGTTACTAATTCCTGTGTGTTACACTTTTCAGTGGTCGACGAAGAATCGAAAGATTACTGTTCCCAAGGCTGAGCTGGACGAGGCTCGATGTGAGACTCTTAGGCATATCGAGTCCTTCTTATAAAAAGGCCTAATATGCAGCTCCTTTATGTGGACTGAATTTGTAAGAGCTACTAGTGGTTTTTGTTGATAAATGGGGGAACTTTAGTTGGTAAATTTCTATTTGGGATGAACTATGTAAATGATCGATGGTGGAAATATCTAGTATTTAGTTTTGCGGTTATGTAGTTTATTTGGATTATGTAGTTTGGTTGGTGGTGGATATATGTACGTACTTGGTATAATCTATGGTAAATGAATGAATGTATGTTTGGTTTTGCGTTTGTTTTTACGTTTGTTTTGGTTAGGTAAGTTTTGGAATGGTAATATGGCAGTTGGTATATTTTTGGATGACTCTTGTTTGGGTTTTGGGCATTTGATTGAAATATGGGATTCATGAATAAAAAAAAATAAACAAACATCACTTCATGAACAAAATAACTGATGTGAAATGTAGTCAAATAAGACATTTCATACAATAAAGTGATGTCATAAACAGGCACACATATTATCTAACAAGAAATGAATTATGTAAAACAATATAATAGATATCACATTTTGAAAGAACTGATGTTAAACACACACAAAGACATCGGTTTCATTGAAAAAAGAAAGGTACGACACCACTTTTGATAAAAGACTGATGTAAAATGTTAAGTTACACATCAGTTTAACATGTTTTTCGATGTTAATGTATCATATTACTTTATATGTGATAAGTTTAAAATGATATACATGACATATGCATGAATAACTGAAACCATAGTGAAGGTATACACTGAAGAAAAATACATCACATTGTTAAGGAAAAGGATGTCTAAACTATGTATAAACATGGGCTAATAAGCGATGTGTAATGTACCTACCTTTCTCATCGCATGCAAAGACATCGCCCCGATTTTAAATAGACATCGCCTAATAAGCGATGTCTATTGACAAATTTCTAGTAGTGCATGCTTATAATTTCTATCATTTAGAGATACAGTTTCATAAAAAGGATCTTTTATCACATGTTTTTAACATATAAACTTTTCATGTATATTGGTATTGGTGGCATTTTGTTACATATTTATGATTTCTATCATTTACACATACATCAGTGTACCATTGGCCGATATACGCAAGGAACTACAATGTCCAATTTGTTTAGGTATTGTCCACATCTTTAACTGAATTAAAATATTATTTTTCATTAGAAATTTGATTTAGAAGGTCCATTCTTATTGTACTAGTGGTATGGTTATGTGGAATATATTGTGAGCATGCAGGTTATATTTTGTATCTAGTAATGATTTTCAACTAATATATCATAGTAGAAACTATTACAAATATAGATACATACCATTATAATTAATTTTTTAAATAAATATTTCAAAAACATTTGTTTCTATAGATGTCAAAATAATCCATTAGAAACATGGAAGATGGGGCATATTATCATGAAAGACAACGTTGTTGCGAATGGTATATATACCTACTCTCCGATTACATATAAGTTATTTCCGTCAAGATCCTTTTGATATGAAAAACCAGCTTTGAAAATATGAAAAAGTTTAATTACCCAAGAGCACGCTAGTTTATTATTTGAGAATTATCTTGCCACTTTTTGCAATATGTAAATGATTCTTCCACATGTTATGTGAACGAAAACAACCTCATGCCTATTATTGTTGGATGGTTCCTATTATAATAATTTGGTTCTTAACATTTATAACATTATTATGTTCAATAGTTTATTTATTATTATAGTTTAGTTTTGGTGTCGGGATATTTTTAAAAATTGGCAATAATTATTATATAGGAACTGTAATGGAGAACAACCTCATTATAATATATTTATAATTTTTTCTTCTCTCTTAAGAATATATTATTAATAATTATACATATGATTATACTGGTGAACAATTACAATAAAGTTAAACTGAAAAGATCTAAGAGTTGAAAATAAAAAATAAAATTTGCATTCTCAAAATAATAATAGAAGTGTGTGGCTACATGTTATCACATTTTTCTTGGTACACATATATTATCTTTAGAATTATTCAAAGAATTTTCTAGTGAGTTAATTATATTCTTGGAGTCATTTAACATTCAAGTTAATGTATATATAATTTTTTTTGTAAAGCCTTGTAGGTACCAACTCATTTTTCAAGTAATACTAATTAAATACAAAATAGTAATTAAATACAAAATAGTTCTTCTCCCCATTTTTGAGGTGTGTGAATTTAAGTAAAGATCATTTCTTCTATAAAATGGTGTTAAAAGCTAAATGTCTTGTCTTGAGAGAAGATTTGTAGTTTTTCAAACAAGAATGAGAGTAGGGAGAATGTGATTTCTCAATGCCAAAATGCTAAAACTCTCCTAAGTTAATTATGAGAATTGATGCATTTTAATGAAGGTAAACCTTTAAGATAATGATTTTTGGGGTTTTGTGGGTAATGGATTGGTGTGTTCCAAAAAGAAGCAAATTTAAATCAAGTTGAAAGAGATATATTACAAGCTAAACAAGTATGAAAAGGAGATCATGTCATCAATGCTTAGATTATTCTACTTTAGAAATACTTCTTTAGAAATCCAGTTACAAATATTTTATGGCGGGTTTGAGACTTTAAAAATAAAAGAATTTTGAATTAGATCTCAAATTAGTTTTTAATGAACATTATAAAATAAATGAAAAATAATAAATGAGAGGTAAATGCTAACATTAGGGTAAAAAAGTCATGGTTCTCTTAAGTGAAAGTTTGATTATAAAGTTGCGTTCATCATATGGCTTCTAGTAGACGAGGCTACACATTTATGTAAAATGATAATTGATGACTTCATCATATTGCTTATATTCACCGAAGAAAAATTATTGAGGAATAAGCCAGTTGTACAAGCCTTGCAAGAAAAAATATCTTTGAAAGAAAATGATGGAAGATATATAATAGGAGTCGAATAAAGTTAAGATTCATTGAAAATAAATAAAGGGAAAAAACGTGCAACAAGGAGATGAAATAACTGAAGAGAAATGTTGTGATCACGATTATATTCTTAAACATGAGAAACAGAGTGAAGATGAAACATTGAAAAAATCCAAAAAGGTGTGTCAATCCCATTTACTTACTTATTTCGGCTTATAAGCATAAACTAATTTACACTTAAAATTTAATTTTGTAATTGTATGTTGACACAACCTCGTGCTCGCGTAAAAACTCCGTCACAAGAAAACGGTTTACCATAACTCAAAAGGAAGCCAAAAAAAAGTCCTTATAGAACGTGCACCACCATGTACCATTCAATTACCATAACTTCAAGGACGAGGAACGATGCTTACATATAATAATATGAGGAAACAGTAGAAGAAAGATAAAGAAAATGGTGGTACAAGTGGAAGCGACACTGCCAATCAAGGAAATGAAGATGAGTTTCCATTTTTTGAAAATGAAGATGTCGAAGGTATATAATTGTACTATTAAAAATGAGAAGGCAAAAGTCACACACATTGTTCTTTATTTGATAGCACTAATTTTAGTTGCATTGATTGGACTTTAATTAATGATATTATTCAACTATCATAGCATTGATATCATTGATAGCATTTTTTGGGAATGATGAGGAGGTGTGTATCACTAACTTACAAAAATTGGGCTCATGTTCCTAAGACATTCAAGAAGACTCTGTGGAATTATATAAAGGTATTGTATTAATTATTCTGTTGTTTAAATAAATAAATTACAATTCAGATACACTAGCATTTCTTATTAATTCTTTTCCTTTTTTCTTCAATTTTATTTTTAAGCAACGATACATTATTCTCGACCAGTTGGAAAAGTATTATATCCCGTCAATTCATGATTTCTGGAGGGATGCAAGTATCGCACTAAAAAGATTCATTATATGATTTATAAAACTGATCAAGAGAGGCTCGAGCACATGACATATGATATTCCACTAGAGGAATTCAAAGTCTTGCTTATGTACTAGTCAGATTAAGATGTTGAAGTAAAATTTGAAAATTGATGTCATTAAGTTGTCCATCCTATGGTATGAATTTTTATGCGGAATAATGAAGTGATCATTTTCTTGTTATTGTAGGAAAAGACTGAGAATAATACTGAAAGTCGTAAATCGTATACGGACACAACCACAAAGCTCCTATAAAACCTAGGGCAAAGTCTTAGATGGATAAAGTCCATACTAGGTCAGTTGACAAATGAGTTGTCATAAAAATGAATTACAAGTTCTAACCTGTAGTAGATGATGATACAATTAGAGCTGAGCTCGAAAGTTTTTTGGGAACGCTGACGAGGTGTGTATCTCTAACTTACAAAAATTGGGCTCAAGTTCCTAAGACATTGAAGAAGAATCTGTGGACTTATGTAAAGGTATTGTATTAATTATTCTGATATTTAAATAAATAAATAATAATTCAGATACACTAACATTACTTATTAATTCTTTTGCTTTTTTCTTGAATTTTGTTTTTAAGCAACAATACATCATGATTTCTGGAGGGATGCAAGTGTCGCACTAAAAAGATTCATTATCTGGTTTATAAAACTGATCAAAAGAGGCTGGAACACAGGACATATGATATCCACTGGAGGAATTCAAAGTGTTGCTTATGTACTAGTCCGATGAAGATGTTCAAGTAAAATTTGAAAATTGATGTCATTAAGTTGTCCATCCTATGGTATGAATTTTTGTACGGAATAATGAAGTGATCATATTTTTGTTATTGTAGAAAAATGCTGAGAATGATACTGAAAGTTGTAAATCGTATATGGACAGAACCACAAAGCTCCTTTTAGACCTAGGGGAAAGTCTAAGATGGATAAAGTCCATACTAGGTCAGTTGACAAATGAGTTATCATAAAAATGAATCACAAGTTCCAGCCTGTAGTAGATGATGATACAATTAGAGCTCAGCTGGGAAGTTTTTTGTGAACGCTGAGGAGGCGTGTATCTATAACTTACAAAAATTGGGTTCATGTTCCTACGACATTGAAGAAGACTCTCTGGAATTTTGTAATGATATTTTATTAATTATTCTTATATTTAAATAAATAAATAACAATTCAGATACACTAACATTTCTTATTAATTCTTTTGCTTTTTTCTTGAATTTTGTTTTTAAGCAACAATACATTATTCCCGACGAGTTGGAAAAGTATTGTATCCAGTCAGTTCGTGATTTCTGGAGGGATGCAAGTGTCGCACTAGAAAGATTCATTATCTGATTTATAAAACTGATCAAGAGAGGCTGGAACACAGGACTTATGGTATTCCACTGGAGGAATTCAAAGTGTTGCTTATGTACTAGTCATATGAAGATGTTCAAGTAAAATTTGAAAATTAATGCCATTAAGTTGTCCATCCTATGGTATAAATTTTTATGCGGAATAATGAAGTGATCATTTTCTTGTTATTGTAGAAAAAGACTGAGAATATACTGAAAGTCGTAAATCGTATACGGACACAACCACAAAGCTCCTATAAAACCTAGGTGAAAGTCTAAGATGGATAAATTCCATACTTGGTCAGTTGACAAATGAGTTGTCATAAAAATGAATCACAAGTTCCAACCTGTAGCATATGATGATACAATTAGAACTGAGCTCGAAAGTTTTTTGGGAACGCTGACGAGGTGTGTATCTCTAACTTACAAAAATTTGGCTCAAATTCCTAAGACATTGAAGAAGACTCTGTGGAATTATGTAAAGGTATGGTATTAATTATTCTGATATTTAAATAAATAAATAACAATTCAGATACACTAATATTTCTTATTTTCTTTTTCTCTTATCTTGAATTTTATTTTTAAGCAACAATACATTATTCTCGACCAGTTGGTAAAGTATTGTATCCAGTCAGTTCGTGATTTCTGGAGGGATGCAAGTGTCGCACTAAAAACATTCATTATCTAGTTTATAAAACTGATCAAAAGAGGCTGGAACATAGGACATATGATATCCACTGGAGGAATTCAAAGAGTTGCTTATGTACTAGTCAGATGATGATGTTCAAGTAAAATTTAAAAATTGATGTCATTAAGTTGTCCATCCTATGGTATGAATTTTTATACGGAATAATGAAATGATCATATTTTTTTATTGTAGAAAAATTATGAGAATGATAGTGAAAGTTGTAAATCGTACACCGACACAACCACAAAGCTCCTTTTAGACCTAGGGGAAAGTCTAAGATGGATAAAGTCCATACTAGGTCAGTTGACGAATGAGTTATCATAAAAATGAATCACAAGTTCCAACCTATAGCGGATGATGATAAAATTAGAGCTGAGCTGGGAAGTTTTTTGGGAACGCTGAGGAGGCGTGTATCTCTAACTTACAAAAATTGGGCTCAAGTTCCTAAGACATTGAAGAAGACTCTGTGGAATTTTGTAAAGATATTTTATTAATTATTCTTATATTTATATAAATAAATAACAATTCAGATACACTAACATTTCTTATTAATTCTTTTGCTTTCTTCTTGAATTTTATTTTTAAGCAACAATACATTATTCTCGACCAGTTGGAAAAGTATTGTATCCATTCAGTTCATGATTTCTGGAGGGATGCAACTTTCGCACTAAAAAGATTCAATATCTGATTTATAAAACTAATCAAGAGAGGCTGGAACACAGGACATATGATATTCCACTGGAGGAATTTAAAGTGTTGCTTATGTACTAGTCAGATGAAGATGTTCAAGTAAAATTTGAAAATTTATGTCAGTAAGTTGTCCATCCTATGATATGAATTTTTTTGCGGAATAATGAAGTGATCACTTTCTTGTTATTGTAGAAAAAGGATGAGAATAATACTGAAAGTTGTAAATCGTATACGGACACAACCACAAAACTCCCATAAGACCTAGGGAAAAGTCTAAGATGGATAAAGTCCATACTAGGTCAGTTGACAAATGAGTTGTCATAAAAATGAATGACAAGTTCAAACATGTAGCAGATGATGATATAATTAGAGCTGAGCTGGGAAGTTTTTTGAGAACGCTGAGGAGGTGTGTATCTCTAACTTACAAAAATGGGGCTCATGTTCCTAACACATTGAAGAAGACTCTATGGAATTATGTAAAGGTATTGTATTAATTATTCTGATATTTAAATAAATAAATTACAATTCAGATACACAAACATTTCTTATTAATTCTTTTGATTTGTTCTTGAATAATATTTTTAAGCAACAATACATTATTCTCGACCAGATGGAAAAGTATTGTATCCGGACTATTCGTATTGAATTCATGCAAAATTGACTTAATTCGGGTTTTGGATCCTTTTTTCCTTTCAATACTAAGACACATGATGAAATTTCCTTTATCAAGTTACTTTTTCTAACCAATCACGCGGTTACTTTCAATTATAGTACTCATAGTTATACATATGTTATAAAGTGTGTTGAAATTGTCAACATGTATTGGCCCATACAATCAGATGCAGCCGTTTTTGTTAAAACTCGCAAGCAAAAAGTCGGACACAAGTACAAGTCTAATACTGCGGTGATGAACTACAGACTTGAAACCATATAATATTTTACTCAATCATATAGAAACCTATTACTTAACGTAGTATCGTATGTTATAAATTGTTCCTGGTTTATTTTTCAGGGAAAGATTGAAAAAGCACTGACTGGAGAGGACGACGAAAGTAATGTCGAAGATCTTGTTACTGATGATAAATTGCATAGCCCTTCTTGGCTTATTGGGAGATAAGTGAAGTCCATAGATAATTTAACCCATGCTCCCACAGACACATACATCGAGAGTTAATAACTCAAATCAAGCAAAATCTCGAAGTTGAATTTGAACCCATGATAAAGAAGGATGTCACTGTAGAGGTAAAAAAACTGTACAGAAAGCAATAGATTCAAAGTTGGCATAAGTTTTTAAAATGTTGAGCGAGGATAATCTAACTTTGTAAATTAATTTAGGAGATCTTTGTGCGACCATTTCTAGCGACGACGATAATGGTGCACCTTTAACCAGGGATTCAATTGGCTTAGGCAGATATTGTAGTTAAATAGATAGTACATTGTGTGGTCTTTTAGTACTTTATATCTATTAGATATTTGCTTGCAATTTCGCTAGGACCCTTATTTACTTTCGTTCTGAAGAATGGTACATGTGTCATCTTTAGATGCTTTGGTATTGGTGCATGCACGTATATTAATATCATATTTGCAAATATGATCTAAACAATGTAGTTCATCAGTACTGGTGATATTGTATTGTGTTTTTGTTGACTTTGATTAGGAAAATATATAGAACTGGGCATTGATATATGTAAAAGTACATTTCAAAATTGACCATTGTGTAAGTGTTGCAGTAGGTATTTAAAATTGTCGCAAATATTGTATATTGTTTTTTAATCTTTAATAAAGTGTTGGTATTTATGGTAGTGTTACAAACTAAAAGGGCAAGAAGGGGATCAAGGTGGGAGTCCCATCGCATATCAGTTTGACCCACATGTTGGTAGGACCAACCTGTTAGTGGGACCGACCAGTTAGTGGACCCCACATGACAGTGGGTCCCACACGTAGGTGGTCCCCACATGTCAGTGGGACTCACCTCTCCACGTGTCAGAGCCACGTGTCAAGCTATGTGAAAGTCCGCATGACAATCCACCAGTCATGTAGGCCAAATGTTTTTTGCAAAATTACAGTTTTTGGCAACATAATTTCTGGTGTTACCCTAACTGAGGAAATATTTCCTTTGAACCCTAAGGCAACATAACAAATACTAACATCAGAAAAGTGTTGCAGTTACCATTTTTCTTAATCTTTTACAACACTTTTTGGGCCTCTTACAACTTATTTGGGTTGTTACAGAATAAGAGTAATCACATCATTTATATATTAAAGTCGACAATTAATGTGTACCAAATTGCTAGTTTTTTTAGTTTGACATGTGGCGGATTTTTGGGTCTGGTAAGCTTTCTGTTATGAGCTGGGATGTTATATATGGTATCAGAGTCGACTCACGAAAGTTTGATGTGTCAAGTTTCTAGAGGCGGGGAGATGAGAACTGGTGGTATTATCCCATAATGGATATAGATCCGGAGGTTAGGACATGAATCTAACCGGTATTATCCCATAATGGCTAGAGAGGCAACGATTCAGACGTATCGGCTGTTTATTCAGGCCCGACGAGGACGTCAAGAGTTTAAGTAGGGGAGTTTGTCACACCCACTAATACAAAACTGCCATATAGGTCTCCTTATTTGTATTTGTTTTACCCTCCACGTATATAACAAAAAAAAAGCTTCACATGATTCTATCATTTCTTAACAGACATATAAATTTTTTTCATGCATATGTTAAACATCATTTACGACTGTGCTTTCTTCGTGATGTATAAAAGTTAAATTATATGTGTCTGTTTAATTAGAATGGACATATAAAGTTTCTTTGAAAATAATAAAATTAATTTAAAATTGAATATACCCAGATGGGTAGACCCTATGTTAATACTCCTCTCTATCGATGGAACTCGCTGTAAGCAGTTACAACTAGGTCTCCTAACACGATTAAAAACCTAATTAAACAACATTCATCTATAAGCTATTTATGTCTCAACCTTGTTTTATTTATTTTTCCAAACTTCATTGTATGTAATTTTGTAAGTATGATTATGTTTATTTATGTATCGTGTCTATTGAAGGGTTTTTAGTCATAAAACGTAATGGAAACTGTAATTAAAAATCGTAAAAACCAAAATTTCTGAAACCCTATGCGGGATCCATATGGAAAATAGATATGTAATTTGTAGATTGGATTATTTACCTTAAAAAGATTTACAAATTGGTTGACTAATGGAGATCCAAAAAAATTTCAAT
The DNA here is from genome assembly GCF_009905375.1 of Apium graveolens. Lineage (NCBI taxonomy): Eukaryota > Viridiplantae > Streptophyta > Magnoliopsida > Apiales > Apiaceae > Apium > Apium graveolens. The sequence goes on from NC_133653.1 coordinate 52,293,850, forward strand.
CACCACGAATCCCACTTTCATGATCTACCTTCTATGGGTATCCACACGAACACTTGAACTCAAGGATCAGATATGTACTAGCACAAAGTCATTTAATCTTCCTCTCTCTCCATATATTCTCTTGGTGGCTAGGATTTTTTTAATAAAAGTCTTGTGTTAAAAATCAACTACAAGAGCTATTATATTGAGAGTAGAAAAAATAATTATAACACTTAAGTTATTAGGAGTTATTATTAATTTGAAATTTCTGGTTGTATAATAATTAAGTCTTACTTAATTATTTAACAATTGAATTTCACAATTAATATTAGTAAATTGGAATATCATTATTTATCTAATTAATTAAGTCAACCTTATTAATGTTATAAATAATTTGAATTACTTTAATTTAATTTAAATCCAATTTCAATTAGATAATCCTTCAAACATTCCTTGTGTGTGACGTATAAGTTATTATTACGTTGACAACGGATTTTAAATCTAATTTAAAATCGTAAATAAAGACTGGCAACTAGTAATACATGGTTGTTATCCAAGTAATATTAATTAAATCGGTGATCAATTAAACCTTTCATGAATAATGTGCAATGTAATATAATCTTTTTAACCAAATTTTATAGATTAAACAAGAGGCATGTTAATATGTCATCCTCATCAAAGTTTAATTCAGGTTTCCTTCATCAATGATTAGACTATCGTATCAAATCAACATTTGAGCCTGACCACGCATTTCATAGTCCAGCTCACAAAAAAGGCCAGTAATATTACTCTTATAATAAAAAGGTTAAATTCATTCAAGATCATTCTTATTTCTCATACTATTTATAGTGTACCCGAAATACACTTTTCTTATTACCCGGTTAAATGTAACTTTTAATATAATCAAAGTACATTAATTATCATATAGAAATTTAGTAATTTCAAGTCTAAGGACCATTACATCCTTATCACTGTGAGAATTACTTATGACACAACAAACATGTAAAATATCATATTGGGTTTGTCGAGAACCATTTACATTTCACTATAAGAAAAGCAGCTTCATACAACGGTCCATACACAACTGTTAAAAAAACTGTCATCCTAAAAAAATTACAATGATGGTTTTATTTCATAAAAAAACCTGTTGTGTGAACTAAAAACAAATAACAGTTATCCATCTTTTTTTGCAAACTATTGTCTATACGGTATCCTACCAGCAAGTTAGACAACAGTTTTAAAGCGCACAGTTGTTCTCAAAAACCGTTGCTATTATGGTACATTATAGTTATTAAAGGCAACGGTTTTAAACGTTATACTGTGTAAAAAAGAGAACTGTTACTCAGAAGTGTTGCCTTATATAACATCAAACAACATCATAAAAACAGTTGTGTTAAATTGTACTTTTAGAATTTCAATGGGAACCACTAATGAGGTGGCATCATGTGATATGTGGTAAAACTTTCACCAGGATTGCTGAGGTGGGGAAATAAGAGCCCTTGATTGTAATGACTTTAGATATCAGTGACTAGATTTAGAAATAACTAATTCTCTTACACAACAATTTAATGTTAAATAAAATATTGTCTTAGTTAATCTCATACAATAATTTTATAATAGAAACCATTCTCCATAGACCTCATTTTAGAACCTTCTAGAAGATTTGTTAAGGGTTCTCGTAATGCATTATGTTTATTAAACTAAACAAATGTTTTATTCATAAACCTGTTGTTGTTAAGTATTGAGACAATGTTTCAAGGTTTCAAAGAGTTGTCTTTTTCATATTTAAACAAGTATTGATAAGGTGGCATAAAAACAGTTATCTCAAATAGTTCTTTTAGAATTTTAATGGGCACCACTAATGAGGTGGCACCATATTATAAGGGGTAAACCTTTCACGTGGATTGCTCAGGTGGGAAAATGAGAGCCCTTGATTGAAATGATATTAGATATATGCGGTTGGATATAAAAATAGCTAATGCCCTAATACAATGGTTTAATGTTAAATAAAGTATTGTATTATTTAATCTTATACAATAGTTTTTATTAAAAACCATTATCCATGGACCTCTTGTAGAACCTTTTTAAGTTTTGGTTCTCGTACAACTATTATATTACAAAACCGTTGTACGAATGTCTTACCACAATGGTGCTTGAAGTAATTGTTGTAAAAAGTACTATTACGTATAACAAAAGATTCGTTCCCAATTAACGAGATAATTGTTTTAATAATTTTTTCGACGATCCAACAATATAGATGTTAATATATTTTGATTTTAGTCATTAGAAAATATTAATAAAAAATTCAAATTCATCTTGAAAGTCAGGATTATAAAAGTCAAGAAAAGTCCTAGTCCCATGAATGAGATATTTTTGACGATCCAACCATAAGGATGTTAAAATATATCAAATTTAGTCATAAGAAAAAATTATATAAAAAATCAAATTCATCTTGCATGTGAGGAATATAAAAGTCATAAAAAGTCCTCTTCCCGATAAGGATATTTGTTCCTGTTTAACCAAATTTTTTTAAATAATTTTTTTGACGATCTAACCGTACGAATGTTAAGGTATATCGATTTTTTTCATAAGAAAAAATTATTATAAAAATTCAAATTGATCTTGCTTGTTAAGAATAGAAAAATCTAGAAAAACTCCAACTCCCAAACAAGGGATTTATTCCCGATCAATAAAATAATTTTTTTAAATGATTGTTTTGATGATGCAAATGTATAGCTGTTAAGATATGTTGATTTTAGTAATAAAAAATTATAAAAAAAACTTTAAAATTCATCTTCCATGACAGGAGTAGAAAAATCTAGAAAATGTCGAACTCCCAAGAACGGAATTTGTTCCCGATCAACCAAATAATTTTTAAAATGTATTTTTAACGATCCAACTCTATAGATGTTAAGATATATCTATTTTAGTCATAAAAAAATTACAAAAATATTTCTTATTCATATTGCATGACATGAATAGAAAAATCTAGAAAATGTCCAACTCTCAAACACATGTTTTGTGCACGATCAATCAACTAATTTTTTTAAACAAATTTTTCAACGATCTAATTGTACGGATGTTAAGATATATCAATTTCAGTAATAAAAAAAATTACAAAAAACTTTCAAATTCATTTTGCATGAAGGAATAGAAAATCTACAAAAAGTCCAAATCCTAAATGCGGGATTTAAATATTATATCAAAGAAATATAAAAATCTAGAAAATGTATAACTCTCACACACATGATTTATTCCCGATCAACCAAATAATTTTTTTAAACAAATTTTTCGACGATCCAACTTACTTTTTATACCTATGAAATCCCAACTTTTCATGATGATGTAATCTTGTAGGTTTTGCATCATTATAAATTTTGGTTTGTTTTTTTGCACCATAAAAAATATATTTTCTAACCATCCTCACTACAATGACTTAGATTAAAAGATTTGAGCTTTAGAACAATATTTTAAAATCATTGTCTAATTGATCAAGTCAAAATGGTGTTTTAAATTTGATTTTTTCAAAAAATTTCTAACCATCCGAAGACATCGCATTTCAGGACATCCAATATCATAAATTTGATTATTTCTAATTGGTATATATCTATCTAGAAGAACAAAATAATTTATATGGATTGACCCTTGGTGTATGACACACCATAGTGAAGTCTATCTATAGTCAATCTATGAGAATAAATTGAAAATAGAAAGCAAAAAAGTTATAAAAACCCAAAAGCCTCACAAATTTACTATATATAGTCTATCCTCAGAGATGGGAATTGGCATGATTAATAAAAAAATTTGAATTAGATAATTTAATTTTCATATCAACAATAATCAAATAATAGTCTTTGAGGAGAACAATTCCTTTATCATGAGCTCTAGCTTTCTTTCCATCAAAATGTGATAACAAAAAACTTGAGCTATCAAAATTGTCAAGTGTCTATGAGCTATATCTATAGTATTTCCCATGTGAGTACACAAATCTAACCAGTTTGATTGCACAAGGTGAACGTTGAAGACATAATCCATTTTTTGAAGAATGAAACTACTATAAAGGCATATCAGAAAATGATGGTCGAATATTTCAATGCCCCAATACACATGTAGCAGTACTAATCAACTGATAATCAAAATGAAGCAAAGCGAGATACGGTGTAAATTATGTCATGATAAAGGAGAATTTCTAGATGAAAAAATCTGGTTGTGTTCCAAATTTTAAGTTTACCAATATTAATACAAGAAACAGGGCCTTTATCGACTTCCAAATGAGTCATTATGGGGTCAAAATCGGTAGGTATTCTAGAATAACGGTGGGGACCGTAATGGTTGGATTATCCTTGATCATTATTTACCTTTTTGGTCAAAGATTACATTGACTGACCTGAACTACTTGCATGTGTGCATGCTACGTGTCAAGACCAATTTGATGTGTCATGGATCATAACCTGACATGCCAGTGCCTTGTGGCCATGAGGGCCCACATACATGTGGCCTTGCACCTTAATTTAGAATAACTCTGATCGGTTATTATGCTTGAAGTTCGGTCATTTTTAATCTATTATGAGCCTAGTTCGGTCAATATAGTTGGTTGGTATAACAAGCGACTCAATTGTTTGTTATCAGTTTAGAGACTATCTTTGATACAACCCTATAAGGACTAACATGTACCGAACATTTTGGATAAAGACGGTCATTTTTCATATGATAGTGGTCAGTATTAGTCACTGAAATTTTTTTTAATTTTAGTCATTAGTTGTTCTAATCGGTCGGTATTCAAAAAAATTACAAACTTAGCTCCAAGTAACTACGGGTTCAATACCAGATTTAAGCACATTATTATCTAAACAAATAATTTAAAAACAAATTACAATCTTAAATAATAAACCATATACAATAATTCTTAAACTTTTATACAACCATAGAATAATTCGAATACAACGAAATAAATGTACATTTAGCGCTCTTAATAAACCAAATAAAATATATTTATAATCGTATGTTCGACACATAACCAAACCATAGTTCAAAGGAACCAAAAATTTAGCGATCGTCTTATTCTATGTCATCATCGTTACCGTCTTTTTTAGCGCTCTTTATCGCGTAAATATATACGAGGTTAACATGCTGTAAAATAGGAGTTCTCATCGTGATGAGGAGTTCTTAGCGTGCACGAGAGAAAGGTCATGAATTTGGCCAATAAGGGAGTGATAATCAAAAGATGAATGATTGTATGAGAAAACAAATTCTAGAAAGTTCATGGAAGAAGAAGATACACACCATGGTATGACATATTGAATTAAGTATTACAATTTGCAAAAATATGGTTGTTATGTTCAGGGGTACTGTACTTCAAAAGAATAAGATAAATAGAAATCTCATCTTATTGAAAAAAACGAGTCAACTTTGCTTGTAACATATAAAGAAGAAAATTTTGATGAAGATATATGGTATCATGAAAATGGCGCAAGTTAACATATGTGTAAAAAAAGAAATTTGTTTGTAAATATTGATGAAAATGTAAATGTAAAAGTCATTTTTGAAGACTCATCAAGATTTCCTATCAAAGAAAAATGGAGCATTGTAATTCCCTTTAAAAATGGATATCATAAATTTATTTTCTCATGTTTATTTTTTACCTGATATAAAAAATAATAACTTTGAGTTTAAGTTAACCAATTTATAAAGGCTACACCATCATTTTAACTTGAGACATTATTTTGATAAATTAATTGTTAATGTGCCTAAACAAAGAACCGTATGTTTATTCTTATATTTCAAATTAATATTGCAAAATTCTTAAAGGATTATGTTTTTTTGCTTTGATATTTATGATTGAGTACTTGAACTTTGAAGAAATAAATTCAATATAAAGTATGCACGTATGTGCCATCTACTTATCAAATTGATATCCCACTAGAATTATTTGAGACAAGACTCTATAACGAATTTATGATTTAAATGCTTAATTAATTTATGATAAAAAAAGTTATGTCATTATTATTTACGACGGATCTTAATTTTCGTTGTAAGTTGGGCACACTAGATTTTTATCTCGTAAGTTTCCATCATTATTTTAACAAAACATCATTAAGAAAACAAACTATAATAAAATAAGCAACTTACGATATAATATGTCATAAATATTTGCGATGGACATGTCTTTTCGTCGTAAGATTGGCGCTAAAGTCCCTCGGTCATAAGTTTTTTGTCACAAAAGCTCTTTTTTATTGTAGTGAAAGTTGATGACATAGGATGTTTATTTTTAATTTTAATAAATTGGGGTACATGAATGATCCATTGATTTTAGAAAAACATTTTAAGCAAGTTTGTTACTTTGACGATCCTCTTGATAAATTAAGGTCTGTGATGCTTAAGTTACCAGAAAAAAAATACTATAAAGACAATGACAATGAAAATGAAAGCTCTATCAAGGTAAAACTTAAGAAAGAATTTTTTATGCCAAATTTACCGGATATTGATGAATGTGAAGACGCGACTAGTTACATGCGAGATATTGATGAAGTAATTCAACTTTCGTAATGCAATTTCATATGTGTATTTTGAATTATTTAAGGTTCTATAACAAAATTTAACTTTGGTTTAGTTTTGTTGATGGTTGGTTTGGTGGATAAATCTATTCATTTGTTTTGGCAGATGGGCTTTCTTTTAATTTATTTTTTATTATGCACAGTCTTTTGGATGTTGATTTTAATTAGAAATGACATGTCTAAAAAGCATAAAAAACACATTAGGTATTAAAACAGTACTTCTGATATTGTGTAGTGTTTTTGTTGACTTTGATTGGGAAAACGGTTTTATATAGAACTGGACACTGATGTATGCAAAAGTATATTTTAAAATTGAACATTACGTAAGTGTTGTAATACGTAATAAAAAATATTACAAATATTGTATATGGTTGTTGTTATCTTTAATAAAGTGTTGGAATTTGTGTAAGTGTTACAAAATAAAAGGGCAATAGTGGGATCAAGGAGAGGGTCCCACCGCATGTCAGCGGGACACACATGTCAGTGGAACCCACATGCTAATAGGACCAACCCATTAGTGGAACCAACCTGTTAGTGTGCCCCACATGTCAGTGAGAATTACATGCCTGTGGGTCCCCATATAGGTGGACCCCACATATCAGTGGGACCCACCTCTCCCCGTGTCAGAGCCACGTGTCAAGCCATGTGTCAAGCTACGTGGAAGTCCACGTGACAATCCACCTATCACATGGGCCCATTTTTTTCCAAAATTATAGTTTTTGGCAACATAATTTCCGGTATTACCTTAAATTGGGAAATGTTGCCTTGGAAACCTAAGGTAACATAAAAAATACTAACATCAGAAATTGTGCCGATACATTTTTTTAATTAGTTGCAAAATTTGTTGGGCCGCTTGCAACTTATTTGGGATGTTACATAAAGATATTATTGACGCAGTGCAACATCCCACATGGATAAAATAAGAGTAATAAGGTCTTTTATAGATTCAAGTCAACAACTAATGTTTACCAAATTGCTAGTTTTTTTGGATTGACATGTGGTGGATTTTTGGGTGTGGTATGCTTTCGGTTGTGGGCTTTGATGTTATATATGGTATCAGAGCTCATTCACAATGGGCATAGATTTGGAGGTGGGTACACGAAGCCAGTCAGTATTACCCACAATGGCTAGAGAGTAAACGATCCAGACCTATCGGTTGTCTGTTCTGGCCCGACGAGGACGTCAACAGTTCAAATGGGGGAGTTTGTAACACCCACTAGTACAAAAAATACCATATGGGTCTCCTCATTTTCTCTTGATTTATCCTCCACATATATAACAAAAAAAGGTTCACATGCATTTGTCATTTCTTAAAAGATATATAATTTTTTTCATACGTATGGTAAATATCATATACGACTGTGCTTTCTTGGTGATGTATAAAAGTTAAATTATATGTGTCTGTTTATTTAAAACAGACATATAAAGTTAATTTTCAGTATACCCCGGTGGCTAGACCCTAAGTTAGTACTCCTCTCTATCGATGCAACCCGCTGTAAGCAGTTACAACTAGGTCTCCTAACACAATTAAAAACATAATTCATAATCTAATCCAACCACATATTAAAGTCCAAGCAAACTTCATCTCTATGTAGTAACTAAAACCCTAATTATATTTGGGGAAGACCCGAGAACGGAATTAGGAGCCATAATTTTCGATTGAGTATGGGGCATTTAGGTCTCAACCTTGTTTTATTTTTTTCTCAAAACTTCGCTATATGTAATTTTTTTAGTATAATTATATTGACCGACCAGGACTACTAGCATGGGTGCATGCTACATGATAGAACCCATCTGATATGTCATGGCTCACGACCTGATATGTTAGTGCCTTGTGGCAGTGGTCGGTATTTTGTGAATCTGGTCGATTTTAGGTACCCAAAAACTGTTACTTTTAGTCGTTACTGAGTTTAGTTGGTCGGTATTTATGCGATTTTATTAATTAGGCTTGACAGTTGGTACTCCCCGTATGCAAAAACATTACAATTATAACTTCAAGTCACTCCATGTATTACACCAGATCCAAGCACATTTTAATCCAAACTACCAATTTAAAACATGTAATTTCAAAAAAATTGATCGTTATGCTTAACTGTACCGTACGTCAAAAAAAGATAAAGAGAAATCTCATCTTATTCAAAATAAAAGAAACGATTCCACTTTGCTTGTATCACAAAAAGAAGAATTTTTTTATACAAATTTATGTTATCATGAAAAATCGATGAAAATGTGTATGTAAAAGTCATTTTTGAAGACTGATAAAGATTTCCTGTCAATGAAAAATGGAGCATCGTAACTCCCTTTGAAAATGGATATCATAACTTTATTTTCTAGTGTTTATTTTGTACCTAATATAAAAAATGATAACTTTGAATTTGGATTAACCAATTTAGAAAGGCTACACCATCATCTTAACTTGAGAGATTATTTTGATAAATTAATTTTTATTGTGCCTAAACAAAGAATCATATGTTTATTCTTATATTTCAAATTGATGTTGCAAAATTCATATATGATTGTGTTTCGTTGGATTTGATATCAATTGAGGACTAAAACCTATGTAGGAGTAATAGTGAAAACAATAATTTACTATAATTATCTCAAATTACTTAATTTTTTGGAATATTTCTTAAATGTTTAATTTTTTACTCCAATACATTTGGATCATGGAAATTTATTTTTAAAAAATGAAATTATAAAACTCATGTGCTAACGTGCGACGGAATTTGTTGCAAATAATAGGATGCCAAAATTTGTAGAAAAGTTAAAGTAACTTCCAAATTTTTAGTCAAAAATATGAATTTCAATGCTTCAATAATTTATCATAGAAAAAAGTTATGTCATAATTCTTTACAAAATATTTAATTTCCATTGTATGGTGGGCACACTAGATTTTTATGTCGTAAGTTTCTGTCGTTAATTAAATAAAACGTCATTAAGCATAAAACTATAATAAAATAAACAACTTACTACATAATATGTCATAAATATTTGTGAGGAACATGTCTTTTCGTCATAAGATTGGCGCTAAAGTCCCTCGGTCATAACTTTTCTGTCACAAAAGCTCTTTTTTGTTGTAATGAAAGTTGATAACTTGGGATGTGCATTGGTTAATTTGAATAGATTGGGGTACATGATGTTGTCCAATCTGCGAAAAACCAAGTTATAATAAAAATTTTGTATGCGTGTGTGATTAACAGAGTTGTGTAAATAAACAATAAATGAAGCAAAATCAAATAACGAGGAGACAAGAATGGAAAAAACTGAGTCCAGTACGTGACTGTCTCCTTAAAGAGTATTATTCGTCACCGTATGTGCGAGCGAATAGCCTCCCAGGATAAAATAAGTTGCAGTAAGGCAAAGAGTCACTTCCATTGAGCATGAGACGAACAAGAAACTATCACCAGAATATTTTGTAAATTTAGGACTGAAGGGAATGAAAATTAAAGAGACAACTCTTATTTTCTCGATCTAATAAAACCGGTGCCCTAATACTCTATTCATAAAAAGAGGCTTGAAAGGACTTATTATTCTTTTCGATGTGGTACATAGTATTTATAAGAAAAACCAAGGAAGGGGTTTGTTCTTCTCTCGATGTGGTACAAAACTACTTTTCCCATTAAAAGGTCACATTTTGGAATACCAGTTTTCATTCACCTTTTACTCATTTTGAGCATGTAAATATGCATTGAAATCCCCTCGTAGAGTGGATTTCAATAAATACACACCACTAACACACCACTAACACATATTGTGTCTCACTCATGTAGAGTCTCAAAATAATTCACAACTTACTCTAAAATAATTGATGGTCCATTAGCACACACCACATAGACAGATAGACACAAAGTTTAACTTGGTGATAGTTTTTTCGATCAAATATAGCATACGATAGGTAGAGAATACTCATTGACCCTTCGCTCAAATAAGTATATCGACTTTACTGGTAGACAGTTGATGTGCTTGCCTTGAATTGTTAGAACGTTTATATAAATGATGATACACTCATCATTATATACTTTTCTCATTCACTCAGCTTTTATGAGTATATCCATTTTCTCAATGGAACATCGTTCTGGTTCTGTAGGAGTTTTTAAAAAATTATGCCACGTAATTCTCCTTTTGAAGCGGCCCCACTTTTCTCCCGTATAGGTGATCTTTATCTTATAGAGTAACCCATGTTTACTCAACTGAATCCATGCGTTCACTCCTGAACTCTAAGTATTCGACAAAAGATCATTAAAGGCTCAAAAGCTTAACCTCGTTCCATACGCGTCTCACTTTTTCATTATCATCGGAATAGGCAGGGTTACCCCCACATTGATTTGGTCATCATAATTTAATTGTCCCACATTGAACCAAGTTCCTAGGATCTCCAGTCAGCAATGGTTGGGTGTCCATCAGGCTAGGCCTCTCCCTCTTGATGATTTTACAACTATTTCTTGGTATAACTAAATTCTCTTTGCTTAACCTGAATCACTCAGTTTAACCATCTAGTTAGTGGACCCAACATTATTATATGACTTAACATAGTCCATCACGATAATTCTCATTGAGAATAGTTGGGTAATAGTATTATATCCTCATCATAGATGTGATACATACCATTAAACACAAAACAATGTAATCTCCCAATTTGCAAAACTCATATTAAAGACACATTTTCTTATCATTTAGGAATATCCTTTACAAATTGGCTACTATTTCAACCTTTTACATGCATTTATCTTATGCACCAAACTCTAATTACATCATGAATTGAGCTAAGTTTAAGATATCCATGACATGACTTCTAAGTGTGAAATGTATTCACCAATGAATTTTAAGTTACTAAAGTTAAATATCTAATTTACATACTATAACTACATAGTAAAATTAGATATCTTTCGTACTGCAGTCCAAACTCACAAGCACATATCATACACTTTAAATCCCATTGCAATCTCTTCCAAGTGACCAATTTTCATTGTACTGGTGCATCTACTCAGACTACCAAGTGTGTAGCCTGTATTTGATATTGTACAATTTAAAAGTACAACAGACTTCCCATCACGCTTGAGAGATCGTTGTTAATATATACTTGGATATATACAAATCCAGTCTAGCTATAATAGATTTATGAGCCTCGTTGATCTCTTCAAGAGTCACATCACCAACATATGACATGCGTTATCTAAGACTTTTGAAGTCATAAAGATTGTGGTCTGCAAATAAAACTTTTAATTTCATCAAGATTTCCAGAGATAATCTTCTTGTCGTTACTTATTGTAATGATCAGTTCACTCACGTGCAATCAATTATGACTTGCAATATATGTGTAAAAAACATATGAACACTTGTCAATTTTTTAATTTTGAATAGTTTGACATCTCATATTTACATATTTCACATTTATGAAATGACTTACCAGACATTCATGAAGGCTTCAGTTCGTTATTGACATTACCAGTTTTTAGCGTCCCAAAAATTAGCAATTTCAATATACATCATTATCGAGTTTAAGCGATCTTAAATTGGCAATCATCATTCACCTAGTTACCAATTTTGAACATTCTCAAAACGGCAACCATATCATATATTTTGAAGCCATTGCTTATCATAATAATACCAAATTTTAATATGCCATTTTAACATGTCTATGTTATTTTACTTAACATGATTACCAAAATAAGACTTTCTACTTTTCTCTAACCAAAGAAACCCTCAGGTTCATATAGAATATTTCTTTAAATCTCTACGAGGAATGACTGTCTCAATGTTCGTTGATGTACATTTAAATTTCCAATACGATAATTTTAATATCATCTTGATGAACCTTATTCTCATAACTCGAGAATATTTCTTAATGTATATTGGGTCATCACTTTAATAGTAACATCTTATAATTACTTCGACCTTTTACTTTCATTCAACCCATATATACATTTTCCCAATTTGAAAATGCGTTTGGGTCCTAATGGCTTCTATCTCATAAGAAGATCCATAAAATATTTTTAAACACAATTTTGTCAAACAGAACCAATCTCATGGCTTCTATCTCGTATGAAGATACATATAATTTTTAAATACGATTCTGTCAAATAGATTCACTCTCTCTATTTCTTACCATCCTTTTCCCCCGTATAGGACATAGAGAGATCAATACAGTCCATTTTCTAGTATATGTGCTAGAAATATTTAGTTTATTGACTTTTCAACTTTAATCAATGTCCTCTTGATAAAAATTATTAGAGAAGAGCACAAATCACTTCAAAATTTGAAGTTTACCTTTGAGATGTCATGACATTCTGGACACACATGTTTGCCAAGTCTCTTATTCTTTCTAGGTTCATCCTCATATTCATCCGAAAAATTATAAGTTCGTTCAGATGACTTCTAATTAAAGGTACACAAGAAACTACTAGCTCATTATTAGAAGTATTCCTTGATTCTGTAATTACATTTTTATGAATTTCACAAATTAGATTCATTTATAGAATATCATTAGACTCATTTATTGTCTATATATCCATCCAAACTCTCTCAATTGATTTTGGATTTCATCTTTCCTTTAGGAGTATTGGTATCAAGTTTCGAAATACACCCATATTAGTAATTTCCAAAAATGTTTCACTACATTCCAATATTCATAAAAAATCAATAATTTTATATTCCAGACACCTCCATAATTTTAATAATTTCAAAGAATGTCATAACACATTCCAAAGCTAATAGGAAATTCTACTATTTCCTTTTATGGCATCTTGTTTAAAGAATGATTGGCTTTTAGTAACTAATATTCTCAAATTTTGTAATAATCTAAACTGATCATAATCTTTTTGCATCTCCCTTCCATCTGATTAGTGCGAGCAAGGTACAGTGGCATCATGAATATTCACGTCGTGAACAAAATTCACACGGTGATTTTTGATTATTAAATATCTACCATCTCAATAATCTGTATAAAAATGGTTTTCAATCTTCAGTTTATAGAGCATATGCATCTCTATTTAGCTTTATTATTTACTCGGTAATGAGTACACATGGCCAATGCTTTACTATCAAACTAGAAAGTAAGCACATATCAGGTCACTACCTCTCATCTGAGCAGGTTTCAAGACATTCATTAAGAACCTCTAAGGTTTTACTATCGGGTTTGAAGAACTCGCATAGTTCTTGTAACTAGAAATTCAATTAAAGAATTTCTCTAAAAAAATTAAATGGCTCACAACTAACATGGTTCACAAGAACCTACATTTCTTGCTTAACCACTAGTACAACCAGAAGAGGCATAAGGAAGAACGTAAATTTCCAATATACCACACATTCAGTGATCCTTGATCGACTGATGCGTTAGAGCTAACAACTTTCCGGATTTTCTCCGAAATTCAGCATACAGAGTTGACATCAATATTCACCATTTAAAGTATCACATGAATCACCATAATATGCTTGTGTGTCACTGCCGCAGCAGAACTGCACCAACATGAGAAATAATATTTTTTTATGAATGAACAAATCTAGCCAAAATGTTATAAATCATATGCTAACCCATAACATGTATTTGGTACCAAGCCTGCTAGGTTTTTAAACGTTACTTCCTCCAATAAACTTTTTCTTACGCTTGTGCTTAAGGTAGTTCTTGAAATATTTCCATCCAGGTAGCAAATTTTCAATCATAGCAACAACTTGGAAACACTCACTAATGACCATTCCCTCAGCATGAATGATCACATGCAATTCTTGCTCCTGCCTGACCACAGTCTTAGGATCCATCATCTTATAGTCAAGAAAGCGGCCAACAATCCACTTTTTAGTCTCAGTGTCCTCGGTTTTATACTTATGGTCAAGTGACTTATATAAGGCCTTAGCTGCTTCCTTGGAGCTATACACGTTATACAATGAGTCAGAAAAATAATTTAACACATAATTCCGACAGATTTTATAGGAGTGCTTCCAAGTATCAACAGTGTACATAGTCTACGTGTTGCACTTACCAGTGAGAAATGGTACTTCTTCCTTCAGGAAGCGATCGAGATGCAACGTGGTTACACTACTAGAAAACCTTCAATAGACATCGGCCATAAACCGATGTTAAAAGTTTTCCTGACCAATGTCTATGCGGGTGTAGAGAAAGGTACCCCCATGTAACATCGGTCATGAACTGATGTGTCGAAACAACTTTAATATCGATTCCAGATTAAAACCGGATGTATAATCTCTGTTTTTATACAAAAACTGCATTACAATCATTTTTAAATAGCCTTTATATGATGTAACTATGAACCTTAACTATTAATTTATAAATTATAAATCAGTATTTACATCGTTTATAAAATAAAACCAATGTCAAATCCCGCTTTAACATTGCTTTTGAACAACAGCCGATGTAAGTTCTTATTTTTGATATCGGTTATAGTTTATGACGCGATGTGTTTTTTTTCATTTTTAACGTCGGTTTAAATCTGGGAACAATAGTCTGGCTACCTATGTAACATCAGTTTTTAACATTTGAATGATGTATTTTTTTTAAGTTTACATTAGCTTATTTGTAGTTTTGTTTAGGAAATGATGTCCATATAGCTTTTTAACAACAGTTTTTAAGAAATTTCTTGGAGGACATGATGTCTAATCATAATTTGGAAATCTGTTTTTAAAAATTATGTGTAAAAACTGATGTTTATAGGCCTAAAAATTAGCCTATACACTGATTGTATTATATGCACCCAAACATACCAAATACAAAAACAAAACAAATTTATCTAAAACGTAAACACAAAATCAACAAATTAAAATCTCCAAACTCTTCTTGTAATAATCAAACCACATATCGTCTAAGTTTACAAATATTTCAACATAATTAATGCGCATATGTTTGAAAATAACGGAAGCAAAGGAGTTAGCTACATGAATCCTTCGGTGTATATAGCCAAGAGTCGTAAGAACATCAAGATCCTTGCTATCTTGCTAGACCACTGTCAACATTTAAGTGAAAGAGCAATCTGGTTCAGTTAATTCCCTCTTTACAAGCTGTTTATCACGACTGATCATCAATTTAATAAGAGGAAGTTTTGAGGATACTTGGAGCCAGATCTCGTTGAATGTTCCATCTGGATCCTCGTACTCATAATAATATTTCACCTATTTACAAAATAAATGCCCTTAACTTTAATAGAATATATGTATTCCCTGAATAGATGTCATACAAATTAAAGTTCATACAAATATTTCAAGAAAAAAAATATAGAAGAGGTAACAAGATAGTTAATTCTTGTTTGCAAATAGAAAAGATAGTTAATTCTTCTTTGCTTCCAAAATTGTTCTCTGCGGAATATTCTAACCGCTTTATCACACTAATTGCTGTTGAAAATATTAATAGACTAGAAACAGCAATGTGTATACATGAAAAACTCAATAAAATCAATTTACTAAATATTAGCCGCAGATAAAAAACCAAGGAATCCGACCCTAAAACCTACAAATGGAAATAATAATAATAAAAACTATTACAGACTACTTCCCAAAGATGGTTTTGCAATTATAAAACATGGTATTATCAAGTTGATGTCTACTATGCACTGCTCTGCAGTCACATGTGACTGCCTCCTCACCAACATACAGAGTTGGATGTATTAACTTTTTGAAACCTAAACTGCTATAAATTAAATAAATGGAAGTTTCCGAAAATAAAGCCAAATATATTTACTAGCCTTCAGAGAGCCAACAGTTATAGTTTCTGGAATCTCAAAATAAATGCTCTGGAACCTTAAAAGATTTAATCTTTAGCTTCACTGAAAGAAAGAATAAACTTAATTACATTGGAATCACGTAGAAAGCCATCCACCAGTCAAAATCAGATTACATATGAAAACTCGAGTAAAGGTTGTCATACCACGAGAATCACGTGGCTGAAAGCATTTCTGCTGACTTGCTGCAAAAGTTGAAACTCCATTTGCTGTAAAAAGTTTTCATCTTTTCAGTCTAAAAAATGACGAAAGGAGGAGAAAAAAGAGTTGCTTGTAAATGTATTAAGAGTTGAGACCATCAAAAATAGAAATAAACCTTCATGCAGATCAAATAACCCATGCCATCACACATCAAATAAATGATGGATTAAGATTCAAACAAAATCATTGACTTATCAATATTGATGCAATCTTCATTGCTCATTTTCGGAGGAACTTTCCAATAACTGAATGCCAGTAATCATTTAAATAGTTATCAAATACAAACAGAGATAAACCTAAGATGCATTTTAATCTTGTCATATTCAATGAATCTTTTCTATACCACCTAAAAACAGTGTGCCAGATTCATAAGTACAACCCCTAATTACAAAAGGCAAATCAAGTACAAAACTATTACCATTACTATTCAAAATTTGTATCAGCAGCCAGAAAAGGGGATTTTGTATCAAGCATTAATAGTCTAAATTTGCTGGAAAGGGAAAAAAGAAGACGCAAATGCTATGTTCGTAAATATCAAAGCTAGGACACATAACTTACAAAACAACAATGTTCGTGCTAGCAACGTTGTATAAGTTGGCACAGAAGATAGGCGAATCAAATTCTGGTACTGGGAAACAGCAAAGTCCAGTACCTGAATACATGTTTAAGAACAAGACATCAGAATGATGTATCTCCTTCTTTACTCTTTACTCTTCTATAAGTAAACTTTACATTAGAAAGATCCAAAAAAAGGGTAGCGCCTTGGTACATGTCATGAAGGAGAAAGCAACAAACAAGTGACAAATCTGCACCTCAACAATCCATATAAAATACACTTTTGTTCTGTATATAAAAAACAAACAATAGTTGCAAGTTTTTTAAGAAACTAGTCCATTCAATATTATGATGCAACATATGTGCTATTTTACATGTAAAGAATTCCGAGATGTAACAAAACTGTTAGGGCCCATTCTCAAAATCTATTTAACATTTGAAAAGACCGGTAGTAACTAAAATAGTTGAACTTGAACATTTTGTTTTCGTATTTTGGAATAATTCGGAAAAGGTTTAGCTAATACAATCCGAGTGGAAGAAGTTATTAGAAGGCTTAAGACATTACAATATAAAAACCAAGAGATATACCTGATTAACTCCACTCACTTCAAATGTGAAGCTCCCAAGCAACCTAATCTTTAGAATGCTTCACTTATACCTGAGGGCAAGAGGAAACATAGCCGACTGAGGAACTTGGGGTGGGAGTAGGCTGAAGCCATCTTGTCAAATCAACTTAACAAAAATGCAACTCCTGAACCAAGAAACGAAGCAACAAAGTCCAGAGACAAAGAATATAGTCTTCAAAGCAGAGTTGGCTCGTTACCTGTTAAGACAACAAGTCCCGAAGTGATAAAAAGGGGACACACTCTTGCTACTTCTTATCAAACGGACACAAATGCCAACGGCTATATTCACCCTAAGCTACCCGACTATGAAATTTGATTTATTTGTAAATATTTTTAGGAATTCGCTTGATAGCAAAAGCATGTTGGTCTGATAGTTATAAATCAAGACATTTATTATATAATACCATTGTACGGTAATTTCTTGCATCTGATATTAATATTACAATGATTGTGGTGAGTCTAGTGCCTCTAGTATTAAACTGTTTGTAGAAAAACGGAGAAGTTACTACGCAAAATAAAAATTAAACCAGAGAAACTTCCCTAGAGTCATAAAAATTAGATTCCTGATCAAGCTGTTACGGTTGGATACACGTCTGTTCCCCTAAAAACATCATAGCTTCCAAACTCTACCATAAATAGCTCTGATAATTAAAAATTAGGGTTTCAATTCCAAACCCCCAATTAAAACTTTAAGATTAAAACTAATTAAAAGTAAAGCATCAACTAATTATAAAATTAGGGTTTCAATTCAAATCCCCCAATTAAAAAAATTAGGGTTTAAATTAGGCTTACACAATCGAAGCTTTGACCTCTTCTACCGCCATTTGTGGTCGTGAGCAGTTAAGTGAAAATCTGTTAAGCTTTGACCTCGGATTTCAAAACAAACGAGCTTGAACGGAGAGAGCACACTTGAGGATTTAGCACAGTCAGGGAGACAGCACCTAAGAGTCGAGATAGATGAGATAGGTGAGAAAACGAAGAGATGAGAGGAGAGATGAGAGGAGAGATTTTTTTTTTTTTCGACTTATGTTTTTGATATATATTGTTGTGTTATTTAATTTTTATTTTAATTTTAATGTTTTAATGTTTGTGTGTGGGTAAAGTTGAAAAACAGGAGGGAGAGTTTAAAAAATTCTAAGGTGGGGGATTTTTAGGAGAAAGTGAAAATTTGGTTGAGGGGGAAAACAAAGGTGGAATCGCGCTGCTATTTTTTTTTGAAATGAACCTAATACATCATTTGCTTTAAAAACGATGTCTAATATACTAAATGACATCGGTTTAGTTCATAATGATGTAAAAATACTATTGACATCGATGTACACTTGAACCGATGTCTAAAGAGTGATGTTTATTCTACTTTTTCTTGTAGTGTTAGATAAAAATACTTTTTTTGGTGCCAACATTTGGAGTTCGTTCCATTGAGCTTCTCGGGTTTATCAGCATGTGTAGTAGACACAATTGGCATAACATGAGCAACAGGCACCGCAGGCCTAACAACCGGTATGTGCGTCTATACTAGATGTGTCTGCACGTTACTAGGCACCACATGTACAATCGGAGGAAAGGGAAGGATCCTTTAACTGATTTGCATAAGGTTCAGTCCTTATTTGAGAATATGGAAATCAATAAAAATGTTCTCAAGCGCTTTCGATTGTTGTATAAACATGCAACGACATTCATGAAGTCCACTGGAAACTCCTTTCAAATCCCGTGCGATGCGGAGGTGTTTGGCGTTGAGAAAAGAATTTTCATTTTGCATGAAAATATAACTGTTTTGCTTGAGTTTAAAATGATTGGCCAAATAGCAATGTTTACATACATGGCTTGAGTAGTATAATTTTTTTAATTATTGTCTTGTCTTCTTGTCGATAATTTTTGCATTTATATTCTTCTTTTTTTATAATTTTATTTTATTTGCAATGCAGATACTTGCATTGCATGGTTTGTGAAAATGAAAATTTAGAGCAATTTGCTTTCTGTGATCCCAGAGTCTCGTTTACCTTGAACAGCAATTTTGAAGATAATTTGGTTAGTCGATTTAAATAGGGTAATCCTGATCGTCTCTTTTTTATGCCACATAATAGCAAGTAAGTACATAAAAAATGTCTCCGGATTTATTATAAATCGCTTTATTTATTTATTTATAAGCATGAAAATCAAAATGAGATGATTTTGATATTAATTATGTTTATTATAAATATTTATAAAAAATAGCTGCCATTGGATATTGGTTGTGATTTGGGCGGGCGAGGTTTTCATACTCAATCCTCTGCCTCGTTCAACTACCTTTCCCGAGTTGGAAAAAGCAATATCAAAGTATTTGCATTTAATTTCGAGTGATTATTTTAATTATTGAGATATCAATCAATTTGTGTTATTGATACTGCTAAGATGACAGGGCTGTGATTACGTTCAATATTCAGGTCGGAAGGGGAAATAAAGCAACGACTATCAGATATATTACAGTAAGAACCTGGGGCACTAATTTACTTATTAGTTAGAGTTTTTTCGGTTAGATAGGGGCATTAATTTACTTATTAATTAGTCTGAGTTTTTTTGATTAAATAGGGATGCCCCAAACAACTCGGTGGAACTGAATACGGCTATGTAGTTATGTGGTATATGAAAGAAATTGCCATGGATAATGAAATGACATTTGTCAAAAAGGTATATTTTTTTGCTTAATTTATTCTTGATATAATCGGTGTACATATAATTTGTGGAAGAATTTATTGTTACTAATTCCTTTCTGTTACACTTTTCAGTGGTCGACGAAGAATCGAATGGTGACTGTTCCCAAGGCTGAGCTGGACGAGGTTTGATGTGAGACTCTTAGCCATATCGAGTCCTTATAAAAGGTCTAATCTGCAGCTGCTTTATGTGGACTGAATTTATAAGAGCTACTAGTGATTTTTGTTGATAAATGAGGGAACTTTAGTTAGTAAATTTCTGTTTGGGATGAACTATGTACATGATCGATGGTGCAAATGTCTAGTACTTGGTTTTGCAGTTATGTAGTTTGTTTGGATTATGTAGTTTGGTTGGTGGTGGATATATGTACGTACTTGGAATAATTTATGGTAAATGAATGAACGTATGTTTGGTTTTGCGTTTGTTTTGGATTGGTTAGTTTTCGAATGGTAATATGGCAGTTGGTATGTTTTTCGATGACTCTTGTGTGGGTTTTGGGCATTTGATTGAAACAAGGGATTCATGAATAAAAAAAATAAACAAACATCACTTCATGAACAAAATAACTGATGTAAAATGTAGTCAAAGAAGACATTTCATACAATAAACTGATGTCATAAGCAGGAACATATATCAGCTAACAAGAAATGACTGATGTAAAACAATATAATAGATATCACATTTTGAAATAACTGATGTTAAACTCACACAAAGACATCGGTTTCATTAAAAAAAGAAAGGTACGACATCGTTTCTGATAAAAGACTGATGTAAAATGTTAAGTTACATATCAGTTTAACAATTTTTTCGATGTTAATGTATCATATTGCTTTATATGTGATAAGTTTAAATTGATATACATGACATATGAATGAATAACTGAAACCATAGTGAAGGTATACATTGAAGAAAAATACATCACATTGCTAAGGAAAATGATGTCTAAACTGTGTATAGACATCGACTAATAAGCGATGTGTAATGCACCTACCTTTCTCATCGCATGCAAAGATATCGCTCAGATTTTAAATAGACATCGGCTAATAAGCGATGTCTATTGACAAATTTCTAGTAGTGAAATCCTGCGACGTTCTTCCATAGGGCACACTAAACTGTCCAATGATAGTGTGTTCCACAAGCACATGTCCCGAAAGCACATGTCCAACAGGTGTCTGAACCTCATTAGATATCACGATCTGTGCATTAGGGTTTGGCAAACTATTTACAAATTTCTTCGGCAAACTTTTGAAAGCCAGCACAGAAGTTCGAATTTTGTGAGATCAAGTAACTACGGAATTGTAAATGTTAATTTTGTACAATCTATAAAAAACTATTTTTTCTTGATATGATGAAACTGGTGTCCTAAGACTCTATATATAAAGAGAGGCTCGAAAGGACTTGTTATTATTTTTTATGCGGTGCATGGTATTTATAAGAAAAACCAAGTAAGGGGTTTATGCTACTCTTGATGTGGTACAAAATCATATTTCACATTAAAAGGTCACACTTTGGAACATTAGCTTTCATTCAACTTTTACTCATTTTGAGAGTGTACATACGCGTTAGAATCCACTCGTAGAGTAGAATACGTTCCAATAAAATCATATCACTAATACATACTATGTCTCACTCATATAGAGTCTGAAAATAATTCATAACTTAGTCTAAAATACTAAGTTTTTCCAACACATTAATGATACATTCATTTTAGAATAATATGTTAAGTAAGTTTGTTACATTGACGATCCTCTTGATAAATTATGGTCTATGGTGTTTAAATTACCCGAGAAAAAGTACTATAAAGACAATGACGATGAGGATATGGGCTCCGTCGAAGTAGAACTTGAGAATGAATTTGTTATGACGAATTTTCCCGATATTGATAAAAGTGAGGATGTGGCTAGTTACATGCGAGATGTTGATGAAGTAATCAAAACTTTCCTATTGCAATTTCATTTGTGTATTTTGAATATTTATGGTTGTATAACACAATGTAAATTTGGTTTAGTTTTGTTCATGGTTGGTTTGTTGGTTATATCTATGCCTTTTTTGGGCATATTGGCTTTCTTTTTTTATTTTTTTTATCTGTACAGTCACTTGGACGTTGGTTTTAATTAGAAATTCCATATTTAAAAAGCATAAAAAACACATTAAAACACTTGTTAGGTTAAAAATAGTTAACCAGATAAATATGTCAAACAATATTAGACAATTATTTTTTTACACAGTTATAGAAATTCCCTAATTTGCACAAGAGTTCTATCAAAAAGTCTTGTCTAAATAGCTCTACTATACAATGGTTTTAACCCTTTGTAAACTTTCCACCATATAACTTGCACAAGATCATGAGATGATAATTCAGAAGCAAGTCATATTTATGCAAGACATATTTATGCATGATGTTCATCAAAATCTAACAAAGAAGCTCGATTTTTGTGAGACCAAGTCACTACGGAATTGTAAATGTTAATGTTGTACAATCTACAAAAAACCAAGTTATAATAATAATAATCATGTTCGTGTGTGTGATTAACAGAGTGGTGTAAACAAACAATGAATGAAACAAAATTAAATAAGTTTCCTGACTGTCTTCTTAAAGCATATTATCCCTCAACGTGTGTGCGGGCGAATAGCCTCCAAGGATAAAATGAGTTGCAGTGAGGCACATTGTTACTCCCAGCGAGCTTGAGACTACCAAGAAAGTATCACCGAAATATTTTGAAATTTAGAATTGAAGAGAACGAGAACTAAAAAAATAAATTTTTTTCTTAATATAATAAAATTGGTGTCCTTAGACTCTATTTATAAAGAGAGGCTTGAAAGGACTTGTTATTATTTTTGATGTGGTACAAGGTATTTATAAGAAGTATCAAGGAAGGGGTTTATGCTACTCTTGATATGGTACAAAACCATATTTCATATTAAAATGTCACACTTTGGAATATTAGCTTTCATTCAACTTTTACTCATTTTGAGCGTAAAGTAGAATATGTTCCAATAAAATCAAATCACTAACACATACCGTGTCTCACTCATATAGAGTCTCAAAATGATTCATAACTTAGTCTAAGATACTAAGTTTTTCCAACATGTGAATGATCCATTCATTTTAGAATATTATGTTAAGCAAGTTTGTTATATTGACGATCCTCCTGAGAAATTATGGTCCGTTGTTTTTAAATTACGCGAGAAAAAGTACTATAAAGATAATGACGATGAGAATAAGGGCTCCGTCGAGGTAGAACTTAAGAATGAATTTTTTATGACAAATTTTCCTAGTTTGCATAAAAGTTCTTCCAAAAACTCTTGTCTAAATAGTCCTACTAGACAATGGTTCTAAACCATTGTAAACTTTCCACCATATAACTTGCACAAGGACTCTATCAAAAAGACTATTCTGATTCCATTTTCCGAACAACAATTTTAAAAATCATTGCACTTAACTATATCAAACAATACTTTTTTAGGGTGAAAAAATATTGGGAAAAAATGAGACAACATCTATAATCATCTATAAGTGTTGTCTGATTGTGATTTCTTTTAGTGAAAGGATAATATATTTTTAACCATACTTTTATTTAATCTCGTTTACTTTTTTATTAGAAAGGTGTATGCTTTTGTTATATTTTTATATATATGTAATTCCTACGTATAAATTTTGATTAGTTGTAAACTTGTAAACTATGATCAATACTAAAACATTTTTTAGTATAGATAAAGTTTATTATGTATATTTTTTTTAGTAGGTTTGTTACTCAAATTGGAAGGCACAATCTATATAATCGAAAATCAAACTTTTAACATGAGTGGCACAGTCTCTTTTATGAATGGGACATACCCTTTCACGAATGAGACAGACTAAGGCAATCTAAATTAATCTACAAAATGTAAATTACTAAAATATTAAAGCAATAATAATTAGAAATTAAATAATGTAAAACTCCAAGAGTTTTTACTTTATTCGGCCCATAGTTATAGTCTATGGCCTACATCCAAGTCCCCATGCCTGCTAGTATAAAAAAATGTATTATATCAACTTCAATAAAAGAACTTATAATCTTTCTTTGATTCGATGAAAAAACCCTTTCCCTTAACACACTTTCTACCTAGCACTACTTCTACCACGGAGCCCATTGCCCACCTTAGCTAATCCTTTTAAATAAAAACCTTGCCACAACCTGACACAAGTTGATATGAATACACGCGGTGAATAATAATGAAAGTTTATAACTCAAACTATATTCCTTTTTGACTGTACATTCAAAAGATATAAACAAGAAAGTTTTTCCAAAAAAGTATATGGATAGATCATGAATTCAAAAGATATAAACAAGAAAGTTTTTCCAAAAAAGTATATGGATAGATCATGAAAAGCATTAGTCGTAATATGAAAACACGAGATGTACATATAAGCACAACTTCTAATGGATTTAATTTTCAAAAAAAGTTAAGATAAGGCTGTTAAACAAATTGTTTGAAAAAAAATTTACTAAGTCTTTGAAGATAATCTGTTAGTTCTTTTGTAAAGAGATAAACCTTAATAAGGATAAGAAGATTAGTTCAAAATAGATCTATCCATGAAGAGTTTATATTTAAAGAATGTTTATTCAGTCATTAGAAGTTATAAAAAACTTTATCACCTACAAATACTATGTCTCATAATTTGTCATCTTGGAGTCGTTGTTGCGTTATTCTCGGATGGTTGTCCAAAAAGTTTCATCTAAAGGCTTAGTAAAACTATTTGCACGCTGTTTCTCAGTAGATATATAAATGAGCTCAATATTACCCTTAAAAATATTATCTCATAGAAAATAGTGACGAACATCAATATGCTTAGTACCAGAATGCATGACATGAATTTTAGAGATATTAATTGCAGAAGTATTATCATGATAAATACCAAAATCCTACAAAGTTTGTTGCATCCATAAAATCTGTGCATAACAACTACTAGCTGCTATATATTCATCTTCTACAGTAGAGAGGGCTATAGATGTTTACTTTATTGTGCCATGCACCTAAATAATCATCTAAAATTTCACAAGCACCACCCGTACTTTTTCTATCAACTTGTGACCTTGCATAGTCAGCATCTGAAAAACCAATTAAATCAAAGGATGATGTGCTTGGATAGAACAATCCAAATCACTCGTACCTTTCAAATATTTAAAATTTTCCTTAACGACATTCAAATGAGATTCTTTAGATTGAGACTGAAAATGAGCACATAAGTATATATACATAATGTCCGAATGAGAGGCAATTGAATATAAAAGTGATCCAATAATATATCGAAATTTAGTGACATCTACAGATGTACCATGTTCATCCTTAGTGAGCTTGACAGAAGTACTCATAGGTGTAGCCTTAGGAGTAAAATGTTCAAGAGCAAATCTTTTGAGTAGATCATTGATATATTTACATTGGTGAATAAAAGTTCCTACAGCAGATCGATTAATTTGTAAACCTAGGAAATACTAGGTTCACCTATTAAACTCATGTCAAACACTTTAAGCATGCAATTAGAAAACTACTTATATAATGATTTATTAGTGGATCCAAGCACAATATCATCTACATAAACTCGATCGAATAAGAAAGGATCATGTTTATAAAAAGTAAAGAAAGTTGGATCTAGTGTACATGAATGAAACCGTTGTTTACTAGAAATTGACCGAGATGCTCATACCAATACCGAGGGGATTGTCTTAATCCATAAACTGATTTTTAAGCCTGTATCTATAGTTAGGATATTTTTCATGAACAAAACCTAGAGGCTGCTTGACGTGTACTTCTTCCTTGAGATGACCATTGAGAAATGCGCTTTTGACATCTATTTGATAAATCTTTAATTTCATGTGAGCTGCAAATGCCATGAGAATACAAATAACTTCTAAATGAGCTATTGGAGAATAAAATTTGTCGTAATTGAAAACCAAGCGGGTACCAATAACCTTTTCATCCTTAGGAGGTGAGACGAGTTCCCAAACATTACAATGCTTTATTTGATTCAGTTCTCCCTACATAGCAACTGACCAGTGTTCATCTCAATAGCTTCTTGGGCATTTTTAGGTTCAAACTAAGCAACAAAATCCTAGACAGCGCATAAATTTTGAAGTGTGTTTCGAATTGATATTCTTTGATCCAAATCTGTAAGAATATTGTCCAGATGATAAATTTTTACTATTCTGGAAAATTTTCAAAGATGAATATTACTCATTTCTTCTTCATTAGTATTGTCTTCCTGGAAATGAATAGGGGTTATCTCATTTGAATGAGACTGTCTTATTTCTTCTTGTGAAGATTTATCCAATAGAGAAGCAGTGAAATCACTTGAATGTTTGTCAGGAGTCCTTGGGGAACCAGAAGAAGGATCCGAGCAATGAGGAGAGTCTAGAGAATCTCCAGAATACAAAGACGAGCTAGGAGAATCTTGACTACCAGATTTATCTGAAGGAGACTGACTCTTTTGAAAAAGAGGTTGTCTCATTTGGGAATGAGAGGATAGATCAGCAGCATCTTCTTCAATTTGAAAAATATTACGAGTATATTCATGAAAGAAATATTGATATATTCTTCCACTTTGTTCTTGAGAGAATTATAGACACAGTGATCCTTCTGTCGATCTTGGATCGAATTTGCCTTTAGTATTCTGAGTATCTAAAATAAAACATTTTGAACCAAATACTCGAAAATAGCTAATGTTATGAGCATTTTTCTTAAGCAACTGAGGAGGTGTGTATCTCTAACTTACAAAAATTGAAGAAGACTCTATGGAATTATGTAAAGGTATTGTAATAATTATTCTGATATTTAAATAAATAAATAAAAATTCAGATACACTAATATTTTTTATTAATTCTTTTGATTTTTTCTTGAATTTTACTTTTAAGCAACAATACATTATTCTCGAACAGATGGAAAAGTATTGTATCAAGTGAATTCGTGTTTTCTGGAGGGATGCAAGTGTCGTACTAAAAAGATTCATAATCTGGTTTATAAAACTGATCAAGAGAGGCTGGAACACAGCACATATGATATTCCACTAGAGGAATTCAAAGTGTTGCTTATGTACTAGTCATATGAAGATGTTGAAGTAAAATTTGAAAATTGATGCCATTAAGTTGTCCATCCTATGGTATGAATTTTTATGCAGAATAATGAAGTTATCATTTTCTTGTTATTATAGAAAAAGGCTGAGAATAATACAGAAAGTCATAAATCGTATACGGACACAACCACTGTTAGTCCTGTATCTTTTGCCCAAGTTCAGAATAAATTGGTACATACTACTTTTGTTTATTATTAATTATTGTTCTATGAAGGTTACTCATTTAGTTAGTTTTAGTTGTCCTTTTGAGTGCATTAGTGAATAAGAGTTCGTTTATAATATGTGCTAAAATAATTTAGAAAATTATTTTAGTCTAGTTCGAAATATATGTATAAATTATTCTAAAGTAGCCATGTTCATACTTAGTCATATAATTGTAAAATTAGGTCTTTTAATTTGAGAACATTGTGATTTATTTTAAACACAACAATTTTTGTTTTAATGAACATGAATTCATGCAAAATTGACTTAATTCGGGTTTTGGATCCTTCTATCCTTTCAATACTAAGACACATGATGAAATTGCCTTTATCAAGTTACTTTTTTTTAACGAATCACACAGTTACTTTCAATTATAGTACTCATAGTTATACTTATGTTATAAAGTGTGTTGATATTGTCAACATGTATCGGCCTATACCATCAGATGCAGCCGTTTTTGTTAAAACTCGCAAGCAAAAAGTCGGACACAAGTATAAGTCTAATACCGCGGTGATGAACTACAGACTTGAAAGCATATAATATTTTAGTCAATCATATAAAAACCTATTACTTAATGTAGTATCGAATGTTATAAATTATTCTTGGTTTATTTTTCAGGGAAAGATTGAAAAAGCACTGACTGGGGAGGATGACAAAAGTATGGCCCTTCTTGGCTTGTTGGGAGATAAGTGAAGTCCATAGATATTTAAACCCATGCTCCCACAGACACATACATCGAGGAGTTGACAACTCAAATCAAGCAAAATCTTGAAGTTGAATTAGAACCCATGATAAAGAAGGATGTCACTGTAGAGGTCAAAAAGAATGTATAGAAAGAAATAGATTCAAAGTTGGCTTAGGTTTATAAAATGTTAAGCGAGGATAATCCAACATTGCAAATTAATTTATGAGATCTTTTTGCGACCATTTCTAGTAACGATGATAATGGTACACCGTTGACCAGTGATTCGAAATTGGCTTAGGCAGATATTGCAGTTAAATAGATAGTACATTGTGTGGTCTTTTAGTACTGTATATCTATTAGATATTTTCTAGAACCCTTATTTACTTTTGTTATGAAGAATGGTACATGTGTCTTCTTTAGATGCTTTGGTATTGGTGCATGCACAAATAGTAATATCACATTTGCAAATATGATCTAAACAATGTAGTTCATCAGTACTGGTGATATTGTATTGTGTTTTTGTTGACTTTTATTACGAAAATAGTTCTATATAGAACTGGGCATTGATATATGCAAAAGTACATTTCAAAATTAACCATTGTGTAAGTGTTACAGTAGGTATTAAAAATTGTTGCAAATACTATATATTGTTTTTTTATCTTTAATAAAGTGTTGGAATTTCTGTTAGTGTTACAAAATAAAACGGAAACAGGGGGATCAAGGTGGGAGTCCCATCGCATATCAGTTGGACCCACAGGTTATTGGGACCAACCTGTTAGTGGGACCGACCTGTTAGTGGACCCTAAATGACAGTGGGTCCCACATATAGGTGGGCCCCACCCGTCAGTGGGACCCACCTCGCCACGTGTCTTAGCCACGTGTCAAGCTATGTGGAAGTCCATGTGACAATCCACCTGTCATGTGGGCCAATTTTTTTTGCAAAATTACAGTTTTCGGCAACATAATTTCTGGTGTTACCCTAACTGAGGAAATATTTCCTTTGAACCCTAAGGCAACATAAAAAATACTAACATGAGAAAAGTGTTGCAGATACAATTTTTTTTAATCTTTTGCAACATTTTTTGGGCCTCTCGCAACTTATTTGGGTTGGTATAGAATAAGAGTAATCACGTCGTTTATATATTAAAGTCGACAATTAATATGTACCAAATTGCTTGTTTTTTTAGATTGACATATGGTGGATTTTTGGGTCTAGTAAGCTTTCAGTTATGGGCTTGGATATTATATATGGTATCAGTGCCGACTCACGAAAGTTTGATGTGTCAAGTTTCTAGAGACGGGGAGATGAGAACTGGTGGTATTATCCCATAATGGATATAGATTCGGAGGTTGGAATACGAATTCAGCCGGTATTATCTCATAATGACTAGAGAGGCAACAATTCAGACCTATCAGCTATTTTTTCTGGCCTGACAAGGATGTCAAGAGTTTAAGTAGGGGAGTTTGTAACACCCACTAGTACAAAACTGCCATATACGTCAACTGTCAATGGCACTTGATTTTTGACAATATTTGAAAAAAAATTTCAATTCAACGATTATAAGAGAGGATCATTTAAGGAATATAAAATATTAAGAAAGGTTTAGGGAAGCCCAAGTAATAAGATATTAGATATGATCATTTAAACGATTAACGAGAACGAGAGTAAGCGAATCGTAAAACAGATAAGCGGCCATTAGCCAAACAATTAAGCACTAATCAAGGAATTTGAACATGACTATACCAACATAATAGACTCTCCCGTATTTTTTGGAAATAGGCTCAACACATAATGCTCGTCTACAGGTGTCATTCGGTATTCTATCTACCATTGTATGACCACACATCCAACATAACATACATATTCCTCCCGTTTATAACCGACGCTGTTGCGCTTTCCTTTATGGCCAAAATTCAGAACAATATAATAATGCTGGATGAACAACGACACTTTAATATTTACCCTTCAAATTCAAAGGTACATTTATATCACACAATACCTCTGTTACGACCCTCCATTTAAGTTATCATGTCTGAATACTATGTGTAACATTTAAATGTGAGTCAATATAAGGAAACTGTAGAAAAGATGAGCACATAAATGTTTTATATTCATACAAGTATGTTCGCTGCTAATGAAGAGGTTAGGAGGAATTTAAGTAGCATTTCTTATTTCTCATTTTCAAGCTTCTCATTTATCTTTGTCATCCGGTGATCAGCCGCGAAGTAATCCCGAACCGCGATGGGTTCTCAAATATAATGGGATCCCTAGGCTACAAAAGATTTAGCAATAATAGCAGGCCTCAATGTTCTGCGTATTCTTGTGGAGCCAACAGGTGCTGCAGTTGCTTATGGTCTTGACAAGAAGCTTACAAGTAGATCGGCAGAGGAGAGAATCATCATTCTTTTTTATCTTGGTGATGGTACTTTTGACGTGTCTCTCATCAAAATTAGAAAGAACAATTTTGAAGAATGAGTTGTCTCAGATAAAAGCGAATTCATTGACTGTTGTGCATTTTCCCTATTTGTTGTAGACCCAATTTTTGTTTCATTGAGATCTACTCTCAACTTGTGCCAACTTTTCATCACTTTCAAGTTGCAAGGAATGCAATAAAACTTGTCACAAAATGAGTAGGGATCATTTGCATCAACTTCATTGTATTTGCAGGCTCCTTACATTCAAGGTTTTGAGCGTTCAAGGGAGAGGAACTTATAAACTGGAGACAATGGAAGGGGAAGAAGTTCTCGGATTTGGCATGCTGAAAACCTGAAAATTTACTACCTGTAGTTTAGACATATTGTAGGGGAAACAAGGTCGAAAAGCACCTTGAAGGCTAAGGATGCTGAAAAAGTACAAGAAACTGAAAGGGCCATTTGGAACTGTTTCAAGCAAAGTGACTTTCTACCTTTAAATTGGTGCATCTCAGATAAAGATTATTTTCAATAACTAGTTAGAGTCTGGGTTGTATCTCTAAGGGAAGTTTGAATTTACTATAAAGATGGGTCTTTCACATTCCTTGGATGTACGATAATGGACTCTCTCTCTCCCACAGAAATCAAGAGAGTGATAAGCTTGTTAAATGATAAGGATACTGCTACAAGAGCATGGAGATCAATTTTGGTTGAGTAGTTATTTGAAAGGGAAGAAAGAAGAAAAAGAAATGAGGCTGAATATGAAGAAAGGATAAGGAAGTATGATGAAAAGATTGAGATGTTCATTAAAAGATGAGAACAACTCAAGCCTATGGGAATGAGTAGAATCTTTAAGGATGGAAAGTTTTTAAACATTAAAGATGGAAAATTCTCAAGATTTAGGATTGATTTACTAGACAGTGGTTATCCAAAGGAATACAGAATCAAACTTACAGAAGCTCAAAGTGGGACACCTATTATAGAAGAACTTGAAATTCTTGATTACTTAAAAAATCTCATTAGAAAAGAAGCTGAAGCAAAAATAGTCTTTACCTGATGCTTGTAACTATTTAAACTATGTAAATCTCCTAATGTATAAAAGTTGTAATTGTGTCAATTTTTATGTAATAATTTTATCTATCTTCATCTAAAGGCTTAGTAAAACTATTTGCACGCTGTTTCTCAGTTGATATATAAATAAGCTCAATATTACCCTTAGAAATATTATCCCGTAGAAAATAGTGACGAACATCAATATGCTTAGTACCAGAATGCATGACATGATTTTTTGAGATATTAATTGCAGAAGTATTATCATGATAAATACCAAAATCCTACAAAGTTTGTTGCAGCCACAAAATCTGAGCACAATAACTACTAGCTGCTATAGATTCATCTTGTACAATAGAGAGGGCTATAGATGTTTACTTTACTGTGCCATGCAACTAAATAATCACCTAAAATTTCACAAGCACCACTCATACTTTTTTTATCAACCTCTGACCTTACATAGTCAGCATCTGAAAAACCAAATAAATTAAAGGATGATATGCTTGGATAGAATAATCCAAATCACCCGTACCTTTTAAATATTTAAATATATGCTTAACGACATTCAAATGAGATTCTTTAGATTGGGACTGAAAATGAGCATATAAGCATACAATATACATAATGTCCGAATGGGGTGCAATTGAATATAAAAGTGATCCAATAATATCTCAAAATTTAGTGACATCTTTAGATGTACCGTGTTCATGCTTAGTGAGCTTGACAGAAGTACTCATAGGTGTAGCCTTAGGAGTAAAATGTTCAAGAGTAAATCTTTTGAATAGATCATTGATATATTTACCTTGGTGAATAAAAGTTCCTGCAGCAGATTGATTAATTTGTTACCGTAGGAAATACTAAGTTCACCTATTAAACTCATGTCAAACTCTTTAAGCATGAAATTAGAAAACTACTTATATAAAGATTCGTTAGTTGATCCAAACACAATATCATCTACATAAACTTGATCAAATAAAAAAGGATCATTTTTATGAAAAGTAAAGAAAGTTGGATCTAGTATACATGAATGAAACCGTTGTTTACTAGAAATTGACCGAGATGCTCATACCAACACCGAGGGGACAGTCTTAATCCTTAAACTGATTTTTAAGCCTGTATCTATAGTTAGGATATTTTTTCATGAACAAAACCTAGAGGCTGCTTGACGTGTACTTCATCCTTGAGATGACCATTGAGAAATGCGCTTTTGATATCTATTTGATAAAGGTTTAATTTCATGTGAGCTGTAAATGCCATGAGAATACAAATAACTTCTAAATGAGCTATTGAAGCATAAAATTCGTCGTAATTGAAAATCCAACGGGTACCAATGATCTTGTCATCCTTAAGAGGTGGGACGAGTTCCCAAACATCACAACGCTTGATTTGATTCAGTTCATCCTGCATAACAACTGACCAGTGTTCATCTTCAATAGCTTCTTACGCATCTTTAGGTTCAAACTAAGCAACAAAAGCATAGAAAGCGCAGAAATTTTGAAGTCTATTTCGAGTTGAGATTCTTTGATCCAAATCTGTAAGAACATTATCCAGATGATGATTTTTACTATTCTGGAAAATTTCGGAAGATGAATATTACTCATTTCTTCTTTATTAGTATTGTCTTCCTGGAAATGAATAGGAGTTGTCTCATTTGAATGAGACTGTGTCATTTCTTCTTGTGAAGATTTATCCAATGGAGAAGCAGTGAAATCACTTGAATATTTGTCAGGAGTCCTTGGGGAACTAGAAGAATGATCTGAGCCATGAGGAGAGTCTATTGAATCTCTAGAATACAAAGACGAGCTAGGAGAATCTTGACTACCAGATTTATCTGAAGGAGACTGACTCTTTTGAAAAAGAGGTTGTCTCATTTGGGAATGGGAGGATAGATCAGCAGCATCTTCTTCAATTCGAGAAATATTACGAGTATATTCATGAAAGAAATATTGATATATTCTTCCACTTTGTTCTTGAGAGAATTATAGACACGGTGATCCTTGTTTGTAGTAGAATATTCCAGGAAAATTCCTTCTATCGATCTTGGATCGAATTTGCCTTTAGTATTCTGAGTATCTTAAATAAAACATTTTGAACCAAATACTCGAAAATAATTAATGTTATGAGTATTTTTCTTAAGCCACTGATAAGGAGTTTTATGCATAATAGGAGGAATAAGTTCTCAATTTAAAATATAACAAGAAGTGTGTACCGCTTGTGCCCAAAATTTATGTGGTAGCTTACTCTCAAGAAGTAAAGTTCTAGCAGTTTCCTATAGATTCTTGATCTTGCATTCAACTACTCTATTCTGTTGAGGAGTACGTGGAGCTAAAAATTCCTTAGGATTTGCAATATGTAATGTAGTGTTTCTCGAATTCTCTTCTATTATCACTACGAATTGCAATATAACAAACATCCTTATCAAAATTAACCTTATGACCAGCATAAGTAAGTTGACTTACATTAATTAGATTATTTTTTAAACCATCAACCGAATAAACATTATTAATTACAAATTTATCATTCCCAAAGGTACCTTTACCAATGATCCAAGAATTATTAAAATCACCAATTATAACTTGACTCCTTCTTTAGCTTCGAGTGGGAGAAACTTGGACTTTTCACCAGTCATGTGACGAGAGTATCCACTATCAAATATCCATTTTCTACGAGGAATGTGGACTTTCAAGCACACCTCATCATTATCACAATAGTTTTCTTCAAGTCCGTCAAAACACAGTTGAACGAGTTCATCGTCTTAGTCGATATCCATATCAGAATCATCATCACTCCATGTAAGCAATGTTTTCTTCTTAAATTTAAACTTGTAAAAGTCCTTCTTGAAATGCCCCATTTTCCCGCATTCGAAGCATACATCATTGCTTGAGTTGGTCATGCTTTCGTTGCTAGGATTAGACTTAAAGTCTTTATTTGGAAATTGAGATTTTATAGGTCATTAAGATGCATTCCGTTTAGCAAGAAATTTGTTAAATTTCTTGATCAGCAGACCAATTTCCTCATCAGAATCGTGAGGTGATTCATCTGCATCTGCATTAAGATCAAACATCTTTTCTTAGGAGCATCATCTGCTTGATTATATCTGCGTAATTGATTCTCGATTTCTTCCTATTCACTAAATAGTGAAAGAGTATTTTATAGTAGAAAAAAGAGTCAAATCATGGACTATGGTGACCTTAGGAGCAAATTTCTTTGGCATAGGCCTCAGAATTTTTATATTGATTTCGGATTAAGGAATAATCCTTTCCAATCAAGTATTTATTGTTAAAATACCACAAAAAAACTACCTTACCAATTTACTTTATTCCTAAAATATTTTTAAAAATAGTGTGCACCCAAAATCAAGTATTTGATTTTTTTTGATGATATTGGAGATTTTATAAACTTTTAATCAAGTTGCATAAAAAGATAATTATCACAAAAAAATTAAAAAAAATTAATTTTTTATAAATAAATAAAAAACGTTTTTTCAATATTCTTAAAATATGATAGTATTTTTGTAAAATATTTGTGAATTTAAATATCTTTAAAAAAAGACCAATAAGAAATTCTAAGTAGTTAGATAACATAGTAGACAAGGCATTTGTGTTGAACAACTAAAATAAATTACTAAGGGTTAGGGCAACCTACACTTTCAGCCGCCTCCTCCACCTCTCCATCTACACACACTTTTGTGTTTCTTAGACACACGAATCATAACCAATACATAGATAAGATACACAAAATGCCTTCACAAGACACTCCACCTGGCTCACATGATGCTGAGCACAATGGTGAAGATTCTTCCGAACAACAAAATGAGATTGTCTAATACCAGCATAAGACACAACATTCTGGTTTGTATATTATATATGTTTTAGGATATTTGCTTGATTCACTCAGGATTTGTTTATTTTGATCTGTGTCTTGGTTTAAAGATATACATTTTATCATTTACACACGCACATATAGTGGTGGCCAAACGGGCGGTTAGCCCTGCCCCGGCTCGCCCCGACTCGTCAAATAAATCGTATCAACTCAGCTCGTAACGGGCCGAATCTAACTCGGCACAATTCGTAAAAAATAATGGGGCGTTTATGGGTTCAGTTTTCAGGATTCGATAATCGGCACGGCACGACACTCTTAACCGACACGAAACAGACCCGACATGTGAACCCGCTCAATTCCTTCGACCCGTTCGAACCGTGAACCCGCAAACCCGCTCGATTCGGGCAACCCGTTCAAACCGTTTGAACACGCACACGCCTGCACGTTCAAAAGCTGCCAGCATGTTCTTCCTTTCAACTCAGTCTGCAACTTCTGCAAACCTTCATGCCTGCAGGCCCTGCACAATATTTTATCATGGATTCACGGGTCTTCTTTAAGCCTTCAACTACACTATAATTCAAAACTTTTGCAGTGAACAACCTTTCTTCTATGTAACGTAAACTTGAGCCTCTAATGTCTCTTTTCTTTAATCTCTCAAGTCCAACGACTAATATTTTCTCCCTATAAAATTTGCACCAGCTTCATTTTTGTTCCACAGGTCACAAAGCTCTCTCTCTCATTCTATCTCACTCTCACAATCTCATTCTATCTCACTCTCACAATCTCATTCTATCTCAATCTCACAATCTCTTATCTCTCATTCCCTCTCACTCTCACAATCTCTCTTCTCCTCGCTCACTAACTCTCTCTGTAACAAAATTTTGGCGACTTTGTATTTATTCCGGCGATCTTATAAATTTTCCGGCGAAAAAATTAAAATGGAAGAAGGAAGGGGCACAGCCTCATCACACGGTTCAACTCAAGCAACAAGTATGAGACCACCTCGACCTCTAAAACCTAGTAAGTTATTATTCATTTTTTATGTTTTAAAAAATATAATTTCGATTATTATTCATTTTTTATATTTTAAAAAATGTAATTTCGATTATTATTCGTTTTTTAGGTTTTAAAAAATATAGTTTCGTTCGACTTTTAGTATACTTAGTTTTTTATTTTTTGTTTTTAAAAATATTTGTTCTTTAAATATATTTTTCTATTGTTTGCTAATAATGCGAATAATTCAAATATATACTTATTTACGTGTTTTCAAAATAATTTATATATATGGTTATTTTTAAAATAATTCGAATGTGTGATTTTGGTGTTTCAAATTTTGTAAGCCATCCGAATTAAAAATTTTATTTTTAATTTTGCAGGTAGTGCTTCCAGTGGAAGACATCAATCACATGTTTGGAATTATTATTCAAGAGAAGCAATGGAGGAAGATCTGAATAAATTTAGAGTGTTTTGTTTACTTTGTATTCAAAATGGTTGAAATCCACAACCTTTTATTCCCTCTAAAGGCTCCGGTACGGGTACACATGATCGGCATTTACAAAAAGATCACAACACTACAAAGCAAAGTCACGAAAGTGGAATCGCACGGGGAGGTTCACCACAACAAACACAAATGGGTGGTTTTGTGACATCGTCTCCCGGTGGAGGTATGCCTTTCGTCTATAATAGGGATATAATGATTAAATCTTTTTCTAATTATGTTACACTAGATGAGTTACCTTTTTCTCACGGCGAGAGTCCGAATTTAGAGTATATGATTAAAGAATCAATAAACCCGGCATTCAAAAAAATTCCTAGGAATACACTTAAACGTCACACACAAAAACAATATTATTCTCAGCGAGCACAATTAATTGAATATTTTCGTGATTTTGATGGTATGGTTTCTTTAACTAGTGACTATTAGAGTTCAAGTCAAGGTGTAACATTTATTTATGTTACGGTTCATTGTATTGATTCCGAATATTGTTTACAGAAACGAATAATTGCTTTCGATGTTATGGATGAGTCACACACCGGTTATAACATAAAAACAAGAATAGTGGAAACAATGAACGGATTTAATTTATTTCACAAGGTGTTTACGATTTCTTTAAATAATGCTTCGGCAAATGATAAAGCTATTTATTATATTTCGCAAGATATTCCTACCGTATTAGATGGCGCTTTCTTGCATATTGGATGTTGTGTACACATACTTAACTTATCAGCACAAAAGGGGATTTCACAAATAACAAATTTTTTATTACCCATTAGAAAAATAATTAAATATTTACGTATAGCACACACATTAAAGAGACAATATAAAAAATTATGTAGAGAAAACGGGTTACTACCCAAAAAGTGGGGTATTGATTGTCCCACGAGATGGGTTCGACTTATAAATTACTATGTATGCAATTAAATATAAGGTAGTTATCACGGAGTTGTATAATTCCGATCCAAGAAACCAAGTGGAGGATAGATTGATTGATGAATCTCAGTGGGCATTGGCAATTAAGGTACGTGATTTGCTTGAGTGTTATGCACATGCTACTAAGATTTTTTCTTACGTTTACGAACCAAATGCACATCATGTTATTGTTGAGTATGTTAATATTGTTACTACTATAAAAGAATTTGAAAAAGATAAACATTTTGGTTCAATTGTTGTTGATATGAAAATTAAGTGGATAGAATATTTTACTCAATTCCTTATGTTTATGGTGTTGCATATCTTCTTGATCCCGGTGTTAGAAAAAAAGGTTTAGAAAATATCCTAGAACATTATTACATGATGTTAGGAGTTTCATATGATCATATTTTTTATGTAACTAATTGTTTAGATTTATTACATCGTCTTATAGATGTATATACTCCCAAAACTACAAATGTTGTATCACCTAAGACTAGTAATACTAGTAGGTTCAATAGTAAAGTGATGGATATCCTAACTAAAAACAAAAGTGTAGAATTTCCACTACTTCTTCTGCACCTATATCTTCTTTTAGCTTGACTAGAGAGTTTTTTTCTTATAATTATGAGTTAGACGAGCATTTTTTAATACTAACATGGTGGAAGAATCATGAGAACCAATTTTCGGTGTTAGCTAAAATTTCGAGGGACATTTTAGTAGGGTCCGCCTCTACAATTGCTTCCGAATCCGCTTTAAGTGCCGGTAGAAGAGTGTTGGATGAGAAGAGATCAAGTCTATCGCCGAATGTGGTAAAAATATGTGTTTGCAAAAAGGATTGGGATCAAACCGCGAAAAGACAACAAGGAAGGAAAAAAGACGACTCAGATGGAGAAGAAGAGGTTTGGATGACAATGGACACATCATCGGAATCAGGCATGTCAACAACTGAACAACAAGAACAAGAAGAAGAAGAATTTGAATAAATGAAATAGTAAAATGATTGAATATTTTAATATTGCATTTTTTAATTTTCTTTTGATTTGTATTTTGTTCAAAATGTAAAATGCGGTTTGTTCCGTTTTTTGAGAGAGGAGTCCTCTCAAATCAATATTAACATTTTTTTAATTAATAAAATTTATAGAGGTACCGTCCTCTTTTCTTTTATTTATTTTAACACATGTTGATATTGAAAAAGAAAAATATTTAACAGAATTATTTATTATTATTATAATAATTATTATTATTATTATTAGCCGCAAATAATAAAAGTAAATGATTCAACAGCCATTAGTTTTATTATTATGATTCAACCACGTACTAAAACCACATCACATGGTTACTTACAGGCTACAGCCTACAGGGTTACACTGACTGACATATTGACATGACAACATTGCAGAGTTATAGTGACTTAAATTCTTAAAATAACAATTGCTCAAAAATAAACACCATCAGACTCGCATAACTCGGCAACCCGCCGACTCGCTCGGCCAACACGCGAGCTCGTATAGCTCGTACAAACCGCGAGTTGTACCCGAGTTTAATTATGATGCTTTAGCCCTAACCCGGCGCGGACCGTAACATTGAACGTGCCGACCACAAATCTTCTGATACCGAACCCGCCCCGCCGGAAAATCGGCCCGGCACACATGGCACGCCCGTGTGGCCGGCTCTACGCACATAGTTTTGCTTTTTTCTATTGTGATTGTTGTTTTTTTTCAGATTCACATGGAAGTGCGGCTATTTGTGGTGACAATGATGAATATGCATTCTTCTTTATATATGTATATTTAATTTTTTATCACGGTCTTCTTGACTTTCAAGTACTTTGTTTGTTAGTTTTCAAAATTATTGCTAATGTACTCTTTGAAATTAGTTCTTGGCCTTTAATTGAAATGTGTATACATGTTTTCCAATTTTTATAATTATTTAAATTTGTAAATTTACTAAATTTTGTTCCTATTACCACAACTTGTTTGGATATGTAATTATAGGGTATGACTATCATTTTTTTGGTTTTTATATCCATTTGATGGGTTTATGTTTTTTTGGTAAAAAGGTGAATCTGGGTATTATTTTTCTGCTCTTATTATTTTCCTTAATCTACTGTTTTACACTTGATATGCCTAATGCATAAGTATTTGAAGATGCAATACATATTTTTTGTCAACTTTAGTTGAATTAGTTTCCAAGTGGGCAAGAGGCGAGGATTTTGAAGCTCACAAACTTTGTGGCATAGTAAAGATGATGTTAATTGAATCATTAAAAAGTGGCAAATAAGCAAAAGAGTTAGAAATGATCGAAATTCATATAGAAAATCTGTCCATATTGGGTGATTCCTATTTCTCACCATCCCTTTAATTTGTATCTTGTCGAGTAAAATTATAGTCTAACCCTTAATGAAGTC
The DNA here is from genome assembly GCF_009905375.1 of Apium graveolens. Lineage (NCBI taxonomy): Eukaryota > Viridiplantae > Streptophyta > Magnoliopsida > Apiales > Apiaceae > Apium > Apium graveolens. The sequence continues at coordinate 52,334,282 of NC_133653.1, forward strand.
TTAACATCAAGCAAGATGAGACATGGCAAAGTTATTTCTTTCGAATATCAGTTATAAATGTTGAATGTTGTTGAAGACATAATAAACATTTATATTTCATGTTAAAAATTATAAATGTTCATGAATGTTTGTGTCGCATTTGGTATTCTCTATGTTGTGTTTAACTATAAAAATATATGGCCTTCTATATATGTATGGCTGTAGTTTTTTATCAACCGTGTTCTGAGGTGTTCTTTATAGTGGGATGTCAAAGTCTATGTTGAACACATGTCTCATGTCTGTCTTTAAATAAGTGTCATGCAAAGGACGTTTTATCACCTGCTTTTAACATATAAACTTTTAATATATATTGGTATTGACCTTATTTTTTGTGGCATTTTGTTACATCACTACTAGAAAATCAGCATTAGATATCGCATATTAGACATCAGTCAGAAAAGTCACTGATGTTAAAAGCATTTTTTACATCACATAAAAAATAAGTGATGTCTTTTTGGTATGTTTACATCAGCTTTTCAGTATAGCGATGTCTAAGTTGTTCTTTTAAAAACTACATTAATTCAGTTAACATATAAACCGATGTCCAATTTACTTTTAACATCGGTTGACATATAAACCGATGTCTAAGCTCAATTTTAAAAAATTAGAGTCCGCTGCTTCTCCCTTTTGCTCCCCGCGCTTAGCCAAATATTTTCCTTTCCCCCCATTAGTATATTTCCCGCTCCCGCCTATCACTCATTCACTTTAATAAGATTATAACATAAAATTTAAAATAAATTAAAATTAAAACAAAAACAAAAAATTACAAAACAAAACGGGTTTTGCATTTTCAGACAAAACACTCACCTCATCCCCCCTTTCTCTCACCTGCTAATAGCTAAACCTAGAACTCTCAAATGTATTCAATTTCCTATTAGACCTTCAATCTCCAATTAAAGCTCTCAATTTCTTTAACTCATCTCTTACTTTCTTATTGTCTTTCTTTAAAATGTTCTTTTTTCTCATTTGTTTCAATTTTTGTGACAGATTCGAAGATTAAGGAGTGAAGTGTGTTCATTGAAGTTTAAGGTGAGGAGTAGAGTTTGTTGGAGCTTAAATCTTGGAGCTAAGGGTTTGTTAAGGCGTAAAGCTCGAAGCTTGGAGTTAAGTTGGATTTTGGGCTTTAGAGTTATTTTTTGGGATTTTGGATCTTGCTTTGTTAGGTATATTCTTCTATACATATCTATTTATATTTGTTTGGGCTGCATGTATATATTTGTGTAGTTGTCTTTATGCATGTGAAATTGAAATGTGTAGTTGTTACATGTGTAGTTGTATGTGTAGTTATTTGTCTAAAACTGTTTGCAAATTGTCCTCTAAAACTATAGTTATTTACATGTAATAACAAGTGCTTGTATATATTTGTGTTTGTGTAGTTTGTAAATATATAGAGGTATAATATGTTTCATATTGTTTGTTTTAGGTCTAAATTAGAGATTACAAAAGCCAATGAACTCCATCGAAGGAGGTGTTTGGGGCTTGTCGTTATAACTAGCATGGTTTATGTGTGAATACTAGATGAAATCTTAAGACTGAGCTATTGTTTCTACATTTTTTTTCCTAATTAGAGTGAATATAGGAATTTTATATTGATTATACTAGGTAGTAAATGTACTATAATATATAGTAAATTAGAGTAAATATAAATGCATTCAGTAGTACTTGCTTACTTGTAATTAGAGTACTAATATGTATAAAATATAAATGAATTATGACTTATAAATATGGGAATGTATGATGATTACCTAGAATATACACTCACATTAACAACATTAACATATAGTACTAGTATGTATAAAGTATAGATGAATTATGAGTTCTAAATATGGGCAGGTGTATGTAATAAGTGCTTTTAATATAGTACTGATAATTGTATATAATCTTCGTTACAATGTAAGTTAATACTTTATTTGACAATCAGGTAGTTTGAGAATAAATGGACAAATCTTGGATTTTCAAAGATAGGGACACACTTGACTATGAAATCGGGGTTGAAGAGTTTTTGATATTTGCCGAGGAAAATGCTAGTTATCCTAAAAAAATCCCCTGCCCCTGTAAAAGATGTGCAAACTTCAAAAAAATTGTAGTTAAGATTATCAGGGGACATTTATATAAAAAAGGTTTTAGTATGGGGTACCTTGATTGGATTTGGCATATACAAGGTTCTGCAAGTAGGTCATCAGTTAATAGCAATGCTCGGACCCCTGCATCTACGCCTGCCCCTGCACCTACATCTGCCCACGCACCGATACCTTCCCCTGGCCTAGCATCAGAAACAATCAATGTTTGTGATGCTGCATATAATTTGAGTGAGTACAATAATGAGTCGTATCAGTTTAGGAGATTTGTGGCTGATGCTGAACAGCCTTTGTATGAGGGTAGTGAATGTACCAAGTTGGAGTCGATGCTAAAATTGTACAATTGGAAAGCTAGGTTAGGAATTAGTGATAGTGCCTTTAACGATTTGTTGTCTACCGTTGGCTCTCTCCTTCCTAAGGACAATGTGATGCCACCTAATACATATAAAGCCAAGAAAACCTTATCCGACTTGGGACTAGAATATATAAAATATCACTCATGTCCAAACAATTGCATACTGTATCGGGGGGTAAATGTTGATGTTTCCGAGTGTCCTAAGTGTCGTTTATCTCACTGGAAGTTAGGAAAGGATGGTAAAGTAAGGATTAATGTTCCTTCTAAAGTAATGTGGTATTTTCCAATTATATCGAGATTCAAATGGATGTCTAAATCTCCTTCTACATCCGAACTAATGACCCGTCACTCAAAGCAGTGAATAGAAGACGGAAAGATGCGGCATCTAGCCGACTCTCCTTCTTGGAGAAATATCGACTATACGTGGTCTGCCTTCGGTAGTGATGCAAGAAATATTCATTTGGCATTGTCTGCAGATGGTAGAAACCCGCATACTAACGGTCTAATCAATAGATACTCTTGTTGGCCAATAGTATTAGTGACTTATAATCTTCCTCCATGTTTATGCATGAAGAGGAAATTTATGATGCTAACAATTTTAGTTTCCGGTCCACATGAGCCTGGAAATGACGTTAATTTTTTTAATTCAATTCAATTCAGTTCTAATTTTAATATTTTTATGAGGACGTTCATTCATTTCTGATTTATATGTTAACATTCTCATGACAGGAGAATTTACTGGAGCTGCAAAGTAAGGGGGAATTCACTCCTTCTGGGAGTCAAGATGTGTTAACTGTGGCCTTGCAAACTCCCGAACATTTGGGGAGGGTTCGAGGAGTTGGAGGGTTTATTAACCCATCAATTTTCTTTAATTTACAAAATGAAAAAGAAGTAGAATAACCAAAGCTGAGCTGTTGGCCCGGGATCGTGAGAGGGATGCAGAGTTGGAGAAGGCAAAGTAAGAGATGGCGAAGGAAATAGAGAAGACAAGGCAAGAGTTGGCTGAACTGAAGGGCTTGCTCAGTAAAGAAAATATTTCATCTCCTCTAGTTTCTGATAAAGCAAGTTGTGATGCAAGTGGTGTCAAAGAAGACAAGACAGGGGTGGTGAAAGACCTGGAACCACTTATGGTTGATGATCAAATGGAACCTTTTCCACCAGAGAACAAGGTAAAATAACAAGCACATTTATTTAATTTAGCTCAACATTATTCAAGCATTCGTCATAGTTACTCGTTAAATATATATTTGTGTAGGCTGGTTCACGAAAATGTGAGTTTGCTATGGGCACAATAGAAAATATGGTGGCATTTGGCTTGTTGTTTAACGATGATGACATGAACAAATCTATTCACGGATTGCCAATGCAGCCTGGTTGTGTTCGTGTCTCAGTAGATGGGCCAATACAAGGACAAGCCAAGATTTCCGTTCCGGTAATCGGTGAGACTGAAATAGTAGAGCAGGCTGTTGGCTCCTACGTCTCATGGCCCTGTGACTTAATCATATTCTCATATGCCCCTGCTACCGCGGTATATATTTTTACATCTATGTTTCATTGGATCTCGCACTATTATATTAACTCTATATTTGTTTTAATAAATTTGATAATACTTTCAGAAAAGTAAAAGGAAAGGGAAGGATCATTTAACTGATATGCATAAGGTTCAGTCCTTATTTGAGAATATGGAAATCAATAAAAATGTTCCGGAGCGCTTTCGGTTGTTGTATAAACATGCAACGACATTCATGAAGTCCACTGGAAACTCCATTCAAATTCCGTGCGATGCGGAGGTGTTTTGTGTTGAGAAAAGAATTTTCATTTTGCATGAAAACATAATTGTTTTGCTTGAGTTTAAAATGATTGGCCAAGCAGCAATTTTTGCATACATGGCATGAGTAGTATAACTTTTTTAATTATTGTCTTGTCTTCTTGTCGATAATTTCTGCATTTATATTCTTATTTTTTTATAATTTCATTTTATTTGCAATGTAGATACTTGCATTGCATGGTTTGTGAAAATGAAAATTTGGAGCAATTTGCTTTCTGTAATCCCGGAGTTTCGTTTACCTTGAACAACAATTTTGAAGATAATTTGGTTAGTCGATTTAAAGAGGGTAATCCTGATTGTCTCTTTTTTATGCCACATAATAGCAAGTACATAAAAAATGTCTCCACATTTATTATAAATCACTTTATTTATTTATTTATAAGCATGAAAATCAAAATGATATGATTCTGATATTAATTGTGTTTATTATAAATATTTATAAAAAATAGTTGCCATTCGATATTGGTTGTGATTTGGGCGGGCGAGGTTTTCATACTAAATCCTCTTCCTCGTTCAACTGCCTTTCCCGAGTTGGAAAAAGCAATATCAAGGTATTTGCATTTAATTTCGAGTGATTATTTTCATTATTGAGATATCAATCAATTTGTGTTATTGATACTGCTAAGATAACAGGGCTGTGATTGTGTTCAATGTTCAGGCCGGAAGGGGAAATAAAGCTACGACTATCAGATATATTACAGTAAGAACCCGGGGCATTTATTTACTTATTAGTCAGAATTTTTTGGTTCGATAGGGGCATTAATTTACTTATTAATTGGTCTGAGTTTTTTTTGATTAAATAGGGATGCCCCAAACAACCCGGTGGAATTCAATGCGACTATGTTGTTATGTGGTATATGAAAGAAATTGCCATGGATAATGAAATGACATTTGTCAAAAAAGTATATTTTTTTCCTTAATTCATTCTTGATATAATTGTTGTACAAATAATTTCTGGTAGAATTTGTTGTTACTAATTCAGTGGTCGACGAAGAATCGAAAGATGACTATTCCCAAGGACTCTTAGCCATATCGAGTCCTTCTTATAAAAAGACCTAATGTGCAGCTCATTTATGTGGACTGAATTTGTAAGAGCTACTAGTGGTTTTTGTTGATAAATGGGGGAACTTTAGTTGGTAAATTTCTGTTTGGGATGAACTATATAAATGATCGATGGTGAAAATGTCTAGTACTTGGTTTTGCAGTTATGTAGTTTGTTTGGATTATGTAGTTTGGTTGGTGGTGGATATATGTAGGTACTTGGTATAATCTATGGTAAATGAATCAATGTATGTTTGGTTTTATGTTGGTTTTTGCGTTTGTTTTGGTTTGGCTAGTTTTGGAATGGTAATATCGCAGTTGGTATGTTTTTGGATGACTCTTGTTTGGGTTTTGGGCATTTGATTGAAATAGGGGATTCATGAATAAAAATAAATAAACAAACATCATTTCATGAAGAAAATAATTGATGTAAAATGTAGTCAAATAAGACATTTCATACAATAAATTGATGTCATAAGCAGGCACATTTATCACCTAACAAGAAATGAGTGATGTAAAACAATATAATAGATATCACATTAAGAAAGAACTGATGTTAAACACACACAAAGACATCGGTTTCATTAAAACAAGAAAGATACGACACCGCTTTTGATAAAAGACTAATGTAAAATGCTATGTTACACATCAGGTTAACAAGTTTTTCGATGTTAATGTATCATATTACTTTATATGTGATAAGTTTAAAATGATATACATGACATATGCATGAATAACTCAAACGATAGTGAAGGTATACATTGAAAAAAAATACATCACATTGTTAAGGAAAAGAATGTCTAAACTGTGTATACACATCGGCTAATAAGCATGTGTAATGCACCTACCTTTCTCATCGCATGCAAAGACATGGCTCGGATTTTAAATAGACATGGCCTAATAAGCAATGTCTATTGACAAATTTCTAGTAGTGCATGGTTATGATTCCTAGGTTATGATTTCTATCATTCAGAGATACAGTTTCATATAAAGGATCTTTTATCACTTGCTTTTAACATATAAACTTTCATGTATATTGGTATTTGTGGTATTTTGTTACATATTTATGATTTCTATCATTTACACATACATCAGTGTACCATTGGCCGAGCAAGGAACTACAATGTCCAATTTGTTTAGGTATTGTCCACATCTTTTAACTGAATTAAAATATTATTTTTCATTAGAAATTTGATTTAGAAGGTCCATTCATATTGTACTAGTGGTATGGTTACGTGGAATATATTGTGAGCGTGCACGTTATATTTTGTATCTAGTAATGATTTTCAACTAACATATCATAGTAGAAACTATTACAAATATAGATACATACCATTATAATTAATTTTTTAAATAAATATTTCCAAAACATTTGTTTGTATAGATGCCAAAATAATCCATTAGAAACATGGAAGATGGGGCATATTACGTTATATATTCCTACTCTACCGAATACATATAAGTTATTTCCGTCAAGATCCTTTTGATATGAAAAACCAGCTTTGAAAATATGAAAAAGTTTAATTACCCAAGAGCACGCTAGTTTATGAATTGAGATATATCTTGCCAATTTTTGCAATATGTAAATGATTCTTCCACATGTTATGTGAACGAAAACAACCTCATGCTTTAGAAATTTTGCTGTGCCTTTTTGAATTAGGTCAATAACACATATAAGGAGCTACTTTTTTCCTTCAAAACTCCATAATTATTGTTTTATCTATATTTTTGCTGAGTAAACCGTTAAACTGTCATGGAGTGTCTGCATCGCTTCTGAACACAGAGCATCTACAATGATTCCATTCATCATATTCAACTTGTAACATCTCTCAAATTGAAATTTTGTTGCTTTTTTCATGTAGGAATAATGAGTGTCCGGCTTGCCGCAGACATTGTGTGCTAGGCGGCGTTCTCTAAGAGATGATCCAAAGTATGATGCCCTAATTTCTCTTTTATATCCTGATATTAATAAGTATGAGGAGAAGGTATAATTTTGACTAATTCTTGAGGTTCAAAGTTGTAAGTATTAACATACTCATTATTCATATATTACTATTCCCTTGCTTCAGAAATTCTATTACCAGGTACGAAATTTTGGTACTAGTGTTGAAGTCTGGCTATTTATGTCTCCCAAACAATTGTTTATCATCACCTAAAGCACTTAGAACTTTTAGTCAAAGGACGGCACAAATGTTCAAATTTAAGAGTAAAATGCATTTGTCCAACCATTTATTTAGATATTCATAATAGAATTCCTTATCTTGGCAGATCCAAGCCTCAATAGCTGAGACTCTACAACGACAAACAGAAGCACGAGGAAGAAATGGATCTAGAGCTACAACTTCACATCAAAATGAGGCACTTCAAACTCCTGGAGGCATGAGAAATCAGAGATCTAATAAATAATGGGAATCTTATTGTTAACATTTATAACATTATTATTGTTGGATAGTTCCTATTATAATAATCTGGTTCTTAACATTTATAACATTATTATGTTGAATAGTTTATTTATTATAATAGTTTAGTTTTGGTGTGCCCATATTGTTAAAAATTGGCAATAATTGTTATATAGAAAGTGTAATAGAGAATAACCTCATTATAATATATTTATAATATTCTCTTCTCTCTTAAAAATATATTATTAATAATTATACATATGATTATACTGGTGAACAATTACAATAAAGTTAAACCCAAAAGATCTAAGTGTTGAAAATAAAAAATAAAATTTGCACTCTCAAAATAATAATAGAAGTGCTTGGCTACATGTTATGAGATTTTTCTTGGTACACATATATTATATTCTATATATAATATATTAATATTGGAGTTGATTATATTCTTGGAGTCATTTAACATTCAAGTTAATGTATATATAATTTTTTTTGTAAAGCCTTGTACGTATGAACTCATTTTTCAAGTAATACTGATTAAATACAAAATAGTTTTTCCTCCCAGTTTTGAGGTGTGTGAATTTAAGTAAAGATCATTTCTTGTATAAAATGGTGTTAAAAGCTAAATGTCTTGTCTTGAGAGAAGATTTGTAGTTTTTCAAACAAGAATGAGAGTAGGGAGAATCTGATTTTTCAATGCCAAAATGCTAAAACTCTTCTAAGTTAATTATGAGAATTGATGCATTTTAGTGAAGTTAAACCTTTAAGGTAATGATTTTTGGGGTTTTGTGGGTAATGGATTGGTGTGTTCGAAAAAGAAGCAAATTTAAATCAAGTTCAAAGAGATATATTACAAGCTAAACAAGTATGAAAAGGAGATGTTTTCACCAATGCTTAGAAATACTTCTTTAGAAATCAAGTTCCAAACTTTTTATGGCGAGTTTGAGACTTTAAAAATAAAAGAATTTTGAATCACATCTCAAATTAGTTTTTAATGGACATTATAAAATAAATGAAAAATAATAAATGAGAGGTAAATGCTAACATTAGGGTAAAAAAATCTTGGTTCACTTGAGTGAAAGTTTGATTACAAAATTGCGTTCATTATATGGCTTCTAGTAGACCAGGCTACACATTTATGCAAAATGACAATTGATGAGTTCATCATATTGCTTATATTCAATGGAGAAAAATTATAGAGGAATAAGCCAGTTGTACAAGCCTTGCAAGAAAAAATATCTTTAAAAGAAAATGATGGAAGATATATAATAGGAGTCGAATAAAGTTAAGATTCACTGAAAATAAATAAAGGGAAAAAAAGGGGCAACAAGGAGATGAAATAACTCAAGAGAAATGTTCGGATCACAATTATATTCTTAAACATCATAAACAGAGTGAAGATGAAACATTGAAAAAGTCCAAAAAGGTGTGTCAATCCCATTTACTTACTTATTTCGGCTTATAAGCATAAACTAATTTCCAATTAAAATTTAATTTTGTAATTGTATGTTGACACAACCTCGTGCTCGCCGAAGAACTCCCTCACAAGCAAACGGTTTACTGCAATCAACAAGGATGCAACTCAAAAGGAAGCCAAAGAAAAAGTCATTATAGAACGTGCACCACCATGTACCATTCAATTACCATAACTTCAAGGACGAGAAACGATGCTTTACTTATAATAATATGAGGAAGCACTAGAGGAAAGATAATGAAAATGGTGGTACAAGTGGAAGCGACACTGCAAATCAAAGAAATGAAGATGAGTTTCCATTTTTTTGAAAATAAAGATGTTGAAGGTATATTGTAACATCCCGATATTTTATAATTATTTTTAGTTGGATTATTTGATTTAATTACTTATTAATGTCAATGTGTTGCAATTAAATTATATTGTGTAAGTTTATTTTTATATTTATAATTTAACACCCCAACTAATAAAATTTCTCAAGATAATACTTATTTCTCAAGATACACTAGCATTTTTTATTAATTCTTTTCCTTTTTTCTTCAATTTTATTTTTAAGCAACCATACATTATTCTCCACTAGTTGGAAAAGTATTGTGTCTCGTCAATTCATGATTTCTGGAGGGGATGCAAGTGTCGCACTAAAAAGATTCATTATCTTATTTATAAAATGGATCAAGAGAGGCTAGAACACAGGACTTATGATATTCCAGTGGTGGAATTCAAAGTGTTGCTTATGTAATGAAGATGTTCAAGTAAAATTTGAAAATTAATGCCATTAAGTTGTCCATCCTATGGTATGAATTTTTATGCGGAATAATGAAGTGATCACTTTCTTGTTATTGTAGAAAAAGACTGAGAATAATACTGAAAGCTGTAAATCGTATACGGACACAACCATAAAGCTCCTATAAAACCTAGGGGAAAGTCTAAATGAGTTGACAAATGAGTTGTCATAAAATGAGTTGATAAAGTCCATACTAGGTCAGTTGACAAATGAGTTGTCATAAAAATGAATCACAAGTTCCAACCTGTAGCAGATGATGATACTATTAGAGCTGAGCTCGGAAGTTTTTTGGGAACGCTGAGGAGGTGTATATCTCTAACTTACAAAAATTGGGCTCATGTTCCTAAGACATTGAAGAAGACTCTATGGAATTATGTAAAGGTATTGTATTACTTATTCTGATATTTAAATAAATAAATAACAATTCAGATACACTAACATTTCTTATTAATTCTTTTACTTTTTTCTTGAATTTTATTTTTAAGCAATAATACATTATTCTGGACCAGTTGGAAAAGTATTGTATCCAGTCAGTTCGTAATTTCTGGAGGGATGCAAGTGTCGCAGTAAAAAGATTCATTATCTGGTTTATAAAACTGATCAAGAGAGGCCGGAACACAGGATATATGATATTCCACAGGCGGAATTCAAAGTATTGCTTATGTACTAGTCAGATGAAGATGTTCAAGTAAAATTTGAAAATTGATGTCATTAAGTTGTCCATCCTATGGTATGAATTTTTATGCGGAATAATGAAGTGATCATTTTTTTGTTATTATAGAAAAATGCTGACAATGATACTGAAAGTTGTAAATCGTATACGGACACAACCACAAAGCTCCTATAAGACCTAGAGGAAAGTCTAAGATGGATAAAGTCCATACTAGGTTAGTTGACAAATATGTTATCATAAAAATGAATCACAAGTTCCAACGTGTAGCAGATGATGATACAATTAGAGCTGAGCTGGGAAGTTTTTTGGGAACGGAGACGTGTATCTCTAACTTATAAAAATTGGGCACATGTTCCTAAGACATTGAAGAAGACTCTATGGAATTATGTAAAGATATTTTATTATTTATTCTGATATTTAAATAAATAAATAATAATTCAGATACACTAACATTTCTTATTAATTCTTTTGCTTTTTTCTTGAATTTGATTTTAAAGCAACAATACATTATTCTCGACCAGTTGGAAAATTATTGTTTCCAGTCAGTTCGTGATTTCTCGAGGGATGCAAGTTTCGCACTAAAAATATTCATTATCTGGTTTATAAAACTGATCAAGAGAGGCTGGAATATAGGACATATGATATTCCACTCGAGGAATTCAAAGTGTTGCTTATGTACTAGTCAGATGAAGATGTTCAAGTAAAATTTAAAAATTGATGTCATTAAGTTGTCCATCCTATGGTATGAATTTTTATGCCGAATAATGAAGTGATCATTTTCTTGTTATTGTAGAAAAAGGATGAGAATAATACTGAAAGTTGTAAATCGTATATAGACACAACCACAAAGCTCCTATCAGACCTAGGGGAAAGACTAAGATGGATAAAGTCTATACTAGGTCAGTTGACAAATGAGTTGTCATAAAAATGAATCACAAGGTTCAACCTGCAGCACATGATTATACAATTAGAGCTGAGCTGGGAAGTTTTTTGGGAACGCTGAGGAGGCGTGTATCTCTAACTTACAAAAATTGGGCTCATGTTCGTAAGACATTGAAGAAGACTCTATGGAATTATGTAAAGATATTTTATTAATTATTCTGATATTTAAATAAATAAATAACAATTCAGATACAATAACATTTCTTATTAACTCTTTTGATTTTTTCTTGAATTTTATTTTTAAGCAACAATACATTATTCTCGACCAGTTGGAAAAGTATTGTATCCAGTCAATTCGTGTTTTCTGGAGGGATGCAAGTGTTGCACTAAAAAGATTCATTATCTTGTTTATAAAACTGATCAAGAGAGGCTCGAACACAGGACATATGATATTCCACTGGAGGAATTCAAAGTGTTGCTTATGCACTAGTCAAATGAAGATGTTCAAGTAAAATTTAAAAATTGATGTCATTAAGTTGTCCATCCTATGGTATGAATTTTTATGCGGAATAATGAAGTAATCATTTTCTTGTTATTGTAGAAAAAGGATGAGAATAATACTGAAAGTTGTAAATCGTATACAGACACAACCACAAAGCTCCTATCAGACCTAGGGGAAAGAGTAAGATGGATAAAGTCCATACTAGGTCTGTTGACAAATGAGTTGTCATAAAAATGAATCACAAGGTCCAACCTGCAGCAGATGATGATACAATTAGAGCTGAGCTGGGAAGTTTTGTGGGAACGGTGAGGAGGCGTGTCTCTCTAACTTACAAAACTTGGGCTCATGTTCCTAAGATATTGAAGAAGACACTGTGGAATTATTTAAAGATATTTTATTAATTATACTGATATTTAAATAAATAAATAACAATTCAGATACACTAACATTTCTTATTATTTCTTTTGATTTTTTCTTGAATATTATTTTTAAGCAACAATACATTATTCTCAACCAGATGGAAAAGTATTGTATCCAGTCAATTCGTATTTTCTGGAGGGATGCAAGTGTCGCACTAAAAAGATTCATTATCTGGTTTATAAAACTGATCAAGAGAGGCTCGAACAGAGGACATGTGATATTCCACTAGAGGAATTTAAAGTGTTGCTTATGTACTAGTCATATGAAGATGTTCAAGTAAAATTTGAAAATTGATGCCATTAAGTTGTCCATCCTATGGTATGAATTTTTATGCAGAATAGTGAAGTGATCATTTTCTTGTTGTTGTAGAAAAAGGCTGAGAATTCCTCTCAGATAAAGATTATTTTCAACAACTAGCTAAGAAAATAGTTAGAGTCTGGGTTGTATCTCTAAGGAAAGTTAGAATTTACTATGAAGATGGGTCTTTCACATTTCTTGGATTTACGATATTGGACCCTCTCTCTTTTCCACAGAAATCAAGAGAGTGATAAGCTTGTTAAAAAGATAAGGATACTGCTAAGAGCATGGAGATCAATTTTGGGTGATTGGATAATTGAAAGGGAAGAAAGAAGAAAAAGAAATGAGGTTGAATATGAAGAAAGGATAAGGAAGAATGATGAAAAGATTGAGATGTTGATTAAAAGATGAGAAGAACTCAAGGCTAAGGGAATGAGTAGAATCTTTAAGGATGGAAAGTTTTTAAATATTAAAGGTGGCAAATTATCAAGATTTAGGATTGATTTGCTAGACAGTGGTTATCCAAAGGAAGACAGAATCTAAATTGCAGAAGCTCTAAGTGGGACACCTATTATAGAAGAACTTGAAACTCTTGATTACTTAAAGGATCTAATTAGAAAAGAAGCTGAAGCAAAAATAGTCTTTACCTGATGCTTGTAACTATTTAAAATATGTAAATCTCCTAATGTATAAAAGTTGTAATTGTGTCAATTTTTATGTAATAATTTTATTTTCCATTATAGCTTGGGGTTAGTCTTGTTAACAAATATGAGTTTGTGTTAAGCAATCTTGTCACAAATGGGGGGAGATTGTTGTGCAAGATATGCCTGTATCTTAACAAGACTAAGTCAAAATGACAACCTAAGTAAGTTGTGTTGTAATCTTAGTTTGCATTTTGTATTCTAACATTTAAAGTTTGTAAAAATGTCAAAGACCATACTGGAGTCTTTCTCTTTTATATCGGGATATTAATAAGTATGAGGAGGAGGTATAATTTCGACTAATTCGTGAGGTTCAAAGTTGTAAGTATTAACATACTCATTATTCATATATTACTATTCCCTTGCTTCAGGATTTCTGGTTGCATTAAAAGGTTTGGGCACACAATAACCAGGTACGAAATTTTAGTACTAGTGTTGAAGTCTATGTATTTATGTTTCTCAAACAATTATTTATCATCACCTAAAGGACATCCACTTAGAACTTTTAGTCAAATGATGGCACAAATGTTCAAATTTAAGAGTAAAATGCATTAGTCCAACCATTTATTTAGATATTCATAATAGAATTCCTTATCTTGGGCACATTCAAGCCTCAATACTCTACAACGACAAACAGAAGCACGAGGAAGAAATGGATCTAGAGCTACAATTTCACATCAAAATGAGGCACTTCAAAGTCATTGAGGCATGAGAAATCAGAGATGTAATAAATAATAGTAATCTTATTGTTAACATTTAAAACATTATTATTGTTGGATAGTTCCTATTATAATAATTTGGTTCTAACATTTATAACATTATTATGTTGAATAGTTTATTTATTATAATAGTTTAGTTTTGGTGTCCGGATATTCTTAAAAATTGGCAATAATTATTATATAGGAACTGTAATGGAGAACAAATTCATTATAATATATTTATAGTTTTTTTTCTGTATTTAGAATATATTCTTAATAATTATACATATGATTATACTGGTGAACAATTACAATAAAGTAAAACTAAAAAGATCTAAGTGTTGAAAGTAAAAAATAAAATTTGCACTCTCAAAATAATAATAGAAGTGTGTGGCTGATGTTATTAGATTTGTATTGGTACATATATATTATATTCTATATATAATGTATTAATATTGGTGCGTGTCATCTTTAGAATTATTCAAATAATTTTCTAGTGAGTCGATTATATTCTTGGAGTCATTTAACATTCAAGTTAATGTATATATAATTTTTTTGTAAAGCCTTGTACGTATGAACTCATTTTTCCATAATACTAATTAAATACAAAATAGTTCTTCATCCCAGTGTGTGAATTTAAGTAAAGATCATTTCTTCTATAAAATGGTGTTAAAAGCAAAATGTCTTGTCTTGAGAGAAGATTTGTAGTTTTTCAAACAAGAATGAGAGTAGGGAGAATGTGATTTCTCAATGCCAAAGTGCTAAAACTCTCCTAAGTTAATTATGAGATCTCATGCATCCTAATCAAGGTAAACCTTTAAGATAATGATTTATGGGGTTTTGTGGGTAATGGATTGGTGTGTTCGAAAAGTAAGCAAATTTAAATCAAGTTCAAAGAGATATATTACAAGCTAAAAAAGTATGAAAAGGAGATAATGCTTAGATTATTCTACTTTAGAAATACTTCTTTAGATGCTAAAGTGAAAATAGTTCAGTTACAAATATTTCATGGCGAGTTTGAGACTTTAGAAATAAAAGAATTTTTAATCAGATCTCAAATTAGTTTTTAATGAACATTATAAAATAAATATAAAATAATAAATAAAAGGTAAATTCTAACATTAGGGTAAAAAAGTTATGGGTCACTTAAGTGAAAGTTTGATTACAAAGTTGCTTTCATCATATGGCTTCTATTAGACCACGCTACACATTTACGTAAAATGACAATTGATGAGTTCATCATATCTCTTATATTCAATGGAGAAAAATTATTGAGGAATAAGCCAGTTGTACAAGCCTTGCAAGAAAAAATATCTTTCAAAGAAAATGATGGAAGATATATAATAGGAGTCGAATAAAGTTAAGATTCATTGAAAATAAATAAAGGGAAAAAAACGTGCAACAAGGAGATGAAATAACTCATGAGAAATGTTGTGATCAGGATTATATTCTTAAACATGAGAAACAGAGTGAAGATGAAACATTGAAGAAATCCAAAAAGGTCTGTCAATCCGATTTACTTAGTTATATCGGCTTATAAGCATAAACTCATTTCCACTTGAAATTTAATTTTGTAATTGTATGTTCATTTTTAGAAAACCAAGAGAGATGAGAAGACACAACCTCATGCTGGCCGAATAACTCCCTCACAAGCAAACGGTTTACCTGCAACCATCAAGGATGCAACTAAAAATGAAGCCAAAGAAAAAGTCCTCACAGAACGTGCACCACCATGTACCATTCAATTACCATCACTTCAAGGACGAGGATGAAGTGATCATTTTCTTGTTATTGTAGAAAAAGGACGAGAATAATGTTGAAAGTCGTAAATAGTATACGAACACAGCCACAAAGCTCCAATAAGACCAAGGGGAAAGTCTAAGATGGATATAGTCCATACTAGGTCAGTTGACAAATGAGTTGTCATAAAAATGAATCACAAGTTCCAACCTGTAGCAGATGATGATACAATTAGAGCTGAGCTGGGAAGTTTTTTGGGAACGCTGAGGAAGTGTGAATCACTAACTTACAATAATTTGGTCATGTTCCTAAGACATTGAAGAAGACTTTGTGGAATTATGTAAAGGTATTGTATTAATTATTCTAATATTTAAATAAATAAATAACAATTCATATACACTAATATTTCTTATTAATTCTTTTGCTTTTTTCTTGAATTTTATTTTTAAGCAACAATACATTATTCTCGGCCAGTTGGAAATTGTATCCAGACAATTCATGATTTCTGGAGGGATGCAAGTGTCGTACTAAAAAGATTCATTATCTGGTTTATAAAACTGATCAAGAGAGGCTGGAATACAGGACATATGATATTCCACCAGAGGAATTCAAAGTATTGCTTATGTACTAGTCATATGAAGATGTTCAAGTAAAATTTGAAAATTGATGCCATTAAGTTGTCCATCCTATGGTATGAATTTTTATGCGAAATAATGAAGTGGTCATTTTCTTGTTATAGTAGAAAAAGGCTGAGAATAATACTGAAGTTAATTTTCTTGAAAAAGGCTGATTATCATTTTCTTGTTATTATGCGGAATAATACGAAGTTGAGCGAGGCTAATCGAACTTTGCAAATTAATTTAGGAGACCAGGGACGATGATAACGGTACACGTTTGACCAGGGATTCGAAGTTGGCTTAGGCAAACATTGCAGTTCAATAGATAGTACATTGTGTGGTCTTTTGGTACTTTATATCTATTAGATATTTGCTTGCAATTTGTCTAGGACCGTTATCTACTTTTGTTCTGAAGAATGGTACATGTGTCGTCTTTAGATGCTTTTGTATTGGTGCATGCACATATAGTTATAACACATTTGCAAATATGATCTCAACAATGTTGTTCATCAGTAATGGTGATATTGAATTTTATTAGGAAAATAGTTCTATATAGAACTGGGCATTGATATTTGCAAAAGTACATTTCAAAATTGACCATTGTGTAAGTGTTATAGTAGGTATTAAAAATTGTTGCAAACACTGTATATTATTTTTTTATCTTTAACAAAGTGTCGGCATTCGTGTAAGTGTTACAAAATAAAAGGGCAACAGGGGGATCAAGGAGGGAGTCCCATCGCATATCAGTGGGATCCATATGTTAGTGGGACCAACCTGTCAGTGAGACCGACCTGTTAGTGGACCCCACATGACAGTGGGTCCCACACGTAGCTGGGCCCCACACGTTAGTGGGACCCACCTCTCCACGTGTCAGAGCCACGTGTCAAGCCAACGATTTAGACCTATCGGCTGATTGTTCTGGCCCGACGAGGACGTCAAGAGTTTAAGTAGGGGAGTTTGTAACCCCCACTAGTACAAAACTGCCATATACGTCTCCTTATTTGCATTTGTTTTACCCTCCTCGTATATAACAAAAAAAGCTTCACATGATTCTATCATTTCTTAACAAATATATAAATTTTTTTCATGCATAAGTTAAACATCATTTACGACTGTGCTTTCTTCGTGATGTATAAAAGTTAAATTATACGTGTCTGTTTAATTGGAACGGACATATAAAGTTTCTTTGAAAATAATAAAATTAATTAAAAATTGAATATACCTAGACGGCTAGACCCTATTTAGTACTCCTCTCTATCGATGCAACTCGTTGTAAGCAATTATAACTAGGTCTCCTAACACGATTAAAAACCTAATTAAACAACATTCATCTCTAAGCTATTTATGTCTCAACCTTGTTTTATTTGTTTATCCAAACTTCGTTTTATGTAGATTTGTAAGTATGATTATGTTTATTTATGTATCGTGTCTATTGAAGGGTTTCTAGTCATAAAACGTAATGGAAACTGTAATTAAAAATCGTAAAAACCAAAATTTCTGAAACCCAACGCGGGATCCATATGGAAAATAGATATTTAATTCGTAGATCGGATTATTTACTTTCAAATGATTTACAAATTGGTTGACTAATGGAGATCCAAAAAAATTTCAATCACCACGAATCCCACTTTCATGATCTACGCTCTATCGGTATCCACACGAACACTTGAACTCAAGGATCGGCTGTGTACCAGCACAAAGTCATTTATTCTTCCTCTTTCTCCATATATTCTCTTGGTGGCTAGGATTTTTTTAATAAAAGTCTTGTGTTAAAAATCAACTACAAGAGCTATATTGAGAGTACAAAAAATAATTATAACACTTAAGTTATTAGGAGTTATTATTAATTTGAAATTTCTGGTTGTATAATAATTAAGTCTCACTTAATTATATAACAATTGAATTTTTTTCAATTAATATTAGTAAATTCGAATATCGTTATTTATCTAATTAATTAAGTCAACCTTAATTAATGTTATAAATAATTTGAATTACTTTAATTTAATTTAAATCCAATTTAAATTAGATAATCCTTCAAACATTCCTTGTCTGTGATCGTATAAGTTATTATTACATTGATAATGGATTTTAAATCTAATTTAAAATCGTAAACAAAGAGTGGCATCTAGCAATACATCGTTCTTATCCAAGTAATATTAATTAAATAGGCGATCAATTAAACCTTTCATGACTAATGTGCAATGTAATATAATTTTTTTAACCAGATTTTATAGATTCAACAAGAGGCATGTTAATATGTCATCCTCATCAAAGTTTAATTCAGGTTTCCCTCATCAATGATTAGATTATCGTATCAAATCAACATTTGAGCCTGACCACGCATTTCATAATCTAGCTCACAAAAAGGCCAATAATATTACTCTTATAATAAAAGGGTTAAATTCATCCAAGATCATTCTTATTTCTCATACTATTCATAGTGTACCAGAAATACACTTTTATTATTACCCGGTTAAATGTAACTTTTAATATAATCAAAGTACATTAATTATCGTATAGAAATTTAGTAATTTCAAGTCTAAGGACCATTATATCATTATCACTGTGAGAATTACTTATGACACAACAAACATGTAAAATCTAACATTGGGTCGGTCGAGAACCATGTACATTTCACTACAAGAAAAGCAGCTTCATACAACGGTCGATACATAACTGTTAAAAAAACCGTCATCCTAAAAAACATACAATGATGGTTTTATTTCATAAAAAAACCTGTTGTGTGAACGAAAAAAAAATAACGGTTATCCATTTTTTTTCAAACTGTTGTCTATACGATATCCTACCAGCAAGTCAGACAACAGTTTTTAAAGCGCACAGTTGTTCTAAATCATTAACATAATGATAAAAAAACCGTTATTATTATGGTACATTATAGTGATTAAAGACAACGGTTTTAGACGTTATATTGTGTAATAAAGAGAACTGTTACTCACAAGTGTTGCCTTATATAGCATCCAACAACAGCATAAAAACTGTTGTGTGAAATTGTTCTTTTAGAATTTCAATAGGAACCACTAATGAGGTGGCATCATGTGAAAGGTAGTAAAACTTTCACCAGGATTGCTGAGGTGGGGAAATAAGAGCCCTTGATTAAATTTAGAAATAGCTAATGCTCTTACACAATAATTTAATGTTAAATAAAATATTATCTTATTTAATCTCATACAATAATTTTATAATAGAAACCATTGTCTATAGACCTCGTTTTAGAACCTTCTAGAAGATTTGTTAAGGGTTTTGGTAATGCATTATAATTATTAAACTAAACAAAGGTTTTATTCATAAACCTGTTGTTGTTAAGTATTGAGACAATGTTTCAAGGTTTCAAAGAGTTGTCTCTTTCATATTTAAACAAGTATTGATAAGGTGGCATAAAAATAGTTGTCTCAAATAGTTCTTTTAGAATTTTAATGGGCACCACTAATGAGGTGGCACCATATTATAAGGGGCAAACCTTTCACGTGGATTGCTCAGGTGGAAAAATGAGAGCCCTTGATTGCAATGACATTAGATATATACGGTTGGATATAAAAATTGCTAATGACCTTATACAATGGTTTAATGTTAAATAAAGTATTGTCTTATTTAATCTTATACAATAGTTTCTGTTACAAACCATTATCCATGGACCTCTTGTAGAACCTTTTTAAGCTTTGCTTCTCGTACAACTATTATATTACAAAACCGTTGTAAGAATGTCTTACCACAATGGTGCTTGAAGTAATTGTTATAAAAAGTACTATTACGTATAACAAAAGATTCGTTCCCAATTAACGAGATAACTGTTTGAATAATTTTTTCAACGATCTAACTGTATGGATGTTAAGATATTTTTATTTTAGTCATTAGAAAATATTAATAAAAAATTCAAATTCATCTTGAATGTCAGGATTATAAAAGTGAAGAAAAGTCCTAGTCCCTTGAATGAGATTCTTTCCCATTCAGCCAGATTATTTTTTAAATGATTTTTTTGACGATCCAACTGTAAGGATGTTAAGATATATCAAATTTAGTCATAAGAAAAAATTACAAAAAAAAATCAAATTCATCTTGCATGTGAGGAATATAAAAGTCATAAAAGTCCTCCTCTCGATAAGGATATTTGTTCCTATTTAACCACATTTTTAAGATAATTTTTTTGACGATCTAATCATACGGATGTTAAGGTATATCGATTTTATTCATAGGAAAAAATTATAAAAAAAAATCAAATTCATCTTGCTTGTTAAGAATAGAAAAATCTAGAAAAACTCCAACTCCCAAACACGGGATTTGGTCCCGATCAATAAAATAATATTTTTAAATGATTGTTTTGATGATGCAAACGTATAGTTGTTAAGATATGTTGATTTTAGTCATAAAAATTATAAAAAAATTTAAAATTCATCTTCCATGACATGAGTAGAAAAATCTAGAAAATGTCGAACTCCCAAGAACGGAATTTGTTCCCGATCAATCAAATAATTTTTTAAATGTTTTTTTAACGATCCAACTCTATAAATATTAAGATATATCTATTTTAGTCATAAAAAATTACAAAAATATTTCTTATTCATATTACATGACATGAATAGAAAAATCTAGAAAATGTCTCACTCTCAAACACATGTTTTGTGCCCGATCAATCAACTAATTTTTTACACAAATTTTTCGACGTTCTAATTATACGGATGTTAAGATATATTAATTTTGGTAATAAAAAAAATTACAAAGTACTTTCAAATTCATTTTGAATGAAGGAATAAAAAATCTAAAAAATGTCAAAATCCTAAATGCGAGATTTGTTTCTGATCAACCAAATAATTATTTCAAATGATTTTTTCGACGATTCACCGTATATATGTTATGATATATCTATTTTATTTATATAAAAAAAATTTAAAAGAAATTTAAATTCATATTATATCAAAGAAATATAAAAATCTAGAAAATGTCTAACTCCCAGACACATGATTTATTCCCGACTAACCAAATAATTTTTTTAAACAAATTTCTTGACGATCCAACTTACTTTTCATACCTATAAAATCCAAAGTTTTCATGATGATGTAATCTTGCAGGTTTTACATCATTATAAACTTTGTTTTGTTTTTGACAAGTGTTGTAAAATTTTTCTACACAACGGTTTTTTTGCACCATAAAAAATATATTTTCTAACCATCCTCATTACAATGACTTAGATTAAAAGATTTGAGCTTTACAACAATATTTTAAAATCATTGTCTAATTGATCAAGTCAAAATGGTGTTTTAAATTTGATTTTTTCATAAATTTTCTAACCATTCGAAGACATCGCATTTCAGGACATCCAATATCATAAATTTGTTTTTTTCTAATTGGTATATATCTATCTAGAAGAACAAAATAATTTATATGGATTGACCCTTGGTGTATGACACACCATAGAGAAGTCTATCTATAGTCAATCTTTGAGAATAAATTGAAAATAGAAAGCAAAAAAGTTATAAAAAACCAAAAGCCTCAAAGATTTATTATATATAGTCTATCCTTAGATATGGGAATTGGCATGATTAATAAAAAAATCAGAATTAGACAATTTAGTTTTCATATCAACAATAATCAAATAATAGTCTTTGAGGAGAACAATTCCTTTATCATGAGCTCTTGCTTTCTTTCCATCAAAATGTGATAACAAAAAACTTGAGTTGTCAAAATTGTCAAGTGTCTATGAGCTATATCTATAGTATTTCCCAAGAGAGTAGACAAATCTAACCAGTTTGATTGCACAAGGTGAACGTGTAAGACATAATCCATTTTTTGAAGAATGAAACTACTATAAGGGCATATCAGAAAATGATGGTCAGATATTTCAATGCCCCAATACACAGGTAGCACTACTGATCAACTGATAATCAAAATGAAGCAAAGCGAGATATGGTGTAAATTATGTCATGATAAAGGAGAATTTCTAGATGAAAAAATCTGGTTGTGTTCCAAATTTTAAGTTTACCAATATAAATACAAGAAACAGGCCTTTACCGACTGCCAAATCAGTCATTATGGGGTAAAAATTAGTAGGTATTCTAGAATAACGGCGGGGACCATAATGGTTGGATTATCCTTGGTCATTATTTACCTTTTTGGTTAAAGATTATATTGACTGACCCCAACTACTAGCATGTGTGCATGCTACGTGTCAGGACCAATTTGATGTGTCATAAATCAAAACCTGACATGCCAGTGCCTTGTGGCCATGAGGGCCCACATACATGTGGCCTTGCACCTTAATTTAGAATAACTCCGACGGATTATTATGCCTGAAGTTCGCTCATTTTTAATCTATTATGAGCCTAGTTGGGTCAATATAGTTGGCTGGCATAACAAGCGACTCAATTGGTTGTTATCAGTTTAGAGATTTTCTTTGATACAGCCCTATAAGGACCAACATGTACCAAACATTTTGGATAAAGACGGTCATTTTTCATATGATAGTGGTCAGTATTAGTCACTGGAAAATTATTAATTTTAGTCATTAGTTGTTCTAATCGGTCGGTATTCATGTGAATTTTTTAATTAGGCTTGGTAGTTTATTCTCCCCGTATTCAAAAACATTACAATCATAGCTCCAAGTAACTACGGGTATAATACCAGATTTAAGCACATTATTATCTAAACAAATAATTTAAAAACAAATTACAATCTTAAATAATAAACCAAATACAATAATTATTAAACTTTTATACAACCATAGAATAATTCGAATACAACGAAACAAATGTACATTTAGCTCTCTTAATAAACCAAATAAAATATATTTACAACCGTATGTTCGACACACAACCAAACCATAGTTCAAAGGAACCAAAAATTTAGCCATCGTCTTGTTCTATGTCATCGTCATTACCGTCTTTTTTAGCGCTATCGCGTAAATATATACGAGGGTAATATGCTGTAAAATAGGAGTTTTCATCGTGATGAGGAGTTCTTAGCGTGCATGAGAGAAAGGTCATGAATTTGGCCAATAAGGGAGTGATAATCAAAAGATGAATGATTGTACGAGAAACAAATTCTAGAAAGTTCATGGAAGAAGAAGATACACACCAAGGTATGACATATTGAATTAAGTATTACAATTTGCAAAAATATGGTTGTTATGTTCAGGTGTACTGTACTTCAAAAGAATAAGATAAAGAGAAATCCCATCTTATTGAAAAAAATGAGTCCACTTTGCTTGTAACATATAAAGAAGAAAATTTTGATGAAGATATATGGTATCATGAAAATGGTGCAAGTTAACATATGTGTAAAAAAAGAAATTTGTTTGTAAATATTGATGAAAATGTAAATGTAAAAGTCATTTTTGAAGACTCGTCAAGATTTCCTATCAAAGAAAAATGGAGCATCGTAATTCCCTTTAAAAATGGATATCATAAATTTATTTTCTGGTGTTTATTTTTTACCTGATATAAAAAATAATAACTTTGAGTTTAAGTTAACCAATTTAGAAAGGCTACACCATCATTTTAACATGAGAGATTATTTTGATAAATTAATTGTTAATGTGCCTAAACAAAGAACCATATGTTTATTCTAATATTTCAAATTGATATTGCAAAATTCTTAAAGGATTATGTTTTTTTGCTTTGATATTTATGATTGAGTACTTGAACTTTGAAGAAATAAATTCACTATAAAGTATGCATGTATGTGTCATCTACTTATCAAATTGATATCCCACTACAATTATTTAAGACAAGACTCCACAACAAATTTATGATTTAAATGCTTCATTAATTTATGATAGAAAAAAGTTAAGTCATTATTATTTAAGACGTATTTTAATTTTCGTTGTAAGTTGGGCACACAAGATTTTTATCTCGTAAGTTTCCATCATTATTTTAACAAAACATCGTTAGGCAAAAAAACTATAATAAAATAAGCAGCTTACGATATAATATGTCATAAATATTTGCGATGGACATGTCTTTTCCTCATAAGATTGGCGCTAAAGTCCCTCGGTCGTAAGTTTTTTGTCACAAAAGCTCTTTTTTTATTGTAGTGAAAGTTGATGACATGGGATGTTTATTTTTAATTTTAATAAATTGGGGTACATGAACGATCCATTGATTTTAGAAAAACATTTTAAGCAAATTTGTTATATTGATGATCCTCTTGATAAATTATGGTCCGTGATGCTTAAGTTACCCAAAAAAACGTACTATGAAGACAATGACAATGAAAATGAAGGCTCTATCAAGGTAAAACTTAAAGAAATAATTTTTTATGCCAAATTTACCGGATATTGATGAATGTGAAGATGTGGCTAGTTACATGCGAGATATTGATGAAGTAATTCAACTTTCGTAATACAATTTCATTTGTATATTTTGAATTATTTAAGTATCTATAACAAAATATAACTTTGGTTTAGTTTTGTTAATGGTTGGTTTGGTGGGTAAATCTATTTATTTGTTTTGGCAGATTAGCTTTCTTTTATTTATTTTTTATTATGCACACTTGGACATTGATTTTAATTAGAAATGACACGTCTAAAAAGCATAAAAAACACATTAGGTATTAAAACAGTACTGGTGATATTGTGCAGTGATTTTGGGAAAATGGTTTTATATAAAACTAGACACTGATGTATGCAAAAGTACATTTTAAAATTGACCATTGCGTAAGTGTTGCAATAGGTATTAAAAAATATTACAAATATTGTATATTGTTGTTGCTATCTTTAATAAAATATTGGAATTTGTGTAAGTGTTAAAAAATAAAAGGGCAATAGTGGGATCAAGGAGAGGGTCCCACTGCATGTTAGTGGAACCCACATGCTAATAGGACCAACCCATTAGTGGGACCAACCTGTTAGTGTGCCCCACATGTCAGTAAGACTTACATGCTAGTGGGTCCCACACGTAGGTTGGCCCCACATATCAGTGGGACCTACCTCTCCCGTGTCAGAGCCACGTGTCGAGCCATGTGTCAAGCTACGTGGCAGTCCATGTGACAATCCACCTATCACGTGGGCCCATTTTTTTCCAAAATCATAGTTTTTGGCAACATAATTTCTGGTTTTAACCTAAATTGGGAAATGTTGCCTTTGAAACCTAAAGTAACATAAAAAATACTAACATTAGAAATTGTTGCCGATACATTTTTTTAATTAGTTGTAACATTTGTTGTTCCGCTTTTAACTTATTTGTGATGTTAGAGAATGATATTATTGATGCAGCGCAATATCCCACATGGATGAAATAAGAGCAATGTGGTCTTTTATAGATTCAAATCAACAACTAATGTTTACCAAATTACTAATTTTTTTGGATTGACATGTGGTGGAGTTTTGGGTGTGGTATGCTTTCGGTTGTGGGCTTTGATGTTATATATGGTATCAGAGCTCCTTCACAATGGGCATAGATTTGGAGGTGGATACACGAAGCCAGTCAGTATTATCCCACAATGGCTAGAGAGTCAACGATCCAGACCTATCGGTTGTCTGTTCTGGCCCGACGGGGACGTCAAGAGTTCAAATGGGGGAGTTTGTAACACCCACTAGTACAAAAAATGCCATATGGGTCTCCTCATTTGCTCTTGATTTATCCTCCACATATATAACAAAAAAAGGTTCACATGCATTTGTTGTTTCTTAACAAACATATAATTTTTTTAATAGGTATGTTAAATATCATATACGACTATGCTTTCTTGGTGATGTATAAAAGTTAAATTATATGTGTCTGTTTATTTAAAATAGACATATAAAGTTAATATGCAGTATACCCCGGTGGATAGACCCTAAGTTAGTACTCCTCTCTATCGATGCAACTCACTGTAAGCAGTTACAACTAGGTCTCCTAACACAATTAAAAACATAATTCATAATTTAATCCAACCAAATATTAAAGTCCAAGCAAACTTCATCTTTAAGTAGTAACCGAAACACTAATGATATTTGGGGAAGGCCCGAGAACGGAATTAGGAGCCCTAATTTTCGATTGAGTATGGGGTATCACTACTAAAAATAGTAGATACGACATCGGTGCTTAGACATCGGTATGTAATGCACGCGATGTTAAAAGCCTATTTAACATCAGTTTTAAAAAATGATGTTAAAAGCCTGTTTAACATCAGTTTTACATAGTAGCCGTTGTCTATGTTCAATTTTAAAATAATAACAAATTTATGTTTTTCACTTTAACATCGGTTATTTACGCTAACCGTTGTCTATAATCATTAATAAAAAATAACTAAATAAATGTTTCAGTTCCCCCGCTAAGTACCCAAATTTTCCCCCGTAACAAAAAAGTAAAAAAATTATTTCCCCCTTCCCCCTTTACTCACACACCCATACATCTCTATCTCTCTCCATCTCCATCTTTATCTCTCTCCCTCTCTCCCCCAAACCTCGACTCACACATCAGGGCTCTCTCTCTTTGCTGTCTCTCTCTCAGACCACGATTGCAATTCTCTCTCAAACCTCCGCTCTATCTCAAAAACTCTGATTCTCTCTCTCAAATATTAAACTTCATCTCCTTCAGCTCTCTCTCTCTCTCCCTCTCTCCCTCTCTGTCTTTCTGTCTCTCTCTGTCTCCTTTCTTATGGCTTCTTTCTTGTAAAACCCAATTTAAACCTAATACAAAATCACTGAATCAAGATTTGCTCTCTCTTTCTCCACTCTACTATTGTATTTTCTATTACCATCTCTTTCTCCTCTCTCTTCCGTCTCCCTATCTAGATCTTGGTGGAAGATTCTGGCCATGGTAAAAGCGACTGACGATGGTTTGAAAAAGGGAAGGAGTTTTCCGTTACAAATCGGTATGTAAATTGGTGGTCTTATTTAATTTAGTAGCTTAAAATCGAGCCAAGAAAGCAAATGTTTGGTTTGATTATGTATGTAAATTTTAAATTTATTTCAAAATTTTATGTTTTGATTTTAATGAAGCTTTTATTATAGGTCTGAAGCTTTGGAGCTTGAAACCAACCTTCAATCGGTAACATCTCTCTCTCTCTCTCTCTCTCTCTCTTAGCTTTATTTACATCCATTGTGTATTTATATAGATATGTCGGTGTATATTTATATTTGTATGTTCAGTTTTGTTTATTCTATTATGTTCTGCAATTAAGTTTAGGTGTTATTAACACATTTAGCTCTAGATTTTTTGTATTAGATCTCTATGCTTTTGGCATTGAGAGCTATGTCATTTGGACTGTTGTAGCTATGGTTCTTTTAAAGCATATATGGAAGTGGTGTAGCATTGTTCTGAAGAGCTCTGTATTATTGTCGATATAGGTAAGAATCCGGTCTTTGATTACAACTTATCTAGTTTATTTTATCAACTCTGACATTGATTTCTCTCCCCAGATTTTTGTCATCCCAGTTTTGATTGGATTGCTCTTTGAACTTTTGGTAATTGTGCCAATGCTGGTACCAGTAGATGAAAGTCCTACATTCCTTTTGTATCAGGATTGGGCTCTAGGACTAATTTTTCTCAAGATCTGTACCAGACTGGTGAGTTATATATCGCCTCTTATGTCTTTCTTAGAGGGTCTGTATGTAAATCTTAAATGTACAAGAGTAGGAACTCTGGGTGCACCATTTTTTATGTGATTTCTGTCACATTCATTACATAGTCCAAAGAAAAGGCTGGTCTATTGGCCACATTTGAAAAATAATGTTGAGAGCCACAAATTCATGCGTTACCTAATTCTGTGTTGAACTGACAAGATGGCATAAGTAGAATTTTTCTCAAATGGACCAACTAACAGGTCTCATTCTGCTGTTGACATCTTTAATAAGAAAAGTAGATAACTAGCAAGATCCAGTAATATTCTTTTGTGATATCTATATGTTCTGTGTTATTTTAAATAATTAAATAGACACTTAATAATCCTTTACTGTTTTTAGTAATTCAGATGATACACCGTCTCATTTTTCTTTATTAAGTGATAAGTGATGATATATATTCTAATGGTACCTGTAATGTGTTAATAATCAAACCTTATTTTCTGTGTATAACATGGTACCTGTATATTTTCCAGTCACTCTTTCTTCTTCTTGTTTCACCTTGTGATTATAAAGATGAATATTTTCACGTCGATATACTAATTTTTTGACCTATATTTCTCAGGAAGAACTGAAATCTGTTGGACATATTGAAACTGCTTCGCGGTCCTGCAAAGTGTATGTATTTGGTCTTACATATGTATTACCCTCCTTCCACCGGTTCATTATTAAAGATATTATTTTTTGTACCATCACCTTCAGCATTTGAAACTACTAACATTATCCAGTATCTATGTTGTAAAATATATTATCTGCTAAATTTAGTTTTTATCCATAATTGGACAGGGTTGCTGATTATGTGATCGCAAGTTCTGATCCATTAATCACTACGTAAGAACATTATGTTTGAATATATGAATTTGCAAAGGTAAATGTATCTAATCTTTGCCACTAATTTCTTATTCGTGTGTGCAAAAGCTGTAATAACCCTTTCTAATATATCACCAATTATTGGTAAGAGCTAGTCTTTTGCATATTATCTTTTACAACTTGCTTGAGATTTAGTATATGTATTTACTTTAGGCTTGACTTGCTGGTGAATATGTAGTATGAAACTATAAATCTTTCTAATTTACTCCACTTGGTATACATGAAAGGCTTTCACCACCAGTCTTTCATATTTTAAGGGGTCTATGTGATTTACTACTTTTTGTTCACATGAATCAGGGATGAAATGCTAGGGTTGTGTTTTTAAATCTCTTTATAAAATTACTGCAGCATTTATCCAACTGCCCTTCCCTCTATTTGAACTAACATACAGACCTCAATTTCCAACATATTTTGCTTAGCAAAGAAAATGGTAGTCCTGTGGATTGTATGGACAACAAATGCAATTATGAAAAGATTGAATCATTGTGAACCAAATGAACGAATCTGTCTCACTATTGAATTTATTCTTTCAACGACATAAATTAATGTCATTTCTGGTTCAAAAACTCTAATATGTATCCAGTTAATTATCCAGAGCTTGTACTTGTATCATTTTGCAATCAATGTCTCGTTGTGCATCATGGCTGCTTTTGTCACTTGAGATGTTGGTTCTGTAAGTATTGCTTAACTGTGACAATGATACCTGGATTAGTTATGGATACTAGTTACAGTGTTACGCTCAATTTGAGAATATGTATATAGCCCTATCTAATATATAAGTACATTCTCTATTTTCTTATGCTCTCACTGTGTAAATACCAGTTGATTTGTCTGGACTATAGAGATAGCATTGCTGATAGCATGTTTATGTATTATACAGATGTATGCTGTTTTGCTGCCGATTGCTGTATTCAACCTCTTTTATATCCGGAGAAGAAGTGTCTATGACCTGCACCATAGTATTTTAGGTGGGTACATATTGATTATATAATCTCAGCAGTTAAAGATAAACTGCTCTTTCATCACCTAGTCAATATCCTACTGAAAATATTGTACACTGATGATGAGCTAATGATAAATACTCATTATGTAGGCCTCTTATCCGCTAGACTGATAACTGGTTTTATTAAGGATTCTATTAAGAACACAGTTGGTCTCCCTCGACCTAATTAGTTTATAGGAAATGCTTTATGAATGTGGTTTATTGATGACTGGACATTATTATTGGTGTTTGACACTCACTGTGATTGTCTGTTTAGATTGTTCAATATATCTAAGATAAATATAATTTGGAAGCTCTAGCTACTGCTTGTTTGATGGTTGCTTTTTTATATACAATTCTCCAAACACACCCCTTATATTTATCGGTAGACATTAAATCCCCTTTGTGTTTTCTTCAGTTATATTGGAACCTAATTTCAAACTTTTCACTTTGTTAATTTTTCTGTATCAGGTTTTGCTATACGACTAGAGGAGGATTCTACTATACAGAGGATAACATATTTGAATTTGGTACATGTATTAGTGATATTGTATTCTCAAATAATCAAATAATAAAATTTGGTCACACGGTAATAAGATTATTTTATATCTCTAATTCTTTTTTTATGAAATCATATTATCATCTAACATAAACTTTTTATTAATTCTAGTTTATATATCAAATCTTCTGCAGTAATGATTGATATTGTTTATTTTTATTTTCTGTCCAAATCATCGGCACCATTGAACCAGACGTACACATTATCGGCCTGCACGGTTGATTTGCTGCTCTTTGGTTTGATCATGCAGAAGTCAAACTCTTCTTTAGTTTGTCGGAATTGGGTTGATTGGCTAAATTGGATGGAGTTGTCGAAATTTAAGAATAGGGTACTTAAAAATTAGTATAGTATAAGTTGGCTAATGGAATACTTGTATTTTATTTGAAATGTATGTATAGTATGATATGAGTAATATTTTGGTATTAGACTTGTAATTTGGATGAATACCTTTATGTTTCGGTTTGGATGTTTTTTGTTGGGATGTTGCATTGTTTTGGTTCCCTATGGCTGTAAATAGTACCAAGATGGCATGCAATTTACAAAACATTAACATCACAATGGTACATGTAAACCGATGTAAAAAAATGTACAAAAGACATCATGTAAAATAATATTAAATGAAAAAGAACTAAAAAAACCGATGTGAAATAGTCATTTGACATCGGTTCTGAAAAGAAACACAATATATTTTAAGTCAAATAACATCGGTTAGAGAAATTGGTTGATGTTAAACAAAAAGATTTAACATCGGTTTCATGAAGAAAACCCATGTCCTATCCATCATTTCAAATCGGGGGCTAACTTAACCGATATCTGATCAAACATTTCACATCGGGCAACTAATCTAACCGATGTCTGATCTAGCATTTCACATCGGTTTGTTCGTAAGAATTTTAATAAATGGCGTTTAGAGCTTGTAGATTTCATGTTTTAATGGATAAATACCTCAAAATATACCCATATTCAGCTAGAAATACTGTAATATAAGCTGAAATTTGTTGCAAAGACATCACATTTAATCTTAAAACCGATGTATAGCACTGTAATAGACATCGGCTATTAACTAATGTCAAAGGCTGATGACATTTAACATCACACGCGAAGACATCGGTTCAGATTTTTTTTAACATCGGTTCTGAACCGATGTCTGATCCCATATTTCTAGTAGTGTATTTAGGTCTCAACCTTGTTTTATATATTTCTCAAAACTTCGGTGTATGTAATTTTTTAAGTATGATTACGTTGACTGACGCGGACTACTAGCATGGGTGCATGTTACATGAAGGAACCCATATGATATGTCATGGCTCACGACCTGAGATGTTAGTGCCTTGTGGCAGTGTTCGGTATTTTATGAATCTGGTCAGTTTTAGTTACCCAAAAACTGTTACTTTTAGTCGTTATTGAGTTTAGTTGGTCGGTATTTATGCGATTTTATTAATTAGGCTTGACAGTTGGTACTCCCCGTATGCAAAAACATTACAATTATAGCTTCAAGTAACTCCATGTATTATACCAGATCCAAGCACATTATAATCCAAACTAACAATTTAAAACATGTAATTTCCAAAAATATGATCGTTATGCTTAACTATACCGTACGTCAAAAAAAGATAAAGAGAAATCAGTTTAACATCTATTTTTTCGTATAACTAAATTCTCTTTGCTTAACCTGAATCGCTCAGTTTAACCATCTAGTTAGTGGATCCAACATTATTATATGACTTAACATAGTCCATCACGATAATTCTCATTGAGAATAGTTGGGTAATAGTATTATGTCCTCATTATAGATGTGATACATACCATTACACACAAAACAATATGATCTCCCAATTTGCAAAACTCATATTAAAGACACATTTCCTTATCATTTAGGAATATCCTTTACAAATTGGCTATTATTTCAACCTTTTACATTCATTTATCTTATGCACCAAACTCTAATTACATCATGAATTGAGCTAAGTTTAAGATTTCCATCACATGACTTCTAAGTGTGAAATGTATTCACCAATGAATTTTAAGTTACTAAAGTCAAATATCTAATTTACATACTATATCAACATAGTAAAATTAGATATCTTTCGTACTGCAGTCCAAACTCACAAGCACATATCATACACCTTAAATCCCATTGCAATCACTTCCAAGTGACCAATTTTTATTGTACTCGTGCATCTACTCAGACTACCAAGTCTGTAGCCTATATTTGATATTGTACAATTTAAAAATACAACAGACTTCCCATCATCCTTCAGAGATCCTTATTAATATATACTTGGATATATACAAATCCAGTCAAGCTATAATAGATTTATGCTCGTTGATCTCTTCAAGAGTCATATCACCAACATATGATATGCGTCATCTATGATTTTTGAAGTCATGAAGATTGTGGTCTGCAAATAAAACTTTTAATTTCATCAAGATTTCCAGAGATGATCTTCTTCTCATTACTTATTGTAATGATCAGTTCACTCACGTGCAATCAATTATGACTTGCAATATATGTGTAAAAAACATATGAACACTTGTCAATTTTTTAATTTTGAATTAGATTGACATCTCATATTTACATATTTCACATTTATGAAATAACTTTACCAGACATTCATCAAGGCTTCAGTTCGTTATTGACATTACCAGTTTTTAGCGTCCCAAAAATTAGCAATTTCAAGATACATCATTATCGATTTTAAGCGACCTTAAATTGGCAATCATCATTCACCTAGTTACCAATTTTGAACATTCTCAAAACGGCAACCATATCATATATTTTGAAGCCATTGCTTATCATAGCAATACCAAATTTGAATATGCCATTTTCACGTGTCTATGTTATTTTACTCAACATGATTACCAAAATACAGACTTTCTACTCTTCTCTAACCAAAGAAACCCTCAGGTTCATATAGAATATTTCTTCAAATTTCTACGAGGAATGATTGTCTCAATGTTCATTGATGTACATTTAAATTTCCAATACGATAATTTTTGTATCATCTTGATGAACCTTATTATCTTAACTCGAGAATATTTCTTAATGTATATTGGGTCATCACTTTAATAGTAACATCTTATAATTAGTTCAACCTTTTACTTTCATTCAACCCATATATACATTTTCCCAATTTGAAAATGGGTTTGGGTCCTGATGGCTTCTATCTCGTAAGAAGATCCATAAAATATTTTTAAACACGAGTTTGTCAAACATAACCGGTCTCATGGCTTCTATCTCGTATGAAGATCCATATAATTGTTAAATATGATTCTGTCAAATAGAACCACTCTCTCTATTTTTTACCATCCTTTCCCCCGTATAGGACATTGAGAGATCAATACAGTCCATTTTCTACTATATGTGCTAGAAATATTTAGTTTATTGACTTTTCAACTTTAATCAATGTCCTCTGGATAAAAATTATTAGAGAAGAGCACAAATCACTTCAAAATTTGAAGTTTACCTTTGAGATGTCATGACATTCTGAACAAACGTGTTTGCCAAGTCTCTTGCTCTTTCTAGGTTCATCCTCACATTTATCCGAAAAATTATAAGTTCTTTCAGATGACTTCTAATTAAAGATACACAAGAAACTACTAGCTCATTATTAGAAGTATTCCTTGATTCTGTAATTGCATTTTTATGAATTTCACAAATTAGATTCATTTATAGAATATCATTAGACTCATTTATTGTCTATATATCCATCTAAACTCTCTCAATTGACTTTGGATTTCATCTTTCCTTTAGAAGTATTGGTATCAAGTTCCGAAATACACCCATATTAGTAATTTCCAAAAATATTTCACTACATTCCAATATTCATAAAAAATCAATAATTTTATATTCCGGATACCTCCATAATTTTAATAATTTCAAAGAATGTCATAACACATTCCAAAGCTAATAGAAAATTCTATTATTTCATTTTATGGCATCTTGTTTAAAGAATGATTGGCTTTTAGTAACTTATATTCTCAAATTTAGTAATAATCTAAACTGATCATGATCTTTTTGCATCTCCCTTCCATCTGATTAGTGTGAGCAAGGTACAGTGGCATCATGAATATTCACGTTGTGAACAAAATTTAAATGGTAATTTTTGATTATTAAATATCTACCATCTCAATAATCTGTATAAAAATGGTTTTCAATCTTCAGTTTATAGAGCACATGCATCTCTATTTAGCTTTATTATTTACTCGGTAATGAGTACACGTGGCCAATGCTTTACTATCAAACTAGAAAGTAAGCACGTATCAGGTCACTACCTCTCATCAGAGCAGGTTTCACGACATTCATTAAGAACCTCTAAGGTTTTATTATCGGGTTTAAAGAACTCTCGTAGTTCTTGTCACTAGAAATTCAATTAAAGAATTTCTCTATTAAATGGCTCACAACTAACATGGTTCACAAGAACCTACATTTCTTGCTTAACCACTAGTATAACCAGAAGAGGCCTAAGGAAGAACATAAATTTCCAATATACCACACATTCAGTGATCCTTGATCGACTGATGCGTTAGAGCTAACAACTTTCCGAATTTTCTCCAAAATTCAGCATATAGAGTTGACATCAATATTCACCATATAAAGTATCACATGAATCACCATTATATGCTTGTGTGTCACTACCGCGGCAGAACTGCACCAACATCAGAAATAATATTTTTTAATGAAGGAATAAATCTAGCCAAAATGTTATAAATCATATGCTAACCCATAACATGTATTCAATACCAAGCGTGCTAGGTTTTTTAACATTACTTCCTCCAATAAACTTTTTCTTACGCTTGTGCTTAAGGTAGTTCTTGAAATATTTCCATCTAGGTAACAAATTTTCAATCATATCAACAACTTAGAAACACTCACTAATGACCATTCCCTCTGCATGAATGATCACATACAATTCTTGCTCCTGACTGACCACAGTCTTAGGATCCATCATCTTATAGTCAAGAAAGCAGCCAACAATCCACTTTTTAGTCTCAGTATCCTCGGTTTTATACTTATGGTCAAGTGACTTATATAAGGCCTTGGCTGCTTCCTTCGAGCTATACACGTTATACAATGAGTCAGCAAAACAATTCAACGCATAATTCCGACAGATGTTATAGGAGTGCTTCCAAGTATCAACAGTGTACCTACTCTACGTGTTGCACTTACCGGTGAGAAATGGTACTTCTTCCTTCAGGAAGTGTACGTGTTGCACTTACCGGTGAGAAATGGTACTTCTTCCTTCAGGAAGTGATCGAGATGCAACGTGGTTACACTACTAGAAAACCTTCAATAGACATCGGGCAGAAACCGATGTTAAAAGTTTTCCTGACCGATGTCTATGCGGGTGTAGAGAAAGGTACCCCCATATGACATCGGTCATGCACTGATGTATCGAAATAACTTTAATATCGATTCCAGATTAAAACCCAATGTATAATCTTTGTTTTTATACAAAAACTGCATTACAATCTTTTCTACATAGCCTGTATATGATATAACTATGAACCTTAACTATTAATTTACAAATTATAAATTAGTATTTACGTAGTTTATAAAATAAAACCGATGTCAAATCCCGCTTTAACATCGCTTTTGAACAACAGCTGATGTAAGTTCTTATTTTTTATATCGGTTATAGTTTATGACCCGATAAGTTTTTTTCCTTTTTAACATCGGTTTAAATCTGGGAACAATAGTCTGGCTACCTATGTAACATCAGTTTTTAACATTTGAATGATGTATTTTTTTAAGTTTACATTAACTTCTTTGTAGTTTTGTTTAGGAATTGATGTCCATATACCTTTTTAACCACAGTTTTTCAGAAATTTCTTGGAGGATATGATGTCTAATCATAATTTGGAAATCTGTTTTTACAAACTGATGTCTATAGGCCTAAAAATTAGCCTATACACTGATTGTATTATATGCACCCAAATATACCAAATACCAAAACAAAACAAATTTAACTAAAATGTAAACACAAAATCAACAAATTAAAATCTCCAAACTCTTTTTGTAATAATCAAACCACATATCATCTAAGTTTACAAATATTTCAACATAGTTAATGCGTATATGTTTGAAAATAACGAAAGCAAAGGAGTTAGTTACATGAATCCTTCGATGTATATAGCCAAGAGTCCGTACGAACATCAAGATTCTTGCTATCGTAGGATTTCTGAATCTTGCTAGACCACTGTGAATATTTAATTGAAAGAGCAATCTAGTTCGGTTAATTCCCTCTTTACAAGCTGTTTGTCACGACTGATCATCAATTTAATAAGAGGAAGTTTTGAGGATACTTGGTGTCAGATCTCATTGAATGTTCCATCTGGATCCTCGTACTCATAATAATATTTCACCTATTTAAAAAATAAATGCCCTTAACTTTAATAGAATATATGTATTCCCTGAATAGATGTCATACAAATTAAAGTTCATACAAATATTTCAAGAAAAAAAATATAGAAGAGGTAACAAGGTAGTTAATTCTTCTTTGCAAATAGAAAAGATAGTTAATTCTTCTTTGCTTCCAAAATTGTTCTCTGTGGAATAATCTAACCGCTTTAGCACACTAATTGCTGTTGAAAATAATAACATACTAGAAACATCAATGTGTATACATGAAAAACTCAATAAAATCAATTTACTAAATATTAGCGGGCAGATAAAAAATCAAGGAATCCGACCCTTAAACCTAGAAATGGAAATAATAATAATAAAAAACTATTACAAACTAATTCCCAAAGATGGTTTTGCAATTATAAAACATGGTATTATCATGTTGATGTCCACTATGCACTGCTCTGCAGTCACATGTGACGTGTCTCCTCACCAACATACAGAGTTGGATGTATTAACTTTTTGAAACCTAAACTGCTATAAATTAAATAAATGGAAGTGTTGGACCAAGACAAGACGGCCAAAGGAATCATAGTTAGAATAATTATGAAACATTATGTAAAACCCAAGAAGGCCCAATTTGTAAGATAAAGCCCATTTGGGACTTGGTATAAATAAAGGAAAACAACCTCATTGAAAAGGGGGTTGGAAAATTAAGCAAAGGGATCATCTCCTAAAATTGTAGTCTAATAATAATATTATTGGCACATCAGGAAGTTTCCGAAAATAAAGCCAAATATGTTTACTAGCCTTCAGAGAGCCAACAGTTACAGTTTCTGGAATCTCAAAATAAATGCTCTGGAACCTTAAAGGATTTAATCTTTAGCTTCACTGAAAGAAAGAATAAACTTAATTACATTGGAATCACGTAGAAAGCCATCCACCAGTCAAAATCAGATTATAACTATTTGCCTTGTTATGGTAAACTGATTTTGCTTCTAATCTTGGATCATTATAAGAAAAGAAGATCTGTCAAATAACCCATGCCATCACACATCAAATTATGATGGATTAAGATTTAAACAAAATCATTGACTTATCAATATTGATGCAATCTTCATTGCTCATTTTCGGAGGAACTTTCCAATAACTGAATGCCAGTAATCATTTAAATAGTTATCAAATACAAAGAGAGATAAACCTAAGATGCATTTTAATCTTGTCATATTCAATTAATCTTGCTTAAACGTCTATAGAAAAGCAAAAAATGTATCTTTTCTAGACCACCTAAAAACAGTGTGCCGGATTCATAAGTACAACCCCTAATTACAAAAGGCAAATCAAGTACAAAATTATTACCATTACTATTCAAAATTTGTATCAGCAGCCAGAAAAGGGGATTTTGTATCAAGCATTAATAGTCTAAATGTGCTGGACAGGGAAAAAAGAAGACGCAAATGCTATGTCCGTAAATATCAAAGATAGGACACATAACTTACAAAATAACAATGTTCGTGCTAGCAACGTTGTTAAAGTTGGCACAGAAGAAAGGCGAATCAAATTCTGGTGCTGAGAAATAGCAAAGTCCAGTACCTGAATACATGTTTAAGAACAAGACATCAGAATGATTTATCTCCATCTTTACTCTTTACTCTTCTTTAAGTAAACTTTACATTAGAAAGATCCAAAAAAAGGGTAGCGCCTTGGCACATGTCATGAAGGAGAAATCAACAAACAAGTGACAAATCTGCACCTCAACAATCCATATCAAATACACTTTTGTTCTGTATATAAAAAACAAACAATAGTTGCAAGTTTTTTAAGAAACTAGTCCATTCAATATTATGATGCAACATATGTGCTATTTTACATGTAAAGAATTCCGAGATGTAACAAAACTGTTAGGGCCCATTCTCAAAATCTATATAACATTTGAAAAGACCGGTAGTAACTAAAATAGTTGAACTTGAACATATTGTTTTCGTATTTTGGAATAATTCGGAAAAGGTTTAGCTAATACAATCCGAGTGGAAGAAGTTATAGAAGGCTTAAGACATTACAATATTAAAACCAAGAGATATACCTGATTAACTCCACTCACTTCAAATGTGAAGCTCCGAAGCAACATAATCTTTGGAGCTTGAAAGGATACCATTTGAAGCTCAGTTTTCCCATCCAAGGCAGTCATAGATCAATAGCTATCCTGTAAAAATTAGAGTCTAGGTTTATTTATAATGCTTCACTTATACCTGAGGGCAAGAGGGAACACGGCCGACTGAGGAACTTGGGGTGGGAGTAGGCTGAAGCCATCTTGTAAAATCAACTTAACAAAAATGCAACTCCTGAACCAAGAAACGAAGCAACAAAGTCCAGAGACAAAGAATATAGTCTTCGAAGCAGAGTTGGCTCGTTACCAGTTAATGTTGGAATAATTTATAGTATTAATCTAAACTTGTAATAAATAAAATAGATGAGTAGAAGTAGTCTTGAATAAGTCTTTATTTAGTTGAGATAAATTAGGGAGTACTATGAACGTTGGAGTGTTTGTAGGCAGAAGTTAATTTGTTTCCCTATTTTTTAGCAGCACTATGTAGCTAGTTTATAAGTAATTGTAAAATTCCAGGAGAAAGATGAGATGAATATAACTTCCTTTTCTCCAGTACAAAGCTTCATACACTTATATCTATATACATATATATCTTACTCGCTTCATTCTGGTATCAGAGCCACGATGTTTAGGCGATCGTATACCTAAAATCCAACCCAAGAACACAACGAACAAGATGGAGTCGCCCAAGACGAAGGAAGGAACAGTGGGTCTGAGTTACCCGATGCTAACGCGCAACAATTATACAGCATGGTCGTTAAGGATGAAAGTGTTCATGAAGGCACAAGGAGTGTGGGATGCGATCGAACCTGCGGATCCCAAGGCAACCGTAGATGAAAAAACGGTACAGGTGGCCCTTGCAGTGATTTATCAAGGCGTGCCAGAGGACATATTACTGACTATAGCTGAAAAGGAAACAACCAAGGAGGCATGGGAGGCAATCAAAACATTGTGTATGGGTGCCGAACGGGTAAAAGAGGCAAAAGTGCAGACGTTAAAGGGTGAATTTGAATCACTGGTTATGAAAGAAACTGACCAGGTTGATGATTTTTGTATGAAGTTGAGTGGAATTATGACGAATATAAGAGTTCTCGGAGAAGCGGTGGGGAATCAAGTGTGGTTAGAAAGATCTTACGAGCAGTCCCTGACAAGTTTCTTCAAATTGCCTCAAACATCGAGCAATTTGGAGATATAAAGGTTATGACAGTGGAAGAGGTCGTTGGGCGTCTCAAGGCCCTTGAAGAAAGAATGAGAGGGAAAACTGAAAATGCTGGAGGACAGCTCCTCCATACTGAAAAAGAATGGGCAAAGAAAATAAATAAAAGTGGTGGAACAAATCACCAAAGCCAGAAAACTAGAGGAGGGCATGTTTTTCGGGGAAGAGGAAGAAGTAATTTTCATAACAATGGAGGTGGTAGAGGTCGACAAGAACAGGCCAGTAGGAGTGAGGGGCTGAACAAGAATTTCAACTCTCCACGTAATAGAAGCACGGTGAAGTGTTTCAATTGCAACATATACGGCCATTACGCAGCCGAGTGCAGGAAGCCACGCAGAGAGAAGGAGAAAAACAGGGATCAAATACCAGAAGCAAACCTGGCAAAACTCTAAGACGATGAGCCCACTCTACTATTCACAGAATATGACAACAAAGAAGGTGACATGGTATTGCTGAACGAAGAGAAGGTTGTTCCCAAACTTGATCAAAAGGGAGATACAAAGGCAGACAAGAATGTGTGGTATTTGGATAACGGCGCCAGTAATCACATGACTGGACGCCGGGAAAAATTCAGTGAATTAAACGAAAGTGTGCAAGGCAAAGTTCAATTTGGTGACGGGTCTACGGTAAAGATTGAAAGAAAAGGCTCGGTTATTTTTAAGTGCAAGAATGGGGAAGAACATACTCTTAGGGAGGTCTATTTCATCCCAACCTTGTGCAATAATATTATATCCTTGGGACAACTTTCCGAAGATGGAAACAAAGTTGTACCCAACAGAAATTTCTTGTGGGTATATGATGAGAGCGATAGGCTATTAATGAAAGTACAGAGATCAGCAAATCGGTTGTACAAGATAGTAATTGAAGAATGTAACCAGGTGTGTATGCTGCCAAAAGCAGAGGAACAAACGTGGCTGTGGCACACAAGATTAGGCCATATGAATTTTCAATCACTACACACCATGTCAGAGAAAGGAATGGCAAAAGGGCTTCCCAAGCTGGTGCAACCAAAGGCTGTATGCAGGGGTTGTTTATTATCTAAACAGACAAGAAAGCTTTTCCCAACAAGATCAGAAATTATGGCAAAAAAGAAGTTGGACTTAATTCATGCGGACTTGTGCGGCCCAATATCACCACCAACACCGGCCGGAAATAGGTATGTGTTCCTACTTGTTGATGATTATAGTAGGGCAATATGGGTATTTATGCTAAGATACAAGGATCAAGCATTTGAGGCATTTAAAAACTTCAAGGCGCTTGTGGAAAAGGAAGCAAACGAGACAATTAAAACACTAAGGACGGACATAGGTGGTGAATTTACCTCGAAGGATTTTGAAACTTTCTGTGCTAACAATGGTATAAAGAGACAGCTAACTGCTCCCTACACCCCACCACAAAATGGGGTCGTATAGAGAGATGAAATCGCACAATGATTGCTATAACAAGAAGTTTAGTGAAAGAAAAAGGGATGCCACCTATGTTGTGGGGAGAGGCTGTAAGACATGCGATTTATTTACTAAATCGTTTGCCAACAAAGGCATTAGTTGGAGAAACCCCCTATGAGGCATGGTCAGGATCAAAGCCAATGCTAGACCATATACGTGTGTTTGGCTGTCTAGCACACGTCAAGATTCATGGAGGTGGCCTGGGAAAACTGGATGACAGAAGTGTCGGTATGGTCTATCTAGGAAAGGAGCCGGGGTCAAAAGCTCATAGATTGTACAACCCAAGTACTGGAAAACTCCATGTTAGTCGAGACGTACTGTTCGAGGAAGAAAAAGGGTGGAATTGGGAGTTTACTGGAGCACGAGGAAATGGCCCAACTGAATCATTTTTTCTAATTGATGTTCAAGGCCACGCACAGGGTGAACCTGAACTGGAGATGTCCTCTCCACGCACACCAAGTACTGTGAATAGCTCTTTCCATCAAACTGAAAATGATGGGTACACATCTGAAGTATCAGGAAATTCCAGTGAAACATCAGAAAGCTCGAGCGAGCCTAGACGGTTTAGGCTGTTAAATGAAATTTACGATGACACGAAGGAAATCGAGACCTTTGATGAACTTTACTTGATATGTGTTGAAGAACCAAAGACGTTTGAAGAAGCAAAGAACAAGGTTGAATGGCACGAGGCAATGATGGCTGAGTTAGGAGCAATTGAGAAGAACAAGACCTGGTTTTTAACAGAATTGCCAGCGGGACGGAAACCCATTAGTCTGAAATGGGTTTTCAAGGTTAAAATGGATATGAATGGTGATATAGTAAAGTACAAGGCCAGACTCGTGGCGAGGGGCTATGTGCAGAAAAAGGGGATCGACTATGATGAAGTTTTTGCGCCTGTAACTAGAATTGAAACTGTGAGACTGTTGTTGGCATTGGCAGCAAAACAGGGATGGCAGGTTCATCATCTAGACGTGAAATCGGCGTTCTTAAATGGTGAATTATGTGAAGAGGTTTATGTGTCCCAACCAATTAGTTTTGAGAAGAAAGGAGAAGAACACAAGGTGTATCGTTTGTTGAAAGCCTTGTACGGACTACGTCAATCACCAAGGGCATGGTATTCACGTCTGAAAAATATTTAAGGAGCCTTGGTTTTTTGAGGTGCCCATATGATCATGCTGTGTACACGATACGTGAAGGTCCTGAGTGTTTGATAGTAGCTGTGTACATGGATGATCTCTTAGTGACGGGGTCAAACACTGCAAATATTCTGAAGTTTAAAAACCAGATGACGACTGAGTTCGACATGAGTGATATTGGGAAGCTTGCATATTATTTGGGTCTGGAAGTGAATCAAAAGAATGGCTCCACTGAAATAAAACAAACAACATATGGTAAGAGAATTCTGGAGAAAGTGAATATGACGATGTGCAAGCCAGTTAAATTTCCCATGGAAAATAAGATCCAGATATACAAAGATGAAGGAGGAGAGCTGGTGGATCCGACTTTGTATAGAAGCATCATAGGCGAATTGAGGTATCTCGTACATACTCGTCCAGATATTTCTTATTCAGTTGGAGTATTAAGCAGGTATATGTCAAAACCCACCACACTGCACTTTAATGCTGTGAAACGACTTCTGCGATATATTAGAGGCACACTGGATTATGGTCTGGTATATAGTCAGGGAACTGGAAACTACTTGCTAAGCGGATACCCAGATAGTGATCATGCCGGGAGCGTAGATGATAGGAAAAGCACAACAGGTGCAGTGTTTTACTTAAATAAGAAGTTAATAACGTGGGTTTCACAAAAACAGAGGTGCGTAGCTTTGTCCTCTTGTGAGGACGAATTCATGGCTGTCACGGCGGCAGCAACACAAGGGATCTGGCTATAGAATCTATTGAAGCCGGTGGTCGATGTGGCACCAGGTCCTGTAGTAATTTATGTGGACAATAAGTCCGTAATTGATTTAACAAAGAATCCTATCATAAATGGTAGAAGCAAGCATATTGATATGCGGTTCCATTTCATTAGAGACTGTGTGGAACGGGGAGAAATAATAGTGAGGTATGTGAAGACGCATGAGCAGAAGGCTGATATTCTGACTAAACCGCTAATATCAACGAAGTTCGAAGAAATGCCTATGATCCTGGGGGTAAAGAACTTTGCTGACCAAGTTTAGATGAAGGGAGAGAATGTTGGAATTATTTGTAGTATTAATCTAAACTTTTAATAAATAAAATAGATGAGTAGAAGTAGTCTTGAATAAGTCTTTATTTAGTTGAGATAAATTAGGGAGTAATGTGAACGTTGGAGTGTTTGTAGGCAGAAGTTAAATTGTTTCCCTATTTTTTAGTAGCACTATGTAGCTAGTTTATAAGTAATTGTAAAACTCTAGGAGAAAGATGAGATGAATATTACTTCCTTTTCTCCAGTACAAAGCTTCATACACTTATATCTATATACATATATATCTTACTCGCTTCAGTTAAGACAACAAGTCCCGAAGTGATAAAAAAGGGACACACTCTTGCTACTTCTTATCAAACGGACACAAATGTCAACGGCTATGTTCACCCTAAGCTACCCGACTATGAAATTTGATTTATTTGTAAATATTTTTAGGAATTCGCTTGATAGCAAAAGCATGTTGGTCTGATAGTTTTAAATCAAGACATTTATTATATAATACCATTGTACGGTAATTTCTTGCATCTAATATTAATATTACAATGCTTGTGGTGAGTCTAGTGCCTCTAGTATTAAACTGTGTGTAGAAAAATGGAGAAGTTACTATGCAAAATAAAAATTAAACAAGAGAAACTTCCCTAGAGTCATAAAAATTAGATTTCT
The DNA here is from genome assembly GCF_009905375.1 of Apium graveolens. NCBI lineage: Eukaryota > Viridiplantae > Streptophyta > Magnoliopsida > Apiales > Apiaceae > Apium > Apium graveolens. The sequence continues at coordinate 52,378,736 of NC_133653.1, forward strand.
AATCACGTTGTTACAGTTGGATACACGTCTGTTCACCTATAAACATCATAACCTACAAACTCTATGATAAATAGCTCTGATGATTAAAACTTAGGGTTTCAATTTGAAACCCCCAATTAAAACTTTAAGATTAAAACTAATTAAAAAGTAAAGCATCAGCTAATTATAAAATTAGGGTTTCAATTCAAAACACCCAATTAAAAAAATTAGGGTTTAAATTAGGCTTACCCTATTGAAGCTTTGACCTCTTCTACCGCTATTTGTGGTTCTGAGCAGTTAAGTGAAAATTTGTTAAGCTTTGACCTCGGATCTCAACACAAACGAGCTTGAACGGAGAGAGCACAGTTGAGGATTTACCGCAGTCGAGGAGAGAGCACCTATTTTTTGTATTGTTGTTGATGCTAGGTTCCATTGTCGAGATATATATTGTTGTGTTATTTAATTTTTGTTTTAATTTTAATGTTTTAATGTTTGTGCGTGGGTAAAGTTGAAAAATAGGAGGGAGAGTTTAAAAAATTCTAAGGATGGGGATTTTTAGGAGAAAGTGAAAATTTGGTTGAGGGGGAAAACAAAGGGGGAAATCGCGCTGCTCTTTTTTTTGAAACGAACCTAATACATCAGTTGCTTTAAAAAACGATGTCTAATATACTAAATGACATCGGTTTAGTTTAGAACGATGTAAAAATACCATTGACATCGGTGTACACTTGAACCGATGTCTAAAGAGTGATGTTTATTCTACTTTTTCTTGTAGTGTTAGATAAAAATATATTCTTTGGTGCCAATATTTGGAGTTCATTCCATTGAGCTTCTCGGGTATATCAGCATGTGTAGTAGACACAATTGGCATAACATGAGCAACAGGCACCGCAGGCCTAACAGCCGGTACGTGCGTCTATACTACAGGTGTCTGAACGTTACTAGGCACCACATATACAATCGGAAGAAAGGGAAGGATCCTTTAACTGATTTGCATAAGGTTCAGTTCTTATTTGAGAATATGGAAATCAATAAAAATGTTCCGAAGCGCTTTCGGTTGTTGTATAAACTTGCAACGACATTCATGAAGTCCACTGGAAATTCCATTCAAATCCCGTGCGATGCGGAGGTGTTTGGTGTTGAGAAAAGAATTTTCATTTTACATGAAAATATAATTGCTTTGCTTGAGTTTAAAATGATTGGCCAAGCAGCAATTTCTGCATACATGGCGTGAGTAGTATAATTTTTTTAATTATTGTCATGGCTTCTTGTCGATAATTTCTGCATTTCTACTCTTGTTTTTTTTTATAATTTCATTTTATTTGCAATGCAGATACATGCATGGCATGGTTTGTGAAAATGAAAATTTGGAGCAAGTTGCTTTCTGTGATCCCAGAGTCTAGTTTACCTTGAACAACAATTTTAAAGATAATTTGGTTAGTCGATTTAAAGAGGGTAATCCTGATTGTCTCTTTTTTATGCCACATAATAGCAAGTAAGTACATAAAACATGTTTCTAGATTTATTATAAATCGCTTTATTTATTTATTTATAAGCATGAAAATCAAAATGATATGATTTTGATATTAATTCTGTTTATTATAAATATTTATAGAAAATAGCTGCCATTGGATATTGGTTGTGATTTGGGCGGGCGAGGTTTTCATACTCTATCATCTGCCTCGTTCAACTACCTTTCCCGAGTTGGAAAAAGCAATATCAAGGTATTTGCATTTAATTTCGAGTGATTATTTTCATTATTGAGATATCAATCAATTTGTGTCATTGATACTGCTAAGATGACAGGGCTATGATTGCGTTCAATATTCAGACCGGAAGGGGAAATAAAGCACCGACTATCAGATATATTACAGTAAGAAAAAGGGGCATTAATTTACTTATTAGTCAGAGTTTTTTCGGTTAGATAGGGGCATTATTTACTTATTAATTGGTCTGAGTTTTTTTGATTAAATAGGGATGCCCCAAACAGCCTGGTGGATCTGAATGCGGCTATGTTGTTATGTGGTATATGAAAGAAATTGCCATGGATAATGAAACGACATTTGTCAAAAAGGTATATTTTTTTGCTCAATTCATTCTTGATATAATTGGTGTACATATAATTTGTGGTAGAATTCATTGTTACAAATTCCTGTGTGTTACACTTTTCAGTGGTCGACAAAGAATCGAAAAGTGACTGTTCCCAAGACTGAGCTGGACGAGGTTCGATGTCAGACTCTTATCCATATCTAGTCCTTCTTATAGAAAGGCCTAATCTGCAGCTCCTTTATGTGGACTGAATTTATAAGAGCTACTAGTGGTTTTTGTTGATAAATGGGGGAGCTTTAGTTGGTAAATTTCTGTTCGGGATGAACTATGTAAATGATCGATGTTGGAAATGTCTAGTACTTAGTTTTGCAGTTATGTAGTTTGTTTGGATTATGTAGTTTGGTTGGTGGTGGATATATGTACGTACTTGGTATAATCTATGGTAAATGAATGAATGTTTGTTTGGTTTTGCATTTGTTTTTGCATTTGTTTTGGTTTGGTTAGTTTTGGAATGGTAATATGGCAGTTGGTATGTTTTTGGATGACTCTTGTTTGGGTTTTGGGCATTTGTTTGAAACAGGGATTCATGAATAAAAAAAATAAACAAACATCACTGCACGAAAAAAATAACTGATGTAAAATATAGTCAAATATGACATTTCATACAATAAACTGGTGTCATAACCAGGCACATATATCAGCTAACAAGAAATGACTGATGTAAAACAATATAATAGATATCACATTTTGAAAGAACTAATGTTAAACACACACAAATACATCGGTTTCATTAAAAAAAGAAAGGTACGACATCGCTTCTGATAAAAGGCAGATGTAAAATGTTAAGTTACACATCAGTTTAACAAGTTTTTTGATGTTAATGTATCATATTGCTTTATATGTGATAAGTTTAAAATGATATACATGACATATGAATGAATAACTGAAACCATAATGAAGGTATACATTGAAGAAAAATACATCACATTGTTAAGGAAAAGGATGTCTAAACTGTGTATAGATATTGGCTAATAAGCGATATGTAATGCACCTACGTTTCTCATCACATGCAAAGACATTGCTCGGATTTTAAATAGACATCGGCTAATAAGCGATGTCTATTGACAAATATCTAGTAGTGAAATCTTGTCGACGTTCGTCCAAAGAGCACAGTAAACTGTCTAATGATAGTGTGTTCCACATGCACTTATCCCGAATGCACATGTCCAACAGGTGTCTGAACCTCATCAGATATCGCAATCTGTGCGTTAGGGTTAGGCAAACTATTTACAAATTTATTCGGCAAACTTTTTAAAGCCAGCACAGAAGCTCGAATTTTGTGACATCAAGTCACTACAGAATTGTAAATGTTAATTTTGTACAATCTATAAAAAACTTTTTTTTTCTTGATATAATGAAACTGGTGTCCTAAGACTTTATTTATAAAGAGAGGCTTGAAAGTACTTATTATTTTTGATGCGATGCATGGTATTTATAAGAAAAACCAAGTAAGGGGTTTATACTACTCTTGATGTGGTACAAAACCATATTTCACATTAAAAGGTCACACTTTGGAACATTAGCTTTCATTCAACTTTTACTCATTTTGAGCGTGTACATACGCGTTGGAATCCACTTGTATAGTAGAATACGTTCCAATAAAATCACATCACTAATACATACTATGTCTCACTCATATAGAGTTTGAAAATGATTCATAACTTAGTCTAAAATACTAAGTTTTTCCAACATATGAATGATACATTCATTTTAGAATAATATGTTAAGTAAGTAAGTTTGTTACATTGACGATCCTCTTGATAAATTATGGTCCGTGGTGTTTAAATGATCCGAGAAAAAGTGCTATGAAGACAATGACGATGAGGATATGGGCTCCGTTGAAGTAGAACTTGAGAATGAATTTTTTATGACAAATTTTCCTGATATTGATGGAAGTGAGGACGTGGCTAGTTACATGCGAGATGTTGATTAAGTAATCAAAACTTTCGTATTGCAATTTCATTTATGTATTTTGAATAAATTTGGTTTAGTTTAGTTCATGCCTTTTTGGGCACATTGGCTTTCTTTTTTTTATATTTTTTATCTGTACAGTCACTTGGACATTGGTTTTAATTAGAAATTCCACATTTAAAAAGCACAAAAAACACATTAAAACACTTGTTACGTTAAAAATAGTTAACAAGAGAAATATGTCAAACAATATTAGACAATTATGTTTTTACACAGTTATAGAAATTTCATAATTTGCACAAGAGTTCTTCCAAAAAGTCTTTGTAATGGTGAAAAGTCTAAATAGTTCTACTATACAATGGTTGTAACCCTTTGTAAACTTTCCACCATATAACTTGCACAAGATCATGAGATGATAATTAAGAAGCAAGTCCATATGTACATGACCAAGATGCCTATGCCAGAGATTTTGTTATTGTTGAATAGAAGCAAGACATATTTATGCATGATGTTCATCAAAATCTAAGATAAAAATATTTATCTTTTTTTTGGAAACTAAGGCAAACTCGTTAGTTTTAATACCAATATAACAAACATCCTTATATATATTAACATTATGACCAGCATAAGTAAGTTGACTTACATTAATAAGATTATATTTTAAACCATCAACCGAATAAACCTTATTAATAGCAAATTTATCATTATAAATGGTACCTTTACCAATGATCCAAGCCGTGTTAAAATTACCAATTATAACATGACTCTCTCTTTAGCTTCGAGTGGGAGAAACTTGGACTTTTCACCAGTCATGTGAGGAGAGTATCCACCATCAATTATCCATTTTCTGTGAGGAACGTGGACTTTCAAGCACCCCTCATCATTATCACTAGAGTTGCCTTCAAGTCAATCAAGTATTTATTCTTAAAATACTACAGAAAAACTACCTTTTCAATTTACTTTATTCTTAAAATATTTTTAAAAATAGTGTGCACCCAAAATCAAGTATTTGAGTTTTTTTGATGATAATGGAGACTTTATCAACTTTCAATCAAGTTGCAGAAAAATAGTATTTTCACAAAAAAATTAAAAAATTTGAAATTTTTATAAATAAAAAAATACTTTTTTTCAATCTTCTTAAAATATTATAATATTTTTGTAAAATCTTTGTGAATTTGAATATTTTAAAAAAAATCCCAATAAGAAATTTTAAGTAGTTAAATAACATAGTAGAAAAGACATTTGTGTTAAACACCTAAAATAAGTTACTAAGGGTTAGGGCAACCTACACTTTCAGCCGCCTCCTCCACCTCTACATCTGCACACACTTTTGTGTTTCTTAGACACACTAATCGTAACCAATACATAGATAAGATACACAAAATGCCTTCACAAAACACTCCAACTGGCTCACATGATGCTGAGCACAACGGTGAAGATTCTTCCGAACAACAAAATGAGATTGTCCAATACCAGCCTAAGACACAACATTCTGGTTCGTATATTACATATGCTTTAGGATATTTGCTTGATTCACTCAAGATTTGTTTATTTTGATTTGTGTCTTGGTTTAAAGATATACATGTTATCATTTACACAGGCACATAGTTTTGCTTGTTTTCTATTGTGATGGTTGTTTTTTTTTCCATTTGATGGGTTTATGTTCTGCATGTTTTTTTGTCAACTTTAGTTGCATTAGTTTCCAAGGGGGCAAGAGACCAGGATTTTGAACCTCACAAACTTTGTGGCATAGTAAAGATGATGTTAATTGAATCATTAAAAAGTGGCAAATAAGCAAAAGAGTTAGAAATGATGGAACTTCATACAGAAAATCTGTCCACATTGAGTGATTCCTATTTCTCACCATTTCTTTAATTTGTATCTTGTCCAGTAAAATTACAGTCTAACCCTTAATGAAGTCTTAACATCAAGCAAGATGAGACATGATAAAGTTATTTCTTTCCAATATCAGTTATAAATGTTGAATGTTGTTGAAGACATAATAAACATGTATATTTCATGTTAAAAATTATAAATGTTCATGATTGTTTGTGCAGCATTTGATCTTCTGTATGTTGTGTTTAACTATAAAAATATATGGCCTTCTATATATGTATGGCTGTAGTTTTCTATCAACCATGTTTTGAGGTGTTCTTTATTGTGGGATGTCAAAGTCTATGTTGAACACATGTCTCATGTCTGTCTTTAAATCAGTGGCTTGCAAAGGACCTTTTATCACTAGCTTTTAACATATTAACTTTTCATGTATATTGGTATTGACCTTATTTTTGGTGGCAATTTGTTACATATTTATGATTTCTATCAGTGTACCAGTACACGCAAGGAACTACAATGTCCAATTTGTTTAGGTATTGTCCACATCTTTAAGTGAATTAAAATATTATTTTTCATTAGAAATTTGATTTAGAAGGTCCATTCTTATTGTACTAGTGTTATGGTTATGTGGAATATATTATAATGGTTATGTATCTATATTTGTAATAGTTTCTACTATGATATATTAGTTGAATATATTTTGTATCTAGTAATGATTTTAAACTAATATATCATAGTAGAAACTATTACAAATATAGATACATACCATTATAATTATTTTTTTAAATAAATATTTTCAAAACATTTGTTTGTAGAGATGCCAAAATAATCCACACTACAAGAAATTTACAATCACACAACACCTATGAAACAACGGTTGACAAAAAAACTGTTGCCCCAAATTCGTAGACAACTGTGAATTTCCTTTCCTCGAAAAACTGTTGTTGGAGTACATGTAGAACAACGGTTATAGCTGTTTTTTGAAAGACTTGTCTCTGTGGCATCCTCTTACCGAGATAGACAACGGTTCGGATTCTGCACTGTTGTCATAAATCTTTCACATAACAGTCAAAAATCGTTGTTAATAAGCTAACTTATGGTAGTGTGAGACTACAGTTTTTCGCCTTATGTTGTGTAATTTAGACAAGTGTTTATTATAACACTTATCTTATTGAACATCAAACATTGGTTTTTACATACCATTATTAAAAGGAAAGCTCACAGATAATGGTTATTAGTAGTGTTGGGTAAGTGAGGTTCAAACAACCGGTCTTGTGTCTTGTTGTCTGAACACCTTATTTAGATGATTGTTTTACACATTGTGACAGTAACCGTTGTCTGTTGAGTAATGGTAAAAAAAAATTGACTTGCAAATATGCAAGTCCCCACAAAACAGATCCAAAAACATTTAACCAAGAAATTTCCAAACCATGAATCATTCGACCAACAAACTAACAATCAAAAAATCATGAGCCAAATCAAAAACCAAAAATACTACCTCAAATGGACAAGTTCAAGTATTAAACTAAAAGTTTGGCGATAAATACATACAAATCAAAGTGTACTCTCTTTATAGTAATACAAAGATGTAAAATGCAATCTCCATGTCACGGAGACCGTATTTTGCAGCTCTTGCATTACTATAAAGAGAGTAAACCTGGACACGTATACATTCATCAACAAACTAAATATTTTTACAAATTTACAAGTTCATCTATGAATTGAAAAATACACAAATTAATCACAATGCAAATAATACTACAAGTCCAGTGAAGAGCCTCCGGTAATTGGTTTGAGGTAATTATCATCATCACTGGTAACAAAAACTCTGGTTTGCCAAATAAATGCTATAACGGAAACTTAATATTCCAATAACCTGGGAAGAAGCTATAGGAGCAGTCTCCCTCATATTGATTGCCTTTGTTCGTGAAGTTGCTGAAGACCGAACAACCATAAAACCTCCACCACCAATCCCACTAGCCATTGCATTAACAACACCTAGGCATAAAGCAGTTGCTACGGCAGCATCAACAGCATGTCCACCCTGTCCAAGAATCGACACTCCAGTTTTTGAACACCGCGCATCATCAGCAGCAACAACTGCTTTATCCGATTCAACAACTTCACCATTTCCAAATGACAAGAAGCTATAGGAGCAGTCTCCCTCATATTGATTGCCTCTGTTCGTGAAGTTGCTGAACACCGAACAACCATAAAACCCCCACCACCAATCCCACTAGCCATTGCATTAACAACACCTAGGCACAAAGCAGTTGCTACTGCAGCATCAACAGCATGTCCACCCTGTCCAAGAATCGACACTCTAGTTTTTGAACACCGCGCATCATCAGCAGCAACAACTGCTTTATCCGAGTCAACAACTTCACCATTTCCAAATGACAGACCCTCATTACCATACTTTCCGCCTCCCTTAGTTATTCCAAATTCCAAGTAGCCAGTTAAAGGGAGGCCGGCAACTACATAAAATAGAATGATTAGTCCTTCCAACTACATCAAGATTCCAACTATGCTAGTGCCAGATAGTTCAAATCTTTTCATCTTATGTTTTTCTTAATATAATCAATGATTGACTATCTAAAATTGGAACATAACAAATGAACTAAACAAGTCTAATCTAAGCAGTTCTTGAAACCTGAAGACTTCGATTTTTGTCTTGAAGAAGGACTAATACACATAACAATTTACAAAACTGAAAAAAATAAGTTGCACATCCATCGAACAAATTTATATAAGGTCCTACATTGAAAAATATAATAAATTAACAACAGGATAGAGCCGAAAAGCTAAGATAAGATATGCTAAATAACTTACTTATGAACGGTATCTTTGAATTTCTCCTCGTCCAAGAATTGCTGTATCAGGAAAACTAGTTCCCGACTCAAAGATGGCATGGTACCTGCTCCCGGGATCCGGAGATACTCCAGCAGAATATAAGACTAAATTGTAGTGTCAGGTGTATTTATCTCGCATTTCATATACAACCTTTATGTTTTGTTAAATAGGAATATGGGCTGACTACTCTCATAGCATAGCATAGAAATTGTCGAGTGTCGATGTAAGTCAAGGTGTTTTGTACAATCACTTTACTGAACTATATTTATTTGAAAAAGCAAGTGTCACTTGGTCGCTGGATCTAATCTTGTTGGGAATCTGATATTCAATAGTATCACTTATCCAGAATCATGCAGATAGCCTTGACCAGTTGTGACATGTTACTTGACTGCATATTTAGACAAACATAGATCAGGTTGAAAGTGAGATAAACAAAGTAATAGTTTGCATATCAAGAAAATATTAAACCAAATTGAGAGTGAGATAAACAAAATCATTGTTTAACCAACTAGAAAACTGTAATGCCACTTGCCAGGATACCTTAATAACAAATACATGCAGCTTTTGAAATTTAGCTACAATGCGTATCCAAGGATTCTGTTTCAGTTCAGGACTAGTTACTAGAAGGCATCTTCCAGGACAATGTCCTCTGTGATATATATTTCATCCTCTAGTCCCATCACTGCTGCTACCTGTTATAGCTCAGCTTCCAGGATCTAAAAAACAAATACAAAATTTAGTCACTTTTTCATATGATTCATATTTAAGTAGAAAACAACAGACTCCGGTATTCGACCTTTAGTCTTACTTATAACAACTACTAGCTTACAGCCTGCTCCAAACTATCACTAAACTCCAACAATTAATCTCATCGTAACAAACAAATAAACAATACCAACTAACCACAATCAGAATCTACCTTACTAAGAAGAAAGACACAAACTTTCCTACAAAATGAGCCTGTAAGCAACCCAAGATTTATCAAAAAAACATTAAACAGAAAAACAAACAAAACCAATTAACAATAACTAAAATGGGTCATCAAAGAATCAATCTTTATCTCATTTCCACATACCAACAAAAAAAAATTATTTGCTCTAAATTAGCAAGAAACAATAAAAGCCCATTTCAGATCCACACCCGATAATTCAAATTGCATGTAAAATAAAGATAAGGATTTGAAAAAAGAAGCTTACCTAGGAGCAGCAAAAGTAACAGAGCTGGGGTCTTTACTTTCTAAAGCACTTGTTTCTTTTTATTTAATCGGAGCCCCAAATCGGAGCCATAGACATGTCTAGTGGAGAGAAAGAATTTCGGAGTCCTGAAACACCAAAAATTCATGCTTTCATAGAGAGAGTGGGAGAGAGGGAAAGAGAGCATCGATAGAGAAAAGACAGCGGCAGAGAGAGAAATATTATTGAGGAGTTTTTTGTTTTGGGGGGAAAATGACCGCCCAACAATTCACTATAGAAGCCCATCACTATGTAATAATTGAAGATGAGGACTGAGATTGAAAGTAAAAGGGGGATACATTTTATCAGATTTACAAGTAAAGGGGGGGGGGGAATTTGTGAAGGGGGAAATGATTGAGTGACCCAGGGAAAGATAATATCGGTACATAATTATTAAAAAAATAAATTTTAAATAATTATTTTTTAAGTAATTATTTTTTTATTTAACTAAGAATTAAATGAAAGTGAGTATAATTTTTTTTATTTTTTTATTTATTTTTATAATGATTAGTGTCAAAATATTTTAATATTTTTATTTATATCATGCAAGATGAATTTTAATTTTTTTAACAATTTTTTCATATGACTAAAATCGATATATCTTAATTCATCTTGACGTGCATGATGAATTAAGATATATCGATTTTAGTCATATGAAAAAATTATTAAAAAATTTGAAATTCATCTTGCACGTCAGGATTAGAAAAATCCGGTAAAAGTACCCCTCCCGACAACGAGACTCGTTCCCGATTTACAAGATTGATTTTTAAAATGATTTTTTCGACGATCCGACCGTACGGATGTTAAGATATATCGATTTTAGTCATATGAAAAAATTATTAAAAAATCTGAAGTTCATCTTGCACGTCAGGATTAGAAAAATCCGATAAAAGTACCCCTCCCGACAACGAGACTCGTTCCCGATTTACAAGATTGATTTTTAAAATGATTTTTTCGACGATCCGACCGTACGGATGTTAAGATATATCGATTTTAGTCATATAGAAAAATTATTAAAAAATTTAAAATTCATCTTGAACGTCAGGATTAGAAAAATCCTGTAAAAGTACCCCTCCCGACAACGAGACTCGTTCCCGATTTACAAGATTGATTTTTAAAATGATTTTTTTGATGATCCAACCGTACGGATGTTAAGATATATCGATTTTAGTCATATGAAAAAATTATTAAAAATTTTGAAATTTATCTTGCACGTCAGGATTAGAAAAATCCGATAAAAGTACCCCTCCCGACAACAAGACTCGTTCCCGATTTACAAGATTGATTTTTAAAATGATTTTTTCGATGATCCGACCGTACGAATGTTAAGATATATCGATTTTAGTCATATGAAAAAATTATTAAAAAATTTGAAGTTCATCTTGCACGTCAGGATTAGAAAAATCCGATAAAAGTACCCCTCCCGACAATGAGACTCGTTCCCGATTTACAAGATTGATTTTTAAAATGATTTTTTCGACGATCCGACCGTACGGATGTTAAGATATATCGATTTTAGTCATATGAAAAAATTATTAAAAAATTTAAAATTCATCTTGAATGTCAGGATTAGAAAAATCCGGTAAAAGTACCCGTCCCGACAACGAGACTCGTTCCCGATTTACAAGATTGATTTTTAAAATGATTTTTTCGATGATCCGACCGTACGGATGTTAAGATATATCGATTTTAGTCATATGAAAAAATTATTAAAAAATTTGAAATTCATCTTGCACGTCAGGATTACAAAAATCCGATAAAAGTACCCCTCCCGACAACGAGACTCATTTCCAATTTACAAGATTGATTTTTAAAATGATTTTTTCGACGATCCGACCATCCGGATGTTAAGATATATCGATTTTAGTCATATGAAAAAATTATTAAAAAATTTGAAGTTCATCTTGCACGTCAGGATTAGAAAAATCCGATAAAAGTACCCCTCCCGACAACGAGACTCGTTCCCGATTTACAAGATTGATTTTTAAAATGATTTTTTCGACGATCCGACCGTACGGATGTTAAGATATATCGATTTTAGTCATATGAAAAAATTATTAAAAAATTTAAAATTCATCTTGAACGTCAGGATTAGAAAAATCCGGTAAAAGTACCCCTCCCGACAACGAGACTCGTTCCCGATTTACAAGATTGATTTTTAAAATGATTTTTTCGATGATCCGACCGTACGGATGTTAAGATATATCGATTTTAGTCATATGAAAAAATTATTAAAAAATTTGAAATTCATCTTGCACGTCAGGATTAGAAAAATCCGATAAAAGTACCCCTCCCAACAACGAGACTCGTTCCCGATTTACAAGATTGATTTTTAAAATGATTTTTTCGACGATCCGACCGTACGGATGTTAAGATATATCGATTTTAGTCATATGAAAAAATTATTAAAAAATTTGAAATTCATCTTGCACGTCAAGATTAGAAAAATCTGGTAAAAGAACAACTCCCTAAAATAAGATTTGTTGCTGATTAACGAAATGATTTTTTGAAATGATTTTTTGGACGATCCAACCGTACGGATATTAAAATATATTGATTTTAGCCATGTAAAAAAATAATTAAAAATTTCAAAATTTATCTTGCCTGACTTTATAAGAAAAATGAGGTAAAGGTACAACTCCGTGAAACAAGATTCATTGCTGATTGACAACATAGTTTTTTAAAATAATTTTTTGGACGATCCAACCGTATGGATGTTAAAATATATTTATTTTATCCATGTAAAATTCATCTTGCATATTAGGATTAGAAAATTCTAGTAAAACTTACACTCCCGACAACGAGACTCGTTCCCGATTCACAAGATTATTTTTTAAAATGGTTTTTACGAAGATCCAACCGTACGGATGTTAAGATATATCAAATTTAGTCAAAAGAAAAAATTATTAACAAATTTGAAATTAATCTTGCATGTCAGGATTAGAAAAATCCAGTAAAACTACGATAAATATAATTAAAATACGACAAATATAATTAAACTACGACAAATATAATTAAGTATAATACGATAAATATATAATACGATAAATATAATTAAAATATTAAAAAAAATTATAAATTAAAATATTTATTAAATTATTTTCCCATTATCACCCAATTTTTCCATTCCCTCCAATGAAATTTCATTTCCCCCTTCCTCCAAATTTCATTTCCGCCCTTATCTCTCTCTTTTTTCCTTTAATTCATTTTTTGTGTGATCCCCCAATTTCCCTTTCTCTTTCCCATCTTATCTCTGACCACCTTCATCTCCCTCATTGTTCCTCTGCCACTCTTCTATCTCCGGTTTCTTATCTTTTTATTTTCAAAATCACATCGATTAAGCCAGCCCATTCCGTACTCTCACCAACCTGACCCGAAATCCCCTCTCAGTCCCCTCCATTTCACCCTAACTTGAAACCCTCGAAACCGCCGCAATCGCCGTCATTGGAGCCAGCTCCGTCGCCTCCGTGGCCGCCATTGTCGTCATTGGAACCAGCCCCGAGTTTGAGAGTCGTGGTTAGGATTTTGGGGATTTTGTTAGGGTTTTGTGATTTGGAGGAGTGGAAGGATGTTAAATTAGGGTTCAAGATGCTCATTAAATTCTTCATTGATAGACGTCCCAAGGTATTTATATTTTCACAATTTACAATTTGTATTTTTTCAATTTGCTCTGTTAAGCACAAATGAAATGAAATATGGTATCATGATTGATGTTTTTTAGCTTTAATTCTAATGTCTTTTGTGTTTGTTAGGCAATTGTAGTTTTTTAGTTGCATTTAGTATAATTTGTTACAAATGTTAGCTGTGGAGGACTGGAGGTGCAGATATGAAGAGGCTGAGAAAGAAGCTGAGAAAGGCTTGACACTTCTGCTATAGTGGGGAAGTCCATGGGACAAGAGAATGTCATGGGAAGGATGGATTGCTTGGGCTAGAGTTTTGTTGATGAAGGCCAAGAAGAAATCTTGGCCACAGACTTCTTGGTGTATACTCAATTTGGGTCTTGTCAGGTAAAAGCCTGTAACTGGTCCTGTTAAATTATTGTAATTCTAATAATCTAAGAGATGCAAGCTTTAATGTAAGCTAGTCTGCAAGAACATTATAAACTATTGTCAACTTATAACTTAGTATGTTTGCATATTTTGATTATGTGTTTCCTTGTTCCAAATTCTGATACATTATGTTTAGCTTCTTTGAATTGAAAACATATGATTGTCGTTGCGTCGGTCTTAAATTTGATCTCTCTCTCTGGGCAAAACTTGGGTGGTCTATTTTAATGGCAGAAATGTGCTGCTAGAGTTGTGTTGAATTTAAACAAAAACTTCGATACATGCTGCGCGTTGGGTTCTGTTTTTTATGTTAAATGATATTTGAGTCGTGAATAGTATAAAAGGAGCATGCACTGATTGTAATTATATGGTGGTTATTTTTTTTCTGTTGTAGGTTCTTAAATGTGCTCAAGATTGTGTTGTGAATGTTGAAAATGATGGGTGATTTATGAGCCGCAAAATCATCAAATTTATTGCATTGTGTGCTTGCCACTAACCATTAGTTTTGACATTCAAGTTTGGTTATAGGCATAGCAGAACACATATAATATTAATCTATATTCCTCGGAATAATAGCACAATTTAGTTGGTAATCATCTTACACATACTTATGTGTAGAATTGTGCGTACTGATTCCATTAAGAACACCAGCTGCTATAACACAGAACTTCCATCCTGATCTGCTATTAGGAGAATGAGGGTTTGGGAGGGTGTACAAAGGACATATAACACGCACTAGTAAAGTAATTATTTTGTTTCTTCTTCCTCCATCTGTGCACCAATTTTTTTCAATCTTAACTCTGCTTTTGGTTGTGTCCTTCAGATTGTCGCAGTGAAGCAACTTGACATAAATGGATATCAAGGAAATCGAGAGTTCCTAGCAGAGGTTTTGACACTTAGTATTGTTCACCATCCAAACCTTGTCAATCTTTTGGGATATTGTGCTGATGGCCAACAAAGAATCTTAGTCTACGAATACATGCCAAATGGTTCCTTAGAAAATCACCCTGTAGGTAAGATTCTGAACTTGGATTGCATTTATTTGAATTACGTCTCTATTTAATAAGCACTGATCCATTCTGTAATCTTCATTTTGTATTGAACACATTCTTAGACTCGTAGATTATCAATTCATCCTTATTATATATTTACATGATTTGTTACACAACTTTATGTTTTTTATTTATTATTTGCAGAGTTCAGCATTGCAGCTATATAATGGTTATAAAGCATCTGAATTGAAATATTCAGATGGTTAGAGATTGGAAGTAATGGTCAAGACTTAAAGTTTCCCCCGCTAAGAGAGCTGGTAGAATCAAAGGTGGGCAATAGCTAAGGACATGCCAAGGTGACAGAGCCCCATATAAATCAGTTTTATATAACCAGAAGTGGAAAGCTGCTTCTCAAGTTAGTAACATTCTATTTATTGATGAAGCTTATTATGGAGCCAGTTTAATGCATTTTAAAGAACTGGACCTAATTGGCGTGAAAGTGAATTTTACTGGTAATTACCAACTTGTTGGTGAATTTTAATGAAACTTTGTTGTACTTGTAATTCTTGTAGAGAACCTTTGTATTGTAAATTTTAATTTCAATTGTGAAATAACAATTGAATTATCATTATATAATTTTATTTTAAAATTGGTTTATTTTAAATAATGAGATTAATTTTATAAACAATTGTGTGAAAGTCACTTAAAAATGATAAAAACCGTTGTATGTCTCACTTCACCTATTTTTTTAAAAAAAAACTGTTGTCTTTTGATATTCTTTGCAACAGTTTAAATTTTTTTCACTATTGTCTTTTAAAAAAATATTCAGAAAAGAAGTTTAAAACTGTTGTTTATGATAATATTAAATAAGTTAACAACAATGGTTTTTCTACAAAACCATTGTTGTTAAGTTAGGTAGACAACAGTTGAATAAAGAAACAGTTGTTTTAATAAAGTTCCAACAATGGTTAATAAAGAGTAACTGTTGTGCCTTATTGATTGTAACCAGTATTGAAAAACGTTGTTGAATCTCCCTTATTACAACTGTATTAACAACCGTTGTCCAACCTTCGATCACACGAGTGTTGGATAGACAACGGAAATTCTACCTGTCAGACAGCGAAAAAAAACAGTTGTATGATTGCAAAAATGTTGTAGTGCCATTAGAAACATGGAATATGGGGCATATTATCATGAAAGACAACGTTGTAAATATGTAAATGATTCTTCCAGTAAACGAAAACAACCTCATGCTTTAGAAATTTTCTTGTGCCTTTTTGAATTAGGTCAACAACACATATAGGGAGCTACTTTTTTCCTTCAAAACTCCATAATTATTGTTTTCTCTATTTTTTTGCTGAGTAAACCATTAAATGTGGTGATGGATAGGGATTATAAAGAAGACAAGAACTGTCATGGAGTGTCTGCATCGCTTCTAAAATCTCTCAAATTGAAATTTAATTACTTTTTTCATGTAGGAATAATGAGTGTCCGGCTTGCCCCAGACATTGTGTGGTAGTCGGCCTTCTCTAAGAGATGATCAAAAATATGACGCCCTAATTTCTCTTTTATATCCTGATATTAATAAGTATGAGGAGGAGGTATAATTTCGACTAATTCCTGAGGTTCAAAGTTGTAAGTATTAACATACTCATTATTCATATATTACTGTTCCATTGCTTCAGAAATTCTATTATCAAGTACGAAATTTTGGTATAGTGTTGAAGTCTGGCTATTTATGTTTCCCAAACAATTGTTTATCATCAGGTAAAGGACATCCACTTAGAACTTTTAGTCAAAGGATGGCACAAATGTTCTAATTTAAGAGTAAAATGCATTAGTCCAACCATTTATTTAGATATAGTCAAATATGACATTTCATACAATAAACTGGTGTCATAAGCAGGCACATATATCAGCTAACAAGAAATGACTGATGTAAAATAATATAATAGATATCACATTTTGAAAGAACTAATGTTAAACACACACAAAGACATCAGTTTCATTAAAAAAAGAAAGGTACGACATCGCTTCTGATAAAAGATAGATGTAAAATGTTAAGTTACACATCAATTTAACAATTTTTCGATTTTAATGTATCATATTGCTTTATATGTGATAAGTTTAAAATGATACACATGACATATGAATGAATAACTGAAACCATGGTGAAGGTATACATTGAAGAAAAATACATCACATTGTTAAGGAAAAGGATGTTTAAACTGTGTATAGACATTGGCTAATAAGCGATGTGTAATGCACCTACGTTTCTCATCGCATGCAAAGACATTGCTCGGATTTTAAATAGACATCGGCTAATAAGCGATGTCTATTGATAAATTTCTAGTAGTGAAATCCTGTCGACGTTCGTCCAAAGGGCACACTAAACTGTCTAATGATAGTGTGTTCCACAAGCACATGTCCCGAAGGCACATGTCCAACAGGTGTCTGAACCTCATCAGATATCGCGATCTGTGCGTTAGGGTTAGGCAAACTATTTACAAATTTCTTGGACAAACTTTTGAAAGCCAGCACAGAAGCTTGAATTTTGTGAGATCAAGTCACTACGGAATTGTAAATGTTAATTTTGTACAATCTATAAATAACTATTTTTTTTCTTGATATAATGAAACTGGTGTCCTAAGACTTTATTTATAAAGAGAGACTTGAAAGGACTTATTATTTTTGATGCGGTGCATGGTATTTTTAAGAAAAAACAAGTAAGGGGTTTATGCTACTCTTGATGTGGTACAAAACCATATTTCACATTAAAAGGTCACACTTTAGAACATTAGCTTTCATTCAACTTTTACTCATTTTGAGCGTGTACATACGCGTTGGAATCTACTCGTAGAGTAGAATACGTTCCAATAAAATCACATCACTAATACATACTATATCTCACTCATATAGAGTCTGAAAATGATTCATAACTGGGTCTAAAATACTAAGTTTTTCCAACACATGAATGATACATTCATTTTAGAATAATATGTTAAGTAAGTTTGTTACATTGACGATCCTCTTGATAAATTATGGTCCATGGTGTTTAAATTATCCGAGAAAAGGTACTATAAAGACAATGATGATGAGGATATGGGCTCCGTTAAAGTAGAACTTGAGAATGAAATTTTTATGACAAATTTTCCCGATATTGATGAAAGTGAGGACGTGGCTAGTTACATGCGAGATGTTGATGAAGTAATCAAAACTTTTGTATTGCAATTTCATTTGTGTATTTTGAATAAATTCGGTTTAGTTTTGTTCATGGTTGGTTTGTTGGTTATATCTATGCCTTTTTTGGGCAGATTGGCTTTCTTTATTTTTTATTTTTTTATTATACAGTCACTTGGACGTTGGTTTTAATTAGAAATTCCACATTTAAAAAGCACAAAAAATACATTAAAACACTTGTTTGGTTAAAAATAGTTAACCAGAGAAATATGTCAAAACAATATTAGACAATTATTTTTTTACACAGCTATAGAAATTCCCTAATTTGCACAAGAGTTCTTCCAAAAAGTCTTGTCTAAATAGTTCAACTATACAGTGGCTGTAACCCTTTGTAAACTTTCCACCATATAACTTGCACAAGATCATGAGATGATAATTAAGAAGCAAGTCTATATGTACATGACCGAGATGCCTATGCCAGAGATTTTGTTATTCTTGAATAGAAGCAAAACATATTTATGCATGATGTACATCAAAATCTAAGATAAAAATATTTCCCTTTTTTTTGGAAACTGAGGCAAACTCGTTAGCTTTAATACCAATATAACAAACATCATTATCAAAATTAACCTTATAACCAGCATAAGTAAGTTGACTTACATTAATAAGATTATATTTTAAACCATCAACCGAATAAACCTTATTAATAGCAAATTTATCATTATAAATGGTACCTTTACCAATGATCCAAGCAGTGTTAAAATTACCAATTATAACATGACTCCCTCTTTAGCTTCGAGTGGGAGAAACTTGGACTTTTCACCAGTCATGTGACGAGAGTATCCACCATCAATTATCCATTTTCTGCGAGGAACGTGGACTTTCAAGCACACCTCAACATTATCACTAGAGTTGTCTTCAAGTCCATCAAAAGACAGTTGAGCGAGTCCATCATGTTAGTCGATATCCATATTAGAATCATCATCACTCCATGTAAGCAATGTTTTCTTCTTTGATTTGAGCTTGTAAAAGTCCCTCTTGAAATGCCCCTTTTTCGCGCATTCGAAGCATACATCCGTGCTTGAGTTGGTCACGCTTTCGTTGCTGGGATTAGACTTGAAGTCTTTATTTGGAAATTGAGATTGCATAGGTCTTTTAGATGCATTCTGTTTAGCAAGGAATTTGCGAAATTTCTTGATGAGAAGATCAATTTCCTGATTAGAAACGTCAGATGATTCATCTGCATCTGTATTAAGATCAAACGTCTTTTCCGCGGAGCATCATATTCTTCATCATATGTGCGTAATTGATTCTCAAATTATTCGTATTCACTAAAGAGTGAAAGAGTATTCTTAAAATACTACAGAAAAACTACCTTTTCAATTTACTTTATTCTTAAAATATTTTTGAAAATAGTGTGCAACCAGAATCAAGTATTTGAATTTTTTTGATGATATTGGAGACTTTATCAACTTTCAATCAAGTTGCAAAAAAATAGTATTTTCACAAAAAAATTAAAAAAATTGAAATTTTTATAAATAAAAAAAAACTTTTTTTCTATCTTCTTAAAATATGATAGTATTTTTGTAAAATCTTTGTGAATTTGAATATTTTAAAAAAAATCCCAATAAGAAATTTTAAGTAGTTAAATAACATAGTAGAAAAGACATTTGTGCTAAACACCTAAAATAAATTACTAAGGGTTAGGGCAACCTACACTTTCAGCCGCCTCCTCCACCACTCCATCTGCACACACTTTTGTGTTTCTTAGACACACTAATCGTAACCAATACATAGATAAGATACACAAAATGCCTTCACAAAACACTCCACCTCGCTCACATGATGCTGAGCACAACGCTGAAGATTCTTCCCAACAACAAAATGAGATTGTCCAATACCAGCCTAAGACACAACATTCTGGTTCGTATATTACATATGCTTTAGGATATTTGCTTGATTCACTCAAGATTTGTTTATTTTGATTTGTGTCTTGGTTTAAAGATATACATGCTATCATTTACACACGCACATAGTTTTGCTTGTTTTTTATTGTGATGGTTGTTTTTTTTTCCATTTGATGGGTTTATGTATTTTAGTAAAAAGGTGAATCTTTGTATTATTTTTCTGCATGTTTTTTTGTCAACTTCAGTTGCATTAGTTTCCAAGGGGGCAAGAGACCAGGATTTTGAACTCACAAACTTTGTGGCATAGTAAAGATGATGTTAATTGAATCATTAAAAAGTGGGAAATAAGCAAAAGAGTTAGAAATGATCGAACTTCATACAGAAAATCTGTCCACATTGAGTGATTCCTATTTCTCACCATTTCTTTAATTTGTATCTTGTCCAGTAAAATTACAGTCTAACCCTTAATGAAGTCTTAACATCAAGCAAGATGAGACATGATAAAGTTATTTCATTCCAATATCAGTTATAAATGTTGAATGTTATTGAAGACATAATAAACATTTATATTTCATGTTAAAAATTATAAATGTTCATGAATGTTTGTGCAGCATTTGATCTTCTGTATGTTGTGTTTAACTATAAAAATATATGGCCTTCTATATATGTATGGCTGTAGTTTTCTATCAACCATGTTTTGAGGTGTTCTTTATTGTGGGATGTCAAAGTCTATGTTGAACACATGTCTCATGCCTGTCTTTAAATCAGTGGCTTGCAAAGGACCTTTTATCACTTGCTTTTAACATATAAACTTTTCATGTATATTGGTATTGACCTTATTTTTGGTGGCAATTTGTTACATATTTATGATTTCTATCAGTGTACCATCTACAATGTCCAATTTGTTTAGGTATTGTCCACATCTTTAACTGAATTAAAATATTATTTTTCATTAGAAATTTGATTTAGAAGGTGCATTCTTATTGTACTAGTGTTATGGTTATGTATCTATATTATAATGGTTATGTATCTATATTTGTAATAGTTTCAACTATGATATATTAGTTGAATATATTTTGTATCTAGTAATGATTTTCACCTAATATATCATAGTAGAAACTATTACAAATATAGATACATACCATTATAATTATTTTTTTAAATAAATATTTTCAAAACATTTGTTTGTAGAGATGCCAAAATAATCCATTAGAAACATGGAAGATGGGGCATATTATCATGAAAGACAACGTTGTAAATATGTAAATGATTCTTCCAGTAAATGAAAACAACCTCATGTTATAGAAATTTTCTTGTGCCTTTTTGAATTAGGTCAACAACACATATAGGGAGCTACTTTTTTCCTTCAAAACTCCATAATTATTGTTTTCTCTATTTTTTTGCTGAGTAAACCATTAAACGTGGTGATGGATAGGGATTATAAAGAAGACAAGAACTGTCATGGAGTGTCTGCATCGCTTCTAAAATCTATCAAATTGAAATTTAATTGCTTTTTTCATGTCGGAATAATGAGTGTCCGGCTTGCCGCAGACATTGTGTGGTAGTCGGCGTTCTCTAAGAGATGATCCAAAATATGATGCCCTAATTTCTCTTTTATATCCTGATATTAATAAGTATGAGGAGGAGGTATAATTTCGACTAATTCCTGAGGTTCAAAGTTGTAAGTATTAACATACTCATTATTCATATATTACTATTCCCTTGCTTCAGAAATTCTATTATCAGGTACGAAATTTTGGTATAGTGTTGAAGTCTGGCTATTTATGTTTCCCAAACAATTGTTTATCATCACGTAAAGGTCATCCACTTAGAACTTTTAGTCAAAGGATGGCACAAATGTTCAAATTTAAGAGTAAAATGCATTAGTCCAACCATTTATTTAGATATTCATAATAGAATTCCTTATCTTGGGCAGATCAAGCCTCAATAGCTCAGACTCTCACCACAAGAATAATGTCAATAGACATCACATGTTAGACATCGGTTAACTTTGCCACTGATGTTAAAAGAGGTATTGACATCATCCCGTATTTTTGTGATGTCTTTGTTCTTTGTAGAACCGATGTCTAAACTTCACCAAAAAAAAAAATCGCGCCCAGCCCAAAATTTCATTCAGTTTTAGTTCTAAAATTCCCCCTCCCAAAATTTCCCCCCTTTAACCAAATTTTTATTCCCCTCATTGAGACAACGAACTAAAAACAAAAAATTAAAAACTAATTATTAAAAAACTGAATCTCAAACTCCTCTCTCTCTCACGAATCCTCTCTCTCGAACCTCTCTCCGCTCACAATCTCCATCTCACCATCTCAACTCCTCTCACGTCTCTCTCGAACCTCTCTCTCTCCCTCGCATCTGTACTCACATCTTCCCTCTCTCAACTTTGTGCTCAACCTCTCACCTACCTCTGGTAAGCTTATTTGATTAGAAACTCTAATTGGTAACATGGAATGAAACTAGTGTTGATGTTTTGATCGAAACAAACTTTGTAAATTGGGCAGTTTTTAAATCACACTCCTAATTTTATAAATTAGGATTTTTTTCAAATCGGAACACTAATTTACTTTTAAACATAAGTGAATATATATATAGCCATTGTATCTCTTATAAAACACTCTTTTGGTTTACTATCTCATCCAGAGTCACCGTTAAAAGCAAAAGCAAAGGAAGGATGGTTCAGGGTCTTACTCATCGCAAACGCCACAATTATGCCACCAAATCCAAACAAAACCAAATTGTCAAAACCCCTGGTAGTCTTTTTAAAAACCCATTTTCTATTTCTGATTTTTTTGTTACTTACTAGTTATGGATTTTTAAGAATATGTATGTTGTTTGATTTTATATTATATACTTTATTGTTATGTATGTGACTTTATTAATTATTTTTGTAATTAGTCCTAAAAGTGATTGTTTACATTTGGGAAATGCTAAGGTTAAGATTATGTAAACGGTGATATTTAAAATTTGATGAAATATTAGGAGGTAAGCTGGTTTATCAGACAACTAAGAAGAGAGCCAGTGGACCTAAATGCCCTGTAACCTGAAAGCGAGTCCATGGGGTATGTTTTTCTTGCATTTATTTTTGATTTTTTTTGCTATTTACATTGTGTATTTGTCGATTTTTAGCTATTAATTTGTGTTTTAGTTGTTACAAGGCTAAATAGTTATTACATTTAAGCTTGTAGCAATGTAAGCTTATATATATATATTTTTCAATAATTAGGATTAATGCCTTATAGTTGAGTATTGAACGATAAAAGATCATTATTCTGGGAATATGAGCTAATAAAAGGTTTTCTGGGGAATATCTACAGTAGTACCGATTGAACAGAACTGTCAACTCCAGATATGTCTCGGTTTTTTGAGACATTTTATGAACTTTAGGGGGCAAGGAAATCACCTCTTTTTTAAGTTTTTGGCCTATATTTAGATGATATGTACAACTGTTTTAGACGTCAGAGGTTCAAATCGAATCCGTAAAGTTTGTCAACTGGGTTTCTGCCGATTGTGTATGTCAGACTGTCGGGACTGGATGAGCACTTAGCGTCACTTGTACTTGTACTTGTAATTTTACCTCAAATGCTATCAATTTCCAGTTACAAATAAATCAGAGGTTGGACTGCCTTTTCAGTCTAAAAGCTGAAAGTTGCAAACTTTCTTTTCTTTTACTGTGTATCATTTTCTCTACGTATATAAACTGTGAAAGTTGATGGACTTAAATATTCTCCCGCTACTGAGGTGGAAGTGGGAGTTGATCTTCTATGTAGATTGCTTTATGATGTGTGCTATAATATTACATACTATCAACATTTCTGCTGGAGATACTTGGAAATAATCCACCTGTTGCTGCTTTTGTAGTTGGTAAGGGAAACCACCTTTTTTTATTTCCTCTTTGGATCTATGATTTCATATAGATGGTAATTTAATAGCAGGATAATTAATTTAAGAAAATGTCTCAAGCTGATGTGGTTTGTATATTAAGTGGCATTGCACTATCTTGCAAGAGATTGTATCATCCAGATGGTTTATTTTATATCCAATTCTTTATTTGAGCATTGTTCAAGAAAGATAAATTTATTGCTAGTCTGACTTTAAGTTTCTTTTTGTAGGCTTAGGAACTCTCTTTGGCTACAATTTAAACCTCATCAGATTGTTGCCGGAGTTGCATATCTTGCTGCAAAGTCTATGAATATGGATCTCACTTCATCGCAGCATGTCTGGCAGGAGTTCCAGACACCGTCCTCTATACTTAAAGGTATGTGTGCAGAGTGTTGAATGTGTCAATTTATTGTCCAAATATATTTTTTAAGGTCTGCTTACGATCATTATGTTGTTTTGAAGGGTGGTGAAATATACCATGGGGACATAATATAACATACATAGTTTTACTATGCTGCTACTGCTATAATCTTTTTACTCTGTATGGTTATAGTTTGCGGAGATAACTCTGGGTACAGTATGGGGTTTTGTTACAGTCCAAAAATACATGTCGTCATGTTGATGTTACTTATTAGAGTTAGGTGCACCATGTTGACAATAGTACACTATTATTTGACATTGGAAGTTGTTTAGCATTAGTATTTGCTTGCAATAGTTTAAGTCTGAACTTAATGACTTCCATCAACTGTGGCTCGGAAAATAAAGTAGAACTAATAAGAAAGTCAATCTATTTTTTAGTTTTACAAATCAAAGGAGCTAATATCTTTTTGGATGAGTACCAAATTTATGTGTTTGTGAACTAACTTCCTTTGCCATGATATATGTGCATTTTCATTTTAATAAACTATATACACTAAGAACTGTTTCAACTTCTTAATTGAGATGTTTCCATTCTTTGTTTGTTGATAAATTACAGTATATTGGACAGTTTGCTTCGGTGTTTAGTTAAGAATATTTTAATATAATATTGTTAGGTATGTCATTAAAGTTCCCTAACTTGCAAAGACAGCTTCTAGAAAGACAATAACTATAACATGCATTGTAAATTCCATTTTATCTCAAGTTGACTCACATTATCTACATTCTAAACCTTAATGTTCACTTTTATTATTGACATAGGTTTGGTAACACGACATACTTGCATATATCAGTAGCTTTCATTCAGATGCTTAAAGCCCTGAGTATGTGATTTGAACAAAATTTACACTCCTTGCTATACAGTGAAGATTTACTTACACACAGTTTTTGAATTATGCAGTGCCTATGACAACATTCCTCTTGGCTGTTGTATGTGGCACTGGCAAATTAAGATGAGATGTTTTTTTAAATATATTTCTGGTTAGTGTTGGGGTGGTTGTTTCCTCATATGGGGAGATCCATTTTAATGTAATTGGTAGAACTTACGAAGTCACGGGTATATTTATAGAAGCTTTGAGGCTAGTCTTAACTCAGGTCCTTCTTCAAAAAAAAGGATTGACTCTGAATCCCATCACAAGCTTATATTACATTGCTCCATGCAGGTTTAAGTTCATTTCTTTTTCAGTATTTTTTTGGTACTGTGTATGGACAACTTGTGCACCTATTGCTGAAAGTTCAGAATCAACATATGAATTCTATTACACGAATGTTCTCGTTCCATCATTATATGATCCTACGTTGTGATGGGGTGATATTTTCTCCTATATCATTGTATCCAACTCTGTGATGGGGTGATATTTTTGTTTATACCTTGGTACTTCTTGTTGGAAATAATTTAAATTTAATTTATGTTTTGTATTTGAATAAAGAAGTTGTTAACCCACGTAAACAACTGGGAATTAGTCGTAGTGTTATCCCTCAGATATTTTAGGATCGTGGAGTTAGTCGAGCAAATATAGGAAGTAGTTGCAGTTGTTTTAGGATAGGAGTCCTCAAATCTCTGGTTACTATTTATTATGTAAGTGTAGAGTAGAACTTTCAAGCCTTAGTAAAATAAACTTTGTCTTTCTAGTTTTATACGTGTTACTCTGTGTGTGCATGTGTTGATATATTCATCTAGTTTCATCATCTGGTATCAGAGCAATTATTATAAGATGGATACAGGGAAAGGCAAGGTCGGGTCTGTGGGGCTAACTTACCCAATGTTGGCTAAAGGAAACTATACAGCGTGGGCATTGAAGATGAAGGTTTTTATGCAGGCCCAAGGAGTGTGGACTGCTGTAGAACCCAGTGATGAAAATACACCGATTGATGATAAAAGTGATAAGGTTGCCTTGGCTATGATCCACCAAGGCATACCGGAGGAGATTTTACTATCAATCGCAGGAAAGAACACAGCAAAAGAGGGCTGGGAGGCCATCAAAGTTATGTGTCAGGGAGCCGAACGTGTAAAGAAAGCCAAGGTTCAGACACTCAAGGCCGAATTCGAGTCGCTGCACATGGAGGACAATGACCAGCTTGAGGAGTTCTACATGAAGCTCAATGGACTGGTATCTACCATTCGAGCTTTAGGAGAAGAGATGCAGGAGTCATATATGGTCAAGAAACTGCTACGAGCTGTTCCGTCTAGATTCCTGCAAATAGCTTCAATAATAGATCAATTTGGAGATTTGGAAAGCATGACAATTGAGGAGGAGATTGGATCTCTCCAAGCTCATGAAGAGAGACTGAAGGGTCAAAATTTAACCACCGGAAGGATCCAAAACAGTACTGCTGGTAATAAGTTACTATTAACAGAGGAGGAGTGATCTAGACGTGAGAAGAACGAAAACAAACTCCTGCTCACACGGGAGGAATGGATAAAATGATCAAATAGGGAGAATTCTGATGGGCAATCAAGCTTTCGAGGATGAGGTGGACGTGGTTTTCAGGGTGCTGGTCGTGATAAAGATGGCGTGATGTGTTATAATTGCAATTTGCTGGGTCACTATGCTGTAGAATGCAGGCGACCACGTACAGAAAGAAACCAAAAAATGGAGGCAAACCTGGTTCAATTCAAGGATGATGAGCCTGCATTATTGCTCTCCGAGTTAGACGAGAAGAAGATCCCACTGGTGTTGTTGAACGAGGAAAGCGTTGTTCAAAAATTGGAGATGACCGGAAGGGAGAAAAAGATATCTCAAGTATGGTATCTAGACAATGACGCAAGTAATCACATGACTGGAGATATATCAAAAAATTTCACTTTGGATGAAAGTGTGACAGGAGAAGTAAAGTTTGGAGATGGATCAACAGTATGCATTAAAGGGAAAGGTTCAATCGCATTTAAGTGCAAAAATGGGGAAACAAGAGTGTTTAAGGATGTGTTTTACATTCCAAATCTTTGTAACAACATTCTTAGTCTTGGTCAAATGTCAGAAGACGGAAATAAGGTGGTATTGCAAGATGATTTTCTATGGATATATGACAATGGTAGGAATCTATTGATGAAGGTTCAAAGGACAGCCAACCGTTTATACAAGATTATGCTCGAAGAAAATTCAGAAGTCTGCCTGCTAACAAAAGCTAAGACAGATTCATGGCTTTGGCACGCTCGTCTGGGCCACGTAAACTTTGATACAATAAGTCTCATGAACAGAAAAGAGATGGTAAAGGGTTTGCCAAAGCTGGTACATCCAAGAACTGTATGTAGAGGCTGTTTGATGGCAAAAAAAACTAGGGCTCCGTTTCCGACTCAATCGAGTTACAAGTCAGGGAAGGTGCTGGAGCTAATCCATGGGGACATTTGCGGACCAATCACTCCATGTACACCAGCTGAAAAGAGGTATTTTTTGCTTTTGGTTGATGATTTTACTCGTAAAATGTGGGTCTTTTTTGTGTCCACTGGATGAAGCAATAAATGAGTTCAAGAAATTTAAGAAGCTTGTGGAAAATGAATCTGGTGAAAAAATTAAGACACTATGTACAGATCGAGGGGGGAGTTCTGTTCTCAACCATTTGCAAAACTTTGTGAGGATAATGGGATTGTGAGACAATACACAGCTCCTTACACCCCGCAGCAAAACGGAGTTGTAGAGCGACGAAATAGAACAGTGTTATCCATGGCTAGAAGTTATCTCAAAGAAAAGCAAGTCCCATCAGAATTATGGGGTGAAGCCGTACGACACTCCGTGTACGTGCTCAACAGATTACCCACATGAGGTCTCTCTTTCAATACTCCATATGAGGCGTGGTCAGGTAAAAAGCCTGATGTTGGTCACATCAGGACTTTTGGTTGCTGTGCCTATATGAAAATACCTGGAGTTTATACCAAAAAGTTAGATGATCGCTCAAGGATGGTGGTCTACCTCGGGAGAAAGCCAGGGATGAAAGCCCACAGGTTATACGATCCAGAGGAGAACAGAGTTCACATTAGTAGAGATGTGGTCTTCGATGAGGGAAAATCGTGGGTCTTGAGTGATATTGATGGTGCAGTCACCAAGAGTCAAGCTCAGTTCACCATTATTGGGTATCCGTTTTCAACAGAAATAGATGAAGAAGCCGTTTCTTAACCTGACACTCCTATACCGAAGCCACAATCAAGTGACAGTGAACCAGAGACTCACACACAATTGTTCGAGTCAAGTCAAGGTGGTACCAAAAGTTCTGACAATAGCAGCACACCTAAACTATACAGGCTGTTAAACGACATCTATGCTAACACGGAGGAAATTGAACTCGAGGAGGATCAGTTGTTATTTGTGGGTACTGAAGAACCAGTCACGTACAAACAAGCTATCCAAGAAAAACCATGGGAGAAAGCCATGAAGAGTGAGATCGAGGCAATAGAAAGAAATAATACTTGGAAACTTGTGGCACTACCACTTGGGCATAAACTGATCGGCTCATAATGGGTATACAAGCTGAAGAAGAATATTGATGGTGAGGTTGTGAAACATAAGGCGAGGCTTGTCGCGAAAGGATATGTACAAAACAAGGGGTGGATTTTGAGGAAGTGTTTGCACCTGTTACTCGTTTGGAAACCGTGAGATTACTCCTGGCATTGGCTGCAAAAAATAGATGGGAAGTACATCATCTTGATGTTAAGTCAGCCTTTTTGAATGGAGATTTACAAGAGGATGTGTATGTACAACAACCTGAAGGTTTTATGAAACAAGGCAAGGAACACTTGGTTTATAAGGTGGTGAAGGCTCTCTATGGACTTCGACAAGTGCCACGGGTTTGGTATGCAAAGTTAAATAAGTGTTTAGAGAGTTTGGGTTTCATAAAATGCATTTATGAACATGTTGTATACACTAAACAGAGGAAGGGTGAGACATTGATTATTGGAGTGTATGTTGATGATTTATTGATAATAGGGACAAGTGTTTCCATGATTCAGCGGTTTAAGGAACAAATGAGTGAGAAGTTTGACATGAGTGATCTGGGGAAACTATCTCATTACCTGGGGATAGAGGTGGTGCAAACTAAGGAGTATATAGAGCTCAAGCAGACATCTTATGATAAGGAGGTGTTGGAAAAGAGTGCTATGTCAGAGTGTACACCCACTAAATACCCTATGGAACCCGCGAGTCAAATCCATAAAGATGAAACTGGAACACCCGTGGATCCAACCTTGTTCAAGAGCATTGTAGGTGGCTTGAGATATCTGGTTCACACTAGACCATATATCGCTTTTGCTGTTGGTATAGTCAGCCGTTACATGGAACGGCCGACTGAGATGCATCTCCAAGCTGTGGAACGAATTCTAAGGTACTTGAAAGGAACACTAAGTTATGGATTGGTGTATTCAAGCGGGAGCAGCAACAACATGTTGACGGGGGTATTTTGATAGTGATCTGGTTGTGCAACTCGATGATCGGAAAAGTATGGGAGGGATGGCATTTTATCTCAACGATAGTCTAATAACGTGGGTATCTCAAAAACAGTGTTGTATGGTGCTATCTTCATGTGAAGCCGAGTTTATGGCAGCTACTGCGGCTGCTTGCCAAGGTATATGGCTGAGAAACTTACTTGGGAGACTTACTGATGTTAACATTGGTCCAGGATACTCTACATAGATAAACAAGTCTGCAATAAACCTCGCTAAAAATACAGTGTTTCATGGACGCAGTAAACATATTGATATTCGATATCATTTCATCCGTGAGTGTGTTGATAGAGGTGAGATCGTGATCAGACATATTGGAACAGGCAGTCAACGAGCTGATGTGCTGACGAAAGCTATGGCCACTGTGAAATTTGAAAGGATGCGTTCGCTGCTTGGCATCAAAATTCTCAAAACCCAAATTTGAATTAAGGGGGTGCTTGTTGGAAATAATTTAAATTTGATTTATGTTTTGTATTTGAATAAAGAAGCTGTTAACCCATGTAAACAGCTAGGAATTAGTCGTAGTGTTATCCCTCAGATATTTTAGGATCGTGGAGTTAGTCGAGCAAATATAGGAAGTAGTTGCAGTTGTTTTGGGATAGGAGTCCTCAAATCTATGGTTACTATTTATTCTGTAAGTGCAGAGTAGAACTTTCAAGCCTTAGTAAAATAAACTTTGTCTTTCCAGTTTTTATACATGTTACTCTGTATGTGTGCATGGGTTGATATATCCATCTAGTTTCATCACTTCTTGGAGCAGCCTGGAATGGAAGTCTCTCAGATTAAATTCAACTTCTGGATCTTTTTTTCCAATGCCATTTGTGTTCTAGCATTGAACTTCTCAATTTTCTTAGTGATTGGTCGAACCGGAGCAGTGACCATTCGAGTTGTTGGTGTTCTGAAAGATTGGATATTGATTGCTCTTTCAACTGTAATATTTCCGGAGTCTATTATTATTGGACTAAACATTACTGGCTATGCAATGGGTATATAACTTACGATCATTATACTTTTGGATAAACATTGCTTGTATAAAGTTAATAACATGCAGTGTTTACTCTCCTTGATCATCAGATGTTGTCCAGCAGTTAATGGAGCTCTTTTAGAAGATAATATGAAATAGGAGTACAGAATGACTCAGTGGCATCTGAGTTTTATCGGTAAATGTCAGGAAGCTAATCGTTCATATACATCATGTCTTACTTTTATGGTCATTAGTGTTTAGGTGTATGTATAGTAAACCTGCTATGCAGGAGAGAGTTTAAGAGATATTACTATTGATTTAAGAAATTTTCAATATAGTGGCTACCCATTTATATGGTCTTACATATCTCTTATTTATTTGTTTTTGTGTTAGCAGTGTTTAGCACTTGACATGTATATAAGTAGTGTAACACCTAAAAATAAAAATATTCATTACTTTTACCGTGTTAAATTTGATGTTTAAGAAACAAATACAAATCAATTTTTGTAATAAAATCTATGTCTTTAGGCACATTGACGTCGTCCAAAACTGATATCTAACATCTTAATCAATATCGTTTTTTTAAGAATAGAACTGATGTCTATATAGACAAAGACATCGGGCAAAAGTGATGTCTAAGAAGCACAAATACATCGGTTTTTTGGAAACATATCGATGTCTTGAAGAAAATAGACATCGTCCAAAAACGATGTCTAATACACCTTCGCACATCAGTATTTTTTTTAAAACGATGTCTAAAAGCTCAAAGTCATCGCTTTTAGGCGATGTTTATGGTTTACAGAAACATCACTATTGTTTTAAAAACCGTTGTCTAAGCCTTTTTTTTGTTATGTTAGTAGTTGTTCAATGTCATATATATAATGTAATTATAACATAAAAATAATTATGTTTAACAAATTTTGTAAAAATTGGGACCTTAGACATTAGAAAATTACTAAAAACTGATGTTTATGCTAGTACAGACATCAGTTTTTGGCCGATATCTAGAATAGACATCGGCGACTAAGACATCGGTCAAAAAACATAAAGAATTCGGCCAGAAACCGATGTCTATTAACTTTTTTCTTGTAGCGTCTACAACGACAAACAGAAGCACGAGGAAGAAATGGATCTAGAGGTACAACTTCACATCAAAATGAGGCACTTCAAAGTCCTGGAGGCATGAGAAATTAGAGATCTAATAAATAATAGGAATGTTATTGTTAACATTTAAAACATTATTATTGTTGGATAATTCCTATTATAATAATTTGGTTCTTAACATTTATAACATTATTATGTTGAATAGTTTATTTATTATAATAGTTTAGTTTTGGTGTCCGGATATTGTCAAAAATTGGCAATAATTATTATATAGGAACTGTAATGCAGAACAACCTATTTATAATATATTTATAGTTTTCACTTCTCTCTTAAGAATTTATTATTAATAATTATACATATGATTATACTGGTAAACAATTACAATAAAATTAAACTGAAAAGATCTAAGTGTTGAAAATAAAAAATAAAATTTGCATTCTCAAAATAATAATAGAAGTGTGTGGCTACATGTTATCAAATATTTCTTGGTACACATATATTATATTCTTGGAGTCATTTAACATTCAAGTTAATGTATATCTAATTTTTTTTTGTAAAACCTTGTACGTATGAACTCATTTTTCAAGTAACACTAATTAAATACAAAATAGTTCTTCTCCCCAGTTTTAAGGTGTGTGAATTTAAGTAAAGATCATTTCTTCTATAAAATGGTGTTAAAAGCTAAATGTCGTGTGTTGAGAGAAGATTTGTAGTTTTTCAAACAAGAATGAGAGTAGGGAGAATGTGATTTCTCAATGCCAAAATGCTAAAACTCTCCTAAGTTAATTATGACAATTGATGCATCCTAATTAAGATGAACCTTTAAGATAATGATTTGTGGGGTTTTGTGGGTAATGGATTGGTGTGTTCGAAAAAGAAGCAAATTTAAATCAAGTTCAAAGAGATATAATACAAGCTAAACAAGTATGAAAATGAGATCATGTCATCAATACTTAGATTATTCTACTTTAGAAATACTTCTTTAGATGCTAAAGTGAAAATAGTTCAGTTACAAACATTTCATGGTGAGTTTGAGACTTTAAAAATAAAAGAATTTTGAATTAGATCTCAAATTAGTTTTTAATGAATATTATAAAATAAATGAAAAATAATAAATAAGAGGTAAATGCTAACATTAGGGTAAAAAAGTCTTGGTTCACTTAAGTGAAAGTTTGGTTACAAAGTTGCGTTCATCTTATCGCTTCTATTAGACGAGGCTACACATTTATGTAAAATGACAATTGATGAGTTCATCATATCTCTTATATTCAATGGAGAAAAATTATTGAGGAATAAGCCAGTTGTACAAGCCTTGCAAGAAAAAATATGTTTCAAGGAAGAAAATGATGGAAGATATATAATAGGAGTCAAATAAAGTTAAGATTCATTGAAAATAAATAAAGTGAAAAAAGGTGCAACAGGGAGATGAAATAACTCAAGAGAAATGTTGGGATATTAAACATGAGGAACAAAGCGAAGATGAAACATTGAAAAAATCCAAAAAGATTTGTCAATCCGATTTACTTAGTTATTTCGGCTTATAAGCATAAACTAATTTCCGCTTAAAATTTAATTTCGTAATTGTATGTTCATTTTTAGAAAACCAAGAAAGCTGAGAAGACACAACCTCGTGCTGGCCCAAGAACTCCCTCATAAGCAAACCGTTTACTGCAATCAACAAAGATGCAACTGAAAAGGAAGCCAAAGAAAAAGTCCTTACAGAACGTGCACCACTTCAGGGACGAGGAACGATGCTTTCTTATAATAATATGAGGAAGCGCTAGAGGAAAGATAATGAAATGGTTGTACAAGTGGAAGCGACACTGCAAATCAAGGAAATGAAGATGAGTTTCCATTTTTTGAAAATGAAGATGTTGAAGGTATATAATTGTACTATATTAAAAATGAGAAGGCAAAAGTCACACACATTGTTCTTTATTTGATAGCACTAATTTTAGTTGCATTAATTGCACTTTAATTTATGATATTATTCAACTATCATTGTCATTGGTTTTTTTGGTACATTATAATTGTAGATAAAGCTCCTATAAGACCCTAGGGAGAGTCTAAGATGGATAAAGTCCATACTAAGTCAGTCAACAAATGAGTTATCATAAAAATGAATCACAAGTTCCAACCTGTAGCAGATGATGATACAATTAGAGCTGGGAAGTTTTTTGGAACGCTGAGGAGGTGTGTATCACTAACTTACAAAAATTGGACTCATGTTCCTAAGACAATGAAGAAGACTCTGTGGAAATATTTTAAGGTATTATATTAATTATTCTGATGTTTAAATAAATAAATAACAATTCAGATACACTAACATTTCTTATTAATTCTTTTGCTTTTTTCTTGAATTTTATTTTTAAGCAACAATACATTATTCTCGAGCAGTTGAAAAAGTATTGTATCCAGTCAATTCGTGTTTCTAGAGGGATGCAAGTGTCGCACTAAAAAGAATCATTTCTGGTTTATAAAATTGATCAAGGGAGGCTGGAATAGAGGACATATGATATTCCCCTAGAGGAATTCAAAGTGTTGCTTATGTACTAGTCATATGAAGATGTTCACACTAGTACAGAAAAGACCTAAGGCGTCGGTCAAAAAAGGCCTAAGGCGTCGGTTTTTTAGCGTAGTAAATGCAGGGGACGCTGTAGGTAAATGCCTACAGCGTCGGTTAAATGGTCGACGCAAAAAACTATTAGGGTCAGTTAGATAACACACGCAGAAGGCAAGAAAACTGACGCTATAGGTTTACAAACATCATCGGTCAATTAAACAGCGTCGGTTAATTAAACAACCGACGCTAAATCTTAGACATGTTCTGTCGGTCTTCTTGAAAAGCCGACGCTATTGTGCTTATCAATTGCGTCGGTCTTCTTAAAAAGCCGACGCTAAATTGAACTAACCAACTGTGTCGGTCTCACTAAAATGCCGACGCTAATGTGTCGGGTCCTAAAATGCCGACGGCTTAGGTCTATAATTGCATTATTTTTGCCTGATCAAATTTTTTTTCCTGATCATTTTTAACATGTTTACTACACATATTAAAAACAGAGGTACGCCCAAAAATTAAAAAAGGTTCACAAATTATATTAAAATAAATTTGGAATTGTTCATAATTTTAGTTTACAACCCAATAATTACAAAAATTCATCCAAAACTAATGTTTTCATGACAAATCCCTCACACTAACTCGATTCTTGATGATATCAAACAAACAAGATTCATAAATAATAACTAAAAAGTGAGGAGCATATAACTTTTATATATATAGGCATGGATGGTGTGCTCTCAGTTTTCCAGAATATCACTAACTTCACACAACAAAATCATGGGACTTTATTGGCCTAGCACAAAATACCAAGAGAAGCTGGAGCGCGACATCATAGTGGAAATATTTAATACAGGTAATCACATTTCAGAATTTAGTTAACTGTGGATTAACAATTTATGAACTAATTAACAGTTAAGTTACGTACTTCTGTTTTTCTTGTGTATGCTTTACAGGGATCACACGGGCCGGAAGCAGAGCATTTCAGTGATCGTGGACTTGGTCCCCCTCCAGCGAATAGAAAGCTGCCTGAAGTATGCAAATTTGCATTCAAGACACTTAGTAACAAAACTATCATTTTAATACCAAACAAAGGGATATATTACCAAACAAAGGGGTATATTACCAAACAAAACTTGTGTTACTCGGGTACTTAAAATATACACAATGCTGTATACTTTCCTATGCTAAGGTGATGTTGTAAAATAAACAGCACAACGAAATGCACAATAAATATCAAAACTATTATTAACAAGAATACAAAAAAATATGAATAATTGGGATATTGAGTAATATGGAAAAACAGAAAGCACAGTGAGCAAGGAAGAAAATGACATTTAACAAGCTAATGAGATTTCTAGAAATAATCCGGGTTTTGAGTACAAGAAATGACATTTAGTTAAACTTAATTTTTAGCTTGCAATTGTATTTTGTTTTACTTTTAATTTAATTTACTAGATACTGCATGATTATAAATCATATACTTATTAAATTTGAGCACACGAATGTTTCTAGGTATCAACAATGACCACTGACACTAGCTGCATAATAGTTGAGTTATACGAATTATACTATTATACTTTCAAAATAACCTTTCAAAATTCCTGTACCAAGTCTCTCTACAAGGTTCAAAGAGAAGCAATACAAAATTCTCGTGAGTAAGAAAAAACCTTTTAAAAGATTTGAAAGAAGAAAATCCCGACCAAAACCACAGAGTAAAAGAGACAAGAGAAATGGGAAGATTCAAAATACCAAACATTAATGGTTAACATATCTTTTATGCCTGTAAGTATTATACTGTTTCTGAAATCCCCTGGAAGTAGCTTTCCTGTAAACAAATGTATAACATTACAATTTAATTGCTTCAACTTGATAATTTAAATTATGAGTCCTCTTTATTCTAATATCATCTCCTATAATGTCTTCACTGCTATCTTCTGAAGGTAGTTTGTTTGACCTATATTTCTGTTATGAGAGTCGATTTTATTTTTAATATTTTCCACACCTACCACGTTACGTACCAAACTGGATATATAGAATGAACATTTTTGGAAACTGTATCTTGAAAATTTTTAGAAGCTGCAAGAACGAATAATTTCTAGAAACTTACAAAAAACGCGTCCTCCTAATTTCTATCTTCACAAACTTTTGTCAGAGTGTACTCAGGGAGGTTTAAGACGATAATATTATAACACAGAGCATTGGGATTATGCGTAAATTGCATATGCATAAATTGCATATTCTGCTAATTCAAATACAAGTGCATAATTAATTGGCTTTATGGCTAGTACTCAGAATGCACCACAATCCAGACAAACTAATATAACAGCAACTCTGATGCTGAACAACAGCATATACCGGCAATTGAGACTGGAAAGAATCAATGAATTACAATTTGCAAGTCATTTTCATTACCTTGTCTAACAGCAACTCTGATGCTAATTAACTCTAAAGAGATTCAACTACTTCTAAAGCAAGGGCTAATAATCCACTAGATGGCATTGTGGGAAAAAAAAAGAAGAAGTCTCAAACCTCAATTAAAAACAGATAACAGATAACAATAACCCAATCATAACAGCACAAAACCCAAATTAGAAGGAAAAAAGGAAGAAGTCTCAAACCACACAATAACCCAATCGATTCCCCTCTTTGAAGCAGCACCCTCTTTGATTCCCCTCTTTGAAGCAGCACCCTCTTCGATTCCCCTCTTTGAAGCAGCACCCTCTTCGATTGTTTAAGCAGCAGTATCCAAAACCCCACAATCGAATAAACCCAATCGATTCCCCTTTCTCAGAGCCAACAATCGAACCCTAGAAATCGATGGCCCTCTTTCTCAAAGCCATCGCGGAGTCATAATAGATTCATGTAATAGATTCAATTCACGCAGTAGAGCCAGTAGAGATGAAATCGCAGTTGAGATTGAAATTACAGTTGTAATGAGAGCGTAATTGAGTAGAATAGTAGCAGAGACGAGTGAAATGAAAATTTTAGTCACCCGCGTATGTGTGTTAACCCGCGTTTGTTTTTAAATCTTTTTTTAAATTATTTGTTCTTACGTCGGTCAAAAAGAAAACCGACACTGTATATTATCTTAATAGCGTCGGCTAAAAAAACCCGACACAATAGCAACACCAACATCGTCGGTTGTTTGACCAACCGACACAGAAGACCAAACTAGCGACGGCATTCAACTTGACCGATGCTATTCTAACTCTACAGCGTCGGTTAATTGAAACGACAGACGCCTTTAGCTTTGAAAAATAGAAAAATGTGTCGGTTCTCTATTTAACCGACGTATTAGGCAGTAAAGACTGTCGGTTCTCTATTTAACTGACACTATAGGTGCGACTCCTAAATTGTCTTCTGTACTAGTGTCAAGTAAAATTTGAAAATTGGTGCCATTAAGTTGTCCATCCTATGGTATGAATTTTTATGCGGAATAATGAAGTTATCATTTTCTTGTTATTGTAGAAAAAGGCTGAGAATAATACAGAAAGTCATAAATCGTATACGGACACAGCCACTACTGGTCCTGTATCTTTTACCCAAATTCGGAATAAATTGGTACATACTACCTTTGTTTGTTATTAATTAATGTTGTATAAAGGTTACTCATTTGGTTAGTTTTAGTCGTCCTTTATATTTAGTGCATTAGTGAATAAGAGTTCGTTTACAATGTATGCAAAAATAATTTAGAAAATTATTTTAGTCTAGTTTGAAATATATATGTATAAATTATTCTAAAGTAGCCATATTTATACTTAGTCATATAATTATAAAATTAGGCCTTTTATTTGAGAACGTTGTGATTTATTTTAAACACAAGAATTTTTGTATTAACGAACTTGATATCATGCAAAATTGACTTAATTCGGGTTTTGGATCCTTTTTTTCCTTTCAATACTTAGACACATGATGAAATTTCCTTTATCAAGTTACTTTTTTTAACCAATCACGCATTTACTTTTAATTATAGTACTCATAGTTATAACTATGTTGTAAATGTGTGTTGAAATTGTCAACATGTATCGGCCCATACCATCAGATGTAGCCATTTTTGTTAAAACTCGCAAGCAAAAACTCAGACACAAGTACAAGTCTAATACTGCGTGATGAACTACAGAATTGAAAGCATATAATTTTTCAGTCAATCATATAGAAACCTATTACTTAATGTAGTATCGAATTTTATAAATTGTTCTTGGTTTATTTTTCAGGGTAGGATTAAAAAAGCACTGAGTGGAGAGGACGACAGAAGTAATGTCGAAGATCTTCTTACTGATGATAAATGGCATGGCCTTTCTTGGCTTGTTGGGCGATAAGTGAAGTCCATCGATGTTTCAACCCATGCTCTCACAGACACATACATCGAGGAGTTGACAACTCAAATCAAGGAAAAGCTAGAAGTTGAACTTGAAGCCATGATAAAGAAGGATGTCGCGGTAGAGGTCAAAAAGAATATACAGAAAGAAGTAGATTCAAAGTTGGCCTTGGTTTTTAAAAGGTTGAGCGAGGCTAATCCAACTTTGAAAATTAATTTAGGAGATCTTTGTGCGACCATTTCTAGTGACGATGATAATGGTACACCGTTGACCAGGGATTCAAAGTTGTCTTAGGCAGATATTGCAGTTAATTAAATAGTACATTGTGTGGTCTTTTGGTACTTTATATCTATTAGATATTTTCTTGCAATTTTTCTAGGACCCTTATTTAATTTTGTTCAGAAGAATGGTACATGTGTTGTCTTTAGATGCTTTGGTATTGGTGCAGGCACGTATAGTTATATCACATTTGCAAATATGATCTAAACAATGTAGTTCATTAGTACTGGTGATATTGTATTGTGTTTTTGTTGACTTTGATTAGGAAAATACTTCTATATAGAACTGGGCATTGATATATGCAAAAGTACATTTCAAAATTAACCATTGTGTAATGTTGCAGTAGGTATTAAAAATTGTTGCAAATATTGTATATTGTTTTTATATCTTTAATAAAATGTTGACATTTGTGTAAGTGTTACAAAATAAAATGGCAATAAAGGGATCAAGGAGAGAGTCCCATCGCATGTCTGTGGGACCCACATATTGGTGGGACCAACCTGTTAGTGGTACCGACCTGTTAGTGGACCCCACATAACAGTGGGTCCCATACATAGGTGGGCCTCACACGTCAGTGGGACCCACCTCTCCACGTGTCAGAGCAACGTATCAAACCATGTGTCAAGCTATGTGGAAGTCCACATGACAATCAACTTGTCATGTGGGCCAATTGTTTTTTGCAAAATCACAATTTTTGGCATCATAATTTCTGGTGTTACCCTAACTGAGGAAACATTTCATTTGAACCCTAAGGCAACATAAAAAATACTAACATTGGAAAAGTGTTGCAGTTACAATTTTTTTTAATCTTTTGCAACATTTATTGGGCCTCTCGCAACTTATTTGGGTTGTTACATAATAACAGTAATCACGTCGTTTATATATTCAAGTCAACAATTAATGTGTACCAAATTGCTACTTGTTTTAGATTGATATGTTGTGGATTTTTGGGTCTGTTAAGCTTTCAGTTATGGGCTTGGATGTTATATATGGTATCAGAGCCGACTCACAAAAGCTTGATGCGTCAAGTTTCTAGAGGCGGGGAGATAAGAACTGGTGGTATTATCCCATACTGGATATCGATCCGGAGGTTGGGACACGAATCCAGCTGGTATTATCCCACAATGGCTAGAGAGGAAACAATTCGGACCTATCATCTGTTTGTTCTGGCCCGACGAGGACGTCAAGAGTTTAAGTAGGGGAGTTTGTAACACCCACTAGTACAAACCTGCCATATATGTCTCCTTATTTGCGTTTGTTTTACCCTCCACATATATAACAAAAAAATTTCACATGCGTTTGTCATTTCTTAACAGACATATAAATTTTTGTCATGCGTATGTTAAATATCATATACGACTGTGCTTTCTTCGTGATGTATAAAAGTTAAATTATATGTGTCTGTTTAATTAGAATGAACATATAAAGTTTCTTTCAAAATAATAAAATTAATTAAAATTGAATATACCCAGATGGCTAGACCCTAAGTTAGTACTCCTCTCTATCGATGCAACTCGCTTTAAGCAGTTAAATCTAGGTCTTCTAACACGATTAAAAACCTAATTTAGAATCTAATCTAACCACATATTGAAGTCCAAGCAAACTAGATTCAAGTCGTTGAAGCAACATTCATCTCTAAGCTATTTATGTCTCAACCTTGTTTTATTTTGGTTTTCGAAACTTCGTTATATGTAATTTGTAAGTATGATTATGTTTATTTATGTATCCTGTCTATTGAAGGGTTTCTAGTCATAAAACGTAATGGAAACTGTAATTAAAAATTTTAAAACCATCGTGGGATCCATATGGAAATTAGATATTTAATTCGTAGATCAGATTATTTACCTTAAAAAAGATTTAATCACCACGAATCCTACTTTCATGATCTACGCTCTATCGGTATCCACACGAACACTTGAACTCAAGGATCAGATGTGTACTAGCACAAAGTTATTTAATCTTCCCCTCTCTCCATATTCTCTCTTGGTGGCTAGGATTTTTTAATAAAAGACTTGTGTTAAAAATGAACTACAAGAGCTATTATATTGAGAGTAGAAAAAATAATTATAACACTTAAGTTATTAGGAGTTATTATTAATTTGAAATTTCTAGTTGTATAATAATTAAGTCTCACTTAATTATTTAACAATTGAATTTCACAATTAATATTAGTAAATTTGATTATCATTATTTATCTAATTAATTAATTCAACCTTAATTAATATTATAAATAATTTGAATTACTTTAATTTAATTTAAATCCAATTTAAATTAAATAATCCTTCAAACATTCCTTGTGTGTGACTCTATAATTTATTATTACGTTGATAACGGATTTTAAATCTAATTTAAAATCGTAAACAAAGACTGGCATCTAGTAATACATCGTTGTTATCCAAGTAATATTAATTAAATCGGTGATCAATTAAATCTTTCTTGAATAATGTACAATGTAATATAATTTCTTTAACCAGATTTTATAGATTAAACAAGAGGCATGTTAATATGTCATCCTCAACAAAGTTTAATTCAGGTTTCCTTCATCAATGATTAGACTATCGTATCAAATCAATATTTGAGCTTGGCCACGCATTTCGTAGTCTAGCTCACAAAAAAGGCCAGTAATATTACTCTTATAATATAAGGGTTAAATTCATCCAAGATCATTCTTATTTCTCATACTATTCATAGTGTACCCGAAATACACTTTTATTATTACCCGTTTAAATGTAACTTTTAATATAATCAAAGTATATTAATTATCGTATATAAATTTAGTAAATTCAATCCTAAGGACCATTACATCATTATCACTATGAGAATTACTTATGATACAACAAACATGTAGAATCTCACATTGGGTTTGTCGAGAACCATGTACATTTCACTACAAGAAAAGCAGCTTCATACAACGGTCGATACACAACTGTTAAAAAAACCTTCATCCTAAAAAACATAAAATGATGGTTTTATTTCATAAAAAACCTGTTGTGTGAACTAAAAACAAATAACGGTTATCTATCTTTTTTCAAATTGTTGACTATACGGTATCCTACCAGCAAGTCAGACAACAGTTTTTAAAGGGCACAGTTGTTTTAAATCATTAACATAATGATAAAAACCGTTCTTATTATGGTACATTATAGTGATTATAGACAACGGTTTTAGACGTTACATTGTGTAATAAAGAAATGTTACTCAGAGGTTTTTCCTTATATAGAATCAAACAATAGCATAAAAACAGTTGTGTGAAATTGTTCTTTTAGAATTTTAATGGGAACCACTAATGAGGTGGCATAATGTGATAGGTGGTAAAACTTTCACCTGGATTTGCTGAGGTGGGGAAATAAGAGCCCTTAATTGCAATGACTTTAGATATCAGTGATTGGATTTAGAAATAGCTAATGCTCTAACACAACGATTTAATGTTAAATAAAATATTGTCTTAGTTAATCTCATACAACATTTTTTTAATAGAAACCATTGTCTATAGACCTTATTTTAGAACCTTCTAGAAGATTTGTTAAGGGTTCTAGTAATCCATTATGTTTATCAAACTAAACAAAGGTTTTAATCATAAACCTGTTGTTGTTAAGTCTTGAGACATGTTTCAAGGTTTCAAAGAGTTGTCTCTTTCATATTTAAACAAGTATTGATAAGGTGGCACAAAAACAGTTGTCTGAAATAGTTCTTTTAGAATTTTAATGGGCACCACTAATGAGGTGGCACCATATTATAAGGGTAAACCTTTCACGTGGATTGCTGAGGTGGGAAAATGAGAGCCCTTGATTGCAATGACATTAGATATATGTCGTTGGATATAAAATAGCTGATGCCCTTATACAATGGTTTAATGTTAAATAAAGTATTGTCTTATTTAATCTTAT
This sequence comes from Apium graveolens, assembly GCF_009905375.1. NCBI lineage: Eukaryota > Viridiplantae > Streptophyta > Magnoliopsida > Apiales > Apiaceae > Apium > Apium graveolens. The sequence continues at coordinate 52,421,639 of NC_133653.1, forward strand.
ACAATAGTTTTTATTATAAATCATTATCCATGGACCTCTTGTAGAACCTTTTTAAGCTTTGCTTCTTGTACAACTATTTTATTACAAAACCGTTGTAAGAATGTCTTACTACAATGGTGTTTGAAGTAATTCTTGTAAAAAGTACTATTACGTATAACAAAAGATTCGTTCCCAATTAATGAGGTAATTGTTTTAATGATTTTTTCGATGATCCAACTGTATGGATGTTAAGATATTATGATTTTAGTCATTAGAAAATATTACAAAAAAAAAATTAAATTCATCTTGCATGTCAGGAATATAAAAGTCAAGAAAAGTTATAGTCCCTTGAATGAGATTCTTTCCCATTCAGCCAGATAATTTTTTAAAAGATTTTTCCGACGATCCAACCATAAGGATGTTAAGATATATCGAATTAAGTCATAAGAAAAAATTACAAAAAAAAATCAAATTCATCTTGCATGTGAGGAATAAAAAAGTCATAAAAAGTCCTCCTCCCGAGAAGGAGATTTGTTCCTGTTTAACCACAATTTTTAAACAATTTTTTTGACGATCTTACCATACGGATGTTAAGGTGTATCGATTTTAGTTATAAGAAAAAATTATAAAAAAATTCAAATTCATTTTGCTTGTTAAGAATAGAAAAATCTAGAAAAATTCCAATTCCCATACACGGGATTTGTTCCCGATCAATAAAATAATTTTTTAAAATATTTTTCTTGAGGATGCAAACATATAGATGTTAAGATATCTTGATTTTATACATAAGAAAAAATTATAAAAAACTTTCAAATTCATCTTGCATGACAGGGATAGAAAAATCTAAAAAATGTCAAACTCCCAAGAACGTAATTTGTTCGCGTTCAACAAAATAATTTTTAAATGATTTTTTAACGATTCAACTATAAAGATTTTAAGAAATATCTATTTTAGTCATAAAAAAAATTACAAAAAACTTTCAAATTTATATTGCATGACATGAATACAAAAATCTAAAAAATGTCCAACTACAAACACAAGTTTTATTCCCGATCAATCAACTAATTTTTTTATACGAATTTTTTTGAAGATCCAATAGTATGGATGTTAAGATATATCAATTTCAGTAATAAAAAAATTTACAAAAAAACTTTCAAATTCATCTTGCATGAAGGAATAGAAAATCTACAAAATGTCCAAATAATTCATTTAAATGATTTTTTCAACGATCCACCGTATATATGTTATAATATTACGATTTTATTCATGAAAAAATTTAAAAGAAATTTAAATTCATATTATATCAAAGGAATATATAAATCTAGAAAATGTCCAACTCCCAAACACATGATTTATTCCCGATCAACCAAATAATTTGTTTAAACGATTTTTTCAACGATCCAAATTACTTTTCATACCTATAAAATCCCAAGTTTTCATGATAATATAATCTTGTAGGTTTTGCATCATTATCAACTTTGGTTTGTTTTTGACAAGTGTTGTCTAATTTACCTACACAACGGTTTTTTTCCACCATAAAAATATATTTTCTAACCATCCTCACTACAACCACTTAGATTAAAAGATTTGAGCTTTACAAAAACATTTGAAAATCATTGTCTAACTGATCAAGTCAAAATGGTGTTTTAAAAGCGGTGTTGTGCAAATTAGAAGGTTTGTACAATGATTTTTTGAAGATGCCGTATAGAAAAGATGTGACGATTGAGAATTTTGCGATGTAATTAAGTCAATAAAGTGTGATTTATGTGAAGCGATTATAATTGTGTGATTAGGTGTTGATTAATTGTCTTTTCTATATATTAGAGTCTAGGAGCGTAAATAAAAGTGTTCCAATTTAAAGAGTCAGCTTAGGAGTTAAGCTATGTTGTCGGGCCGTCAGGTAGAATGGAACCCGTCCTAAAAAGGGGTTAAGATATTTAAAATGTGAAGTATGTGTTTTTATGTGAAATGTAATATATTTAAGTAAAGTATTTCATCCTAGTGACGTGTCGGTCGATATTGAGAAGCGTAATTGAAACGCTGAGCGTCAGGCCGTCAGGCTGAACGTGACCCGGAACACGTAAAAAGTAATAATATTAAAGAAAGATAAATTTTATGATCAGACATGAGTTGATGTGTGCTTACTTGTCTGTATGCATGATTACGTGATCTGTTGACATTTTTCTGGATTTAATGGAATTATTTGATTTAAATAAAGGTTTATTTAACCTTCGCGCATTTTTATAAAATTTTCGGACTAAGATAAAAGCATGGGATTTGTTCTGTTATCTTCATAATAGTCCTAGAGACTTTTTAAAAATGATGAACGGATTTATTTGGTGGTCATTGCATTTTAAATAGTTTTTTATGTGGAAAAATATTGTTATTAAAGCGAACTTGCGAAAATCATATAAAATCAACCGTACGCTCATTATTATGAGTAATGGCTGGAAAGCTAATTTCGAGATCTACGTTTTAAAATTGACAATCGATATAATTTATAACTTTCTGAGAGAGATATATTTATTATTCCACCAATATTCTATGGGAGTAAAAAGAGAAAGGAAAATCAATCTAAAAAGGGAATTAGAGAAGTACTAAATTTCCCTTGTCCTTATTATTTATAAACTCATCCTCCCCCCTTCCTTTTCTTTTTCCCCGTGCACAATATCCTCTCTTTTCTCTCTTTCTTTCTCACTCTCTCTCTCGGCTACTCTCTCTCTCTCTCTCGGCTCTCTTTTCTCTCTTGGTATACCACTTGTTCCCTTGATAAATCTCACCAATTCTTCCCAAAATCTCTTGATAAACACATATAAGTAGGTATTAGAGTGTGCATGTGTGTGTATCCACTTGCATGCAAGCTCGATGTGTGTGTGTTTGTGTTCATGCTTGAGGAGGTGATTTTATGATTGAAAAATGATTTTCAAAGCTAAATGAGTCTTGCATGTGCCTTGTGTGTGCATAAATCGGAGGTTTCAAGGTTGGAAACCCTGAAATAGGGCACCACCGAGAAACCACCGCCGCCGGTGATGAACTCCGGTGAACCGGTGGTGAGTTATGATGGTAAAACTGAACTCTAATTCCATAAAACTTGATTTTTGGTGTTTGAATGCTTGGTTTGTTTCAAAAAGGGTTTTGATTTCTAAAAAGTTAAGTTGATAATTGCTTATTAAGAATGAGTTGTTGAAGTTTAAGTCTATGAATTATGATTTAATTTGAATGATTAGATGAATTTAAAGCTAAATTAGGCCATGCAAGTGTTTATTTGATGTGAAAGCCGCATAGGTCTTTGGTTTATCAACAAAGGGATTGATTATTGTTGATAAAAATGATTGTTTGATGGTTGTTTGAAAATGATAAGTTAAATAGAGTGTTTAATGGAAGTAGAGATGTGAAATTCGAATATAAATATGAGATTCTAAGTTGCCTTGGTCAAAATTTTTATTGATAAAGGAAGAAGAATTAAATTGGTGTGTTTTTCTTGCTTGGATTCATTAGAATTTAGGATTAAACCATGGAAAGATGCTTGGATGCTATGTATTAGATCAAAAATTGAATGCATATTGGTTGTTCTTGAAAATCCGAATGATATGGTTATTTTATGGGAATATTAAGTTTGATTAAGTGAATGTTTAATAGATTATATGTTATGTGGATTGGGTATAAAAATTTACTTGATTATGGGTGATGTTTGTAGAATGGCCGAATGGTTTATAGTAGTTAAAAGGGTCAAATTTTAATTTAAGTGTTTGAATTGATCATGAAGATTAGTTAAGGATTGTATGTAAGATTTTGCTTGATTTGCAATGTTTTGTTCAAATTAAAGTATAAAAGAAAGAGGATGATTGATTTGTGTTAACTATGGTTGTCGTGTTGGTTTAAAGATGACTTTAGGGTCATTATTGTAAGTTTTGTCGTTTGTTTATTCGTATAAGAATGTCAAGTAAAAAGAGCTATGTGTACTAATATAAAGCATGATTTGACTTCGAGTTGAGATAAGGATGTTTATAAGTCGATTGTCGAGTATATAAAGGTGTAAAGGTTAAGAGTAAAGTATATGACGTGTGATGTGCTATGTGCTTATGTGTATAAGCTATACTTGTATATTCGAGTCAAGGGTATAATCGAGCTATCGTATTGAGTAATCGTTCCGGGAATGAGAGTTGAGAAACTGATTAAGATTCTGGTTTTATTGTAGATTCAGAGTGTGAGGGCATTCAGGCTAGGAAAGGAAAGGGTATACTAGGCGGCAGTAGTTCAACCTTCAGGAAAACGAATTCAGGAAAGTAACTATCATTACTTGTGAAAATGGTTATAGAGAGGTTATTGTTCATACCATATAGAGTATGGAACTGTTTAATTAATGAACCCTTGTTAATGACTTGAGATACCCTGTGTTTGATCTTGTTAAACTGTTATTGATAAGCTTATTGATTCGACCCTTTGGTAACCTGTCTTTTCTGTTCAAGTTATTTGTTAAGCCATAAACAGTTATAAACCCTATAATTATCTTTACGAACCCCTTGTAATGATACCTTATTTCTTGATCACCGTATTTCCTATTGATCCCTGAAACAAATATTGATCCTTCTAATTTAAGTACCTTGGTATCCTTGATTCAGAATCCTTAGAGTTGTTCCTTGCTTGTCTTTGAATCACTCCCTTAACTTTGATTTCTTGAAATTTGACTTAAGAATGAGTTTCGACTCGAAAGAGTCTGAATGATTTCATATTTTTGGTAATGATAAAATGAATTTAGAAAACCTACTTTTCCAACTCAAGGTTTTCGAAATGAATTCCTGATGGATTGGATTGGGACGTAAGAGGCTAGTGGGACTAGTCCAGTCATGGTAAGAGGCTAGCGGGGCTAGTCCAACTTAAGGCTGAAATTATGCCGATTGGTACCTTAAAGACCGGACGGAGGTCGGTACGGGCCGATCACCCGTATTATAATAAAATGAGAAGATAAAGAGATCCAATCAAGGGTCCTATATTGATTTTTTTAAAAAGGAATTGAAACTTCTTGTTAAGTACTTGATTCTTGAAAATGAAAAATGGTTTATATCGCTTTGAAAAGAGTTGATTGTGATAATGTGAAGCTTAAAGCTCCAGAACCCGGATTTTAATCTGTTGATCATATACCTGATTCCATATAGTGAAATATTGTTGCTTTTCTTTTTCTGAAAGATCTGCTCAGATCCTTTAATGATTTGTGATGAATGTCGGCTTTCACCTTGCTTTGAGCCTTGTTCCTTGGAAGCCTCACATTTTTCCTACACAATCCCTTCCTTAACCAAAAAAGATGGAAATCTACCACCTAGAACAAATAAAGTAGAACGTCCTGAGATTGGTAAAGTATATTGTCGATTTCAAATCATAGAACTGCTTTATAGTTACTTGTTGAGTTTTATACTCATATGTTTTGTTTCAATCTAAACATGACAATTAAGCAAGAAGATGGCCAGTCTTCGGCGCACTGCTCGTAAGAGCGTACCTGGTGGTCCCTATCGTATTGAGGGCTTCCGGTTGCCAGAGCAGGTAGTGGTATTTCTGAGTGAGCAAGGGCTTAGAAGGAAAAGTGTAAAGATACAATGGGTTATCTGTCGGTTCCAAGCCGGAATCGATTATGTTTAGTTAATATTATCTTGGGGTTGTAAGTTATATTTTATGATTGGTAGTTGTAATCTTGTCTCATACTTTATCCTGTTTGATCCTGTTAGTAGTTAATCGGGGTTTATGCTTATTTAATTATTAGACTAAAGGTGTGTGGGTCTTCATTTCCTAACCCCGAGATTGAGGGCATCACAAGTTGGTGTCAGAGCTACATGATCTAGTCCCTGAGACAAGTTAAGCCTAAAAAGGGTATTTTGGGTATATATGTATATCGCGAGAGAGTTTGACTTATATAGAGTTGAGTTAGACTATTAGGTATAGTCTAAGGAAAGTGTGTAATAGTGAAGTGGAAACTAGAGTTAGGGTGTGAGTTAGCTAGAAGCTTTATTTAACCCTAACATTGTTTCTTGATTGCTATTTTGTATTTTCTCTCGGGATCCCAGTAGTGGTAGTGACTCAGATTCAGAGATTAGTTTGACCGGTACCCCAGTGGACCATATTCTACCCTCTCCAGAGGAGCCTGTGTATGTTAGTTCAGACCCAGAGGAGGACCCTTCTGAGAGTAGTGAGATCCCCATGCAGATTTCACCCTTGAGGCAAGATTCAGAGACCCCTGCCCCTGAGCCAGAGTCTCAGATGCCTAAGACTGTACCTGTCAGTGTTGGTGGCAAGTTATCCCAGGATCGAGACTTTGTTTACTCCCGCATTCCTGAGTTGGGAGCTTTGGTGGATAGGCTAGCCCGAGAGTCTAGGGAGAGCGCTTCAGTTATGGATGATGAGTGGCGAGTTTGGGTTAAGATGGTGGAGCAGGTTGCCTGAAGGAGATTGGATAAGGGACCATCCACTAGTGATGCTGATATTGAGGCCCGGAGGCTGCATAAGATCATTCGATTGATGTTGGTTGTGTTGAGAGAGATTCTGGATGATTAGACGGGACTTTTGGTTGAGCCCGTATATGTTGTTTTTCAGCACCAATAGGCTTTGGGATACTTGATCAGATGTCGGGATCCCTTTTTCGTTTGTTATATTGTATTTCGGATCATTATAGTAGTAGTTGGTAGAAGTTAGGGGTAGATAGGGGGATGTTTTCCAGTTTTTCCTCTGTTTAACCCTGCTATATTATTGTACCTTATTTTAGAATTTGTGATAACCGGACTTTTCTTTATGTACCCTTTATTTAAATAAATCTATTATCTTGTTTTCCATTGTGCACCCTAAACATCTCATAAACTATTCTAAATATCATGTTTTCGTACAACCATTCGTAATACCCTATCCTGTTCCATGATAAACTAACACTGATATGAGAATTATGTAGTAATGGGATTGCATGTGCAAAACTGGGTAAAGCTTAAAACCCGCAAGAGAAACCACCATGATGAGCAGACTTGCTCAGCTTTTGCAACAACCTATGGCCCCTAAAGTTGGAAACTTCTAACACTTTCAATCTATTCGTCACCGAGAGTTCTTAGGTTTTCCAGACCCGATTAAAGCTCAGTCGTGGTTAAGAGAAATGGAAAAAGCTTTTGAGTTAGCAGAAGTTAAGGACGACAAGAAAGCTCAGTATGCGAGTTATTACCTTAAAGATGAAGCAAGTTTCTGGTGGGAATCTTCGAAGGCGTTGTTGGAAGGTAAGGACTTAACATGGGAGAAATTCACTGAGATGTTTCTGGAGAAGCATTTGCCAAGCTATATGCAAGATCAGTTGGAAATGAAATTTCTGGACCTTAGGCAATATGATATGTCGGTAGCGGAGTATGAAGTGAAGTTCTCAGAGTTGTCTAGATTCGTACCTGAGTATATGAATACAGAGGCAAAGAAGGCTAAAAGTTTCCAACAGGGACTTAAGCCATGGATTAGGAGTCAAGTAGCGTTGTTGGAGATCAAGAATTATGCTGCCTTGGTACAGAAGACAATGATAGTGGAAGGTGAGCGTGAAGCTGCGAGGAAAGAAAATAAAGGAAGAAAAAGGAAATTTGAAAGCTCAGAGCAAGAGCAAGGAAGCTCGAAGTTTAGAGGAATGTTTGGAAAGAATGGGGGAGGTCAAAACAAAAAGTTCAGAAGTTTAAACCCGGTAACGGAGCTCAGAAGAACTATTTCCAGAAAGCAGGACAACCGAGGAAGGATAACAGACCTCAGATTCAAGAATGCAAGAATTGTGGAAATAGACACCTGGGAAGGTCTAATAAGTTGGACGTAACATTTTTCAAGTGCAACCAGAAAGGGCATTATTCTTCAGAATGCCCAAGTGGAGCAAGAAAGCCTGACTTGGCTTGTTTCAAATACGGAAAGGTGGGCCATATGGCCAGGAATTGCAAAGAGCCTGTTCAGAAGGCCAATGTTCTTAGGATTGCTTCACCGCAGTCTCTCCCAGCACCATCAGCTCAACCCAGAGCTAGAACCTTTAATATATCAATGAAAGATGCGGTGCAAGATGTGGACGTGGTAGCAGGTATGCTTGTTATTAACTCAGTAGAAGTAAAAATATTGATGGATTCTGGAGCAACTAGATCTTTTATCTCTGAAAGTATTCTTCATAAGTTAAATTGGCGTACCCTCTGGAACCTAATTTAATTATAGAGGTAGCAAATTAAGAGAAAGTTATTGTTAGCAAAGTTTGTCCCGATTTTGATGTGGCCATAGAAGGTCGGCACTTTTCTGCTGACTTAATTCCCTTTAAGTTAGGAGAATTTGAATTTATAATAGGAATGGATTGGTTGACAAACCTTGAGGCGCAAATAGATTATAAAAGTAAGAAGGTGAAGTTAAGAACCAAGGATGGCGAGGAAGAAATTCCTAACGGCTATCGAGACGAGGAGATTAATACGTCAAGGATGTGAAGTTTATTTGGCTCATGTTATGGATGTAGAGCAAGAGTCCGTAAGGATCGAGGATATTCCAATAGTTAGAGATTTTTTGGATGTGTTTCCTGATGAAATGCCTGGACTACCTCAAGATAGAGAGATCGAGTTTACGATTGATTTGGGTCCTTGAACGGAACCAGTATCGAAAGCTCCCTATCGTATGGCACCAGTCGAGATGAAGGAATTGGCCGCTCAGTTGCAAGAATTGTTGGATAAAGGTGTAATTCGGCCGAGTGTATCCCCATGGGGCGCACCGGTGTTGTTTGTAAAGAAGAAGGATAGAAATATGAGGTTGTGCATTGATTATCGTGAATTGAATAAATTGACGATTAAGAATAAGTACCCTCTACCGCGAATTGATGACTTGTTTGATTAGTTAAAAGGAGCTTCGTGTTTCTCCAAGATTGATTTAAGATCTGGGTATCATCAATTAAAGATTAAAGCGGAAGATATACCCAAGACATTATTTTGAACAAGGTATGGGAACTACGAGTTTTTGGTAATGGCATTTGGTTTGACGAATGCGCCAGCCGCATTTATTGATCTTATGAACAGAGTATTCAAGCCATATTTGGATAAGTTTGTTATTGTGTTTATTGATGATCAACTGATTTACTCCAAGACGGAAGAAGATCATATGGAGCATTTGAGGATTTTCATGGAAACTCTGAGAAAAGAGAAGTTGTATGCTAAGTTTTTGAAGTGTGAATTTTGGCTAAAGGAAGTGCAATTTCTTGGTCATGTAGTTAATAAAGAAAGAATCAAAGTGGACCCAGCCAAGATAGAAGCTGTAATGAATTTGGAAAGACCCAAGACTCCTACGGAAGTCAGAAGTTTTCTGGGATTAACCGGATATTACAGGAGGTTTGTGCAAGATTTCTCTAAGATTGTTGTCCCATTAACGAAGTTGACAAGAAAAAATGAGAAGTTTGTATGGACGGAAAAGTGCGAGGAAAGTTTTCAACAGTTAAAGAAGAGGCTGGTAACCGCCCCAGTATTGGTGTTACCAGATGAAAAAGGAGAATTTGTGATATTCAGTGATGCTTCATATAAAGGACTTGGATGTGTGTTAATGCAACACGGCAAGGTAATATCATATGCGTCAAGGAAACTCAAGCCGCACGAGAAAAAGTATCCAACGCATGATTTGGAATTGGCAGCAATTGTGTTTGCCCTTAAGATTTGGAGGCATTATCTATACGGGGAAAAATGTGAGATTTATACGGATCATAAGAGTTTAAAGTATATCTTCACTCAAAAGGAATTGAATATGAGACAAAGAAGGTGGTTAGAATTGATCAAAGATTATGATTGTGCGATAAACTATCATCCTGGAAAGACAAATATGGTAGCAGACGCTTTAAGTCACAAGAAAAGGTTGAATATGTTAACATCATCGGAAGAATTGACACTACAAGAATCTGGTCAATAGACATCGGTTTCTGGCCGATGTCTATGTTGTTTCATAACCGATGTTGATGTCGGTGATGTCTATTCTAGACATCGGCCATACACCGATGTCTTTTACCCCATTAGACATCGGTTTTTTCCAGAAAAGATGATATCTATCCGGCCAATTAGACATCGAATTTAATACAAAAAAAGTGATGTTTGTGTTCCTCTTAGACATGCATATTTGATTCTTTTACATCGATTTTCCATAATAAAGTGATGTATATTCAATTTTTTATATCAGTTTCCTACGTGCACCAAATTACTTTTTGCGCGAAAAAACCAAAAATGAATTTATTATTAACAACAAAAATCCAATATTCTCATTCTCACATGAGTGAGTACAACAAACATAAATTGCATAAGCCTATTCTATCGAACTCAAATTGTCAATATGTTGATCCGCAGTAGAGCTCGTTTCCTGAAGTCAATCAGAGTAACCTTGCTATCAGCTTTTTCTTATTTGTGTCATGTTGGTAGGGAATTCACTATTCCGGTAGAGCTGCAGTCTTACGTGATGTGGCTATCTCCTGCACAATTGATCAGACATTTAATAGAGGTGATTCGCTTGGTAGGTTTGGATTGAACTAGCTCAGAACTTATAGGAAGCAATAATCTAATCCCATATACATTTGCCTTACTATTTTGTCAAGGTTTGAGCTATATATGCAATTTACAGAAGGAAGTAGGATACTAAAACCATAGGTTATCACAAAAATAAACAGAACACATTCACACCTAATATGATGCTAAAACCACATATCATCCTAAAACTAAACAAATCAAACACAGTTTTAAGGTCCACACTCATGAGTAAACTATGTTGAGTATGTTTATTTGGTTTAGCACGGTATAGAGGTACTAGCCTTGCAATTCATGGTAAAGATAAACTAGCTAGCACCAACACATTTTATTGTCACCAACACAAGACCAAGATATGTAAACCTTTCTGAGATGCATTATACTCTACTCTATTCTGCTCTATATCAACACAAAATAGGCCTATAGCTCTATTCTAGCTATATAGTCTAAGATCCCACTTCTGAATTTTAAAGTCAGTAGTGAAGCCTTGACAGGTGAGATTTGATGTTGTGATGACGCTTCTAACAACACACAGTAGTAGCGGATCTAGCTAAATGTTATGACTCACGAGGTAGATACCATTCTAAGTAACCAACTCGAAACCTTTGGTGTGAAGAGGACTATACTGGATCATTTTATATCTTTATCAAGTCTATATTACCAAAGAGAAGAACTTCGGTAGCCCAAAAGTGGAACGTGTGGCTAGCATATAGAATTAGTCACTTGACCATACCTGGATATCCTCATCATTTCCCCATCTCATATAGTTTCCAATTGTTCGAAGGACAGAAGTAACTACAAAATATTCTCGATGTCAACAACACATGTAAACAGGATAAATAAAAATTGGTACCAAATTTGACGAAAGAGACAATAGAAAAAATCTACTGACTTAATCAGCTTGAGAAGACGGATGACTGAAGTTCCAGTTTCCACCAATCCCTGGTCAGAGAGAATCAAAAGTGCTAGAGATACATTCACTATTACCGACCAGGATCGTTGATACTCAATGGCGGTGCTAATAGTACTAATAACGTTTGGCATCTGTCAAGATAATTTAAGATGATTAGACCAAGCATGTCAATATTATATTTAGATTTAAAGGAAAAAACTGACTAGTTGATAAGGTACCTTATCAGAGAGTAGATTTGGTGAAATCTGAAAAAAGACTGCCAAAAGCCCACAAGCATATTCTAACAATTCAAAGTGGTTGCTTTATTTTATATCATAGCATTGCAAGTTTCGGGATACGCTTTGGCTATGTTAATCAATGTATACAGAGCCTACACATAAGAACATCTGTTGTAACAATATATCATTTGGTTTAACAGTGAAGTAAAATATTTTAAGGACAGGAGGGGGAGGTTACCTGCGTCTGTACTGACAAATTTGGAGAAGAAATAAGGTTCACAAGATATGGAACTTATGTATCTTTAAACTCACTGCCAAATTTCGATGATACGGTATGTTCTAGCTAGAATAGAGCTATAGGGCTAGTGTAGAATAGAGCTGTGACAAAGTGAGATATACCCCCAATTCATAATTGATAAGGCCCAAAGGGTGAACTATATCATCACAAAATATTATACTCTCCGTTTCTGCATCCCAATCTCTACCAAGTACCTCATCATAAACTAATTATAAACCTTAAAATTTCAAAACTACAACTTTACTAAAAAATGCAAGCTCATAAACTCATACTAACTAAAAGGAGAAGGTAGAACCTGTAAATAATTAGCCATAGTTTCAACAGTAGCAGTCTTGTTAATTCCAACTTCATAACACCTCAAAAATTTCTCCTTATAGAACATACAATAGTACTTCCCAAATTAAGCAATAAGTATCAAGCCTGATTATACGGTAAAATAAAGATTTCACTACAACAAAATAGAAGGACACAGTACCGTGCTCAGTCCCACTACAACATTTAAATACTAACAACTGTGAGCCTCATCTCCTTCGTTCCCACCATAGAAACCAGATCCTCAATCGAGTCAAACAAATATCCAACTAAAAGTAAGAAAAACATATTAAAGAAATTAGGGTTTTCAGTTTAAAAAATCCCCAATTTAAAACTTAATTGAACTAATAATCCAAGTTTACACATAAATTTTTTATCTTACCCACATACCGATTCAAACAAATTGAATTGAGTATCTACTCGAACGAATCGAATGAGTGAGAGTCGAGTTTCGACAAATCGAATAGAGTTGAACATGGCGGAGGGGAGTGGAACAAAAGTGAGTGCAGGTTGTAGTAAGTAGAGCAGAGGTGAGTGGTTGTGCAAGTGATTTATAGTAGTGAGAGATGAGAGGGAGAGATGAAGAGTTTCAGATGGGATGGAAGTGAGAGACGAGAGAGAGATTTATGAGAGACGAGAGAGAGATGAGAGTTAATTTAGTTTCTATGAAGAAGAGTGGGAAAATAATTGGTATCAAAGAGGGAAAATTTTAACAATTTTGATTAAGGGGGAAATAAACTGAAGTGGGCGCGAGTTGAATTTTTTTAGTCAATTTTAAACATCGGTTATTAAATAATCGATGTCTTCAAACAACAAAGACATCAGATTAACGCGGGGTGATGTTATTATATATTTTAACATCAGTGGCGTTAGTAACTGATGTCTAATGTGTGATGTCTATTTAACTTTTTCTTGTAGTGTGATCAAGGATTTTGAAAAGATTGAAATAGAAGTACAGACTCCAGAATTTGGAGGAGAAGCTATATATGCGATGTCATTTCAACCCAAAATTTTGGAAAAGATTCGATGCTGTCAAGAGCAAGTGTTGACTCGCGAAAAGGATAAGTTGACAGGAGAAGAAATTAAAGCTCAAAATGATGGAAAAGGAATATACCGTGTTAACTCACGTATTTGGATACCTAATGTTGTGGAGCTAAAACATGAGATTTTGCAAGAAGCGCATAACTAGAGATTTTCAATTCACCCTGGAAGTACGAAAATGTACCAGGACTTAAAAGAGAGTTAGTGGTGGCCAAACATGAAAAAGGAAATTGCGGAATGGATAAGTAAGTGTTATACGTGTCAAAGAGTCAAAGCGGAACATCAGAGGCCAAGCGGATTGCTTCAGCCCCTAGATATACCAGCATGGAAATGAGAGCATATTGGGATGGATTTCGTGGTGGGATTACCTAAAACCAAGTCTAATCATGATGCGATCACTACTAGAAAAAACTCTTTAGAAATCAGTTAAAAACCGATGTCTATGTAAAAAATGTATGATGTCTTCGCGACTGATGTTCAAATGTAATTTTTCATAGACATAGGTTTTTACCTGATGTCTAAGACATACTTTCACAACGATTCTGGAAAACTTCTGATGTCAAATATCAGATTAGACATCGGTTATATATATGTAACCGTTGTTAAAAGTCTATTTTAACATCATTTTCTTTAATATAACCAATGTTAATTTCAAAAATAGACATCAGTTGTTTATTCTAGAATTGATGTTATTGCCCTTTTTACATGTACTGATATCCCTATATTTACATAGAATATTAGACCATGCATTAACTATGATGCTGAAAAAAACTTAATTCTCAAAACTCAACCAATACATATATATTATTAACCAATTGAATTCAAGATCAACAAATTCTCAAAGTGTACAACTAATCTCCAATACGTCTATCATTCTAAAAAAACTATTCCCGTGATAAGTATAACTAATCTCAATGTATAAAATCAACCATACTCCTAGTACTCAAGCCAGCCCCTTCGATGCTGGCTAGTCTTCTTGTTCTTCATGTTCTTGACCAATGATAATAACTTTTAACCTTTTCACCTCATCCAATCTTGAGATCTTTAAAACCTATGAATGAGATAAACAAAAGAAGGTAACATATAAGTTACTAATGTCCGTTAAAACTAGCAGAGAGGCCTTATATGATTAAACACCTAAATTATCACATTATTGAAAATTAAAAATTAAACAACATAGGAACATGGTTGCTCTACCACTGCAATTAGAAGCAGGAACACCAGTCTAGCAAGTCCATGCCAATATTCACAGTACCAAATACATCATCAGCTACATAAAATAAAAAGTTTAACATCCTTGCAAATCTTGGTTATTTTTGGATGGGGAAAAACAACTGACATAATGTCACTAATTCCGCTTCAAATTAGCTAGATAAGACTCCAATGATCAAAATAAATACCCACATAAAAGAAAATAGTGAAGTAAAAAGAATAAAAGGACATATGTCCCTCAGAGATCAAGCAGGTACTGTGAGACATGGTGTCCTTTCTATTCATTGCATTAATGTTCAGATCACGTCCTCATTTATATGTCCATCAGTCTAGATACTGATCAATGAACCAAAAAGTAGTGTGTTCCCAATTAATTATAGCAAAAACTTTATGTAATCGACCAGTATATGAGGTAAATATGGTTGTATTATGTGCATTATATTATAATCGATGATCTTTCTCAACCCTAAATAATATTTTTAGCCCTTCCATATTTTAAATCTGGTCGGGAAAGCTCTGACCAGATTTAAATCAACCCACCTTAATCTTACTTACACGACAGAGAATATATATCATGGTCATTTATCTATTGAATCATAAAGATAAATGTATATGTATTGCAAGTGATAGTACCGTCACAACGCGATTAGGCGTAATCAGAGGAAGACCAAGTTCAGAAAGTTTTTTATTACCCCAACTTTCAAACCATTATAGACCAGCACATTCCTCTAACATGTGAATAACAGCGGACTGGGTTATAATATTCTCGATCTTTCCTACCCCAAGATCAACCACGTGAACACTCTTCATTCTGTATTTTGATAGCAGTGGAAGCATAGTCAAAAATGAGTCTGAAGACTGCAAAGCAAGAAAAGGTGCCCAACGAATTGACCCTGAGATATCACGGACATGCGTAGTTGGAGATTTAGTAAAGTAGGATACAAATGGGAAAAGAGTGATTTACATTACACTGAGGTATATATAGAAGTTTAAAAAACCTTGGCATTCTTGTAAAATTCAGAGTTATATCTTGAAGAAGACATTCCAGAAGCTGCTCTTGCAATGGCATGACTCATAGTTGGTTCTGATTCAGGTATAAAATCAGTGTGTGCTGATCCGTTCTTGTTTTCTAACTGTAAGAGATTGGAAATATAACTCATGTACACTAGATTTATCTATAGTAATGAAGGAAAGATAGAATTCTTTTGCTGAAAACAATTTCTTTAATTATTTATATCATTAAATGGAAGACTAAGTTAGAGATAGAACTGGTGCTTCCCGCAGTACTAATTAGCAACCACCGGTAACTATCTATCTCCTATAAATTATATCAGTAATCAATTAGTCAAAAGATTCAAGTTTGTTACCCTGTGATCAACAATTATGAAAACAAGATGTAAACTTGAAACAGAAGGCTAAAATATAAAGCTATTTACAAAGATACCGATAAACATGTTTTGACTGATAGAAATGTACAGATTCTGATTGTACTTGTCAATTATGTAGTTACAAACCTGATGTAGAATCCATACAATAATACCAGCAAACTCTATGATACCAAGATATCTATCAATCCAAGTAGCATTCTCCGGCGCATCAACATCCACAACGGACATTAAACCTATTGTAAATTTTTACTTAACTTGGGTGTTAATCCCAATCATTTTCATAATCATTTACATTTTTCCGAATGCACCACTACAGCATTATCATTAGTAAATATCTACTCTAGACACATTCTCGGACCATTGTCAGCGAACTTATAGCTACTGATGAAATATTTTCTTTATCTTTTCAAATGCCAGGATAGGTGGTGATATTTACTCGTGAGTGAACATAACGATAATTAGGTACAACATAGTGCACTTTATTAAAACTAAACATCTAGTCTGTCAAAAAAATTCCATACTACAATGTAGTATCAGATTTATAGAGAACTGTTGTCAAATAGCTATACCTTTCACTTCCGATGCAAACTGTTGTCAAATAGCTGCACCTTTCACTTTTGATGCAAAACTGGTAACTTCAAATTGGTTGAAATTTTCCTTAGCAAATATTTGGAAAAAGCATGAAAACAATAATGTAGCTGAAATCTTACCTGTTGTGCTCTACCCTAATTAAAAAAACAATAGATGCAACATTAGTAGTTCATCCATAAGAGAGCATACTCAAAATTGACAAGTTATCGCTAAAATAACATTTACTACTACCAAGCCGACAAGGCAACAATAACAATATGACTTAAACACTTGACATCAAGGTGGACTAGTATCTAACCTGTAGAAATTCCATGGACAAGTAGTATGCTTGCTTTACATTCACCTTTTCATATAAATCATATGTCGTATTCTAGTCAATGATAAGTGAATCACGAACACTCTGTGCAGTAGCAAAATATGCTTCTTGGATTAATAAAAACATTGATAAAGCAAAAACAAACAACAAAGGAATATTAATATTAAAGAATATTAATATTAACAAAAACAAAGATACATAATTGCATGAATCGAGAATAAAAATGACATAAAAAAGACTTGTAATTAAGAAAGAGCATTAAAACCCTTTAACTACTTTATAAACATAGAGATTCACAAACAACAAGAGTAACTCATGAATACTGATATTTGCTTCAAAAACATGAAAATACCATGAGTCTAGAAGATTTGAGATGGGTAGTGATGTTTCAATACATGTTGAACAAACCAATAAAAAGTAAGTACACAGAATACCCAATCTTGATAAAGAAAACAAAACGCAATTGAACAAAATAATCCAAGCCGTGTCGAGAAATTAAGGTTTCACACAACATGAATTTGATTAATTGAAGATTTACAATTTAGGGTTTAATTGGAATCCTAATTACTTGCAATATGAGATGATGATATAAATTAGGGTTTTAAAAATGGAACTATGGTTAGAGAGATTGAGAGATAAAAGAGAACGAGAAGGAGAGAGGGAGAGAGAGAGACATATGAGAGAGAACGAGAAAGAGAGAGAGATACGGGAGAGGAAGAGAGCTGGGAGAGAGTGCTGAGGAAATAATTTGGAAATAAAGGGGGGAATTATTTTTGTTGTTAAGGGGGGAAACATTTTGAAGATAATGGGGGGGGAGGAAGTATACGCGTGTTTTTTTTAATTTTTTAAAATTAATCATTAACAACGGTTGTAGTTTCAAACCGATGTCTAAAAAAATTTGACAACGGTTATTCTATAAACCGATGTCTAATTCACGTTTTTCATTTTTCTAAAATTACTTTCGACAACTGTTATTTTATCGACCGATGTCTGATACACACAGTAACATCGTTTTAAAATAACTGATGTCTAAAAGAACTTTAACACCGGTCGTCTAAGCAACCGATATCTAAGGACCGATGTCTATTGACAGAATTCTAGTAGTGGATTTGGGTGGTAATTGATCGGTTGACAAAGTCAGCATATTTCTTGCCGATAAATGAAAGTTTTTCGTTGGAAAAGTTGGTCAAATTTTATTTGGATGAGATTGTGATGTGTCACGGAGTTCCTATATCTATCGTATCAGATAGAGATCCAAGGTTCAACTCGAGATTTTGGAGACAATTCCATGATCATTTGGGAACTAAGCTGAAAATGAGTACGACATATCATCCGCAGACGGACGGACAAAGTGAAAGGACAATTCAGACAATTGAAGATATGTTGCGAACCTGGGCAATAAATTTCAAAGGAAATTGGGACGATCATTTACCGTTAATTGAGTTTTCCTACAATAACAGTTATCACGCGAGTATTGGCATGCCGCCTTATGAAGCGTTGTATGAAAGAAAATGTAGGTCCCCTACATATTGGGATGAGGTTAGTGAGCGTAAATTAATTGGCCCAGATCTAGTTCAACAAACGAAGGAAAAAGTAGAAATGGTTTAGAAAAGATTAATTGCAGCTCAAGATCGACAAACAAAGTATGCAAATCAAGAAAGAAAAGATGTGCAATTCGAATCTGGAGACAAAGTCTTGTTAAGAATATCTCCTTGGAAGGGTTTAACCCGATTCGGAAAGAAAGGGAAGTTGAGTCCTAGGTATATTGGACCATTTGAAGTACTGCGATGAGTTAGGAATGTGGCATATGAATTGGCGCTACCTCCGCAAATGCAACATCTGTACAATGTATTTCATGTATCTCTTCTAAAGAAGTATAATGTGGATGCGAGCCATGTGATTGAATTGGAACCGGTGGAAATCCAACCAGATTTGTCTTATGTGGAACTGCCAGTTCGAAATTTTGGACCGAAAGGAGAGGACACTAAGAAATAAAGTCGTACCTCTAGTAAGAGTGTTGTGGAGAAATCCACTAATAGAAGAATCGACTTGGGAATTAGAGAGTGAAATGAAAGAAAAGTATCCCCATCTAATTGCTTAGACTAGATTCTAGGGACAAAATCCTTTTAAGGAGGGTAGATTGTGACCACTGAGAATTTTGTGATGTAATTAAGTCAATAAAGTGTGATTTATGTGAAGTGATTATGATTGTGTGATTAAGTGTTGATTAATTGTCTTTTCTATATATTAGAGTCTAGGAGCGTAAATAAAAGCGTTCCAATTTAAAGAGTCAGCTTAGGAGTTAAGCTGTGTTGTCGGGCCGTCAGTTAGAACGGAACCCGTCCTAAAAAGGGGTTAAGATATTTAAAATGTAAAGTATGTGTTTTTATGTGAAATGAAATGTTTAAGTAAAGTATTTCGTCCTAGTGACATGTCGGTCAATATTGAGAAGCGTAATTGAAACGCTGAGCGTCGGGCCGTCAGGCTGAACGTGACCCGGAACGCATAAAAAGGAATAATATTAAAGAAAGATAAATTTTATTATCAGACATGAGTTGGGATGTGTTCGTATGTGTGCTTACTTGTTTGTATGCATGATTACGTGATATGTTGATATTTTTATTGATTTAAGAGAATTATTTGATTTAAATAAAGTTTTATTTAACCTTCGCACATTTTTATAAAATTATCTGAGTAAGATAAAAGCATGGGATTTGTTCTGTTATGTTCATAATAGTCCTAGAGACTTTTTAAAAATGATGTTATTCCCAAGGAACTAACAATGAGATTTACAGAAGGGGGTTGAATGTAAATCTCAAAACTTTTTCAAGTTTTGAGCAATTTCAAAGGCTATGTATTTTGGTGAACAAAGTGTGTGTGAATTGCTTTGAGCTGGTGCAGACATATATATATATATATATATTCAAACAAAAATGTAAAGAAAACAAAAGACTTAACAACTTTTCTAGTGGATTTGTTGTTCCACCAGAGATGTGTTATTTCAGAAAATCCGTGATTCAAGAAATTGATCACAGCTGCTTCCTAGTACAGACTAGATGATTTTCTCTCAATGTTTTTCTAAACAGCTCTGGAAAATTCACACTCTAATTACTAGCTGCAACATGGTTTATATATCACCAAGTTTACAAGTGAAGACAAAAAATATAAAATACAATTGAAAAGATTATTCACATGTTTCTTCTTCATTTCTCTTTTAAATGCAATCTAGGATAATCTGTAAATCTTTGAATACTTCCTTGTATTCACCAGAATGGAAATACTGCATTTTCTTGATTCCTCCAAGAGGCTACCTCATTCCAATTATCTCTGTCAACCCATGTGCCTCTGTCAGCTTATGGATTATCACTGTCAACTGCTACTGAACTTGGCATCCGTTGAAGCTTTTATCCATTGATGGCTTTATCCGTTGATGCATTAGTAGTTGAAGCTTTATCCGTTGATGCACTCATCCGCTGATGGATATTATCCATTGTAGCTTTAGAGACATCCGTAGAAGCTTTGTTTCTTATCTGTTGAAGGTCTTTAACTTATCAGTTGATACTACTTCACTTATACAAAATTACAAGGCATGAAATATTTACAATTAGCCCTCCTATTTGCATATCCACTACTAGTCAACATGACTTATAATTTCCACAACATCTAGGAATTATAACTCGAATACAGAAACTGAAATGTGCTACAATACTAAACTTATTTCTAAGTAAAGCTACTCCATCAACGGATAGCCATAATGGTCTTATCCGTTGAGGCTACAGATACTGGATTCCTACGTAAGTGTTTTGTTTAACTTATCATCAAACTAATACACATATTCTTTAAAAGATCATAAATATATTTACTTTGACTAATGAAAATTCCACCACTAACTTGTTTAACTTCTAAACGAATAAAATAAGTTAGCTCTCCCATCATGCTCATTTCATATTTACTTTGCATTAACTTAGCAAACTTTTTACAAAGCTTGTAATCTGTAGAACCAAATATAATATCATCTACATAGATTTGAACAAGTATTGTAGAGACATTAACATTTCTAAAGAAAAGAGTTTTGTCAACAGTACCTCTTGTGAAGTGATTATCTAGAAGAAATTTTGACAAAGTCTCATACCAGGCTCTAGGTGCTTGCTTTAGTCCATAGAGTGCTTTCAACAGATAATACACATAGTCTGGAAAATTTGGATCTTCAAATCCTGGAGGTTGGCTTATATAAACTTCTTCCTCCAATTCTCCATTCAGAAATGCACTCTTGACATCCATTTGATAGACTTTGAAATTGGCATGGGCTGCATAGGCTAGGAAGATTCTGATGGCTTCAAGTCTTGCAACTGGAGTAAATGTCTCATCAAAATCTATTCCTTCTTGTTGGGAGTAGCCCTTGGCAACCAATCTGGCTTTATTCCTTATGACAATGCCATTTTCATCCATCTTGTTTCTGAATACCCATTTTGTATCAATAGAGCTCTTGTTCTTTGGCTTGGGTACCAGCTTCCATACTTTGTTCCTCTCAAATTGGTTTAGCTCCTATTGCATTACTAAAATCCAATCTGGATCCAATAGAGCTTCTTCTACTCTCTTAGGTTCCTTATGTGATAGAAAACTACTATATAGACATTCATCTTGAGTAGCCCTTCTAGTTTGTACTTTAGATGTAGCATCACCAATTATCAATTCAAAAGGGTGATTCTTGGTCCATTTCCTTTGAGGTGGTAGATTAGTTCTAGACGAGGTTGCCTCAGTATTGTCCTATCAATTGATGAGGTACTGATCCTTTGAAAGGAACTGGGAGTCTATCAATTAATGAGGTAAGTTGATTATCAGTTGATAGACTATGATCAACGGATGCTTCATTATGTACTTCAACGGATGATGCACTTTGTCTTTCAACGGATGCTGAATTTTGACTTTCAACTGATGCAGCATTTTGTGCATTATCCAAAGGCAAATTTTGAATTCTTTTCGAGGTGCCTTCTCCATCATTCTCATCTTCACTATCATCACAATATATCTCAATGTTATCAAATTTGAGTCCTTCATGATGTCCCTCATCTGTTAGTCCATCAATTTTTTTATCATCAAACATAACATGCACAGATTCCATGACAATGTTGGTTCTTAGATTGTAGACCCTATATGATTTTCCAGCAGAATAACCAACAAATATTCCTTCATCAGCCTTTGCATCAAACTTCCCTTTGTGATCAGGTTGATTACTTAAAATGTAGCATTTGCAACCAAAGACATGAAGAAAGTTTAAAGTTGGTTTTCTTCTCTTGAACAATTGATAGGGAGTCATGCCTTTTACCTGATTGATTTGAGAAATATTTTGAGTGTAACATGCACAGTTAAAAGCCTCAGCCTAAAAGTATGTTGGGAGTTTTGACTCTTCAAGCATAGTTCTTGCACCTTCAATTAGTGATCTGTTCTTCCTTTCCACCACACCATTCTGTTGTGGAGTCCTTGGAGCTGAGAACTCATGCATGATCCCATTTTCTTCACAGAACAACCTCATGGTAGAATTCCTGAACTCAGTTCCATTGTCACTCCTGATATTCCTTACTTTGAAATCTGGATGATTGTTGACTTGCTTGATATGATTGATGATGATTTCACGAGCTTCATCCTTTGATCCAAGAAAGTAGGTCCATGAAAACTTTGAGAAATCATCTACAATCACTAGGCAATATCTTTTTCTTGAAATTGACAAAACATTGACTGGTCCAAAAAGATCCATGTGTAGCAGTTGTAATGGTTCATCAATTGCTGATTTAAGCTTCTTGCTGAATGATGCTCTCTTTTGCTTTCCTTTCTGACAGGCATCACACAGTCCATCCCTTGAGAATTCCACTAGAGGCATTCCTCTAACTAAGTCCTTTTTGACTAGATCATTCATTGTCTTGAAATTCAAATGAGACAGCTTCTTGTGCCATAGCCAACTTTCATCTGGACTTACTTTGCTGCGAAGACAAGTAATTGATTCTGCATCTGTAGAGTTGAAGTCAGCCAAGTACACAATCCCTTTTCTAACTCCAGTTAGAACCACTTTATTTTCCTTCTTACTTGTGACAACACAGGCTTCAGAATTGAAGGAAACAATATTCCCTCTGTGACATAGTTGACTGATGCTCAATAAATTGTGGTTGAGACCATCAACTAATGCAACTTCATCAATGATGATATTTTCTTTTAAAATTAAGCCATATCTCATAGAGAACCCTTTGTTGTCATCTCCAAAGGTTATGCTAGGGCCAACTCTCTTCTTGAACTCTGTGAGCAGGGTGAAATCTCCTGTCATGTGCCTTGAACAACCACTGTCCAAGTACCATAGATTCCTTCTTTTTCCCTGCACACAACAAAATCAATCAAGTTGATTTTGGTACCCAAGTTTCCTTGGGTCCAGCCTTGTTAGTCTTTTTCCTAGACTTCATACCTCCTGCATCTTTTGACTTAGGTAACTTTGGGTCAACCTTGGTATCAGATGTAGTTGGTTGAAGTGTAGGGTTAGTCAAAGAATCATTTAGCACATTTGATTGAATTTGATAAGGCATAGATTGTGCAAACATATTATTCCACATAGGCATGTTGTATGGCATTTTGGGCATACTGAATGCAACAAAATAAGGATTATTAATATATTGCATGTTTGCAAAATATGCATGAGGATTCTGTTGAGACATAACAGGCATAGCATGCAGAGGTGACATAGACATATTAGGCATGGAAGGAGTTAAAGGCATGGGAGCATTCTTAACTGACTTGCAGTTAGCACATAGATGATTAACACTTTTGCAATGAACACAACTTTTTCTAGGAGCATATTTATCAGGTGTGTAATTGTTGTGTTTGTTAATCCCTACCTTCCCATTTCTATTTGATTTTCTTTTAGTTTCCTTTTTATCCTCAACCATCTTAAGCCTATTTTTCAACTGATCTAAAGTTATGTGTCCTATATTCACCTTACTGGCATCTTTGGATGTGCTAGCTTCTTCTTTGACAAATTTCTTGGAAGTTGAACCAAACTTTTTATTGAGATTTTTCAAATTGTTCTTTTTAGAATCACTTGCCTGTTTTAATTGATGAGCCTTCAACGGATGCTCCTTTTCTTCCTTCAACGGATAACTTTCATCATCCGTTGATTCCACATCCATTAATAATCCATCAATTAATTCTACTTCCTTTTTGTTTTTCCTCCAGGAATTCTCACAGAGTGATTCAATTCCCTGAACCTTGACAATCTGAGCACTAACATCCCTAGTTGTTTTCCAGGCCTTCATTACATCTTGTTCACGTTCTAATTGATTAGAAAGGATTTCTACTTTCTTAACAGATTCTCCTAGTTCACTCTCAACAGTTAAGCATTTAATTTTAATCTTTTCAAGCTCAATTACCTTATCCTCTAACACAACATTCTTATCACTTAAAAACAAATTATTCTCTTTAATTCTTGTGTTTTATATAGCTAGTGATTTAAGAGAAACACGCAAATGATATAATTCATTGGACATATCATTCATAGCTTCATTGCATTCAATCTTAGAATGCTGAGAGAGGTCAGTGGTAATTACCTGATTGCTTGATGAACTAGTTTAATTTTCATAAGAATTAGCCATCAGGGCTAGGTTGACATATTCCATATCATCTTCATTGACTCCATCTGTTGCCCAGTCATCCTGAGTCACAAAAGCTCTTTCCTTTTGCTTGAGCAAATCGAAATATATCTTTTTATAATCCACCTGCTCAAATTTCTTTTTATTAGAGGTTGGCTTTCTGTAGTCATTTGCAAAGTGTCCACTTATGCCACAGTTATTGCATTTTAACTTAGATTTATCCACCATGTTCTTGTTTGACTTAGTGAATTTAGCATTTTTATTGAATTTCATATTTGCAAACCTCCTTGACAGAAAGACCAGATGTTCATCAACATTATCAGAGTCATCTTGACTGGAATTATCTTCAACCACAACTACTTGCTCTTTTCCCTTGCTTGATTCTGATTTGCTTGTGCCAATTTTGAGACTTGGCATTGTTTTTTCTTCATTCTTGGCTTCAGTCTTCTCATTGTCAGCTATAACTGCAACTGATGCACCTTTTCTCTTTCCCTTCTCCAACAGCTCATCTTGTTCCATCTCAAGTTCATAGGTCTTCAAAATT
Source organism: Apium graveolens (assembly GCF_009905375.1). Classification (NCBI taxonomy): domain Eukaryota; kingdom Viridiplantae; phylum Streptophyta; class Magnoliopsida; order Apiales; family Apiaceae; genus Apium; species Apium graveolens. Next base: position 52,446,590 of record NC_133653.1, read on the forward strand.
CCATATAATCTTTCAAGTATGAAGTCCTTATAATCTTGAGAATTCCTTAGTCAAACAGTCATAGGCTTCCATTCCTTTGGTAGAGAGCTTAGAAATTTTAAGTTGGAATCCTTGACTTGGTACACTCTTCCATACAGCTTCAATCCATTCAACAATTTCTGAAATCTATTGAAGGTATCATTCAGTGATTCTCCTTCTTCAAAGTGAAAGTATTCATACTGTTGAATGAGAAGCTGCATTTTGTTTTCTCTAACTTGTTCAGTACCTTCACAGATAAGTTGCACAGTATCCCAAATTTCCTTAGCAGTTTGGCTGGTAATGACATTATCAAACATATCTTGATCTAAACCATTGAACAGAATATTCATGGCTTTCTTGTCCTTGTGAACCTCTTCAATATCTTCATCAGTCCATTCTGCTTTTGGATTGGGAATAGACTGTCCAATAGCAACTGTGGCAGTTGCAGTTGTGGCCACCTTGTGAGGGATGTGAGGACCATTTTCAATGCAGTTGATGTAGCTTTCATCTTGAGAGAGAAGATGTAGATGCATCTTCACTTTCCAGTGATGATAATTATCTCTTTCCAGGATTGGAATCTTTACACCAATATCCTTCTTACTCATGACGTTAGTAGAATAGATCTTTAAACTCTTTGTAAGTTAAGAGCTTGCTCTGATACCAATTGTTATTCCCAAGGAACTAACAATGAGATTTATAGAAGGGGGGTTGAATGTAAATCTCAAAAAAAATTCAAGTTTTGAGCAGTTTCAAAGGCTATGTGTTTTGGTGAACAAGTGTGTGTGAATTGCTTTGAGCTGGTGCAGACATACATATATTCAAACACAAATGTAAAGAACACAAAAGACTTAACTTTTCTGGTGGATTTGTTGTTCCACCAGAGATGTGTTATTTCAGAAAATCTGTGATTCAAGAAATTGATCACAGCTGCTTCCTAGTACAAACTAGATGATTTTCTCTCAATGTTTTTCTAAACAGCTCTGGAAAATTCACACTCTAATTACTAGCTGCAACTTGGTTTATATATCACAAAGTTTACAAGTGAAGACAAAAAATATAAAATACAATTGAAAAGATTCTTCATATGTTTCTTCTTCATTTCTCTATCCAATGCAATCTAGGATAACCTGTGAATCTTTGGATACTTCCTTGTTTGCACCAGAATGGAAATGCTGCATTTTCTTGATTCCTCTAAGAGGCTACCACATTCCAATTGTCTCTGTCAACCTATGTGCCTCTGTCAGCTTATGAATTGTCACTGTCAACTGCTATTGAACTTAGCATCTGTTGAAGCTTTTATCCATTAATGGATTTATAAGTTGATGCATTAGTAGTTGAAGCTTTATCCGTTGATGCACTCATCCGTTGATGGATGTTATCCGTCGTAGCTTTAGAGACATCTGTTGAAGCTTTGTTTCTTATCCGTTGAAGGTCTTTAACTTATTAGTTGATACTACTTCACATATACAAAATTATAAGGCATGAAATATTTACAATTAGCCCTCCTATTTGCATATCCACCAGTGATCAACATGACTTATAATTTCCACAACATCTAAGAATTATAACTCGAATACATAAACTGAAATGTACTACAATACTAAACTTATTTCTAAGTAAAGCTACTCCATCAACGGATAGCCAGAATGGTCTTATCCGTTGAGGCTACAGATGCTGGATTCCTACTTAAGTGTTTTGTTTAACTTATCATCAAACTAATACACATATTCCTAACAAATGATGAATGGATTTATTTGGTGGTCATTGCGTTTTAAATTGATTTTTATGTGGAAAAATGTTGTTATTAAAGCAAACTTGGGAAAATCATATAAAATCAACCCTACGCTCAAAATCTTATTATGAGTAATAGTTGGAAAGCTAATTTCGAGATCTACGTTTTAAAATTGTCAATCACTATAATTTTCAACTTTCTGTGAGAGATATATTGATTATTCCACCAATATTCTATGGGAGTAAAAAGAGAAAGGAAAATCAATTTAAAAAGGGAATTAGAGAAGTACTAAATTGCCTTTGTCCTTATTATTTATAAACTCATCCTCACCCCCCTTCCTTTTCTTTTTACCCGTGCACACCATTCTCTCTTTTCTCTCTTTCTTTCTCACTCTCTCTCTCTCGGCTACTCTATCTCTCTCTCTCTACTCTCTTTTCTCTCTTGGTATAATACTTGTTCCCTTGATAAATCTCATCAATTCTTCCCAAAACCTCTTGATAAACACATATAAGTAGGTATTAAAGTGTGCATGTGTGTGTATCCACTTGCATGCAAGCTCGATGTGTGTGTATGTTCATGCTTGATGTGTGTATACGTATATATATATGATCTAATATGTGTTTAAGGAGGTGATTTTATGATTGAAAATTGATTTTCAAAGCTAAATTAGTCTTGCATGTGCCTTATATGTGTATAAATCGAAATGGGGCACCACCGAGAAATCAACGCCACCGGTGATGAACTCGGTGAACCGGTGGTGAGTTATGATGGTAAAACTGAACTCTAATTCCACAAAACTTGATTTTTGGTGTTTTCATGCTTGGTTTGTTTGAATTTCAAAAAGGGTTTTGATTTCTAAAAAGTTAAGTTGATAATTGCTTATTAGGAATGAGTTGTTGAAGTTTAAGTCTATGAATTATGATTTGATTTGAATGATTAGATGAATTTAAAGCTAAACTAGGCCATGCATGTGTTTATTTGATGTAAAAGCCGCATAGGGCTTTGGTTTATCAAAAAAGGGATTGATTATAGTAGATAAAATTGATTGTTTGATGGTTGTTTGAAAATGATAAGTTAATTAGAGTGTTTAATGGAAGTAGAAATGAGAAATTCGAATATAGATATGAGATTATAAGTTGCCTTGGTTCACATTTTTATTGATAAAGGAAGAAGAATTAAATTGGTGTGTTTTTCTTTCTTGTATTCATTAGAATTTAGGATTAAACAATGGAAAGATGCTTGCATGCTATGTATTAGATAAAAAATTGAATGCATGTTGGTTGTTCTTGAAAATCCGAATGATATGGTTATTTTTATGGGAATATTAAGTTAGATTAAGTTAATGTTTGATAGATTATATGTTATATGGATTTGGTATAAAAATTTACTTGATTTTGGGTGATATTTGTAGAATGGCCGAATGGTTTATAGTAGTTAAAAGGGTCAAATTTTAATTTAAGTGTTTCAATTGATCATGAAGATTAGTTAAGGATTGTATGTAAGATTTTGCTTGATTTGCTATGTTTGGTTCGAATTAAAGTATAAAAGAAAGGGGATGATTGATTTGTGTTAACTATGGTTGTCGTGTTTGTTTAAAGATGACTTTATGGTCGTTATTGTAAGTTTTATCGTTTGTTTATTCGTATAAGAATTTCAAGTAAAAAGAGCTATGTGTACTAATATAAAGTATGATTTGACTTCGAGTTGAGATAAGGATGTTTATAAGTCGATTGTCGAGTATATAAAGGTGTAAAGGTTAAGAGTAAAGTATATGACGTGTGATGTGCTATGTGCTTATGTGTATAAGCTATACTCGTATATTCGAGTCAAGGGTATAATCGAGCTATTGTATTGAGTACTTGTTCCGGGAACGAGAGTTGAGAAATTGATTAAGATTTTGGTTTTATTGTAGGTTCGGAGCGTGAGGGCATTCAGGCTAGGAAAGGAAAGGGTATACTAGGTGGCAGTAGTTCAACCTTCAGGAAAGCGAATTCAGGCAAGTAACTCTCATTACTTGTGAAAATGGTTATAGAGAGGTTATTGTTCATACCATGGAGAGTATGGAAATGTTTAATTAATGAAACCCTGTTAATGACTTGAGATACCCTGTCTTTGATCTTGTTAAACTGTTATTGATAAGCTTACTGATTCGACCCTTTGGTAACCTGTCTTTTCTGTTCAAGTTATTTGTTAAGCCATGAACTGTTATAAACCCTATAATTACCTTTACGAACCCCTTGTAATGATACCTTATTTCTTGATCACCATATTTCCTATTGATCCCTGAAACAGATATTGATCTTTCTAATTTAAGTACCTTGTTATCCTTGATTCCGAATCCTTAGAGTTGTTCCTTGCATGTCTTTGACTCACTTCCTTAACTTTGATTTCTTGAAATTTGACTTCAGAATGAGTTTTGACTCGAAACAGTCTGAATGATTTCATATTTTTGGTAATTCTAAAATGAATTTAGAAAACCTACTTTTCCAACTCAAGGTTTTCCAAACGAATTCCTGATGGATTGGATTGGGACGTAAGAGGATAGTGGGACTAGTCCAGCATGGTAAGAGGCTAGTGGGGCTAGTCCAACTTAAGGCTGAAATTATGCCGATTGGTACCTTAAAGACCGGATGGAGGTCGGTACAGGCTGATCACCCATATTATAATGAAATGAGAAGATAAAGAGATCCAATCAAGGGTTCTATATTGATTTTTTAAAAAAGGAATTGAAACTTCATGTTCAGTAATTGATTCTTGAAAATGAAAAATGGTTTATATCGCTTTGAAAAGAGTTGATTATGATAATGTGAAGCTTAAAGCTCGAGAACCCTGATTTTAATCTGTTGATCATATAACTGATTCTGTATTGTGAAATATTGTTGCTTTCCTTTTTCTGAAAGATCTGTTCTGATCCTTTAATGATTTGTGATGAATATCGGCTTTCACCTTGCTTTCAGCCTTGTTCCTTGGAAGCCTCACATTTTTCCTTCATAATCCCTTCCTTAACCCAAAAGATATAAATCTGCCACCGAGAACAAATAAAGTAGAATGCCCTGAGATTGGTAAAGTATATTATGGATGTATATTGTAGAACTGCTTTATAGTTACTTGCTGAGTTTTATACTCATATGTTTTGTTTTAATCTAACCATGGCAGTTAAGCAAGAAGATGGTCAGGCTTAGGCGCACTGCTCGTAAGAGCATACCTGGTGGTCCCTATCGTATTGAGGGCTTGCGGTTGCCAGAGCAGGTAGTGGTATTTCTGAGTGAGCAAGCACTTAGAAGGAAAATTGTAAAGATATAATGGGTTATCTATCAGTTCCAAGCCGGAATCGATTATGTTTATTTAATATTATTTTGGGGTTGTAAGTTATATTTTATGATTGGTAGTTATAATCTTGTCCCATACTTTATCCTGTTTGATCCTGTTAGTAGTTAATTGGGGTTTATGTTTATTTAATTATTAGACTAAAGGTGTGTGGGTCCTCATTTCCTAACCACGAGATTGAGGGCGTCACAAAAGCAGTTTCCCTTCTAAAACAAAATTGCAATAGAATTCATTCCATTACTTACTTTACCTTAATTGTCAGAAATTCACTATTAATTTTTTTAATAGATATACCCATTTAATATATTGATTCCTCATGCCACTTATGTGAAAAAGTACTATTAACATTGATAATTAGAAAACTGATGTCTAAAGCTCCAAGGACAACGCATTTTAGGACATCCAATATCATATATTTGATTTTTTCTTATTGGTATATTTCTATCTAGAGGAACAAAATAATTTATATTGATTGACCCTTGGTGTATGACACACCATAGAGAAGTCTATTTATAGTCAATCTATAAGAATAAATTGAAAATAGAAAGTAAAAAAGTTATAAAAACCCAAAACCCTCAGGGATTACTATATATAGTCTATCCTCAGAGATGGGAATTGGCATGGCTAATAAAACAATCTGAATTAGACAATTTAATTTTCATATCAACAATAATTAAATAATAGTCTTTGAGGAGAACAATTCCTTTATCATGAGCTCTTGCTTTCTTTCCATCCAAATGTGATAACAAAAAACTTGAGCTGTCAAAATTGTCAAGTGTCTATGAGCTATATCTATAGTATTTTCCCAAGAGAGTAGAAAAATCTAACCAGTTTGATTGCACAAGGTGAACGTTTAAGGTAGAATCCATTTTTTGAAGAATGAAACTACTATAAGGGCATATCAGAAAATGATGATCGGATATTTTAATGCCCCAATACACGGGTAGTAGTACTGATCAACTATTAATCAAAATGAAGCAAGGCGAGATACGGTGTAAATTATGTCATGATAAAGGAGAATTTCTAAAAGAAAAAATCTGGTTGTGTTCCAAATTTTAAGTTTACCAATATAAATACAAGAAACAGGGCCTTTACCGACTGCCAAATCAGTCATTATGAGGTCAAAATCGGTAGGTATTCTAGAATAATGGCGGGGACCGTTATGGTTGGATTATCCTTGTTCATTATTTACCTTTTTGGTCAAAGATTATATTGACTGACCCGGACTACTAGTATGTATGCATGTTATATGTCGGGACCAATTTGATGAGTCATGGATCATAACCTGACATGCTAGTGCCTTGTAGCCATGAGGGCCCACATACATGTGGCCTTGCACCTTAATTTAGAATAACTCCGACCGGTTAGTATGCCTGAAGTTCGGTCATTCTTAATCTATTATTAACCTACTTCAGTCAATATAGTTCGTTGATATAACAAGCGACTCAATTGGTCGTTATCAGTTTAGAGACATTCTTTGATACAACCCTATGAGGACCAATATGTACCGAACATTTTGGATGAAAATGGTCATTTTTCATATGATAGTGGTCAGTATTAGTCACCCAAAAATTATTAATTTTAGTCGTTAGTTGTTCTAGTCGCACACATTGTGTGCTAGTCGGCGTTCTCTAAGAGATGATCCAAAATATGATGCCCTAATTTCTCTTTTATATCCTGATATTAATAAGTATGAGGAGGAGGTATAATTTCGACTAATTCCTAATGTTCAAAGTTGTAAGTATTAACATACTCATTATTCATATATTACTATTCCCTTGCTTCAGAAATTCTATTATCAGGTACGAAATTTTGGTACTAGTGTTGACGTCTGGCTATTTATGTTTCCCAAACAATTGTTTATCATCACCTAAAGGACATCCACTTAGAACTTTTAGTCAAAGGATGGCACAAATGTTCAAATTTAAGAGTCAAATGCATTAGTCCAACCATTTTTTTAGATATTCATAATTCAATTCCTTATCTTGGGCAGATCCAAGCCTCAATAGTTCAGACTCTCACTACAATAATGTCAATAGACATCACACATTAGACATCGGTTAACTTTGCCACTGATATTAAAAGAGGTATTGACATCATCCCATGTTTTTGTGATGTCTTTGTTCTTTGTAGACATCGGTTATAATTAAACCGATGTCTAAACTTCACCAAAAAAAAAATTCGCGCCCACCTTTACTTCCCCCCCTTAGTCAAAATTTCATTCAGTTTTAGTTCTAAAATTCCCCCTCCCAAAATTTCCCCCTCCCAAAATTCCCCCCCCCTTAACCAAATTTGTATTCCCCTCATTGAGACAACAAACTAAAAACAAAATATTAAAAACTAAAAATTAAAAAACTGAATCTCAAACTCCTCTCTCTCTCTCACCAACCCCTCTCTCGCGGACCTCTCTCCGCTCACAATCTCCATCTCACCATCTCAACTCCTCTCATGTCTCTCTCGAACCTCTTTCGCTCCCTCGCATCGTGCTCAACCTCTCACCTACCTCTAGTAAGCTTATTTGATTAGAAACTCTAATTGGTAATATGGAATGAAACTAGTGTTGATGTTTTGATTGAAACAAATTTTGTAAATTGGGCAGTTTTTAAATCAAACTCCTAATTTTGTAAATTGGGTTTTTTTCAAATCGAAACCCTAATTTACTTTTAAACATAAGTGAATATATATATATAGCCATTGTATCTCTTATAAAACACTCTTTTGGTTTACTATCTCATCCAGAGTCGCCGTTAAAAGCAAAAGCAGAGGAAGGATGGTTCAGGGTCTTACTCATCGCAAACGCCATAATTATGCCACCAAATCCAAACAATACCGAATTGTCAAAACCCCTGGTACTCTTTTCAAAAACCCCTTTTCTATATCTGATTTTTTTGTTACTTACTAGTTATTGATTTTTAAAAATATGTATGTTGTTTGATTTTATATTATATACTTTATTGTTATGTATATGACTTTATTAATTATTTTTGTAATTAGTTCTAAAAGTGATTGTTTAGATTTGGGAAATGTTAAGGTTAAGATTATGTAAAAGGTGATATTTAAAATTTGATGAAACTTTAGGAGGTAAGATGGTTTATCAGACAACTAAAAAGAGAGCCAGTGGACCTAAATGCCATGTTACCTGGGGTATGTTTTTCTTGCATTTATTTTTGATTTTTTTTGCTATTTACATTGTGTATTTGTCGATTTTACGCTATTATTTTTGTTTTAGTTGTTACAAGGATAAATAGTTATTATATTTGGGCTTGTAGCAATGTAAGATTCTATATATTTTTTTTGAATAATTAGGCTTAATGCCTTATAGTTGAGTATTAAACGATAAAAGATCATTATTCTGGGAATATGAGCCTATAAAAGGTTTTCTGGGGAATATCTACAGTATTACCGATTGAACAAACTGGTAGCTCCGGATATGTCTCGGTTATTTGAGACATTTTATGAACTTTAGGGGGCAAGGCAATTAGCAGGCTAATTAATTTAAGAAAATGTATGAAGCTGATGTGGTTTGTATATAATAAGTGGCATTGCACTATGTTATAAGAGATTGTATCATCTCACATGGTTTGTTTTGTGTCCAATTCTTTATTTGAGCATTGTTCAAGAAAGATAAATTTATTGCTAGTCTGACTTTAAGTTTCTTTTTGTAGGCTTAGGAGCTCTCTTTGGCTATAATTTAAACCTCATCAGATTATTGTCGGAGCTGCATATCTTGCTACAAAGTCTATGAATATGGATCTCACTTCATCGCAGCATGTCTGACAGGAGTTCCAGACACCGTCCTCTATACTTAAAGGTATGTGTGCAGAGTGTTGAATGTGCCAATTTATTGTCCAGATATATTTTTTAAGGTCTGCTTACGATCATTATGCTGTTTTGAAGGGTGATGAAATATACCATGGGGACATAATATAACTTGCGAAGTTTTAATATGCTGCTATTGCTATAATCTTTTTACTCTATATGGTTATAGTTTGTGGAGATAGCTCTGGGTACAGTATGGGGTTTTGTTCCTGTTCAAAAATACATGTCGTCATGTTGATGTTACTTATTAGAGTTAGGTGCACCATGTTGACAATATTACACTACTATTTGACATTGGAAGTAGTTTAACATTAGTATTTGCTTGCAATAGTATAGGTCTGAACATAATGACTTCCATCAACTGAGGCTCGGAAAATAAAGTAGAACTAATAAAAAAGTCAATCTATTTTTTAGTTTTAGAAATCAAAGGAGCTAATATCTTTTTGGATGAGTACCAGATTTATGTTTTTGTGAACTAACTTCCTTCGCCATGATATATGTGTAATTCCATTTTAATAAACTATATACACTAAGAATTGTTTCAACTCCTTAATTGAGATGTTTCCATTCTGTGTTTGTTGATAAATTACAGTATATTGGACAGTTTGCTTCGGTGTTTAGTTAAGAATGTTTCAATGTAGTATTGTTAGGTATGTCATTAAAGTTCCCTAACTTGCAAAGACAGCTTCTGGAAAGACAATAACTATAACATGCATTATAAATTCCATTTTATCTCAAGTTGACCCACATTATCTAGATTCTAAACCCTAATGTTCACTTTTATTATTGACACAGGTTTGGTAACACGACATACTTGCATATATCTGTGGCTTTCATTCAGATGCTTAAAGCCCTGAGTATGTGATTTGACCAAAATTTACACTCCTTGCTATACACTGAAGATTTTCTTACACAGTTTTTGAATTATGTAGTGCCTGTGGCAACATTCCTCATGGTTGTTGTATGTGGCACTGAAAAATTAAGATGGGATGTTTTCTTAAATATGTTGCTGGTCAGTGTTGGGGTGGTTGTTTCCTCATATGGGGAGATCCATTTTAATGTAATTGGTACAGCTTACCAAGTCACGGGTATATTTGTAGAAGCTTTGAGGCTAGTCTTAACCCAGGTCCTTCTTCAAAAGAAAGGATTCACTATTTTCTCCTATATCATTGTATCCAACTCTGTGATGGGGTGATATTTCCTGTAAATTGCCTTTTTTTACTTTTAAAAGAAAGCACTGTTCAGTTCATGAAGCTACCATGTTTCAAGTAGGTAACTTCTGTATTGCAATATTTCTCACTTATAGTTTCGCATTTCTGTTTGCACCTTGGTACTTCTTGGAGCAGCATGGAATGGAAGTCTCTCAGATTAAGTTCAACTTCTGGATCTTTTTTTCTAATTCCATTTGTGCGCTAGCATTGAACTTCTCAATTTTCTTAGTGATTGGTCGAACCGGAGCAGAGACCATTCGAGTTTGTGGTGTTCTGAAAGATTGGATATTGATTGCTCTTTCAACTATAATATTTCCGGAGTCAATTATTACTGGACTAAACATTACTGGCTATGCAATAGGTATATAACTTATGATCATTATACTTTTGGATAAACTTTGCTTATATAAAGTTTATAATATGCAGTGTTTACTATCCTTGATCATCAGATGTTGTTCAGTAGTTAATGGAGCTCTTTTAAAAGATAATATGAAAGACGAGTACAGAATGACTCAGTGGCATCTGAGTTTTATCGATAAATGTCAGGCAGCTAATCGTTCATATACATCATGTCTTACTTTTATGGTCATTAGTGTTTAGGCGTATGTATAGTAAACCTGCTATGTAGGAGAGAGTTTAAGAGATATTACTATTGATTGAAGATATTTTCAATATACTGGCTACCCGTTTACATGGTCTTACATAAATCTTGTTTATTTCTTTTTGTGTTAGCAGTGTTTAGCACTTGACATGTATATAAGTAGTGTGACACCTAAAAATAAAAATATTCATCACTTTTACTGTGCTAAATTTGATGTTTAAGAAACAAATACAAATCAATTTTTGTAATAAAATCGATGTCTCTAGGCACATTGACATCGTCCAAAATTGATGTCTAACATCTTAATCAATATCATTTTTTTAAGAATAGAACTGATGTCTATATAGACAAAGACAACGGGCATAAGTGATGTCTAAGAAGCACAAATATATCAGTTTTTTGGAAAAAATATCGATGTCTTGAAGAAAATAGACATTGTCCAAAACCGATGTCTAATAGACCTTTAGACATCAGTATTTTTTTTAAAAAACGATGTCTAAAAGCTCAAAGACATCCTTTTAGGCGATGTTTAAGGTTTACAGAAACATCACTACTGTTTTAAAAACCGATGTCTAAGCCTTTTTTTTTGTTATGTTAGTAGTTGTTCAATGTCATATATTTAATATAATTATAACATGAAAATAATTATGTTTAACACATTTTGTAAAAATTGGGACCTTAGACATCAGGAAATTACTAAAAACTGATGTTTATGCTAGTACAAACATCGGTTTTTGGCCGATGTCTAGAATAGACATCGGCGACTAAGACATCGGTCAAAAAACACAAAGACATTGTCGAGAAACCAATGTCTATTAGCTTTTTCCTTGTAGTGTCTACAACGACAAATAAAAGCGAGGAAGAAATGGATCTAGAGCTACAACTTCACATCAAAATGAGGCACTTCAAAGTCCTTGAGGCATGAGAAATCAGAGATCTAATAAATAATAGGAATCTTATTTTTAACATTTAAAATATTATTATTGTAGGATAATTCCTACTATAATAATTTGGTTCTTAACATTTATAACATTATTATGTTGAATAGTTTATTTATTATAATAGTTTAGTTTTGTTGTCCGGATATTGTCAAAAATTGGCAATAATTATTATATAGGGACTGTAATGCAGAACAACCTATTTATAATATATTTATAGTTTTATCTTTTCTCTTAAGAATATATTATTAATAATTATACATATGATTATACTGATGAACAATTACAATAAAATTAAACTGAAAAGTTCTAAGTGTTGAAAATAAAAAATAAAATTTGCACTCTCAAAATAATAATAGAAGTGTGTGGCTGCATGTTATCAAATTTTTCTTGGTACACATATATTATATTCTATATATAATGTATTAATATTGGTGCGTGTCATCTTTAGAATTATTCAAAGAATTTTCTAGTGAGTTTTGTAAAACCTTGTACATATGAACTCATTTTTCAAGTAACACTAATTAAATACAAAATAGTTCTTCTCCCCGGTTTTAAGGTGTGTGAATTTAAGTAAAGAATGAGAGAAGATTTATAGTGTTAAAATGTCGTGTTAAAATGGTGTTAAAAGCTAAATGTGTGTTGAGAGAAGATTTGTAGTTTTTCAAACAAGAATGAGAGTACCGAGAATGTGATTTCTCAATGCCAAAATGCTAGAACTCTCCTAATTTAATTATGAGAATTGATGCATCCTAATTAAGACGAACCTTTAAGATAATGATTTGTGGGGTTTTGTGGGTAATGGATTGGTGTGTTCGAAAAAGAAGCAAATTTAAATCAAGTTCAAAGAGATATATTACAAACTAAACAAGTATGAAAATGAGATCATGTCATGAATACTTAGATTATTCTACTTTAGAAATACTTCTTTAGATGCTAAAGTGAAAATAGTTCAGTTATAAATATTTCATGGCGAGTTTGAGACTTTAGAAATAAAAGAATTTTAAATCAGATCTCAAATTAGTTTTTCATGAATATTATAAAATGAATGAAAAATAATAAATAAGAGGTAAATGCTAACATTAGGGTAAAAAAGTCTTGGTTCACTTAAGTGAAAGTTTGATTACAAAGTTGTGTTCATCATATAGCTTCTATTAGACGAGGCTACACATTTATGTAAAATGACAATTGATGAGTTCATCATATCGCTTATATTCAATGGAGAAAAATTATTGAGGAATAAGCTAGTTGTACAAGCCTTGCAAGAAAAAATATGGTTCAAAGAAAATGATGGAAGATATATAATAGTAGTCAAATAAAGTTAAGATTAATTGAAAATAAATAAAGGAAAAAATGGTGCAACAGGGAGATGAAATAACTCAAGAGAAATGTTGCCATCAGGATTATGTTCTTAAACATGAGAAACAAAGTGAAGATGAAACATTGAAAAAATCCAAAAAGATTTGTCAATCCGGTTTTCTTAGTTATTTCGGCTTATAAGCATAAACTAATTTCCACTTAAAATTTAATTTTGTAATTGTATGTTCATTTTTAGAAAACCAAGAAAGCTTAGAAGACACAACCTCGTGCTGGCCCAAGAACTCCCTCACAAGTAAACCGTTTACCTTCAACCAACAAAGATGCAACTGAAAAGGAAGCTAAAGAAAAAGTCCTTACAGAACGTGCACCACCATGTACCATTAAATTACCATCACTTCAGGATGAGGAACGATGCTTTCTTATAATAATATGAGGAAGCGCTAAAGGAAAGATAATCAAATGGTTGTACAAGTGGAAGCGACACTGCAAATCAAGGAAATGAAGTTGAGTTTCCATTTTTTGAAAATGAAGATGTTGAAGGTATATAATTGTACTATATTAAAAATGAGAAGGAAAAAGTCACACACATTGTTCTTTATTTGATAGCACTAATTTTAGTTGCATTGATTGCACTTTAATTTATGATATTATTCAACTATTATTGTCATTGGTTTTTTTTGGCACATTATAATTGTAGATAAAGCTCCTATAAGTCCTAGGGGAAAGTCTAAGATGGATAAAGTCCATACTAGGTCAGTTGACAAATGAGTTATCATAAAAATGAATCACAAGTTCCAACCTGTAGCACGTGATGATACAATTAGAGCTAAGCTGGGAAGTTTTTTGAGAATGCTGAGGAGGTGTGTATCACTAACTTACAAAACTTGGGCTCATGTTCCTAAGACATTAACCAAGACTATGTGGAATTATGTAAAGGTATTTTATTAATTATTCAGATGTTTAAATAAATAAAGAACAATTCATATAAACTAACATTTCTTATTATTTCTTTTCCTTTTTTTCAATTATATTTTTAAGCAAAGATACATTATTCTCGACCAGTTGGAAAAGTATTATATCCAGTCAATTCATGGTTTTTGGAGGGGATGCAAGTTTCGCATTAAAAATATTCATTATCTGGTATATAAAAGTGATCAAGAGAGGCTCGAACACAGGACATATGATATTCCACTAGAGGGATTCAAAGTGTTGCTTATGTAGTAGTCAAATGAAGATGTTCAAGTAAAATTTGAAAATTGATGCTATTAAGTTGTCTGTCCTATGGTATGAATTTTTATGCGGGAAAATGAAGTTATCATTTTCTTGTTATTATAGAAAAAGGCTGAGAATAATACTGAAAGTCGTAAATCATATACGAACACAGCCACAAAGCTCCTATTAGACCTAGAGGAAAGTCTAAGATGGATAAAGTCCAAACTATGTTAGTTGACAAATGAGTTGTCATAAAAATGAATCACAAGTTCCACCCTGTGGCAGATGATGATACAATTAGAGATGAGCTGGGAAGTTTTTTGGGAACGCGCTAAGGAGGTGTGTATCACTAACTTACAAAAATTGGGCTCATGTTCCTAAGACATTGAAGGATACTATGTAGAATTATGTAAAGGTATTTTATTAATTATTCTAATGTTTAAATAAATAAATAACAATTCAGATGTACTAACATTTCTTATTAATTCTTTTCCTTTTTTCTTCAATTTATTTCTAAGCAACGATACATTATTCTCGACCAGTTGGAAAAGTATTGTATCCGGTCAATTCGTGATTTATGGAGGGATGCAAGTGTCGCACTAAAAAGATTCATTATCTGGTTTATAAAACTAATCAAGGGAGGCTGGAACACATGACATATGATATTTCACTAGAGGAATTCAAAGTGTTGCTTATGTACTAGTCATATTAAGATGTTGAAGTAAAATTTAAAAATTGATGCCATTAAGTTGTCCATCTTATGGTATGAATTTTTATGCAGAATAATGAAGTTATCATTTTCTTGTTACTGTAGAAAAAGCCTGAGAATAATACAGAAAGTCGTAAATCGTATACGGACACAGCCACTGCTGGTCCTGTATCTTTTACCCAAATTCGGAATAAATTGGTACATACTACCTTTGTTTGTTATTAATTAGTGTTTTATAAAGGTTACTCATTTAGTTAGTTTTATTTGTCCTTTATATTTAGTGCATTAGTGAATAAGAGTTCATTTACAATCTGTGCTAAAATAATTTGGAAAATTATTTTAGTCTAGTTTGAAATATATATGTATAAATTATTCTAAAGTAGCCATGTTTATACTTAGTCATATAATTGTAAAATTGGGCCTTTTAATTTGAGAACATTGTGATTTATTTTAAACACAAGAATTTTTGTATTAACGAACTGGAATTCATGCAAAATTGACTTTATTCGGATTTTGGATCCTTTTTTTCCTTTCAATACTTAGACACATGATGGAATTTCCTTTATCTAGTTACTTTTTTTAACCAATCACGCAGTTCAATACTAGAAATATGGGATCAGACATCGTTTCAGAATTGATGTTAAAAAAAATTTGAACCGATGTCTTCGCGTGTGATGTTAAATATCATCAGCCTTTGACATTGGTTAACAACCGATGCCTATTACAGTGCTATACATCGGTTTTAAGATTAAATGTGACGTCTTTGCAACAAATTTCACCTTATATTATAGTATTTTTAGGTGAATATGAGTATATTATGAGGTATTTATCCATTAAAACATGAAACCTACAAGCTCTAAAAGCCATTTATTAAAATTCTTTCGAACAAACCGATGTGAAATGCTAGATCAGACATCGGTTAGATTAGTTGCCCGATGTGAAATGTTTGATCAGACATTGGTTAAATTAGACCCCCCGATGTGAAATGTTGATAAGACATGGGTGTTCTTCACGAATCCGATGTTAAATCTTTTTGTTTAACATCAGCCAATTTCTCTAATCGATGTTATTTGACTTAAAATACATTGAGTTTTTTTCCAGAACCGATGTCAAATGACTATTTCACATCGGTTTTTTTAGTTCTTTTTAGTTTAATATTATTTTGTATGATGTCTTTTGTACATTTTTCACATCGATTTAAATGTATAATTGTGATGTTAATATTCTGTAAATTACATGTCATCCTGGTACTATTTATAGCCACAGGGAACCAAAACAATGCAACATCCCAACAAAAAACATCCAAACAGGAAATATAAAGCTACTCATCCATATTAAAAGTCTAATATCAAAATGTTACTCATATACCATACTATACATACATTTCAAATAAAATACAAGCATTCCCATAACCAACTCATATTATACTAATTTTTAAGTACTAAAAGCAAAAGCAACTTGCTCTGTGCTGCTGCCAGAAACTTACAGCCTCCTTCCTCTTCGACCACCCTTTCCGCGAGTGCTATCAGTGGGAATTGGAGTAATATCCTCTGAGAAAAGGCAAATAGAAAGTCAATTATCAACTCCTTACATGGCTATAGTCTACTCATTTCCAAGTTCATAAGCTAATCAGAAAAAAAGAATTACCAAAAATGTAGCACCATACCCAAAAATCTTATTATAATGCATATTATAATAAGAACACAAGAACTAGCACTTATCTTATTATAATGCACTGAAAATAAATGGCCAATTCGTTCAGATTTAGCACATTACCTGGGCACACAGAGCAATTACATCTGCAAACCGGGATAGAGATTTAACTGGGTAGAGCCCATTTAGTGCTGGATCAACCATCTTAGCCAAATCATCAATATCATGGAGCTGGAGTGTCGCCCACCGAACAAGAGACTGCTCTGACCTTGTCCTTGAGCTATATCAAAATCACAAGTTACATCAGATTCAAGAAACTTAAACACTCGTCAACATTTACAAGAATCTTTAGCATAACAAGAACCCTGTCAAATGATTTTCGTCCGCTAAGAAGCTCCAAAATGGATACTCCAAAACTTTATACATCACTTTTTATAGTGTAGTGGGCAGACATTGCAACCTCAGGTGTACTGTATCCAGAACCTGCGTTGTGGTTCTAGCAAAGGTATAACAGCAATCCTAGACATGTGCCTAATTACTCAAGAATGATATTGGATAGACAATAGAAAAACAAAAAACTTCAGTTTTATAAAACATCACGTGCTTATTATATCATGTATAACAAAATGATTAATAATCCGTGTAACTTACTCCCATGCACGTGCAGTTCCCAAAGCAATTTGGAGATGAGTCAGAGTTTTATAAAATTTTGCATTACGATCGATGGACTCAATTATATAATTGCAAAACACATTAAAACCTGCAGGTAGGAGATAACAGTTCACAATATGTTCCTACATCAGCAAAATTGGTAATATTCCACAGTGCACAATGGTGTTCTACTACTATGTCTAAAAGCATACTAATCATCCCATTTTGGTTGAGGTGGAGGAAATTATAATTTGCATGAATGCATAATTTAAGCTTTAGTATTATATATAACATCAACACCTTAATATCCTTGCTGCTGGTGTCTTTTGAAAATGTAAAAGATAGACAATCAGCACATGAACAGACCTGTAATGTACAGGGGAATAGCTCCTATAGAAGATATGGTTCTTTTCAGGATCTAAATTTTGCAGAACCCATGATTTCCATGTTGTCAGGGACCTTTGAAATGCTTCTATGATATTCATTGTCATGTTAATACTCTCGGTCTGTTGAAAATAGAATCCCTGAAAATCCAAACAAAAATCAGCAAAGTGCGACAGTCTTCTTCTATTCTATGACACATTATAACAGAGAATTTTCATCATCTAATTTGCATTTGATCATACATGATACTAATTTTATGTTTATTTAAATATCATTCATTTAACACATAGAAGAAAAAAAGAGAAGAGTCGGTACATTTTTATAGTTTTGTCCCGGTTGCACCAATGCCCTGTATTACATACAAGAATATCGGTATTAGTCCACTTAGAGCCAAGCCAGTGTAGCTTATCAGCTCTAATGACTCCTCGGACACCCTATGGTGCATTCTTAGGCAGCTTCCCTACGACCAACACACCTTCGACATCACCTCTACTCGCCATAAACAACAACTGCATCATCGAATCCAAATTTATAACAGGAGTATATCTCTCTGGCCATACTGTTTAGCTTTCACCACCTCTCTCAACTGTTTAACTGCATCTGATAGTTTAATGACCACATATTTCGCTTTCCTGAGAAATTATTTCACCAAAGGAGGAGCGAGCTTGTCATATCCTTGTGTCGCTTCATCCACCTGTAATCGGTAAATCAACATATACATAAACCATTTAATCTGAAAAGAAAGGCCAAAAGGTTGAAGCTAGAAACATATACATATACATATATGCTTCATAAATTTGTAATAGGCTCATAGAATAAACAAGGTCGCTAAAATTATCAAAAAAATAAACAGGCATTTAACTATGTGCTCTGACTATTGGACTGTAGACATTTCTTCCTTTTCAAACATAATTTAACTAGTTACAAGTCCTACTATTTCAATCAGAACTCCTAGGGACTAAAATTAAATGTAAAGGCAGTCTCCATAAGTTGCAAGAACAATAGATAATAGGTTAATTAAACACAATAGCATAACAAAAAAAGAACAGTTTTGAAGTAAGAAATAAATCAAACTCTGCCCTGTGTTCTTAAAATTATTTTCATTTACTACTTTTTAGTTTTTAGTTGGTATGGTCTGCTAAAATCTTAAAATGAGTTACATGATAGGATTTATAAGACTACTAGTACTAATATAACTTTCTGGTTGAAATATTATTACTTTGTTGTATTGACTGTTGATTGTATAATCTTCTTTTGAAGGAATAGTTGAGCTGTGAAATACAAAAGTTGATAAGCTGAATCTTTATATGAACTGATTAGTGTGTGATCAACAAACCTTCTTCTTCATCCTCTTTGTCGCTTTCTATTTACGTAGGCATTAGTCAATAAGAGATGTAATCATAAATATATCGAATCATTTTGCCGAACCAAAGTTATAGCCAGAGTCTTTACTTACCAAAGCATGTTGCAGTCGTGCATTCTCTTCTTTTAAAACCTGTAGTTCTGCTTCCAGATCACATGTATGAGCATAGCCAATCAGAAATTGTGAAAACTAACATTTGAAACAGACTTGGCTTAGCCCTTTTAAATACAGTGGTTTTAATCTAAATTATTTACAGTCATACTTTATTTTTTATGAATATTTTTTCTCACATAGAAATTAAAACATAAGTTAATTTTTCTGCAACAACTTAACCAAGTATTAAGTATCATTTTGCATCTTCAACATTTTTCAATAACGATATAATCATTTCACTTGAAACTGACCGTACCTGCCTCCTTACCCTTGACCTGGTTGCAGACTCTCTGATTTTATCATACAGCACTGCTTCCTTTTCGCCACCTTCTCCAACTGACCCCTGAGCATGTCTGCTGCATTACCACTCTTGTTAAATTTAGAGGAAACTGGACTAGCAGGTGATCTCTGCCGACATCAACCTCCACCAGTAATATTCTGCACCTTCCCACTATATAGAATTTCCCATGGTTGACCCCTTATATGCCTCCACCTGCCCCATCTTAGCAGACTGAGACCACACTGCCTTCTTTGTTGCCAACTCCACATTCGCTTGCTCCATCTCTGCATCCCTCTGATTATTATATATATGTATTTCAGTCTTCACCCTTATCTCCCCCTTATTTCCTTCTCCTTGCCTCCTTGTTGACATAATCTTCGATTCTGCATCGATCTTTGCTGCATTCTGTAGTGTCAGTCCCTCTCGTTCCTTGGCTCCAATTGCACCCTTCATCATGGCCTCCGAAACATCAATCTTAGCCTGATTATCCGCCTCCATCTGAGTCTTCTGGCCTAGATAAGAAAAGTACTCATATCTAGGAACATCAACAAGCTGCTTCACATTGGAATTATAAATATGAAGACCAAACTGATCAAATTCAAGATTAACTTTTTAAAAAACCTCTTGTTTAAACTGCTTAGTACTGCATCATTACAGGCGACACTGCCACTTCAGGTTCCTCTTTACCCAATATCAAAACCTAAATATCAGCAAAACAAAGCATTATACCTTCAACTTCATGTAATTATTTCCAATAACTATATCACACCCCTATCCCTATTAGCCTAAATAAATAACAATTAAGCCCAAACAAATATAAATATACAGAAATAAAAAATCATAACACCTCATTTAGTACTCAATAAACTTACTAATCATTACCAATTGTCTATAAGAAGGCATAGTGATTTTTAATTTCGATAAAATTAGCACCTCACAGTCACCAAATTAGAGTAGAATATAAAAGCAGTAGGTAAGCCCTAAATATATATAATAGAACTATACTAGCTAAGAATGTACTTTAACATAAATGAATAAACTGAAACACTAACAATAAAAGAGATCGGGAGAGAGACAGGGGAGAGAGAGAGGGGGGAGAGAGAGGGGGGGGGGAGCGCGAGGGAGAGAGAGATGTACACAAGAACTCGACGATATTTTTGGAACGAAACCAATAGCCCTTTTCAAGCTCTAAAGCCACTATTTAGGTCTAACCTTACCAATTTGAAGCTCGATTTGGTTCCTAATCAGGTCCAATTTCAGTGTCGATTATGTACTAGTTTCTAATTAGGGTTTACAAAAGGGAGTGGCAAGAAGAGAATGAAAGAAAAGAGAGATGAGGAAGAGTCGTAGTGTTTGAGATGAAGTTCAGGTTCGAGAGAGAGAGAGATAGAGTTGCCATCGATGTTTGAGAGAGAGAGAGAGAGAGTCTGGCCTGCAGATGGTTTTGGAAAGAGGGAAATGAAATGTGTAAAGGGGGAACAATTATTTTGTTAAAATTAAATGGGGGAAAAGTGTACTGGAAAGGGGGGAAAAGACAAGTCAATTTTTATTTTTTTTAAAAAAGAGCATAGACAACGGTTACCAAAATTAACCGATGTCAAAGTTAAAACCACATATTTGGCCTTTTTAATTTCTGAACATAGACAATGCCTACTATGTGAAACCGATGTCAGTATTCGTATTCAACATCACTTTTTTCTAAACCGATGTTAAACATGATTTTAACATCGGGTGCATTACATATCGATGTCTAAGCACCGATGTTGTATCTACTATTTCTAGTAGTGGTTACTTTCAATTATAGTACTCATAGTTATAACTATGTTGTAAATGTATGTTGAAATTGTCAACATGTATCGGCCCATACCATCAGATGTAGCTGTTTTTGTTAAAGCTCATAAGCAAAAAGTCAGACACAAGTACAAGTCTAATACTGCGGTGATGAACTAAAGACTTGAAACCATATAATGTTTTAGTCAATCATATAGAAACCTATTACTTAATATAGTATCAAATGTTATAAATTGTTCTTGGTTTATTTTTCAGAGTAAGATTAAAAAAGCACTGACTGGAGAGGACGACAGAAGTAATGTCAAAGATCTTCTTACTTATGATAAATCGCATGGCCTTTCTTGGCTTGTTGGGTGATAAGTGAAGTCCATAGATGTTTCAACCCATGCTCTCACAAACACATACATCGAGGAGTTGACAACTCAAATCAAGCAAAATCTACAAGTTGAACTTGAAGCCATGATAAAGAAGGATGTCGCTGTAGAGGTCAAAAAGAATGTACAGAAAAAAGTAGATTTAAAGTTGGCCTTGGTTTTTAAAAGGTTGAGCGAGGCTAATCCAACTTTGCAAATTAATTTAGGAGATCTTTGTGCGACCATTTCTAGTGATGATGATAATGGTACACCGTTAATCAGGGATTCGAAGTTAGCTTTGGCAGATATTGCAGTTAATTAAATAGTACATTGTGTGGTCTTTTGGTACTTTATATCTATTATGTAACATCCCGATTTTTTTATAATTATTTTTAGTTGAATTATTTGATTTAATTATTTATTAATGTCAGTGTGCTGTAGTTAAAATAATTTTTATAAGTTAATTTTTATTCTTATATTCAGAATATTGTTTTAAGGGTAATGGTTTAAAAAAAATAGTAAGGCTATTACAAAAAAAGAGTGAGGGTTTTAATAAAAAAAAGAAAGGAGGAAAAAAGAGTTAGGGTTTGAAAAAAACAACAGGGAGACAAAAAGAGATTAATTACATTTTTATGAAAAGAGAAGAAGAGAGAAAGAGATGAAGAGAAGAGGAGAGAGTAAAATAGATAGAAAATGAGGAAAAGAGAAGGCAAGACAAGGAGAAATAGATGAACAACAAAGTTAAATTGGAGATGATAGATTTGGAGTTTAAGGGATTAGGGTTTTTGTGATTGGGGTTCTAAATTTATTGATTTTCATTCTCGGTTACTAAGATCTCGAGGTACGGATATCTTCTTTATTCTCTTGTTTTTCATTTCCGTATTCTTCATTATATACGATCTAATTTCTTGTTAAATTCATATCTGATTTGTTATCTGTTAGAATTTGTTGATTTTGGTCATTTCGGAAAGGTCTTTTAATTATCTACAACTTTCGTTCCTTGTCGTTTGTGAAATTCGGTCTCTAAATATGAGTTTTTCTGCAATTTGTATGACCTGCCTGTTTGACTTCGGGATTTGAATATCCAACCTTTGAAAAATTATATTATATTGAATATTTGTTTAAATATTATGAGCAATACCATTCTGCAAAGCTCTTTTCGATATCTGCAATTTGCGTTTATATTCTGCTGCTAAATTCTATGATTTTGATGTCTTAAATATCAAAATTCAATTATAATCAGGGGCTGATTCTGTTCTACAGTCCGCATTTATTTGTTTTCTGAATTCGTTACTTGTTCGTTTTGGACGAGCCTTACCATTCTGGAAAGGTCTCGGAATTTCCTACGACTTTCGTGTTTCATACTTTTTCAGTTGACATCATCTTTATGCAGTAATTTGACATTCTTTGAAACTGATCAGATTTGAGTTTATCAATAATTAGTGGTTTGTTATGTTATTTTATTTCGTGATGTTGGTTTATAGTGTTTTGAGGTTATTTGATAAATTTATATATGATTTTGGAGATGTAAGATATTTGAGTGTGTGATCTTTGAGTATTAATTTTGAGTTCTTTATGTTTTTTGTATGACTTGGGAGTTTGTAAGACATCCGTCGCGAGTGAATAATCCCGTGCTTAGCACCTCCTATGCGGTGTACTTAAATTGTATGGGCGTGTCGCCGAAGTTGTGGGATACGTATAACCATGAGTAGTATGTTTATGATTTGGCCTTTTGGGTAGCACATGCTTATTGCCGTGCAAGCCCCTGAAAGATATTGGGTAGCATTTGCTTTGTGCTGTGCAAGCCCCTGTAAGTTTTGATGACTACATATTTCTGGATTACCGAAAATATAGGACATCCTGTAAGTGTAAGATTATCTCTCATGTTCGTATGTAAGCTATTTTATGTATTATTTTGTAGGTGTGAGAATATGTGTAAGAGTATGTGTAAGGGTATGATTTCATTTTATCATTATTCTTTCGATTATATTATTTGTGATTATTATGTATAATTGATAAGGATATGTGTAAGAGTATGATAAGTTTTGGGTGGTAAGCATTTACTTTTATTTTGTGAGTTCATTATTCATTTTTTTATATTGTCTCATTCACTATTATTATTGTGCTTCATTCAGATATTTAGTTGTGTTCTTAGCCTTGTCATATTTTAATCCTTGTTCAGTTATGCTTTATTTTATATCCGTATATGAGCCCTTCGCTCACTGCCGGTCATTTGTTCTCTTTGTATTCCTCCGACAGGTATTCTTACTTAGGCGGGCTACTTATGGGAATGTTGCGAGTTATGGAACTTTGAGTAGTTTGGCCTTTCTTAGATTTCTCTGAGAGTTTGTTGGCATGGTTGTAATTTAGTTGTATTTTAATTCAAGAATTGTAACTTTATTGTATTTTTGAGAAGTTGTAAAGTTTTATCGGATTTTTAATGAAGTTTGGATTTAAATAAGTATTATCTTGAGAAATTTTATTAGTTGGGTTGTTAAAGTTGTCATCAGTGCTAGTGTTTTCAGATTCTGTAGACTTGTCTTTAGGCTGATGTATGAATTGTGGGTAGTTGTAAGATAGACTTATAGCCTTAGAGTTACCTTTAGGCTCGACCTGTGAGTGTGGGTAGACATTAGAATGGATCGTTAGTTAAAAATGTTATTCGCTTCGTGTTCCTTTGTTGTCTGTCTATATCGGCATTTTTTTGAAAAGGAGATGTGTAAGTTAAATTTCGAGGACAAAATTTTTGTGAAGGAAGATTGTAACATTCCGTTTTTTTAATTATTTTTAGTTAAATTATTTGATTTAATTACTTATTAATGTCAGTGTACTGTAGTTAAAATAGTTTTTATAAGTTTATTTTTATTCTTATATTCAGAATAATGATTTAAGTTTATTGGTTTTAAAAAAATAGTAAGGCTATTCTAAAAAAAGACTGAGGGTTTTAATAAAAAAAGAAAGGAGGAAAAAACAGTTAGGGTTTGAAAAAAAACAACAGGCACAACAAAAAGAGATTAATTACGTTTTATGAAAAGAGGAGAAGAGAGAAAGAGATGGAGAGAAGAGGAGAGAGTAAAATAGATAAAAAATGAGGAAAAGATAAAGCAAGACAAGGAGAAATAGATGAACAACAAACTCAAATCGGAGATTATGGATTTCGAGTTTAAGGGATTAGGGTTCTCATGATTGCGGTTATAGATTTATTGATTTTCATTCTCGGTTACTAAGATCTCGAGGTACGGATATCTTCTTTGTTCTCTTATTTTTCGTTTCCGTATTCTTCATTGTATACGATCTGATTTCTTGTTAAATTCATATCTGATTCGTTATCTGTTAGAATTTGTTGATTTTGGTCATTTCGGAAAGGTCTTTTAATTATCTACAACTTTCGTTCCTTGCCGTTTGTGAAATTCGCTCTCTAAATATGAGTTTTTCTACAATTTGTATGACCTGCCTGTTTGACTTCGGGATTTGAATATCCAACCTTTGAAAAATCATATTAAATTGAATATTTGTTCAAATATTATGAGAAATACCATTCTGGAAAGCTCTTTTTGATATCTGCAATTTGCGTTCACATTCTGCTGCTAAATTCTGTGATTTTGATGTCTTAAACATCAAAATACAATTGTAATCAGGGGCTGATTCTTCTCTGCTGTCCGCATTTATTTGTTTTCTGAATTCGTTAGTTGTTCGTTTTTTACGAGCCTTAGCATTCTGGAAAAGTCTCGGAATTTCCTACGACTTTTATTTTTTGTACTTTTTCAGTTGACATCATCTTTATGCAGTAATTTGACATTCTTTGAAACTGATCAGATTTGAGGATATCAATAATTAGTGGTTTGTTATGTTATTTTGTTTCGTGATGTTGGGTTATAGTATTTTGAGGTTATTTGATAAATTTATATATTATTTTGGAGATGTAAGATATTTGAGTGTGTGATCTTTGAGTATTTATTTTGAGTTATTTATGTTATTTGTATGACTTGGGAGTTTGTAAGACATCCGTCGCGAGTGGATAATCTCGTGCTTGGCACCTCCTATGCGGTGTACTTAAATTGTTTGGGCGTGTCGCCGAAGTTATGGGACACGTATAGCCATGACTAGTATGTGTATGATTTGGCCTTTTGGGTAGCACGTGCTTATTGCCGTGCAAGCCCATTTGAGGTAGCATTTGCTTTGTGCTGTGCAAGCCCCTGTAAGTTTTGATGACTACATATTTCTGGATTACCGAAAATGTATGACATCCTGTAAGTGTAAGATTCTCTCCCATGTTCGTATGTAAGCTATTTTATGTATTGTTTTGTAGGTGTGAGAATATGTGTAAGAGTATGTGTAAGGGTATGATTTCATTTTATCATTATTCTTTCGATTATATTATTTATGATTATTATGTATAATTGATAAGGATATGTGTAAGAGTATGATAAGTTTTGGTTGGTAAGCATTTACTTTTATTTTGTGAGTTCAGTATTCATTTTTTTATATTGTCTCATTCACTACTATTATTGTGCTTCATTCAGATATTCAGTTGTGTTCTTAGCCTCGTCATCTTTTAATCTTTGTTCAGTTATGCTTTATTTTATATTCATATATGAGCCTTTCGCTCACTGCCAGTCCTTTGTTCTCTTTGTATTCCTCCAGCATGTATTCTTACTTAGGCGGACTACTTATGGGAAGGGTGTGAGTTATGGAACTTTGAATAGTTTAGCCTTTCTTAGATTTCTCTGAGAGTTTGTTGGCATGGTTGTAATTTAGTAGTATTTTAATTCAAGAATTGTAACTTTATTATATTTTTGAGAAGTTGTAAAGTTTTATCGGAATTTAATAGAGTTTGGATTTAAATAAGTATTATCTTGAGAAATTTTATTAGTTGGGTTGTTAAATATTAGATATTTGCTTGCAATTTTGCTAGGACCCTTATTTACTTTTGTTCAGAAGAATGGTACATGTATCGTCTTTAGATGCTTTGGTATTGGTGCATGCACGTATAGTTATATCACATTTGCAAATATGATCTAAACAATGTAGTTCATCAGTACTTGTGATATTGTATTTTGTTTTTGTTGACTTTGATTAGGAAAATAGTTCTATATAGAACTGGGCATTGGTATATGTAAAAGTACATTTCAAAATTGACCATTGTGTAAGTGTTGCAGTAGGTATTAAAAATTGGTGCAAATATTGTATATTGTTTTTATAATTTTAATAAAATATTGGCATTTGTGTAAGTGTTACATAAAAAAAGGGCAATAGGGGGATCAAGGAGGGAGTCCCATCGCATGTAAGTGGGACCCACATGTTGGTGGGACTAACCTGTTAGTGGTACCGACCTGTTAGTGGACCCTACATGACAGTGGGTCCCACACGTAGGCGGGCCTCACACGTCAGTGGGACCCACCTCTCCACGTGTCAGAGCCACGTATCAAACCATGTGTCAAGCTATGTGGAAGTCCACATGACAATCCACTTGTCATGTGGGCCAATTTTTTTTTGCAAAATCACAATTTTTGGCATCATAATTTCTGGTGTTACCCTAACTGAGGAAACATTTCATTTGAACCCTAAGGCAACATAAAAAATACTAACATCGGAAAAGTGTTGCAGTTACAATTTTTTTTAATCTTTTGCAACATTTATTGGGCTCTTGTAACTTATTTGGGTTGTTACATAATAAGAGTAATCACGTCGTTTATATATTAAAGTCAACAATTAATGTGTACCAAATTGCTACTTTTTTTAGATTGATATGTGGTGGATTTTTGGGTTTGGTAAGCTTTCGGTTATGGGATTGGATGTTATATATGGTTTCAGAGCCGACTCACAAAAGCTTGATGCATCAAGTTTCTAGAGGCGGGGAGATGAGAACTGGTGGTATTATCCCATACTGGATATGGATCTGGAGGTTGGGACACGAATCCAGCCGGTATTATCCCACAATGGCTAGAGAGGCAACGATTCAGACCTATCGTCTGTTTGTTCTGGCCCGACGAGGACGTCAAGAGTTTAAGTAGGGGAGTTTGTAACACCCACTAGTACAAAACTGCCATATGTGTCTCCTTATTTGCGTTTGTTTTACCCTCCACATATATAACAAAAAAGGTTGACATGCGTTTGTCATTTCTTAAAAGACATATAAGTTTTTTTCATGTGTATGTTAAATATATGTTAAATATCATATAAAAGTTAAATTATATGTGTCTGTTTAATTAGAATGGACATATAAAGTTTCTTTGAAAATTATAAAATTAATTAAAATTGAATATACCCAGATGGCTAGATCCTAAGTTAGTACTCCTCTCTATCGATGCAACTCGCTGTAAGCAATGACAACTAGGTCTTCTAACACGATTAAAAACCTAATTCAGAATCTAATCCAACCACAAATTGAGGTCCAAGCAAACTAGATTGAAGTCATTGCAACAACATTCATCTCTAAGTTTGCTTTTCCAAACTTCGTTATATGTAATTTGTAAGTATGATTATGTTTATTTATGTATCCTGACTATTGAAGGGTTTCTAGTCATAAAATGTAATGGAAACTATAATTAAAAATCTTAAAAACTACAATTTCTGAAACCCTACGCGGGATCCATATGGAAAATAGATATTTAATTCATAGATCGGATTATTTACCTCAAAAAGATTTAATCACCACGAATCCTACTTTCGTGATCTACGCTCTATTGATATCCACACGAACACTTGAACTCAAGGATCATATGTGTACTAGCACAAAGTTATTTAATCTTCCCCTCTCTCCATATTCTCTCTTGGTGGCTAGGATTTTTTAATAAAAGACTTGTGTTAAAAATGAACTATAAAAGCTATTATATTGAGAGTAGAAAAAATAATTATAACACTTAAGTTATTAGGAGTTATTATTAATTTGAAATTTCTAGTTGTATAATAATTAAGTCTCACTTAATTATTTAACAATTGAATTTCACAATTAATATTAGTAAATTTGATTATCATTATTCATCTAATTAATTAATTCAACCTTAATTAATATTATAAATAATTTGAATTACTTTAATTTAATTTAAATCCAATTTAAATTAGATAA
Source organism: Apium graveolens (assembly GCF_009905375.1). NCBI lineage: Eukaryota > Viridiplantae > Streptophyta > Magnoliopsida > Apiales > Apiaceae > Apium > Apium graveolens. The sequence goes on from NC_133653.1 coordinate 52,475,174, forward strand.
TCCTTCAAACATTCCTTGTGTGTGACTCTATAAGTTTTTATTACGTTGATAACGGATTTTAAATCTAATTTAAAATCGTAAACAAAGACGGGCATCTAGTAATACATCGTTTTTATCCAAGTAATATTAATTAAATCGGTGATCAATTAAACCTTTCATGAATAATGTGCAATGTACTATAATTTCTTTAACCAGATTTTATAGATTAAACAAGAGGCATGTTAATATGTCATCCTCAACAAAGTTTAATTCGGGTTTCCTTCATCAGTGATTAGACTATCGTATCAAATCAACATTTGAGCTTGGCCACGCATTTCGTAGTCTAGCTCACAAAAAAGGCCAGTAATATTACTCTTATAATAAAAGGGTTAAATTCATCCAAGATCATTCTTATTTCTCATACTATTCATAGTGTACCCGAAATACACTTTTATTATTACCCATTTAAATGTAACTTTTAATATAATCAAAGTACATTAATTATCGTATAGAAATTTAGTAATTTCAAGTCTAAGGACCATTACATCATTTTGATATAACAAACATGAAGAATCTCACATTGGGTCTGTCGAGAACCATGTACATTTCTCTACAAGAAAAGCAGCTTCATACAACGGTCGATACACAACTGTTAAAAAAACCCTCATCCTAAAAAACTTACAACAATGGTTTTATTTCATAAAAAACCTGTTGTGTGAACTAAAAATAAATAACGGTTATCCATCTTTTTTCAAACTGTTGTCTATACGGTATCCTATCAGCAAGTCAGACAACAGTTTTTAAAGGGCGCAGTTGTTTTAAATCATTAAAATAGTGATTAAAGACAGCGGTTTTAGACGTTACATTGTGTAATAAAGAGAACTGTTACTCAGAAGTTTTTCCTTATATAGAATCAAACAACAACATAAATACAGTTGTGTGAAATTGTTCTTTTAGAATTTCAATGGGAACCACTAATGAGGTGACATCTTGTGATAGGTGGTAAAACTTTCACCTCGATTGCTAAGGTGGGGAAATAAGAGCCCTTGATTGCAATGACTTTAGATATTAGTGATTGGATTTAGAAATAGCTAATGCTCTTACAAAATGATTTAATGTTAAATAAAATATTGTCTTAGTTAATCTCATACAACATTTTTTTAATAGAAACTATTGTCTATAGACCTCGTTTTAGAACCTTCTAGAAGATTTGTTAAGGGTTCTAGTAATCCATTATATTTATCAAACTAAACAAAGGTTTTATTCATAAATCTATTATTGTTAAGTATTGAGACAATGTTTCAAGGTTTCAAAGAGTTGTCTCTTTCATATTTAAACAAGTATTGATAAGGTACAGATGTCGGAAATAGTTCTTTTAGAATTTTAATGGGCACCACTAATGAGGTGGCACTATATTATAAGGGGTAAACCTTTCACGTGGATTGTTAAGGTGGGAAAATGAGAGCCCTTGATTGCAATGACATTAGATATATGTCGTTGGATATAAAAATAGCTGATGCCCTTATACAATGGTTTAATGTTAAATAAAGTATTGTCTTATTTAATCTTATACAACAGTTTTATTACAAATCATTATCCATTGATCTCTTGTAGAACCTTTTTAAGCTTTGCTTCTTGTACAACTATTTTATTACAAAACCATTGTAAGAATGTCTTACTACAATGGTGTTTGAAGTAATTGTTGTAAAAAGTACTATTACGTATAACAAAAGATTCGTTCCCAATTAATGAGATAATTGTTTTAATGATTTTTTCGATGATCCAACTGTATGGATGTTAAGATATTATGATTTTAGTCATTAGAAAATATTACAAAAAAAATTCAAATTCATCTTGTATGTCAGGAATATAAAAGTCAAGAAAAGTCCTAGTCCCTTGAATGAGATTCTTTCCCATTCAGCCAGATAATTTTTTAAATGATTTTTTCGACGATCCCACCGTAAGGATGTTAGATATATTGAATTAAGTCATAAGAAAAAATTACAAAAAAAATTCAAATTCATCTTGCATGTGAGGAATATAAAAGTCATAAAAAGTCCTCCTCCCGAGAAGGAGATTTGTTCCTGTTTAACCAAATTTTTTTTAAAAAAAAATTCAATGATCTAACCGTACGAATGTTAAGGTATATCGATTTTATTTATAAGATAAAATTATAAAAAAAATTCAAATTTGTCTTGCTTGTTAAGAATAGAAAAATCTAGAAAAACTCCAACTCCCAAACACGTGATTTGTTCCCGATCAATAAAATATTTTTTTAAATGATTATTTTGATGATCCAAATGTATAGCTGTTAAGATATGTTGATTATAGTCATAAAAAAGTTATAGAGAACTTTAAAATTCATCTTCCATGACAGGAGTAGAAAAATCTAGAAAATGTCGAACTCCCAAGAACAGAATTTGTCCCCGATCAACCAAATAATTTTTTAAACAATTTTTTAACGATCCAATTGTATAGATGTTAAGATATATCTATTTTAGTCATAAAAAATTACAAAAAAGTTTAAAATTCATATTGAATGACATGAATAGAAAAATCTAAAAAATGATAACTCTCAAACACATATTTTGTGCCTGATCAATCAACTATTTTTTCTAAATGAACTTTTTGATGATCTAATCGTACGAATGTTAAGATATATCAGATTTAGTCATTACAAAAAATTAAAAAAAAAATTCAAATTCATCTTGCATGTGAGGAATATAAAAGTCATGAAAAGTCCTCCTCCTGAGAACGAGATTTGTTCCTATTTAACCATAGTTTTTTAAACAATTTTTTGACGATCTTACCATACCGATGTTAAGGTGTATCAATTTTAGTTATAAGAAAAAATTATAAAAAAATTCAAATTCATCTTGCTTGATAAAAATAGAAAAATCTAGAAAAAATCCAATTCACATACACGGGATTTGTTCCCGATCAATAAAACAATTTTTTAAAATATTTTTCTTGAGGATGCAAACGTATAGATGTTAAGATATCTTGATTTTATACATAAGAAAAAATTATAAAATACTTTCAAATTAATCTTGCATGACAGGGATAGAAAAATCTAGAAAATGTCAAACTCCCAAGAACGTAATTTGTTCGCGATCAACAAAATAATTTTTAAATGATTTTTTAATGATCCAACTGTAAGGATTTTAAGAAATATCTATTTTAGTCATAAAAAAAATTACAAAAAACTTTCAAGTTCATATTTCATGACATGAATAGAAAAATCTAAAAATTGTCCAAATCCTAGAAGCGGGATTTGATTCTAATCAACCAAATAATTCATTTAAATGATTTTTTATTCCCGATCAATCAACTAATTTTTTTATATGATTTTTTTAAAGATCCAATAGTATGGATGTTAAGATATATCAATTTCAGTAATACAAAAAATTTACAAAAAACTTTCAAATTCATCTTGCATGAAGGAATAGAAGATCTACAAAATGGCCAAATCCTAAAAGCGGGATTTGATTCTGATCAACCAAATAATTCATTTAAATGTTTTTTTCGACGATCCACCGTATATATGTTATGATATTTCGATTTTATTCATAAAAAAATTTAAAAGAAATTTAAATTCATATTATATCAAAGGAATATATAAATCTAGAAAATGTCCAACTCCCAAACACATGATTTATTCCCGATCAACCAAATAATTTGTTTAAACGGATTTTTTGACGATCCAACTTACTTGTCATACCTATAAATTCCCAAATTTTCTTGATGATGTAATCTTGTAGGTTTTGCATCAGTATCAACTTTGGTTTGTTTTTTACAAGTGTTGTCTAATTTTCCTACACAACGGTTTTTTTGCACCATAAAAATATATTTTCTAACCATCGTGAGTACAACAACTTAGATTAAAAGATTTGAGCTTTACAACAACTTTTGAAAATCATTGTCTAATTGATCAAGTCAAAATGGTGTTTTAAAAGCGGTGTTGTGCAAATTAGAAGGTTTGTACAATGATTTTTTGAAGATGCCGTATAGAAAAGCAGTTTCCCTTCTAAAACAAAACTGCAATAGAATTCATTCCATTACTTACTTTACCTTAATTGTCAGAAATTCACTATTAATTTTTTTAAGTGATATACCCATTTAATATATCGATTCCTCATGCCACTTATGTAAAAAAGTACTATTAACATTGATAATTAGAAAACTGATGTCTAAAGCTCCGAAGACAACGCATTTTAGGACATCCAATATCATATATTTGATTTTTTCTTATTGGTATATTTCTATCTAGAAGAACAAAATAATTTATATGGATTGACCCTTGGTGTATGACACACCATATAGAATTCTATTTATAGTCAATCTATAAGAATAAATTGAAAATAGAAAGTAAAAAAGTTATAAAAACCCAAAAGCCTCAGAGATTTACTATATATAGTCTATCCTCAGAGATGGGAATTGGCATGGCTAATAAAATAATCAGAATTATACAATTTAATTTTCATATCAACAATAATTAAATAATAGTCTTTGAGGAGAACAATTCCTTTATCATGAGCTCTAGCTTTCTTTCCATCCAAATGTGATAACAAAAAACTTGAGCTGTCAAAATTGTCAAGTGTCTATAAGCTATATCTATAGTATTTCCTAAGACAGTAAAAAAATCTAACCAGTTTGATTGCACAAGGTGAACGTATAAGATATAATCCATTTTTTGAAGAATGAAACTACTGTAAGGGCATATCAGAAAATGATGATCGGATATTTCAATGCCCCAATACACGGGTAGCAGTACTGATCAACTGTTAATCAAAAAGAAGCAAGGCGAGATACGGTATAAATTATGTCATGATAAAGGAGAATTTCTATAAGAAAAAATCTGGTTGTGTTCCAAATTTTAAGTTTACCAATATAAATACATGAAACAGGGCCTTTAACGACTGCCAAATCAGTCATTATGAGGTCAAAATCAGTAGGTATTCTAGAATAATGGTGGGGACCATTATGGTTGGATTATCCTTGGTCATTATTTACCTTTTTGGTTAAAGATTACATTGACTGACCAGGACTACTAGCATGTATGCATGTTACGTGTTAGGACCAATTTGATGAGTCATGGATCATAACCTGACATGCTAGTGCCTTATAGCCATGAGGGCCCACATACATGTGGCCTTGCACCTTAATTTAGAATAACTCCGACCAGTTATTATGCCTGAAGTTCAGTCATTTTTAATCTACTATAAGCCTACTTCGGTCAATATAGTTGGTTGGTATAACAAGCGACTCAATTGGTCGTTATCAGTTTAGAGACATTCTTTGATACAACCCTATGAGGACCAATATGTACTGAACATTTTGGATGAAGATGGTCATTTTTCATATGATAGTGGTCAGTATTAGTCACCGAAAAATTATTAATTTTAGTCATTAGTTATTGTAGTCGGTCGGCATTCATGCGACTTTTTTAATTAGGCTTCGTAGTTTAAAAAACATTACAATCATAGCTCGAAGTAACTTCAGGTACAATACCAGATTTAAGCACATTATAATCTAAATAAATAATTTAAAAACAAATTACAATCTTAAATAATAAACCAAATACATTAATTATTAACCTTTTAAACAACCATAGAATAATTTGAATACAACGAAACAAATGTACGTTTAAATAAAATACATTTACAACCGTATGTTCGACACATAACCAAACCATAGTTCAAAGCAACCAAAAATTTAGCCATCATCTTGTTCGATGTCGTCGTCGTTACCATATTTTTTAACGCTCTTTATTGCGTAAAATATGTACGAGGTTAATATGCTGTAAAAGAGGAGTTTTCATCGTGATGAGTAGGTCTTAGCGTGCACGAGAAAAAGGTCATGAATTTGGCAAATAAGGGAGTGGTAATCAAAAGATAAATGATTGTACGAGAAAACAAATTCTAGAAAGTTCATGGAAGAAGAAGATACACACCAAGTTATGACATATTGAATTAAGTATTACAATTTGAAAAAATATGGTTGTTATGTTCAAGTGTACTATACTTTAAAAGAATAAGATAAAGAGAAATCTCATCTTATTGAAAAAAAAATGAGTCGACTTTGCTTGTAACATAAAAAGAAGAAAATTTTGATAAAGATATATGGTATCATGAAAATGGCGCAAGTTCACATATGTGTAAAAAAAGAAATTTATTTGTAAATATTGATGAAAATGTAAATTTAAAAGTCATTTTTGAATACTCGTCAAGATTTTCTGTCAAAGAAAAATGGAGCAGCATAATTCACTTAAAAAATGGATATCATAACTTTATTTTCTGGTGTTTATTTTGTACCTAATATAAAAAATAATAATAATGATGAGTTTAAGTTAACCAATTTAGAATGGCTACACCATCATTTTAACTTGAGAGATTATTTTGATAAATTAATTGTTAATGTGCCTAAACAAAGAACCATATGTTTATTCATATATTTCATATTAATATTACAAAATTCTTAAAGGATTGAGTTTTTTCACTTTGATATTTATGATTGAGTACTTGAACTTTAAAGAAATAAATTCATTATAAAGTTAGCACGTGTCTGTCGTCTACTTATCAAATTGATATCCCACTAGAATTATTTGAGACAAGACTGCACAACGAATTTATGCTTTAAATGCTTCGATAATTTATGATAGAAAATAGTTATGTCATTATTATTTACGATGGATTATAATTTTCGTTGTAAGTTGGGCACACTAGATTTTTATCTCATAAGTTTTCGTCATTATTTTAAAAAAATATCGTTAAGCAAAAAAACTAAAATGAAATAAGCAACTTACGACATAATATGTCATAAATATTTGTGATGGATATGTATTTTCGTCGTAATATTGGCGCTAAAGTCCCTCGGTCGTAAGTTTTTTGTCACAAAAGCTCTTTTTTATTGTAGTAAAAGTTGATGACATGGGATGTTTATATTTAATTTTAATAAATTGGGGTACATGAATGATCCATTGATTTAAGAAAAACATTTTAAGCAAGTTTATTACATTGACGATGCTCTTGATAAATTATGGTCCATGGTGCTTAAGTTACCCGAGAAAAAGTACTATGAAGATAATGACGATGAGAAGGAGATCGAGTAAAACTTAAGAAAGAATTTTTTATGCCAAATTTACCGGATATTGATGAATGTGAAGACGTGGCTAGTTACATGCGAGATATTGATTAAGTAATTCAACTTTCGTAATGTAATTTCATTTATGTATTTTGAATTATTTAGGGTTCTATAACACAATATAACTTTGGTTTAGTTTTGTTGATGGTTAGTTTGGTGGATAAATTTATTCCTTTGTTTTGGCAGATTGGCTTTCTTTTTGTTTATTTTTTACTATGCACGGTCATTTGGACGTTGATTTTAATTAGAAATGACACGTCTAAAATGCATAAAAGTACATTAGGTATTAAAACAATACTGGTGAAATTGTATAGTGTTTTTGTTAAGTTTGATTGGGAAAACAGTTTTATATAAAATTGGGCATTGATATATGCAAAAGTATATTTTAAAATTGACCATTGTGTAAATGTTGCAGTAGGTATTAAAAAATATTACAAATATTGTATATTGTTGTTGTTATCTTTAATAAAGTGGTGGCATTTGTGTAAGTGTTACAAAATAAAAGGGCAATAATGGGATGAAGGAGAGGGTCCCACCGTATGGCAGGGAGACCCACATGTCAGTGTAACCCACATGTTAATAGGACCAACTAATTAGTGGGACCAACCTGTTAGTGGGCCCCACATGTCAATGAGAATTACATTCCCGTGGGTCCCACATATAGGTGGGCCCCACATGTTAATGGGACCCACTTCTCCATGTGTCAGAGCCACGTGTCAAGCCATGTGTCAAGCTACGTGGCAGTCCACGTGATAATCCACCTATCGCGTGGGCCCTTTTTTTCTAAAATCATAGTTTTTGGCAACAAATTTCTAATGTTACCCTAAATGAGGAAATATTGCCTTTGAAACCTAAGGAAACATAAAAAATACTAACATGAGAAATTGTTGCCGATACATTTTTTTAATCAGTGGCAACATTTGTTGGGCCGCTTGCAAGTTATTTGGGATGTTACAGAAAGAAATTATTGACGCAGTCTAACATCCCACATGGATAAAAATAAGAGTAATCAGGTCTTTTATAGGTACAAGTCAACAACTAATGTTTACCAAATTTTTTGTTTTTTTAGATTGACATGTGGTGGATTTTTAAGTATGGTATGCTTTCAGTTGTGGGCTTTGATGTTATATATGGTATTAGAGCTCATTTACAATTGACATAGATTTGGAGGTAGGTACACGAAGCCAGTTAGTATTATCCCATAATGGCTAGAGAGTCAACGATCCAGACCTATCGGTTGTCTGTTCTCGCCCGAAAAGGACGTCAAGAGTTCAAATGGGGGAGTTTGTAACACCCACTAGTACAAAAACGGCCATACGGGTCTCCTCATTTGCTTTTGCTTTATCCTCCACATATATAACAAAAAAAGGTTCACATGCATTTGTCATTTCTTAACAGACATATAATTTTTTTCATGCATATGTTAAATATCATATACGACTGTGCTTTCTTGGTGACGTATAAAAGTTAAATTATATATGTCTGTTTATTTAAAACTTATATATAAAGTTAATTTCAAAATAATAAAATTAATTAAAATTCAATATACCCTGATGGCTAGCTAGACCCTAAGTTAGTACTCCTCTCTATCGATGCAACTCACTGTAAACGGTTACAATTAGGTCTCCTAACATAATTTAAAACATAATTCATAATCTAATCCAACCACTTATTAAAGTCCAAGCAAACTTCATCTCTAAGTAGTAACTGAAACCCTGATTATATTTGGGGAAGGCCCGAGAACGGAATTAGGAGCCCTAATATTTGATTGAGTCTGGGGTATTTAGGTCTCAACCTTGTTTTATTTGTTTCTCAAAACTTTACTATATGTAATTTTTTAAGTATGATTACGTTGACTGACCCGGACTACTAGCATGGGTGCATGTTACGTGACGGAACCCATATGATATGTGATGGCTCACGACCTGAGATGTCAGTGCCTTGTGGTAGTGGCCGGTATTGTATGAATCTGTGTTATTCCCAGTGGACTTACAATGAGATTTACAGAAGGGGGGTTGAATGTAAATCTCAAAACTTTTTCAAGTTTTGAGTAGTTTCTAAGGCTAAGTGTTTTTTAGAACAAGTGTGTGAATTGCTTGAAGCTAATATAGACAGATATATATTCAAATACAAATGTAAAGAACACAAAGAACTTAAAAACTTTTCTGGTGGATTTGTTGTTCCGCCAGAGATGTGTTATTTCAGAAAATCTGTGATTCAAAGAATTAAATCACAGCTGCTTCCTAGTACAAACTAGATGATTTTCTCTCTGGATTTTTCTAAACAGCTCTGGAAAATTCATATCTAATTACTAGCTGCTACTTGGTTTATATATCACCAAGTTTACAAGTGAAGACAAAACTGTAAAATACAATTAAAAAGATTCTTCACATGTTTCTTATTCATTTCTCTATCAAATGCAATTTAGGCTTGGCTGTAGATCTTTGAATACTTCCTTGTTTGTATCAGAATGGAAATGCTGCATTTTATTGATTCCTCCTAGAGGCTTCCACATTCCAGTTTGTCTATGTCAACCCATGTGCCTCTGTCAGCTTGTGAATTGTCACTATCAACTGCTAATGAACTAAGCATCCGTTGAAGCTTTATCTGTTGATGCCTTATCCGTTGCGGCTTTATCCGTTGAAGCTTTATCCGTTGATGCATTATCAGTTGAAGTCTTTATCCGTTGAAGCACTTATCCGTTGATGGATATTATCCGTTGATGCATTAGAGACATCCGTTGAAGCTTTGTTTCTTATCCGTTGAAGGTCTTCAATATCCATTGATACTTCTTCACTTATACAAAATTACAAGGCATGAAATATTTACAATTAGCCCTCCTATTTGCATATCCACTAGCAGTCAATATGACTGATAATTTCCTACAACATCTAAGAATTACAACTTGAATCCAGAGAATGAAATGTGCTATAATACTAAACTTATTGCTAAGTAAAGCAACTCCTTCAACGGATAGCCAAGATGGTCTTATCAGTTGAGGCTACAAACACTAGATTTCTACTTAAGTGTTTTGTTTAACTTATCATCAAACTAATACATATATTCCTAACAATCTCCCCCTATTTATGTCTACTGGAACTGTAGGCATAAATTTGGGTTTAGCTTAATGATAACGAAACACTTGACAAATATATAAACTGTAATAAAGCAGAAATTCAAAAGTGCTACAAAAATGTGTATGCTGAGATGGAATTGAAGAATTACATTGTTTCCAAGGGTGCTCCTTTAGCCTGAGCAGCTTAATTTCTTTTCCTTTGATTCCTTGTTTTCTTTCCTAGCCTCCTGTCATTCTCCTCTATTTGAAGTTGAAGTTTTCTGTAAAATTCAGCTTCATCTTCTTCATTGATGTCCAACTTAGATTGCATATCCTTGAGAGTTTCATTACTGGCAATCTTGAGCTGATCTTCAATTCTGAAAAATCTTATGACTCCTTTGTTGTCTCTGAACTCCATCAACCAATGAGGTGATTTGTGATATGTAATTCCTCTTTCTTGAATGAGTAATGTTCTAGGCAGGCATTGGGCTCCCACCAAGTTTTCCTTATGTTGGCAATCTTGTTGAGAATCTCAGTCTTGGCAGTCCTGGTAAAGCCAAAATCCCTTTGTATGGCTGAGTAGACTCTAACCAAGGTAGAGTAGCCTTCATTCAGAATCCTGTAGAGAGGCCAAGTTCTTTCCCCATCTCCTTTGTATTTGAACACTAGTCTTTCTGGTAGCTGTCTGTAGGCAGCTATTCCCCTTACTTCCTCCAGCTCATCCAGATAGAGTTCAATGTCTGAAAATACTTTTATATCACAGATGTGAACATAATCATCCTTAGAGGCTTGAGGCTTAGGCTTAGGCTTCTGTGTGAATTTGATTGAGGCTTTAGAGGGTGTTGATTTGATTCTTCTTTTCTGCTTCTTTGATGGTGGAGAAGACGTTAGGAAGGTGGGCAATTTGATGGTGTCCCAATCAATTGGTTCCTCCTTGGGAATGATTGTTTCACCATAAATGTTCATGAAGGGGTCAGGCACAATGGGTTCAGGAATAGAAGGTAGTTGTTTGGATTTTGATTGGGTTTCTTCAGTCTTATCTACCATCTTTCTCTTTGCATTGGCCTTCTTTCTATTCCCTTTCTGCCATTCTTCTCTTTCCTTACTTCTCTCTTCCATATCAGTATCAACCATGTCCCCCATAGCTTCATTCTCACTTTTTTCTTCAATTTCTTTCTGTTCTTCAGCCTGACTTGACTTTAGCTGTTTTCCAAGCTTTGCTTGTGCTCTTTTGTCAGCCTTTAGCTGTTTGGCTTCTTCCTTCAACCTTCTGGTTTCTTCCCTCTTGGCTATTGAGAATTTGGGATGTCCTTGCATCACACATATGCTATTTCCCTCTCTGAAGATAATAGCCATGTTCCTCCTTACAGCCACGTCCATGGTCTCTTTGAGCTTTGTGATACTTCTACCCAAAAGCTTGTCCTCATCAGCCTTTGGAAGAGGAAAATCCCCTTCTTTCATAGGATTCTTTGTAGAGTCCTTAATGGATTTGTTGTTGGGCTTGAGAACCATAGGTTTCAGATCCTTGGAAGAAGTCTCTCCAACCTTATTCCTCCCTACTGGCTTGAGCTCCATAATAATTGATTCCACTTTTGTGCTATGCTTCACAGATTATGATTGAGAAGTTGTAGAACCAAAAATTTGTTGCATCTTTTCATCAATCTTCTTCCTTTGCTCTTTGACTTGCAATTCAGCTGCTGCTATCTGGATTAGATCAATTCCATCAAGGTTTCCTTTGATTTGAATAATTGGAGAAGTGGTGATGCCAGGAACTAGCACTTGAGATATTTGAACTGTTGTTGATGGCTCTCTTTCCCCTTCCCCTTTATTCTCCCTCTTTTTGTTATCATCAAGGGTAGGGTTCAAGCCTTGTGCTTTTGCCAGCTGCATGAGTAGATTTGTTTGAGTTTGTTGATTCTGAAGAATGGTGGCCATAGAGTCTTCAATGATCTGAACTCTGGATTCCAATTTGGTCAGTCTCTTGTCAGCATCAGATTCTTTCCTCAGTCTCCCCAACAAATCTTGCATAGTACCATAAGGTATGACTGAATCCAACTTCTCAGCATTGTAGGATTTCAGATCAGCAATGTCCTGCTTGAGCTCATCCACACTTAGATTCTGTCTGAAGTGCTGCAACTGCAGGAGATGCAGAGATTCCAGATGAGCTTGAAGAATTGCCTTGGTACCAGCATCTGTAGTCTCCTGAAGGGCCTTCTGAATTGTCATGACTTGTCTGACCAAAGTGACACCAAACTCTCCTGGTGTTGATGCTTTTGCCCATGCCCATTCAGGTAGATCTGGAACAGAACTTGGGCCTGCTACTCCCCCTAAGTTCATGCTCTCATCCAAAGAATCAAAGTCATCATCATTAGAATTTACTCCAAATTTTTCAGATGGCTCACCAGCTTGAGAAGGCAGCTTGTTAACAGTAGATTTGTCTCTGAGAAGAGATTCTGAAGTGTGTACAATGTTTAATGTCTGTTCTGCCTCCACATTGCCCTGAGAAGCCAATAATTGATAGGCTAAAATAGGAGAGTAAAAGTGTCAGCATCCAAGGAAATGTTATCAATTACAGCTTTGTAATGTTGCTGAAATTGTCTTTCCTTTTCTGCATCATCCACTTTCATTGACTCACTAGCAATGGATGGATCCACCCTTATAGTTTCTGTACCTGCCTTTCTCTCATTTTCTCTATTTTCTTGCATCAGGGGCTCCCTCTGGCTCACACACACCCTCACCCTCACCTTCTAAGGAGGCACTCCCCTTACTCACTTTTTCCATGCTGGAAGAAATAACATGCATATGGTGACTCTCAACCTCTCATTTTGCCTGGGAGCAACCCAGCCTCTCACTCAAAAGATCACCCCCTTCCCTAAAACCTAAAAGTGATTGTACAGTAACCATGTCCTCTACAGTTAGAATTGTTTCTATTATGTGTGTAGAGACCATCAACGGATAGGGAGTATCCGTTGAAGTGGAAACTGATGGTATCAACGGATAACTGCTGTTAAGCTTATCCGTTGAAGAACAACCACTTGTCAATGGATGAGAGATATCCGTTGAAGAAGGAAAAGATGTAGATATAGAAAGTGACATAATTGTTGAATCTGTGTGAATTGATTTTAAAGGTGGTGACACAGATTCTTCAACTACATCTGAAAGAATTGGCTGATGATCCAACAAATCATCTAAAAGATGATGATCATCAGGTTTTGAGTGGGGCTCCTCCCTGAGTTTTAATGAGGGAGAATCAGGAATTGATGTGAATATCATATCCACATCCAGAGAGGGTGATGGAGAGTTTGATGATTGGTGTGTTTCTATTATGAGAGAATGGGGCTGTGACTCCACATTTGCTGGAATCACATCAAGCTGAATTTGAGAAGGCTCAGATACAGGTGGATGTATCTGTGCTGTGTGTGCCCCTTGTGTGGAAACTAGGGTCTTGGCCTTCTTCTTCCTTGAAAAGGCTTTAATTAGTGAATGTGTGGCTTCAGTGTACCTCCCCCTTTTGTTCTGTGTCCCTGGTTGGGGACTATTTTCAATAGTTACATCCTTTTGGGAGGATGCAACTAGTGATGTGTTAGACTCCTTTTGAACCACCACAGTCTTTTGAGAGACAGTGGCTTGGCTGGCTTGGGTACCACTCACCTCTCCCACCTTATCCTGGGGGTTTCTTGATGTTCACCCCTCCCCTCACCACTCACACCCTGTTCACTCCCTTCAGGGTTTATGGTAGTTGTTACAACTGTTGTCTTTTGAGAAACAACAGAGGTAGTTTTCTTTGACTTGAGTTTTGAAACTTTAGTTTTGGTGGCTTTGGTAGGAACCTGTTTGGACAAAGACACAGATTCCATTGCCACACTGGAAGATAAAGAAACAATGGGGTTGGAAATAGTAGGAGTTATAGAAGTGTTTACCTCACTTACCTGTGGTGCATTCATGACTGACAAATATACCAATGGCACCTGGTTGTTGAGGTTCATTCTTAAAAGGTCTACAAGGACCCTTTTCTCTTGTGCCGAGCATTTGAGTTTATTATTCTCATTTGATATAACCAATCCTTCAGCAACATGGTTAGCCAATAACAAAAAAAATCTAGCATAGTAGATGTTATGTGGTCTATTAGCTTTGTTACCTAATCTGGAACCTAATTCTAGCATGACACAGTTTCTAAAATTAAAGTACCTATCAGAAACTAGCATATAAAGCATATTAATAAGAGATAAAGTTATGGCATCAAAATTGCTAATCTTCCCAGAGAAAACCTTAATAAAGGCATCTCCAAGAAAACTCCATTCTTTCCTAAGGCCTTTCCTTCTAATGCTACCTAAACTAGCAGAATCAAAAGCATAGCCTATGGAATCTAACATAGCAGATACATCTTTATCAGTGTGTGGTGTTATGGCATTATTCTCAGGCAACTTCAAGCAAGACTGTATATCATCACAGTTAATGCAATAATCCTTACCTTTGAGAGAGAAGGCAATAGTCATATTTGTGGAGTTGAACTCTGCAGTTGTCCAAATCTCCTCAATCACCTCACAGTAGATGGTTGGGGCTTCCAGCATTGCATAGCTTAGTTTGCAGTTTTTGATAAAGTCCATCATCTTGTGATAATCAGAATGGGCTTCATTCTTTTCAACCAAGGCTACGAAATTATTATTTTCATAAACAAATCCTATTTAAGACATAATTTTGACTACTGGTGCCACTGTTGTGAGTAGAGGTTGCAGAGAAAAACTTGAGAATTTTGGAGAAAAGGAGAATAAAAAGTGCAAGAAAGTGTAAAGTAAAAATAAGAGTTCAATGGGCTTTTATACTTTCTTGAATTAAAACGTAAATAAAATGATTAAATGATACTTTTAAGTAAATTACAGCCGTTCAAGAATAAATAAAACTGTAGAAATTCTAAACTGCCTTTAAAACAAATACATACAACAGTGTATATCTGTATCAACGGTTAAGTAAAGAAATCAACGGCTGTGACTTACTGAAAGTAACTGATGTGACACTTCAACGGATAAGGTAAATAGTTATCCGTTGAGATCAACACTATTTTATCCGTTGAGGAATAAAATTACCAGAAATGTATTTGTCTTTCAACGGATAATGAACATCCGTTGATAGAACAATTTTGGCTTTCAACGGATAGGGAATATCCGTTGATAGGATAAGTCTTACTTAAAGCCAACTTTGTTCTTGCAGCAAATTCATTTCAGGCTTCAATGCAGATTATATAGAGGACATAAATTTATGAATAATTAAGCATATGTAGCTCACTTACTAATCTTGTGAATGTTGATTCATCAAGTGGCTTGGTAAATATGTCTGCAATCTGCTTTTCACTTGGAACAAAATGAAGTTCCACTGTACCTTTCATCACATGTTCCCTAATGAAGTGGTACTTGATATCAATGTGCTTGGTTCTTGAGTGTTGCACTGGATTTTCAGTAATGGCAATGGCACTTGTGTTGTCACAGAATATTGGAATTTTGTCAACAGTCAAACCATAGTCAAATAGTTGATTCCTCATCCATAGTGTCTGTGCACAGCAACTACCAGCAGCAATGTACTCAGCTTCAGCTGTTGATGTAGAAACAAAAATTTTCTTCTTGCTGAACCATGACACAAGCTTGTTCCCTAGAAATTGACAGGTGCCGGTTGTGTTTTTCCTGTCTATTTTACAGCCTGCATAATCGGCATCTGAGTAGCCAATTAGATCAAAACCAGACTCTCTAGGGTACCAAATTCCTAGATTTGGAGTCCCTTTAAGATATCTGAAGATTCTTTTAATAGCCACTAAGTGAGATTCTTTAGGGTCAGCTTGAAATCTAGCACAGAGACATGTAGAAAACATTATATCAGGTCTACTAGCAGTTAAATACAAAAGTGAGCCAAACATGCCTCTAAAACTTGAAATATCCACAGACTTTTCAGCCTTGTTTAATTCAAGCTTGGTGGCAGTGGCCATGGGAGTTTTTGCAGATGAACAATCCATTAAGTCAAACTTCTTTAAAAGATCATAAATGTATTTAGTTTGACTAATGAAAATTCCACCACTAACTTGTTTAACTTGTAAACCAAGAAAATAAGTTAGCTCTCCCATCATGCTCATTTCATATTTACTTTGCATTAACTTAGGAAACTTTTTACATAGCTTATCATCAGTAGATCCAAATATAATATCATCTACATAAATTTGAACAAGTATTTTAGAGCGATTAACATTTCTAAAGCTGAGAGTTTTGTCAACAGTACCTCTTGTGAAGTGATTATCTAGAAGGAATTTTGACAAAGTCTCATACCAGGCTCTAGGTGCTTGCTTTAGTCCATAGAGTGCTTTCAACAGATAATACACATAGTCTGGAAAGTTTGGATCTTCAAATCCTGGAGGTTGGCTTACATAAACTTCTTCCTCCAATTCCCCATTTAGAAATGCACTCTTGACATCCATTTGATAGACTTTGAAATTGGCATGGGCTGCATAGGCTAGAAAGATTCTGATGGCCTCAAGTCTGGCAACTGGAGCAAATGTTTCATCAAAATCTATTCCTTCTTATTGAGAATAGCCTTTAGCAACCAATATGGCTTTATTCCTTATGACAATGCCATTTTCATCCATCTTGTTTCTGAATACCCATTTTGTGTCAATAGAACTCTTGTTCTTTGGCTTGGGTACCAGCTTCCATACTTTGTTCCTTTCAAATTGGTTTAGCTCCTCTTGCATTGCTAAAATCCAATCTGGATCCAATAGAGCTTCTTTCACTCTCTTAGGTTCCTCCTGTGATAGAAAGCTACTATACAGACATTCATCTTGAGTAGTCCTTCTAGTTTGCACTTTAGATGAAGCATCACCAATGATCAGTTCAAAAGGGTGATTCTTGGTCCATTTCCTTTGAGGTGGTAGAATAGTTCTAGATAAGGTTGCCTCAGTATTGTCATGATGTGAGATAGAATGTTGATTGGTTGAAACTCCCCCTGAGTTGCTGATCCTTTGAAAGGAATTGGGAGCTCTATCAACTGATGAAGTGAATTGATTATCCGTTGACAGACTGTAATCAACGGATGCTTCATTATGAACTTCAATGGATGATGCACTTTGTCTTTCAATGGATGCTGCATTGCTTCTTTCAACGGAAGCTGAATTATGACTTTCAACGGATGCAGCATTTTGTGCATTATCCAAAGGCAGATTTTGAATTCTTCTTGAGATGCCTTCTTCATCATTCTCATCTTCACTATCATCACAATACATCTAAATGTTGTCAAATTTGAGTCCTTCATGATGTCCCTCATTTGTTAGTCCATCAATCTTTTTATCATCAAACACAACATGCACAGATTCCATGACAATGTTGGTTATTAGATTGTAGACCCTATATGATTTTCCAGCAGAATAACCAACAAATATTCCTTCATCAGCCTTTGCATCAAACTTTCCTTTGTGATCAGATTGATTCCTTAAGATGTAACATTTGCAACCAAAGACATGCAGAAAGTTTAAAGTTGGTTTTCTTCTCTTGAATAATTGATAGGGAGTCATGCCTTTTGCCTGATTGATTAGAGAAATATTCTGAGTGTAACATGCACAGTTAACAGCCACAGCCCAAAAGTAAGTTGGGAGTTTTGACTCTTCAAGCATTGTCCTTGCAGCTTCAATTAGTGATCTGTTCTTCCTTTCCACCACACCATTTTGTTGTGGGGTCCTTGGAGCTGAGAACTCATGCATGATCCCATTTTCTTCACAGAACAACTTCATGGTTAAATTCTTGAACTCAGTTCCATTGTCACTCCTAATATTCCTTACTTTGAAATCAGGATGATTGTTGACTTGCTTGATATGATTGATAATGATTTCACTAGCTTCATCCTTTGATCCAAGAAAATAGACCAATGAAAACTTAGAGAAATCATCAACAATCACTAGGCAATATCTTTTCCTTGAAATTGACAATACATTGACTGGTCCAAAAAGATCCATGTGTAGCAGTTGTAATGGTTCATCAATTGCAGATTCAAGCTTCTTACTGAATGATACTTTCTTTTGCTTTCCTTTCTGACAAGCATCACACAGTCCATCCCTTGTGAATTCCACTAGAGGCATTCCTCTAACTAAGTCCTGTTTGACTAGATCATTCATTGTCTTGAAATTCAAATGGGACAGCTTCTTGTGCCATAGCCAACTTTCAACTGCACTTGCTTTGATGAAAAGACAAGTAATGGATTCTGCATCTGTAGAGTTGAAGTCAACTAAGTACACATTCCCTTTTCTAACTCCAGTTATAACCACTTTATTGTCCTTTTTACTTGTGACAATACAGGCTTCAGAATTGAAGGAAACAGTATTCCCTCTGTCACATAGTTGACTCATGCTCAATAAGTTGTGTTTGAGACCATCAACCAATGCAACTTCATCAATGATGACATTTTCTTTTGAAATCAAGCCATATCCCATAGTGAATCCTTTGCTGTCATCTCCAAAGGTTATGCTAGGGTCAGCTCTCTCCTTAAACTCTGTGAGCAGGGTGAAATCTCCTGTCATGTGTCTTGAACATCCACTGTCCAAGTACCATAGATTCCTTCTTTTTCCCTGCACACAACAAAATCAATCAAGTTGATTTTGGTACCCAAGTTTCCTTGGGTCCAGCCTTGTTAGTCTTTTTCCTAGACTTCATTCCTCCTGCATCTTTTGACTTAGGTAACTTTGGGTCAACCTTGATCTCAGATGTGGTTGGTTGAAGTGTAGGGTTAGTCACATAATCATTTAGCACATTTGATTGAATTTGATAAGGCATAGATTGTGCAAACATGTTATTCCACATAGGCATATTGTATGGCATTTGAGGCATACTAAATGCAGTAAAATAAGGATTATTAATATATGGCATGTTTACAAAATGTGCATGGGGATTCTGATGAGACATAACAGGCATGGCATGCAGAGGTGACATAGACATGTTAGGCATGGAGGGATTTGAAGACATTGGAGCATTTTTAACAGATTTGCAATTATCAGATAGGTGATTAATACTTTTATAATGCACACAGCTTTTTCTAAGAGCATACCTATCAGGTGTGTAATTGTTATGTTTATTAATCCCTACCTTCCCATTTCTTTTAGATTTTCTTTTAGTTTCCTTTTTATCCTCAACCAACTTAAGCCTATTTTTCAGCTGATCTAAAGTCATGTGTCCTATATTCACCTTACTGACATCTTTGGATGTGCTAGCTCCTTCTTTGACAAAGTTCTTGAGAGTTGAATCATTCTTCTTATTGAGATTTTTATTTTTAAAATTACTTGCCTGTTTTAATTGATGAGCCTTCAACGGATGCTCCTTTTCTTCCTTCAACGGATAACTTTCATCATCCGTTGATTCCACATCCGTTGACAATCCATCAATTAATTCTAACTCCTTTTTGTTTTTCTTCCAGGAAGCCTCACAGAATGATTCAATTCTCTGAACCTTGGCAATCTGAACGCTAACATCCCTAGATGTTTTCCAGGCCTTGATTACCTCTTGCTCACTTTCTAACTGTTTAGAAAGAATTTCTACTTTCTTAACAGCTTCTTCTAGTTCACTTTCAACAGTCAAGCATTTAAGTTTAATCTTTTCAAGCTCAATTACCTGATTCTCTAACACAGCATTCCTATCACTTAAAAACACATTATTCTCTTTGATCCTAGTGTTTTCTTTAGCTAGTGATTTAAGGGAAACACACAAATGATATAATTCATTGGACATATCATTTATGGCTTCATTGCATTCATGTTTAGAAAGCTGAGAGAGATCAGTAGTAATTACCTGGTTGCTTGATGAACTAGTTTCATTTTCATCAGAATTAGCCATCAGGGCTAGGTTAACATATTCCATATCATCATCTTCATTGACCCCATCTGCTGCCCAATCATCTTGAGTGAGAAAAGCTCTTTCCTTTTGTTTGAGCAAATCAAAATACTTCTTTTTGTAATCAACTTGCTCAAATTTCTTTTTATCAGAGGTTGGCTTCCTACACTCACTTGCAAAGTGTCCACTAATTCCACAGTTGTAACATTTGAACTTTGATTTGTCCACCATATTTTTGTTTGGCTTAGTGAATTTTGTATGTTTCCTGAACTTCGTCTTTGCAAACCTCCTGGATAGAAAAGCCAGATGTTCATCAATATCATCAGAGTCATCCTGACTGGAATTGTCTTTATCCTCAGCTACTTGCTCTTTACCCTTGCTTGATTCTGATTTGCTTGTGCCAATTTTGAGACTTGGCATTGTCTTTTCCTCATTCTTGGCTTCAACCTTCTCACTATCAGCTACAAGTGCAACTGATCCTCCTTTTCTCTTTCCCTTTTCCAACAGCTCATCTTGCTCCATCTCAAGTTCATATGTCTTCAAAATTCCATATAATCTTTCAAGTGTGAAGTCCTTATAATCTTGAGAATTTCTTAGAGAAACAGTCATAGGCTTCCATTCCTTTGGTAGAGACCTTAGAAATTTTAAATTGGAGTCCTTGACTTGGTAAATTCTCCCATACAGCTTCAATCCATTCAACAGTTTCTGAAATCTGTTGAAGGTATCATTCAATGATTCTCCTTCTTCAAAGTGAAAATATTCATACTGTTGAATGAGAAGCTACATTTTGTTTTCTCTAACTTGCTCAGTACCTTCACAGATAAGCTGCACAGTATCCCAAATTTCCTTAGTAGTTTGGCTCTTGATGACATTGTCAAACATATCTTGATACAGGCCATTAAACAGAATGCTCATGGCTTTCTTGTCCTTGTGGACCTCTTCAATATCTTCAACAGTCCATTCTGCCTTTGGCTTGGGAATAGACTGTCCAACAACAGCTGTTGCAGTAGCAGTTGTGGCCACCTTGTGTGGGATGTGAGGACCATTTTCAATGCAGTTGATGTAGCTTTCATCTTGAGAGAGAAGATGTAAATGCATCTTCACCTTCCAGTGATGATAGTTATCTCTTTCCAGGATTGTAATCTTTACACCAATATCCTTCTTACTCATGATGTTAGTAGAATAGATCTTTAAACTCTTTGTATGTTAAGAGCAGGCTCTGATACCAATTGTTATTCCCAGTGGATTAACAATGAGATTTACAGAAGGGGGATTGAATGTAAATCTCAAAACTTTTTCAAGTTTTGAGCAGTTTCTAAGGTAAGTGTTTTTTAGAACAAGTGTGTGAATTGCTTGAAGCTAATACAGACAGATATATATTCAAACACAAATGTAAAGAACACAAAGAACTTAAAAACTTTTTTGGTGGATTTGTTGTTCCACCAGAGATGTGTTATTTCAGAAAATCTGTGATTCAAAGAATTAAATCACAGCTGCTTCCTAGTACAAACTAGATGATTTTCTCTCTGGATTTTTCTAAACAGCTCTGGAAAATTCATATCTAATTACTAGCTGCTACTTGGTTTATATATCACCAAGTTTACAAGTGAAGACAAAACTGTAAAATACAATTAAAAAGATTCTTCACATGTTTCTTCTTCATTTCTCTATTAAATGCAATTTAGGCTTGGCTGTAGATCTTTGAATACTTCCTTGTTTGTATCAGAATGGAAATGCTGCATTTTCTTGATTCCTCCTAGAGGCTTCCACATTCCAGTTTGTCTCTGTCAACCCATGTGCCTCTGTCAGCTTGTGAATTGTCACTATTAACTGCTAATGAACTAAGCATCCGTTGAAGCTTTCATCCGTTGATGCCTTATCCGTTGAGGCTTTATCCGTTGAAGCTTTATCCGTTGATGCATTATCAGTTGAAGTCTTTATCCGTTGAAGCACTTATCCGTTGATGGATATTATCTGTTGAAGCATTAGAGACATCCGTTGAAGCTTTGTTTCTTATCCGTTGAAGGTCTTCAATATCCGTTGATACTTCTTCACTTATACAAAATTACAAGGCATGAAATATTTACAATTAGCCCTCCTATTTGCATATCCACTAGTAGTCAACATGACTGATAATTTCCTACAACATCTAAGAATTACAACTTGAATCCAGAGAATGAAATGTGCTACAATACTAAACTTATTTCTAAGTAAAGCTACTCCTTCAACGGATAGCCAAGATGGTCTTATCCGTTGAGGCTACAAATACTAGATTTCTACTTAAGTGTTTTGTTTATCTTATCATCAAACTAATACACATATTCCTAATAATCTGGTCGGATTTAGTTACCCAAAAATTGTTACTTTTAGTCGTTACTAAGTTTAGTTGGTCGGTATTCATGGGATTTTATTAATTAGGCTTGATAGTTGGTACACCCCGTACGGAAAAACATTACAATTATAGCTCAAAGTAACTCTATGCATTATACCAGATCCAAGCACATTATAATCCAAACTAACAATTTAAAACATGTAATTTCCAAAAATATAATCGTTATGCTTAGCTGTACCGTACTTCAAAAAAATGATAAAGTGAAATCTCATCTTATTGAGAGTAAAAGAAATAATTCCACTTTTCTTGTATCACAAAAAGAAGAATTTTTTTATGAAAATATATGTTATCATAAAAATGACCCAAGTTGACACTAGTGTGAAAAAAAGAATTTTTTTTGTAGATATCGATGAAAATGTGAATGCAAAAGTCATTTTTGAAGACTGATCAAAATTTCATGTCAAAGAAAAATGGAGCATCGTAACTTCCTTTGAAAATGGATATCATAACTTTATTTTCTAGTGTTTATTTTGTACCTAATATAAAAAATGAAAACTTTGAATTTAGATTAACCAATTTAGAAAGGCTACACCATCATCTTAACTTGAGAGATTATTTTGATAAATTAATTTTTATTGTGCCTAAACAAAGAATCATACGTTTATTCTTATATTTCAAATTGATCTTGCAAAATTCTTAAATTATTGTGTTTCGTTGGATTTGATATCAATTGAGGATAAAACATATGTAGGTTTAATAGTGAAAACAATAATTTACTATCATTATCTCAAATTACCTAAATTTTTGGAACATTATTTAAATGTTTAATTTTTTACTCCAACACATTTGGATCATGGAAAATTATTTTTAAAAAATGAAATTATAAAACTCATGTGCTAACGTACGACAAAATTTGTTACAAATAATAGGACATTAAAATTTGGAGAAAAGTTAAAGTAACTGCCAAATTTTTAGGCAAAAATATGAATTTCAATGCTTCAATAATTTATCATAGAAAAAAGTTAAGGCATAATTATTTACGACAAATTTTAATTTCCGTTGTAGGGTGGGCACACTAGATTTTTAGGTCGCAAGTTTCTGTCGTTAATTTAATAAAACGTCATTAAGCAAAAAACTATAATAAAATAAACAACTTACGACATTATATGTCTTAAATATTTGCAATAAACATGTCTTTTCGTCGTAAGATTGGTGCTAAAGTCCCTCAGGCATAAGTTTTTTGTCACATAAGCTCTTTTTTGTTGTAGTGAAAGGTGATAACTTGGGATGTGCATTGGTTAATTTGAATAGATTGGGGTACATGATGTTGTCCAATCTGTGAAAAACCAAGTTATAATAAAAAATTTGTTTGTATGTGATTAACAGAGTGTTGTAAACAGACAATGAATGAAGCAAAAGTAAATAACGAGGAGACAAGAATGGAAAAAACCGAGTCTGGTGCGTGACTGTCTCCTTAAAGCGTATTATCCGTCACCGTATGTGCGAGCGAATAGCCTCCCGGGATAAAATAAGTTGGTGTAAGGCAGAGCATCACTTTCATTGAGCATGAGACGAACAAGAAACTAACACCATAATATTTGGTAAATTTAGGACTGAAGAGAACGAAAATTAAAAAGATAACTCTTATTTTCTCGAACTAATAAAACCGATGCCCTAAGGCTCTATTCATAAAAAGAGGCTTGAAAGGACTTGTTATTCTTTTCGATGTGGTACATGGTATTTATAAGAAAAACCAAGGAAGGGGTTGGTGTTTCTCTCGATGTGGTATAAAACTACTTTTCATATTAAAAGGTTACATTTTGGAATATCAATTTTCATTCACCTTTTACTCATTTTGAGCATGTAAATATGCATAGAAATCCCCTCGTAGAGGAGAATACGTTCCAATAAATACACACCACCAACACAATTTGTGTCTCACTCATGTAGAGTATCAAAATAATTCACAACTTACTCTAAAATAATAAGTTTTTCTAACAATCCCGCATAAATGATTAATGGTCCATTAGCATCTAGAGGTCTTTTCATGACTTGGTTCAGTCTAATCAATCTTTTGTTCATTTATCACATTTGTAACTAAGGGTCTCAAAAATTAAAGTTAGTATCATTAATCTCTTGATTTGTTTTGAAACTATTCTAAATTAAAGCACAAATTTAAATTCATATTTATTAGTACCATAATATATACATATTCTGACACTATGCATTCATGATTTGATCATAAAAACTTGATTAGCGAGCAAATTTTTGTAATTCATGTGACCATTTCTCAGAATGAATTTAATCATTTTTTAAGTATAAATAATTGTAATCCTTATTGTTTTTTATTTTAGTTATACATAAACAGATAGACACAAAGTTTAACTTGGTGATAGTTTCTTCGATCAAATAGAGCATAGGATAGGTAGAGAATACTCCTTGAACCTTCGCTCAAATAATTATATCGACTTTACTGGTAGACAGTTGATATGCTTGCTTTGAATTGTTAGACCGTTTATATAAATGATGATACACTCATTATTATATACTTTCTCATTCACTCAGCTCTTATGAGTTATCCATTTTCTCCATGGAACATTGTCCTGGTTCTGCAGGAGTTTTTAAAAAATTGTGCCACGTAATTCCCCTTTAAATCACTACAAGAAATATTGAATCAGATAATGGTTTTCCACCGTTGTCTAAAAGATGAATTTTTCGTTGTCTATCCGGGGGCGGTGTGTTTGACACTCATACAATGGTTACGCACCATTGTAACAAATACATCACACAACTGAATATAAAACCTTTGTCTCATTTTATTCACACAACGCATATGGCCCTTTCTAATATTCTACAAACAACAGTTTCTTAGCCATTGTAACAATTTAGAGGCACAATAGTTAAAAATAGTGTTATGTGAATTTACTCCTACAACAGTTTATGTATAAATTTCATCTAGTTAAACAATGGTTTTTATTAAGAAAACAATACTTTAGACAATGGTTTTTTATTTTTTGGGTATTGTGTTTCAGCTATGCTCACACCAGTTTTTGTAATGACCAAGATATTGTTAGAAGAAAATAATTTTATAAAGTAAGACATACAATGGTTTTAATAATTTTTAATGGCTTTCACATAATTGTGTACCAGATCAAACTCATTGAAAATAAATCAAATAGTATTGTTAAAATAAAACTGTGTCTTAATCCTATTATAAAAATTACAAATAAAATTAAAATTTAACAAAATTTATAAAGAAGAATTACAATTGTAGCTACAAATCTATTTTTAACACTCATTTTTCAATTAAGAAATTGAGATCTTGAGCTCCCCTCCTTTTCTCTTCCATCTTCAAACTTAACATCCTGTTACCTGCAATATTAGTTATTTGTTGGAGTTAGGACATGAATTAAATCAAATTGAATGCATCGAAAAAAGCTTAATCCAAAGTGCACAAATTTTACATTATATACAAGGTACTAGTATAAAATAAATCAATTTCAGATGTATACTTGGACAATCTAATTTTTTATCCAAGATACATGCTTATTTTTTATCCAAGATACATGCTCTTTTTTACCCAAGAACAATAACATAAAACAAATACACATCTCTCATAATTTTGAAATATCTTGGCAACTAAAATAAAAAGGGTTGTTAAAATTACATAATTTAAGGAAAATAAATAAGTTAAGTTTTTTCATTACCTAAAACGACTTACAAGAGGTAGGTAGAAAAAACAAGTCAATGGATTAAAATGCTTCCAAACATGCACAACATAACATCTGTTGCAACCCATTTCGTGACTGGAAACATACTTGCAAAATTGCAAAAGCATGTATGAACCATAACTTACTAAAAAGCTGGCATGACAATAATCTTAACAAATAACTATAACTGTGATAATGAATTTACCTATATATTACCTTATATTTGCACACACATATAAAGGCATTCCCAGTCTTGCCCCATATGAAAATGATTATATCTTTGCTTGCAATTACCAAAAAAATACCATTTGGTGACCAGCAAGATGATGGTAGTTCCTTTGTGAATAATTTCCCTGCATAATCATAGACGTAAGTGTATGCCTTCAAGAAGTCTTGTCAAAAAATAATCAGAACATCAGGCTGCTAAGAAATTTTAGTATAAGGGG
This sequence comes from Apium graveolens, assembly GCF_009905375.1. Lineage (NCBI taxonomy): Eukaryota > Viridiplantae > Streptophyta > Magnoliopsida > Apiales > Apiaceae > Apium > Apium graveolens. Next base: position 52,501,687 of record NC_133653.1, read on the forward strand.
AAAGGCCAGTTTTGTATGATGGTGAAATAAAACTCAGGCCACTGCCAATCTTTGAAGGTGCGAATTGACAACATATATACTCAAAATACTGGGTCAGCATGCCAAAAAAAAGTGGGAATGCACATGCCTCTGTAATATTAAAAGTATATTTCACACACTAAAGATTCATTTTATTCTAAATCTGATCATTGTAATGATGGATAACAATCGTAAGTTTTTTCTGCATGCAAGATCAGTAGTGGATACAAGAAAGACTATACTTTACACCACTGGATAGTGGATACAAGTCTTTCCTGAGGATTTTGCTAGTGAAGGCATTGGAATTGTTGAATTTAACCCTGGTTGGGCATTTCTCCTTCTGTTTCTGAACAACATAACCCAAGAAACTGCACAATAAAGAGTTAGAGACAGAGAGCCTAGCAAAACTATAATTGCAATTACACTACCTTTAAGTCCATTTTTATGTTGCTGCCTATTGACGTCAACCCCCAGGGGTTTAAAAGGTCTCCTTCCTTTTACTATCCAGACCGGAATATGCCTCACTATCAAAGGTTGAAGGTGCAGGTGGAGATGCAGGAAGACCTATCAGTGTATGAAGTATGACTGCATTAATCAAACAATCGCCTGCATATACTTGATACTGCTACATCAAAATAAACATTTCATACCTGGATAATATAAATACAAGACCTCGTATTTACCAAAATAATAAGGTTCGATACCCACTTCCTTTTGATAGAATTTTTGATATATTAGATAGGCTGTAGAGTTATCAAAATTTGCACCAAAAGGCACCAGGTCCAAAAGGACAACAATCTTTTCTTGATTCTGGTTGTTTGCATTTGCTCCCATTATGCAAACTTGACTTTTCTTCATAAATATCCCACAAGAAATTTGTGCAGCAAGGTCCGATACAAGAGGAAAGAATGCATACAATGGTAAACCAAGCCGCAACCCAAATTTCATTGCCAAAACACAACCACAAGGAGATCCAGAAGGCTTATTGGTGTATGGCTCTCTGCACGATAGTGACTCTGCATCTGCTATTTTTCTCCGGAAGACCACATTAACAACCGTAATCAACCTAGTGGCTTGAAATATCATCTGGATGCCAAAACAAATGATTTTAGACTCTTTTAACCAAACACACAATATCACCATAATATATGCAATATCACAACATCTCTCCCAGTGAATTAGAATTAACACAAAAATAAATAAATACATAACAAAGAGAGAGAGACTAATTACGAGAGAGAGAGAGGGAGAGAGAGAGAAATAGAGGGGGAGTGAGGGGGAGAGAGAGAGAGATTACTCACTTCATCAGTGAGATATTCAAGAACAGCAGACAAATACACAGGGGAACCAGATCCAACATGCTGAGCATACCTCCCATTCTTCAAAAATTTAGTCGAACCCTTACCCTTGCCAGCTCCAGTTGAACCCAAAATCAATTCCCTTCATCTACTAAATGATCTACTCAAGTGTACTCTACTTTTGATTACGAAACTTTAGTGAATAATAACATTTGAGCACCTACCCAGAGAGAGAGACTAACATCTTTGTGTTGAAAGAGACCGAGTTCGCCTAGATAAACAACAGCAAATTGCACAGATTATGTAAGAAGAATGAGTTGAAAAAGATGTATCGGTTCTGAAGAGAGAGAGAGAGAGAGATAGAGTGATGCATCGGTTCAGCAGCGAGAGGGAGGGGAGAGAGGCAATTTCAATTGAGATTGAAAAGTAAAGGGGGAAAGTGAAGTAGTAAAGGGGATCGAGAAATGAAGGGGGAAACCAAATTTTCATAGGGGGATAAATTATTTGACAGGGGAGAGAAAATAATAAAAGTATTTTTGTTATTGGTCAGGCATGAAAAAATATTTTTTTAAAAAAATATTTAAAAATCTAGGTAAATATTTCACATTACGGTTTGATAATTTGAATTTCTTTATAATATGAAGTTTTCATGCAAAATAAATTTGAAGTTCTTTTATATTTTTTATGCCTAAAATGGATATATCTTAATATGTGTACGGTTGGATCATCGAAGAAATCATTTTAAAAATTTATCTAGTAAATCGGGAATGAGTCTCGCTGTTTGGAGTTGTACTTTTACAAGATTTTTTCTAATCTTGACATGCAAGATGAATTTGAATTTTTTTAATAATTTTTTCATATGACTAAAATTGATATATCTTAACATCCGTACGGTTGGATCGTTGAAGAAATTATTTTAAAAATATATCTAGTAAATTTGTATTTTACTTTATATTAATAGAATAATTTTTATTTTAAATAATTTCATATAATTTTTTATATAAAATTATTTGAAACAAATTTGAAAATTCTAAATTATTTTTCTACATAACAAAAGTTAATATATATTAACATTTTGCAAGATGACCCTAAAAGCATTTTTTAAGAAATTAATTAATTAATCAAGAAATAGTCTTATTTTTTATGACTAAAATTGATATATCTTAACATCCGTACAGTTGGATCGTCGAAAAAATCATTTTAGAAATTAATCTTGTAAATCGGGAACGAGTCCCGTTGTTGGGAGGGGTACTTTAACCAGATTTTTCTAATCCTGACATGCAAGATGGATTTCAAATTTTTTTATAATTTTTTCTTATGAATAAAATTGATATATCTTAACATCCGTACGGTTGGATCGTCGAAAAAATCAATTTAAAAATTAATCTAGTAAATCGGGAACCAGTCTCGTTGTCGGGAGGGGTACTTTTACCGGATTTTTCTAATCCTGACATGCAAGATGGATTTCAAATTTTTTAATAATTTTTTCTAATGAATAAAATTGATATATCTTAACATCCGTACGGTTGGATCATCTAAAAAATCATTTTAAAAATTAATCTTGTAAATTGGGAACGAGTCTTCTTGTCGGGAGGGGTACTTTTACCGGATTTTTCTAATCCTGACATGCAAGATGGATTTAAAATTTTTTAATAATTTTTTCTTACGACTAAAATTGATATATCTTAACATCCGTACGGTTGGATCGTCTAAAAAATTATTTTAAAAATTAATCTTGTAAATCGGGAACGAGTCTTGTTGTTGGGAGAGGTAATTTTACAGGATTATTTTAATCCTAACATGCAAGATAAATTTCAAATTTTTTAATAAATTTTTGATATAACTAAAATTGATATATTTTAACATCCGTACGGTTGGATCGTCCAAAAATTCATTTGAAAAATTTATTTCGTTAATCGGCAACGAATCTTGTTTTAGGGAGTTGTACTTTTACCTCATTTTCCTTAAAAACTCAAACAAGATAAATTTTAAAATTTTTTATTATTTTTTTACATTGTTAAAATCAATATATTTTAAAATCCGTACGGTTGGATCGTCCAAAAAATCATTTAAAAAAATATGTTGTTAATCAGCATTGAATCTTGTTTCACGGAGTTGTACCTTTACCTCATTTTTCTTATAAAGTGAAGCAAGATAAATTTTGAATTTTTTTATTATTTTTTTACATGGCTAAAATCAATATATTTTAACATCCGTACGGTTGGATCGTCCAAAAAAGCATTTTAAAAAATTATTTGGTTAATCAGCAACGACTCTTGTTTTAGGGAGTTGTACTTTTACGTCATTTTCCTTAAAAACTCAAGCAAGATAAATTTTGATATTTTTTTTTTTTTTTACGTGACTAAAATTAATATATGTTAAGATCCGTATGGTTGGATCATCCAAAAAATCATTTGAAAAATTTGTTTCGTTAATCGGCAACGAATCTTGTTTTAGGGAGTTGTACTTTTACCTCATTTTCCTTATAAAGTCAAGCAAGATAAATTTTGAAATTTTTTATTATTTTTTTACATGGCTAAAATCAATATATGTTAACATCCGTAAGGTTGGATCGTCTAAAAAAACATTTGAAAAGATTATTTTGCTAATTATCAACCAATCTGAATTTTAGATGTTACACAACGGTTTCTGCAAAATACCGTTGTGTGATAAATTCTCACAATCGACGGTTGTCATTCTTCCAACTAAGCAATCCAAGTAAAATCAATCAACGACTCTCATTTCGCCAACTCGGCGATCCAAGTGAAATAATTTCCACCAATCAGGTGGTGCCATGATTTCTTGTAAACAGACGACAGTTATTCTGTCAAAATTGTAAAACCGTTGTATGATGCTTCTCTGTTGACTCCTTTATACAACAGACTCCGTAAACCGTTGTTTATATGTATATTTTGTAACAACTATTTTTTCAAATTAGTCCAAAACCATTGTCCGAGAATACAATAAGTTAGCTTATTAACAACGGTTTTGGACTGTTATGGTAAAGATCTATGACAACAGTGCAATTTAAGAACTGTTGTCTACCTCAATAAGAGGATGCCACAGAGACAAGTCTTTCGACAAACTACTATAACCGTTGTTCTACATGTTGTCTAACAACAGTTATTCATGGAAAAAAAATTCTCCGTCGTCTCCTAATTTGGGGCAACGGTTTTTTGGTCGACCGTTGTTTCATAGGTGTTGTGTGATTGCAAATTTCTTGTAGTGAATAGGCCCCACTTTTCTCCAGTATAGGTGATCTTTATCTTATAGAGTAACCCGTGTTTACTCAACTCAATCCATTCATTCAATCTTGAACTCCATGTATTCGGCAAAATAAAAGGCTCAAAAGCTTAACCACGTACAATACGCGTCTCACTGTTTCACTATCATCGGAATAGGCTAGGGTTACCCCCACAATGATTTGGTCATCATAATTTAGTTGGCCCATTGCACCAAGTTCTTAGGATCTCTAGTCAGCAATGGTTGGGTGTCCACCATGACACTGTTAAGCAATAGGCTAGGCCCCATCCCTCTTAATGATTTTACAACTATTTCTTCGTATAACTAAATTCTCTTTGCTTAACCTGAATCGCTCAGTTTAACAATCTAGTTAGTGGATCCAACATTATCATATGACTAAACATAGTCCATCACGATAATTCTCATTGAGAAAAGTTGGGTAATAGTATTATGTCCTCATCATAGATGTATTACACCTTTTACATGCATTTATCTTATGCACCAAACTCATATTACATCATGAATCGAGCTAAGTTCAAAATTTCCATGACATGACTTCTAAGTGTGAAATGTATTCACCGATGAATTTTAAGTTACTAAAGTAAAATATCTAATTTACATACTATATCTACATTGTAAAATTAGATATCTCTTGTACTGCAGTCTAAACTTACAAGCACATATCATACACCTTAAATCCTATTGTAATCACTTTCAAGTGACCAATTTTCATTGTACTCGTGCATCTACTCAGACTACCAAGTGTGTAGCCTATATTTGATATTGTACAATTTAAAAATACAACAGACTTCCCATCATCCTTGAGAGATCCTTATTTAAATATATTTAGATATATACAAATCCAGTCTAGCTATAATAGATTTATGAGCCTCGTTGATCTCTTCAGGAGTCACATCACCAACATATGACATGCATCATCCAAGACTTTTGAAGTCATGAAGATTGTGGTCTACAAATAAAACTTTTAATTTGATCAAGATTTCCAGAGATGATCTTCTTGTCGTTATTGTAATGATCAGATCAGTCACGTACAATCAATTATGACTTGCAATATATGTGTGTAAAAAATATATGAACACTTGCCAATTCTTTGATTTTGAATCAGTTTGACATCTCATATTGACATATTTCACATTTATGAAATGACTTTACCGGACATTCATCAAGGCTTCAGTTCATTATTGTCATTACCAGTTTTTAGTGTCCCAAAAATTAGCAATTTCAATTTACATCATTATCGAGTTTAAGCGAACTTAAATTGGCAATCTTGATTCACCTAGTTACCAATTTTTAGCATTCTGAAAATGGCAACCATATAATTTCTTTTGAAGCCATTGCTTATCATAGCAATAACAAATTTTAAAATGCCATTTTCACGTGTCTATGTTATTTTTCTCAACATGATTACCAAAATACAGACATTCTACTCTTCTCTAACCAAAGAAACCCTCAGGTTCATATAGAATATTTCTTCAAATCTCTACGAGGAAAGATTGTCTAAATGTTCATTGATGTACATTTAAATTTCCAATACTATAATTTTAATGTCATCTTGATGAACCTTATTCTCATAACTCGAGAATATTTCTTAATGTATATTGGGTCATCACTTTAATAGTAACATCTTATTATTAGTTCAACCTTTTACTTTCATTCGACCCATATATACATTTTCCTAATTTAAAAATTGGATTGGGTCTTCATGGCTTCTATCTCGTAAGAAGATCCATAAATATTTTTAAACACGATTTTGTGAAACAGAACCAATCTCATGGCTTCTATCTCGTATGAAGATCGATATAATTTTTAAATATGATTCTGTCAAATAAAACCACTCTCTCTATTTATTAACATCCTTTTCCCCCATATAGGACATAGAGAGATCAATACAGTCCATTTTCTAGTATATGTGCTAGAAATATTTAGTTTATTAACTTTTCAACTCTAATCAATGTCCTCTTGATAAAAATTATCAGAGAAGCACACAAATCACTTCAAAATTTGAAGTGTACCTTTGAGCTGTCATGACATTCTCGACACACATGTTTTCCAAGTCTCTTGCTCTTTCTAGGTTCATCCTCACAATCATCTGAAAAATTATAAGTTCATTCAGATGACTTCTAATTAAAGATACACAAGGAACTACGGGCTCATTATTAATAGTATTCCTTGATTCTGTAATTGCATTTTTATGAATCTCATAAATTAGACTCATTTATTGTCTATATATCCATCCAAAATCTCTCAATTGATTTTGGATTTCATCTTTCCTTTAAGAGTATTGGTATCAAATTCCGAAATACACCCATATTTTAGTAATTTCTAAAAATGTTACACTACATTCCAATATTCATAAAAATCAATAATTTTCTATTCCAGATACCTCCATAATTTTAATAATTTCAAAGAATGTCATAACAAATTCCAAAGCTAATATGAAATTCAACTATTTCCTTTTGTGGCATCTTTTTTAAGGATTGATTGGCTTTTAGTAACTTATATTCTCAAATTTTATAATAATGTAAACTGATCATAATCTTTTTGCATCTCCCTTCCATCCGATTAATGAGAGCAAGGTACAATGGCATCATAAATATTCATGTTTTGAACAAAATTCACAGGGTGATTTTTGATTATTAATTCTCTACCATATCAATTATCTGTATAAAAATGATTTTCAATCTTCAGTTTATAGAGAACATGAATCTATATTTAGCTTTATTATTTACTCGGTAATGAGTACACGTGGCCAATATTTTACTATCAAACTAGAAAGTAAGCACATATCAGGTCACTACCTCTAATCTGAGCAGGTTTCACGATATTCATTAAGAACCTCTAAGGTTTTAATATCGGGTTTAAAGAACTCGCGTTGTTCTTGTCACTAGAAATTCAATTAAAGAATTTCTCTCAAAAATTTAAATGGCTCACAACCAACATGGTTCACAAATTAAATGATTTGTGGGTAATGGATTGGTGTGTTCGAAAAAGAAGCAAATTTAAATCAAGTTCAAAGAGATATATTACAAGCTAAACAAGTATGAAAATGAGATCATGTCATCAATGCTTAGATTATTCTACTTTAGAAATACTTCTTTAGATGCTAAAGTGAAAATAGTTGAGTTACAAACATTTCATGCCCAGTTTGAGACTTTAAAAATAAAAAAAATTTGAATCAGATCTCAAATTAGATTTTAATGAACATTATAAAATAAATGAAATGAATGTTTGAGACTTAAATGAATGTTTGATTACAAAGTTGCGTTCATCATATCGCTTCTATTAGACGAGGCTACACATTTATGTAAAATGACAATTGATGAGTTCATCATATCGCTTATATTCAATGGAGAAAAATTATTGAGGAATAAGCCAGTTGTACAAGCCTTGCAAGAAAAAATATGTTTCAAAGAAAATGATGGAAGATAGATAATACGAGTCAAATAAAGTTAAGATTTATTGAAAATAAATAAAGGGAGAAAAAGGTGCAACAGGGAGATGAAATAACTCAAGAGAAATGTTAGGATCAAGATTATATTCTTAAACATGAGGAAGAGAGTGAAGATGAAACATTAAAAAAATCCAAAAAGGTCTGTCAATCCAATTTACTTAGTTATTTCGACTTATAAGGATAAACTAATTTCCACTTAAAAATTATTTTATAATTGTATGTTCATTTTCAGAAAACCAAGAAAGCTGAGAAAACACAACCTCGTGTTGGCCCAAGAACTCCCTCACAAGAAAACGGTTTATCTGACCACCATGTACGGACGCAACCACAAAGCTCCTATAAGACCCAGGGGAAAGTCTAAGATGTATGAAGTCCATACTAGGTCAGTTGACAAATGAGTTGACATAAAAATAAATCACAAGTTCCAACCTGTAGCAGATGATGATACAATTAGAGCTGAGCTAGGAAGTTTTTTGGGAATGCTAAGGAGGTGTGTATCACTATCTTACAAAAATTGGGCTCATATTCCTAAGACATTGAAGAAGAGTCTGTGGAATTATGTAAAGGTATTGTATTAATTATTCTGATGTTTAAATAAATAAATAACAATTTAGATACACTAACATTTCTTATTAATTCTTTTCCTTTTTTCTTCAATTTTATTTTTAAGCAATGATACATTATTCTCGACCAGTTGGAAAAGTATTGTACCCGGTCAATTCATGATTTCTGGAGTGGATGCAAGTGTCGCACTAAAAAGATTCGTTATCTGGTATATAAAACTGATCAAGAGAGGCTGGACAAGGACATATGATATTCCACGAGAGGAATTTAAAGTGTTGCTTATGTACTAGTTAGATAAAAATGTTCAAGTAAAATTTGAAAATTTATACCATTAAGTTGTCCATCCTATGGTATGAATTTTTATGCGGAATAATGAAGTGATCAGTTTCTTGTTATTGTAGAAAAAGGCTGAGAATAATACTGAAAGTCATAAATCATATACGGACACAAGCATAAAGCTCCTATAAGACCTAGGGGAAAGTCTAAGATTGATAAAGTCCATACTAAGTCAGTTGACAAATGAGTTGTCATAAAAATGAATCACAAGTTCCAACCTATAGCAGATGTTGATACAATTAGAGCTGAGCTGGGAAGTTTTTCGCGAACGCTGAGGAGGTCGTATCACTAACTTACAAAAAATGGGCACATATTCCTATGACATTGAAGAACACTGTGTGGAATTATGTAAAGGTATTGTATTAATTATTCTGATGTTTAAATAAATAAATAACAATTCAGATACACTAAATTTTTTTATTAATTCTTTTCCTTTTTTCTTCAATTTTATTTTTAAGCAACGATAAATTTTTCTCGACCAGTTAGAAAAGTATTGTATCCAGTCAAGTCATGATTTCTGGAGGGATGCAAGTGTCACACTAAAAATATATATTATCTAGTTTATAAAACTGATCGAGAGAGGCGGGAACACAAGACATATGATATTCCACTAGAGGAATTCAAAGTGTTGCTTATGTACTAGTCAGATGAAGATGTTCAAGTAAAATTTAAAAATTGATGCCATTATGTTGTCCATCCTATGCTATGAATTTTTATGCAGAATAATGAAGTGATCATTTTCTTTTTATTGTAGAAAAAGGCTGAGAATAATACTGAAATACATAAATCATATACGGACACAACCACAAAGCTCCTATAAGACCTAGGGGAAAGTCTAAGATGGATAAAGTACATACTAATGTAGTTGACAAATGAGTTTTAATAAAAATGAATCACAAGTTCCAACCAGTAGTAGATGATGATACAATTAAAGCTGAGCTGGGAACGCTGAGGAGGTGTGTATCACTAACTTACAAAAATTAGGCTCATGTTCCTAAGACATTGAAGAAGACTTTGTGGAATTATGTAAAGGTATTGTATTAATTATTCTGATGTTTAAATAAATAAATAACAATTTAGATACACTAACATTTCTTATTAATTCTTTTTTTTTCTTGAATTATATTTTTAAGCAACAATACATTATTCTCGACCAGTTGGAAAAGTATTGTTTCCGGTAAATTCGTATTTTCTGGAGGGATGCAAGTGTCGCACTAAAAAGATTCATCATCTGGTTTATAAAACTGATCAAGAGAGGCTGGAACACAGGACATATGATATTCCACTAGAGGAATTCAAAGTGTTGCTTATGTACTAGTCATATGAAGATGTTGAAGTAAAATTTGAAAATTGATGCCATTAAGTTGTCCATCCTAAGGTATGAATTTTTATGCGGAATAATGAAGTGATCATTTTCTTGTTATTGTAGAAAAAGGCTGAGAATAATACTGAAAGTCATAAATCGTATACGGACACAGCCACTGTTGGTCCTGTATTTTTTACCGAAATTCGGAATAAATTGGTACATACTACCTTTGTTTGTTATTAATTAGTGTTGTATGAAGGTTACTCATTTAGTTAGCTTTAGTTGTCCTTTATATTTAGTGCATTAGTGAATAAGAGTTCGTTTACAATCGGTGCTAGAATAATTTAGAAAATTATTTTAGTCTACTTTTAAATAAATAGATATATATATATATATATATATATAAATTAGTCTCAAGTAGCCATGTTCAGACTTAGTCATATAATTGTAAAATTAGGCCTTTTAATTTGAGAACATTGTGAATTATTTTAAACACAAGAATTTTTGTATTAACGAACTTGAATTCATGCAAAATTGACTTAATTCGAGTTTTGGGTTTTTCATCCTTTCAATACTTAGACACATAATGAAATTGCCTTTATCAAGATTATTTTTTTAACCAATCACACAGTTACTTTCAATTATAGTACTCATAATTATAACTATATTGTAAATGTGTGTTGAAATTGTCAACATGTATCGGCCCATACCATAAGATGCAGCCGTCTTTGTTAAAACTCGCAAGTAAAAAGTCAGACACAAGTACAAGTCTAATACTGCGGTGATGAACTACAAACTTGAAAGAATATAATTTTTAGTCAATCATATAGAAACCTATTACTTAATGTAGTATCGAATGTTTTAAATTGTTCTTGGTTTATTTTTCAGTGAAAGATTGAAAAAGCACCGAGTGGAGAGGACGACAGAAGTAATGTCAAAGATCTTGTTACTGATGATAAATCGCATGGCCTTTCTCGGCTTGTTGGGCGATAGTGAAGTCCATCGATGTTTCAACCCATGCTCCCACAAACACATACATAGAGGAGTTGACAACTCAAATCAAGCCAAATCTCAAAGTTGAACTTGAAGCCATGATAAAGAAGTATGTTGATGTAGAGCTCAAAAAGAATGTACAGAAAAAAGTAGATTCAAAGTTGGATTTGGTTTTTAAAAGGTTGAGCGAGGCTAATCCAACTTTGCAACTTAATTTAGGTGATCTTTGTGCGACCATTTTTAGTGATGATGAAAATGGTACACCGTTAACCAGGGATTTGAAGTTGGCTTAGGCAGATATTGTAGTTAATTAAATAGTATATTATGTGGTATTTTGGTACTTTATATCTATTAGATATATGCTTGCAATTTTTCTAGGATCCTTATTTAATTTTGTTCTAAAGAATGGTACATGTGTCATCTTTAGATGCTTTGGTATTGGTGCATGCACGTATAGTAATATCACATTTGCAAATATAATCTAAAAAATGTAGTTCATCAGTACTGGTGATATTGTATTATGTTTTTGTTGACTTTGATTAGGAAAATAGTTCTACATAGAACTGGGCATTGATATATGCAAAAGTACATTTCAAAATTGACCATTGTGTAAGTGTTGCAGTAGGTATTAAAAATTGTTGCAAATATTGTATATTGTTTTTTATCTTAAATAAAATGTTGGCATTTGTGTAAGTGTTACAAAATAAAAGGGCAAAATAGGGATCAAGGAGGGAGTCCCAACGCATGTCAGCGGGACCCACATGTTAGTGGGACCAACCTGTTAGTGGTACCGACCTGTTAGTGGACCCCACATGACAGTGGGTCCCACACGTAGGTGGGCCTCACACGTTAGTGGGACCCTCCTCTCCACGTGTTAGAGCCACGTGTAAAGCCATGTGTCAAGCTATGTGGAAGTCCACGTGATAATCCACTTGTCATGTGGGCTAATTTTTTTTGCAAAATCACACTTTTTGGCAACATAATTTCTGGTGTTACCCTAACTGAGGAATCATTTCCTTTGAACCCTAAGACAACATAAAAAATACTAACATTAGAAACGTGTTGCAGTTACAATTTTTTTAATCTTTTGCAATATTTGTTGGGCCTCTTGCAACTTATTTGGGTTGTTACATAATAAGATTGATCACGTCGTTTATATATTAAAGTCAACAATTAATGTGTACCAAATTACTAGTTTTTTTGATTGATATGTGGTGGATTTTTGGGTCTGGTAAGCTTTCGGTTATGGGCTTGGATGTTATATATGGTATCAGAGCCGACTAACGAATACTTGATGTACCAAGTTTCTAGAGGCGGGGAGATGAGATCTGGTGGTATTATCCCATAATGGAAATAGATCCAGAGGTTGAGACACGAATCCAGGCGGTATTATCCCACAATGGCTAGAGAGTCAACGTTTCGGACCTATCGACTGTTTGTTCTGGCCCGACAAGGATGTCAAGAGTTTAAGTAGAGAAGATTGTAACACCCACTAGTACAAAATTGCCATTTATGTCTCCTTATTTGCGTTTGTTTTCCCTCCACATATATAACAAAAAAAGGTTCACATGTGTTTGTCATTTCGTAACCGACAAATAAAAATTTTCATGCATATATTAAAAATCATATACAACTGTGCTTTCTTTGTGATGTATAAAAGTTCAATTATATGTGTCTGTTTAATTAGAACGGACATATAAAGTTTCTTTGAAAATAATAAAATTAATTAAAATTGAATATAGCCAGACGGCTAGACCATAAGTTAGTACTCCTCTCTATGATGTAACTCGATGTAAGTAGTTACAACTAGGTCTCCTAACATAATTAAAAACCTAATTCAGAATCTAATCCAACCATATATTGAAGTCCAAGTAAACTAGATTCAAGTCGTTGAAGCAACATTCATCTCTAAGCTATTTATGTCTCAACCTTGTTTTATTTGTTTATCCAAACTTCGTTATATGTAATTTTGTAAGTATGATTATGTTTATTTATGTATCGTGTCTATCGAAGGGTTTATAGTCATAAAATGTAATGGAAACTTTAATTAAAAATCTTAAAAACCAAAATTTCTGAACCCTACGTAGGATCCATATGGAAAATAGATATTTAATTCGTAGATCAAATTATTTAGCTTAAAAAGATTTACAATTTGGTTGACTAATAGAAATCCAAAAAAAATTCAATCACCAGGAATCCCACATTCATGGTCTACGCTCTATCGGTATCCACACGAACACTTGAACTCAAGGATCGGATGTGTACAAGCACAAAGTCATTTATTCTTCCCCTCTCTCCATATTCTCTCTTGGTGGCTAGGATTTTTTTAATAAAAGTCTTGTGTTAAAAATCAGCTACGTACAAGAGCTATTATATTGAGAGTAGAAAAAATAATTATAACACTTAAGTTATTAGGGTTATTATTAATTTGAAATTTCTAGTTATATAATAAATAAATCTCACTTAATTATTTTACAACTGAATTTCACATTTAATATTAGTAAATTCGAATATCAATATTTATCTAATTAATTAAGTCAACCTTAATTAATATTATAAATAATTTGAATTACTTTTATTTAATTTAAATCCAATTTAAATTAGATAATCTTTCAAACATTCATTGTGTGTGACTCTATAAGTTAGTATTACATTGACAACGGATTTTAAATCTAATTTAAAATCATAAACAAAGACTGACATCAAGTAATATTAATTAAATCGGTGATCAATTAAACCTTTCATGAATTATGTGCAATGTAATATAATTTATTTAACCAGATTTTATAGATTAAACAAGAGGCATGTTAATATATCATCCTCAACAAAGTTTAATTCAGGTTTCCTTCATTAGTGATTAGACTATCGTATCAAATCAACATTTGAGCCTGACCTCGCATTTCGTAGTCTAGCTCACAAAAAAGGCCAGTAATATTATTCTTATAATAAAAGGGTTAAATTCATCCAAGATCATTCTTATTTCTCATACAATTTATAGTGTACCCGAAATACACTTTTATTATTACCCGGTTAAATATAACTTTTAATATAATTAAAGTACATTAATTATCATATAGAATTTTAGTAATTTCAAGTCTAAGGACCATTACATCATTATCACTGTGAGAATTACTCACGACACAACAAACATTGGGTCTGTCGAGAACCATGTACATTTCACTACAAGAAAAGCAGCTTCATACAACGGTCGATACACAACTGTTAAAAAAACCGTCATCCTAAAAATCATACAACGATGGTTTTATTTCATAAAAAACATGCTGTGTGAACTAAAAACAAGTAACGGTTATCCATCTTTTTTCAAACTTTTGTCTATGCGGTATCCTACCAGCAAGTCAGACAACAGTTTTTAAAACGCACAGTTGTTTTAAATCATTAACATAATGATAAAAAACCGTTGTTATTATGGTACCTTATAGTGATTAAAGACAACGGTTTTAGACGTTATATTGTGTAATAAAGAGAACTGTTACTTAGAAGTGTTGCCATATATAGCATCAAACAACAGCTAAAAAATAGTTGTGTGAAATTGTTCTTTCAGAATTTCAATGGGAACCACTAATGAGGTGGCATCATGTGATAGGTGGTAAAACTTTTACCAGGATTGCTGAGGTGGGGAAATAAGAGCCTTTGATTGCAATGACTTTAGATATCAGTGATTGGGTTTAGAAATAGCTTATGCACTTACACAACGGTTTAATGTTAAATAAAATATTGTCTTAATTAATCTCATACAACATTGTTTTAATAGAAACCATTATCTATAGACCTCGTTTAGAACCTTCTAGAAGATTTGTTAAGGGTTCTAGTAATCCATTATGTTTATCAAACTAAACAAAGGTTTTATTCATAAACCTGTTGTTGTTAAGTATTGAGACAATGTTTCTAGGTTTCAAAGAGTTGTCTCTTTCATATTTAAACAAGTATTGATATGGTGGCACAGAAACAGTTGTCTGAAATAGTTCTTTTAGAAATTTAATAAGCACCAGTAATGAGGTGGCACCATATTATAAGGGGTAAACCTTTCATGTAGATTGCTCAGATGGGAAAATGAGAGCCCTTGATTGCAATGACATTAGATATATATCATTGGATATAAAAATAGCTAATGCCCGTATACAATGGTTTAATGTTAAATAAAGTATTGGCTATTTAATCTTATACAATAGTTTTTATTACAAACCATTATCCATGGACCTCTTGTAGAACCTTTTTAAGCTTTGCTTCTCGTACAACAATTTTATTACAAAACTTTTGTAAGAATGTCTTACCACAATGGTGTTTCAAGTACTATTACGTATAACAAAAGATTCGTTTCCAATTAACGAGATAATTGTTTTAATAATTTTTTCGATGATCCAACTGTATGGATGTTAAGATATTTTAATTTTAGTCATTAGAACACATTACAAAAAAAATTCTAATTCATCTTTCATGTCAAGAATATAAAAGTCAAGAAAAGTCCTAGTCCCTTGAATGAGATTCTTTCCCATTCAGCCAGATAATTTTTTAAATAATTTTTTCGACGATCCAACCGTAAAAATGTTATGACATATCGAATTTAGTCATAAGAAAAAATTACAAAAAAAAACAAATTCATCTTGCATGTGGGGAATATAAAAGTCATAAAACGTCCTCCTCCCGAGAAGGAGATTTGTTCCTGTTTAACCACATTTTTTTAAATACTTTTTTCGATGATCTAACTGTACGGATGTTAAGGTATATCGATTTTATTCATAAGAAAAAATTATAAAAAAAATTCAAATTCATCTTGCTTGTTAAGAATAGAAAAATCTAGAAAAACTCCAACTCCCAAACACGGGATTTATTCCCGATCAATAAAATAATTTTTTTAAATGATTGTTTTGATGATACAAATGTATAGCTATTAAGATATGTTGATTTTAATCATAAAAAAATTATAAAGAACTTTAAAATTCTTCTTCCATGACAGGAGTAGAAAAATCTAGAAAATATCGAACTCTCAAGAACGGAATTTGTTCCCGATCAACCAAAATTTTTTTTTAATGATTTTTTAATGATCTAACTATATAGATGTTAATATATATCTATTTTAGTCATAAAAAATTTACAAAAAAGTTTCAAATTCATATTGCATGACAACAATAGAAAAATCTAGAAAATGTCCAACTCTCAAACACATGTTTTGTTCTCGATCAATCAACTAATTTTTTTTAAATGAATTTTTCGATGATCTAATCATACGGATTTTAAGATATATCAAATTTAGTCATTACAAAAAATTACAAAAAATTCAAATTCATCTTGCATGTCATGAATATAAAAGTCATGAAAAGTTCTCCTCCCGAGAACGAGATTTGTTCCTATTTAACCACATTTTTTTAAACAATTTTTTGACGATCTTACCTTAAGGATGTTAAGGTTTATCGATTTTAGTTATAAGAAAAAATTATAAAAAATTCAAATTGATCTTACTTGTTAAGAATAGAAAAATCTAGAAAACTTTAATTCCCATACACGGGATTTGTTCCCCGATCAATAAAATAATTTTTTAAAATATTTTTTTTACGATTCAAACGAATAAAAGTTAAGATATATTGATTTTATACATAAGAACAAATTATAAGAAACTTTCAAATTCATCTTGCATGACAGGAGTAGAAAAATCTAGAAAATGTCAAACTCCCAAGAACGTAATTTGTTCTCGGTCAACAAAATATTTTTTTAAACAACTTTTTAACACTCCAACTGTATAGATTTTAAGAAATATCTATTTTAAACATAAAAAAATTAAAAAAACTTTCAAATTCATATTGCATGACATGAATAAAAAAATCTAGAAAATGTCCAACTCCAAACACATGTTTTGTTCCCAATCAATCAACTAACAGTTCGCCATAATTGCACATAGGCAACCCCTATGATACAGTTGCATAAGGTCTAAATGGTGTTTCATAAGGTAATAGGCAACACCAGGTAAGGTAATAGGCAACACTTTCTGCAACACTGCAAAGTGTTGCATTATGCCGCTTTTGCAACACCAAAGGCATATAATGGCAACAACACTTGGTGTTGCATAAAAAAAAGCCACATCACCCCCACAGTCCTATGTGGCAAGCGACATGTCACTTTGCCAGATCAGTAATGGTCCCTTCCTTGTTACATCAACAGGGGTCCCACTTGTCACATCAGTAGTGTGTCTCATTTTTGTCACATCGATTATGGGCCCCACATTCGCAATGGCAATAGTGGGCCCCACAATATGTAATACAACACTTAATTTTTTAATATGCAACACCAATTGTAGTCAATTATAACACCATTAGTGTCATTTGTAACATCAATTTTTATAATATGTAACACCATATGTAGTCAAATACAACACTTCATAAATAAAATATCGGACATAATTGTTCTATTTTTACATGATTTCTGTCAAACAAGGCTTCCAACAGTCAACACAACAAAAAGGTTTAAAATTTACTAAACCAAACTCAATCGGGTACATGCACCCAATTCTAACTTCCAAAGTACATAAAACCTAACTTAAAAAGAAATAAAATTACTAGTGAAGATAAAAGTTATGTTTGATTAATCACTTTTTGTCATTATCTTCGGAACCTTGCTCTTTGCGCCGAAGGTCAAGCTGTGAAGGTGTTTCTATGTGCTCCACAACAAGAACCCGGTAACCCTGGTATTTGAAAAGAGAAGGAACTTGTTATTTTGGTAGTTAGCATAAAAAAAAATATAAAATAACTAAACTGAAAATGCAGAATCCTAAACCATAAAAAAGTATCACGTAACAAATCATTATTAGGGAGAAAAGAAACATGAGATGAGGAATCCCCACAGTACCAAAAGCTTATTAAAAACACCACAGACACTACAAGGAAAACCGGCTCACACAACGGTTTTTGCCCGTTATCTGATACCCTGAAAAACCGTTGACTATTGAGCCGCCGTCTCTTACATGGATCAGACAACGGGAAAAAACTGTTGTGTGAATGAGCACAGACAACGACCAGAGTAGTAAACCTGTTGTGTTACATCCAGAATAGACAACACATTCTTGTAACTTATATTGTAAACATCTGTATTAGTCAAGTGTTCTGGAAACGGTTGTGTAGTGTGTCCATAATAATATAAGAACAAAACAAGTAATACAACTCTTATTGTCCTCAAATGGTTGTTCTACAGATCCACACACGACACAAATGAATTAAATAGCTCTTGTAGTAAAATTCTACAGACAACACTTATATTTTGTTTTGTGTTGTTGGAACTCTTCTGATACTAGATTTGTCCTGTTTCTTGTGTTGTGTGATTTAGTTTCATACTTGTCTTTTAGTTTACAATGTGTTGAGTTAGTGTTTAAGACATGATTCTTTTTATAACAAATGGTGTTGTCTAAACATAATTAGTTTTATAGAGAAGGGTTTTTTATTCAGTTTGGTATTGTGCGAAAGTCAATATTACAAGCTTTTAGTTTTTGAAATTATTGTGTGAAACAAACTATAACAATGTTTTAACTGGATAACTTACGGGTTAAAATCCCCTCAGACAATGGTTTCCAAATGCAAAGCAAATAAAGTAACATTGTAAAATTAATATGCCATCAAATTTAAAATCGAAAGAAAAACCATTGAGATTACAACCAAGTCATCACCATTACACTAGCAAACAACCAACCCTCCATTACTCCAGCAATCAACCAACCATCCATTACACCATTTCAACTAAAAACCAACTAAGTATAACCAAGTTCTATCTTAAGAAAAATAAGACCATTCGAGTACATGTACTTCGGGACTCTATATTGCTTGTTAAAACATATAAAAATGAAAAATCTGAGTTAACTTTCTTTAGAAATTCAGGTGACATTTACATGTGCAAACACACATGACGCTTTCTCTAGTATACGCACTAATATGCCAACTATAAATACCTTTTTTGCTCAACTATATCCAACTATATTTTCCAATGAATTTTTAGCTTTTGAATCCCCTGTAATAGGTTCATATCATCCATAAATTTTGATTCCCATGGCTTGAAGATTAATAATTGATTTTCCTGTGGTTGGCAGTTGTCCAAGACATTCTCGTGGTCTTTACTCTCGGGTCTTGTTTTGTCCTGCAAATTCCAATAGAGAAACAAAAACATTAAGCTCCTCGTGACTAAAACTTCCTCTCTTCATAAATTCAATTCCATGTATCAATTTATGCAAATAATAAAATACTTCAGGTTTAATTTAAAACAAAAAGTTCAAACCTAATGATCACTTTTACAAACTCCATTTTCTTCTAGCAGTTATCCTTGTACAGTTCACACAAGAATCTTCAATACACTCTTCAACGATACCAACTTGGCAATCTTTGGTTAGTCAAGTTCAACCTGCAAAAAAAGTATATGTTGTTGATACACGAGAGTTGTGTAAGCTTCTATTTTATTTTGTATTCACACAAGACAATTAATAAAGACCTCCACCAAATCACAAGATTCGACCACACCTTCTAACCCATCACTCACATCTTGTCTTCTATGTTCCTGGTGTGGATGTTGGCTTCCAACAAGTATCATCCTTTCTATTGAGACAATACCCCTACAACAGTTGCAACTCTAGATAACTTCTTTCCTCCTCTAGCAACAATCTATACATGGGCTTGGTTAAACATATCAACAAAGTTTATATAATCTCTCCGCATCCCATTCAAACTTGTTTACCAGGTACTACAAACAACCAATAGTTTGATAAAAATAGAACAAAGTTAAGATACATGCATTCTTGAATCATAGTACTTGCAAAACCAATAATTTCTTAAATCAATCATATAACTTTGTTTAGAATAGACAGCATGAAAATTTATTTAATCTGAAGCAAAAAATATTAATTAAAAGCAATAAAATCAAGATAAGAACAAATCATATATTAAAAGCATCCAAAAATCAAGAATGTATTGAAACAAAATATGTGAATTGAGCAATCATATAACTAAAATTTATCCAGCAGCTAAGAAAACATACATACACTGATAGGAGTGAGCAATCAAAAATTAATTAATATAATAGGACCACCTGCAAAATGGATGAAATAAAAATTGCAGTATAAAATTACATGACATAACAAATTAGTAGGTTTTTAATACTAATACATTAATTGAACATATGAGCTCCTTTAATAATATATGAAAAGAATATAAAACCCAAGGCAATGAAAATAAAATCATTTAAAAAAGAAATAAGACAAGTGTATACCTTTAACCCAAAAATCGAACTAGGGTTTGCGTTTGAAATCGAGCTTTTGAATAACTCGAGTTAGGGGTTAGTTTCTAAGATTTGAATTGGGGTTTGGGTTTGGATTTAGGGAGGTGAGAGGTTAGAGTAAATTGAGGTGTTAAAAATTAGGTTTTAATTACACAGATGGTGTGATGGAAAGAGAGGCCGCATAGGAAGTTCAAAGAGAGAGAAAATGAGAGAAAGGGAGTTACAGCTTAGAGAGGGAGATGGACTACCATGTAAAGGGGAAATGAGTGAACAAAAGATGGGGAGATAGAGAGAGAGAGAGAGAGAGATCCATGAGAAGGGGGAGTTGGGACAGAAAGAATGGGGAGATGGAGAGAGAGAGTCAATGAAGAGAAGGGAGAGTTGGGAGAGAGAACAGGGAAAATAGAGGGGTGAGAGCAGAGACCGATGAGAAGGAGATATAAACGGGGTTAACAAAATGGGGGGAGATATAAGGGGGAAATAAACTTTTCACTTGGGGGCAAACTAAAAATAGAGGAGATGGAATGAAAAAATGGCCTAAAAAGTGAAATTTGGGTGAAGGGGGAAATGAAAATTTAAACAAGGGGAAAATGAAAAAGTGGGGTTTAAGGTGAAATAGGGGTAAATAGATATTTTTTTATTTATATGTATTATTTTATAATTTTTTTAATTTTACTTTATTTTATAAGAAGATAATCAAAATTAATATATCTTAACATCCGTATGGTTGGATCATCGAAAAATTTATTTAAATAATCATTTTCTTAATGAGGAACGTGTCTAGTTTGAGAAAGTAGTACTTCAACTAGAATCTTCTTGTAAAGTTATGCAAGATATTTTTTTGAATTTATAAATTATTACATAAAATTTTAGATTACATATTAATGTAATAAAATTCAATCTAACATTTTCATTAATTTATAATTCACTTAAACAAATATATATTAATATCCATATGGTTGGATATTAGAAAAAAATCATTTCAAAAAATTATTTTGTTAAGCAGGAACGAAATCCATTTTAGGAACTACCACTTTCACTACATTTTCATTATAATTTCAAGCAAGATATATTTGAAAATTTTAAAATATTTTTTAAGTGAATAAAATCAATATATATTAACATCAACAGTTTAAGGAATATATATTAACAAAGTCAATAAAATATATGGCATTAAAAATAATTATCTGAAATTTAAAATGTGTTGTCTTAACAAAAGTCATACAACAGTTTTTAATATAAAACAATTGTGGGATGTAATATCAACCAAATAAATAGTGTCAAATTCATACAACGGTTTATAACCAAAAAAGGTTATTTAAAAACAATGTCAATAACGGTTTCCAAGAAAAAAACCGTTGTTGAATCACACAACGGTATTTTTAAAAAGCCTGTTGTACATAGTTTATACGACAACATCTGAGAAAAATCATTTTAAAAAATTAATCCTGTAAATCGGGAACGAGTCTCGTTGTCGGGAGGGGTACTTTTACCAGATGTTTCTAATCATGGCATGCAAAATGAATTTAAATTTTTTTAATAATTTGTTCTTATGACTAAAATCTATATATCTTAACATCCGTACGGTTGGATCGTCGAAAAATCATTTTAAAAAATTAATCCTGTAAATCGGGAACGAGTCTCGTTGTCGGGAGGGGTACTTTTACCAGATTTTTCTAATTCTGGCATGCAAATGAATTTCAAATTTTTTAATAATTTTTTCTTATGACTAAAATCGATATATCCTAACATCCGTACGGTTGGATCGTCGAAAAATCCTTTAAAAAAATTAATCCTGTAAATCGGGAACGAGTCTCGTTGTCGGTTGTGGTACTTTTACCAGATTTTTCTAATCCTGACATTCGAGATGAATTTTAAATTTTTTAATACTTTTTTCATGTGACTAAAATTAGTATTTCTTAACATCCGTACGGTTGGATCGTCGAAAAATCATTTTAAAAAAATAATCCTGTAAATCGGGAACGAGTCTCGTTGTTGGGAGGGGTACTTTTACCAGATTTTTCTAATCCTGGGATGTAAAATGAATTTCAAATTTTTTAATAATTTTTTCTTATGACTAAAATCGAAATATCCTAACATCCGTATGGTTGGATCGTCGAAAAATCATTTTAAAAAATTAATCCTGTAAATCGGGAACGAGTCTCGTTGTCGGGAGGGGTACTTTTACCAGATTTTTATAATCCTGGCATGCAAAATGAATTTCAAATTTTTTAATACTTTTTTCATGTGAATAAAATGAGTATATCTTAACATCCGTACGGTTGGATCGTCGAAAAATCATTTTAAAAAATTAATCCTGTAAATCGGGAACAAGTCTCGTTGTCGGGAGGGGTACTTTTACCAAAT
This sequence comes from Apium graveolens, assembly GCF_009905375.1. Classification (NCBI taxonomy): domain Eukaryota; kingdom Viridiplantae; phylum Streptophyta; class Magnoliopsida; order Apiales; family Apiaceae; genus Apium; species Apium graveolens. The sequence continues at coordinate 52,524,548 of NC_133653.1, forward strand.
TTTTCTAATCCTGGCAAGCAAAATGAATTTCAAATTTTTTAATAATATTTTCTTATGACTAAAATCGATATATCTTAACATCTATGGTTGGATCGTCGAAAAATCATTTTAAAAAATTAATCCTGTAAATCGGGAACGAGTCTCGTAGTCGGGAGGGGTACTTTTACCAGATTTTTCTAATCCTGACATGCAAAATGAATTTCAAATTTTTTAATAATTTTTTCTTATGACTAAAATCGATATATCCTAACATCCGTACGGTTGGATCGTCGAAAAATCATTTTAAAAAATTAATCCTATAAATCGGGAACGAGTCTCGTTGTCGGGAGGGGTACTTTTACCAGATTTTTCTAATCCTGACATGCAAAATGAATTTCAAATTTTTTAATAATTTTTTCTTATGACTAAAATCGATATATCCTAACATCCGTACGGTTGGATCGTCGAAAAATCATTTTAAAAAATTAATCCTGTAAATCGGGAACGAGTCTCGTTGTCGGGAGGGGTACTTTTACCAGATTTTTCTAATCTTGACATGCAAAATGTATTTCAAATTTTTTAACAGTTTTTTCTTATGACTAAAATCGATATATCCTAACATCCGTACGGTTGGATCATCGAAAAATTATTTTAAAAAATTAATCATGTAAATCGGGAACGAGTCTCGTTGTCGGGAGGGGTACTTTTACCAGATTTTTCTAATCATGGCATGCAAAATGAATTTCAAATTTTTTAATAATTTTTTCTTGTGACTAAAATCAATATATCCTAACATCCGTACGGTTCGATCGTCGAAAAATCATTTTAAAAAATTAATCCTGTAAATCGGGAACGAGTCTCGTTGTCGGGAGGGGTACTTTTACCAAATTTTTCTAATCTTGGCATGCAAAATGAATTTCAAATTTTTTAATAATTTATTCTTATAACTAAAATCGATATATCTTAACATTCGTACGGTTGGATCGTCGAAAAATCATTTTAAAAAATTAATCCTGTAAATCGGGAACGAGTCTCGTTGTTGGGAGGGGTACTTTTACCAAATTTTTCTAATCCTGGCATGCAAAATGAATTTCAAATTTTTTATTAATTTGTTCTTATGACTAAAATCGATATATCTTAACATCCGTACGGTTGGATCGTCGAAAAATCATTATAAAATATTAATCCTGTAAATCGGGAACGAGTCTCGTTGTCGGGAGGGTTACTTTTACCAGATTTTTCTAATCCAGACATTCGAGATGAATTTCAAATTTTTTAATATTTTTTTCATGAAACTAAAATGAGTATTTCTTAACATCCGTACGGTTGGATCCTCTAAAAAATTATTAAAAAAATTTATCTTTTTTATTAGGTATGAAAAAAATCTAGTACGAGGCAACACCCAACGGTTTTTTATGAAAAATTCTTGTCTGAAATAAATTTTGACAACAGTTTTTTTGAAAAAAACCGTTGTCTTAGATGATCAACTTTTTTAAATCTTACGGCTGATATTAAATCTACTTTTAATCAACGGCTCTAATTACACCAACTCAACAATCCAAGTGAATGTTTTTTCCCCAATCACATGGTGCCACCTCATCACAAGCAACACTTCAGAAATTTCAATAATCAGACTTACAGACAACGGTTTTTTATGAAAAAATGTTGTCTTAGATGAAAATTGACAACATTTATTTGAACAAAAGCTGTTGTGTAAGCGTAGCAGCGTTTTTTAATCTAATGGCTGATAATAAATATACATTCAATCAACTGCTCTTATTACACCAACTCAGCAATCCAAGTGAATGTTTTTTCACCAATCACATGGTGCCACCTCATCACAAACAAGTGTGAAAAAATATTTTAAAAAATTTATCTTGTTCATCGGGAACGAATCCCGTGTTGGGAAGAAGTGCTTTTACCAGATTTTTCTAATCCTGACATTCGAGATGAATTTGAAAATTTTTAATACTTTTTTTATGTGACTAAAATAAGTATATCTTAACATCCATACGGTTGGATCGTTGAAAAAATCATTTAAAAAAAATTATCTTGTTCATCGGGAATGAATTTCATGTTGGGAAGTAGTGCTTTTACCAGATTTTTCTAAACCTTACATTCGAGATGAATTTGAAATTTTTTAATACTTTTTTCATGTGACTAAAATAAGTATATCTTCACATCCGTACGGTTGGATCGTCAAAAAAATCATTTAAAAAATTTATCTTGTTCATCGGGAACGAATCCCGTGTTGGGAAGTAGTGCTTTTACCAGATTTTTCTAATCTTGACATTCGAGATGAATTTGAAATTTTTTAATACTTTTTTCATGTGACTAAAATAAGTATATCTTAACATCCGTACGGTTAAAAATTTATCTCTTTAATCGGGTATGGAAAAAAATCTAGTACGAGGCAACACCCAAAGGTTTTTTATGAAAAATTCTTGTCTGAAATAAATTTTGACAACAGTTTTTTTGAAAAAAACCGTTGTCTTAGATGATCAACTTTTTTAAATCTTACGGCTGATATTAAATCTACTTTTAATCAACGGCTCTAATTACACCAACTCAACAATCCAAGTGAATGTTTTTTCACCAAACACATGGTGCCACCTCATCTCCTCTTAATGAACGTCTCTCATTATACCAGCTCACCAATACAAGTGACAATGGTTTTATGAGCAAAACGCTTGTGTGATGTCGTGACATACAACAGAATAAAAACACTTGTATGTCAAGTGATATTTAGACAACACAATGGAAGTACATTGTTTGATTCCAGCTTAACTAATCCATTGAGAAAACACTTATCTCATTCCAACAACGGTGTTTCACAACGTTGTCTCCATTACTTTCAGACAATGCAAAATTAAACTGTTGTACAAACTACCTCATTTGCACAACATATCTTTAGAAAGGCTTGTCTGTGTCGATTACCTAGACAATAGTTTTTAAAGCATTGTAGGAATGATGAAATCTTTTTATTTAAACAACACCTTATCTCATAAAACGGTTGTCTGATTCACACAACACCTGTTTTCTGGTTTTTAAAAAACTGTTGTGTAAAATTTATGGGCAACACTTTTTTGGTCAAACGTTGTCTGATGGGTGTTGTCTGATGACATTTTTCTTGTAGTGAGATCCAAACTGCAACCCAAGTCCTACGACAAGAGATAGTCCGAAGCCAACTACAAATGCCATCTGCCATATAAAATTTTTAAGACAATAAAGCTTTTCACCAATTAGCCAGAATAATAATAATCTTCTTTTTCTCATAGTAGCAAACCTGTAGTACTCGAGATGCAACAGCAGTTTCCTTTTAATAATCCTTCTCAGCAAAAGCACAAGCAATGAGAGCCTGTAGCAATAAATTAATTAATGTGAGTTTCTATTACTTTTTATTATATAGTTTAGATCTTTTACCAGAGATTATGAATTTATCAATACTTCATAAAGATGGTGATTACCTGTCCTGCAACAGCCAAACCATTAGCAAGAAGGGAGGATGCCATTCAAACTTGTAAGCAAATCTGAAAAGCTTCTATAGGAGTTGTACTCAACCTTGCACCCAACGATGCGGCCAAAGTGACACAAGATGTTGCTGCAATCACCCTTCCCCGCAAATAAAATCCTTTGATTTATAAGTAATAACATTAACTTACATGGAAAACTGGAAACTTCAATTTAATGTTACTGTTATATCAGTAAAACACATTGACAGACAGGTAGGCAATAGACTACCATTTTTCAGAAATAGATTGAATTACAAACTTTTGAGGCTTGAAGGTATGAGGTAAACTTGTTTCATCAATTTTCAGAAGAGGGTCACCAAGATTAGATACCTAAAATGAATTGGTGTCATCACATACATTACAAATAAAAATCCAACAACAATATTCGTAGTGGCAAACCATGGGCTAGCTAAAGGGCAGCCAAGGATGGCGGAGATGGTTGCCCAATCAAATCCCAGCGAGCCAATGCCCAGACCACGACCACCTGAACCCAACTGGTGCCAAAGGACCGACTTTGGGGCCAACCAACATACCCAAGAAACAGTGGTTAACAAGCTAAAAAGATATCCAGGAAAGAGCTAGTAAGCAAGACTACTAATTAAGCATATTATCTTTAACCCAAGTTATGAGTTTCTGCATTTTTTCCTAGTTTCAATGGTTAATTTTAGATTTTTAAGAGCATGTTAAACATATTACTACCAAGTAACATTAGGATACACATCGAAAAGGCATATATAATAGTTACCTTTTACACAATTATACATATTGTATTACTCAAAATTTATATTTTAAATGTGAAGAAAAAGTTGAAACAATGCATTTGCACAATCAATACAAAATAAAATTTTAGGTTATAAGATTTAAACAAAACTAAACATATTACCACACTAACACAAACATAACTTTAAAAGCTCTTTTCACGGCATCATTGCTTGACATTTTCCAAGTACCATTTGTAAGTATGAACAAGGCTATCATGAAGTGAAACCTTGGACGTCCAACCAAATTGAGCAAGCTTCAAGCTATCCATAAGCTATGATAGTTAGTGAACTCAACAAAGACGAGTGGTTCGCCAAAATTTACCAAGTAATTTTAAAAAACAGAAAACAATGATGATGACCAACATATACCATATAAATACAAAGGAAAAAACATTACACCAAAACTGTGATTCTTAGTTTCATCATATAAAAACTATTCAACAGTACTATTTGAACATATCATTAAGGGTAAACAACTTGAAGCCTATAATAATTCCATCAATCTTTACCAAGATAAAAACCACATATCATCTAGGTAAACATATATAAATTCCATGAGCAGGGGTAAATTTTGCATTTGCTATTCGTAAGATAGAGGTCACGAGAAACATATGAGTTTCCAGTTGTATACATACAAAAAAGTGAAACTGGCAAAGCTAATCCAAAACCCACATAACTAAAGAGATGGAACATATTAACCCAAAAGCCTAAAATAAAACCTAAAATCAAATAAACCTAAATTAGTAAACTCTAATTTACATAAATCAAAAGTACAAAGTTTATTCAAAACCCCTGTAATTAGAGATTTGTTACCCATACTAAAGAATTAACCAGAGCTTCATTTTCTATAAAAGAAGAAGAAAGAAATAAGAATATAAGAGAAGAGAGAGATAAAAGTAAGACAAAAATAACGTGAATCGGAGAAAGGGAGACAGATGAGAAAAGATAAGAAGCAACAGCGGAGGGGGAGATGGGAGGAGGGGTTAACTATACAAACTTGACCTAATTGTTTAAAATTCAGTACAGGAATTCAAGGATCAACCCAATAATGCAGTACATCATGTGTTTAAGTAAGGTATCGGCTAGAAGCCTATATCTATACAATGTCCACCTTGAACCCTGTTTAAGGCCCAACCCAACTACAATTACAATATATATTTACACTACAACAAAATAGGCCAATTACGACGGCCAACTTACGACGAAAAAAAATGCGCGCCCAACTTACGACGAAAAAAAGTAAAACGTCGTAAATATTTACGACGAAAATCAAAACCGTCGTAAGTTAAATATTTTATTAATAAAATTATGCACACCACGATTAAACATAAATGAAAATTATTTGAAGTTGCGACGATTTAAACATTTCGTCGTAAGTTAATTATTTTTATTAAAATTTTAAATTGAAATTGAATAAAAAAATATTTTATCTAAATTTACAACGAAATATTTTTGACGGAAAAAATCGGATCGTCAAATTTACGACGGAAATTAAAATTTGTCGTAAGTTATCGAAGATGGAAATTTAACTTTTTCCAAAAAAATTTGGCGGGATAATAAAAATAATTTGAAGTTGCGACGATTTGAACATTTCGTCGTAAGTTAAATATCCAAATTACGACGGAAATTAAAATTCGTCGTAAGTTATCAAAGAGGGAAATTTAACCTTTTCCCCAAAATTTTGGCGTAAAATTTGACTTTTCTCAAAATTTTGGCGGTAAATTTGACTTTTCTCAAATTAGCACATGATTTTTGATAATTTCAAATTTTAAAAATATTATTTCATGATCCAACCATATTAATGTCAACATTTATTTGTTTGGGTGACATTTCAAAAATTTCAGAAAAATTTATATATTTTGATAAAATAATTTACTATGAAACATTGGTTATATCACTAATATATATATCTATTGACATCCATATGGTTGGATCGTTGAAAAATATTTTTAAAATAATCTCTACACCAATTCAGGATTAAACACTAGTGAGATGTACTAGTCAAATTGATGCTTGACCGTTAAAATGGCAAACCAAATAAAATTATTTTCATATGAAATTTTGGTTATATCACTAATATATATATCTATTGACATCCATACGGTTGGATCGTTGAATTTTTTTAAAAAAATAATCGAAACACTAATTCAAGATTCAACACTAGTTAGTTGTACTAGTCAAACTCATGCTCGACTGTTAAAATGTCAAACCAAATAAAATTATTTTGATATGAAATTTTGGTTATATCACTAATATATATATCTATTAACATCCATACGCATGGATCATTGAAAAATATTTTTAAAATAATCTCAACACCAATTCATGATTAAACACTAGTGAGATGTACTAGTCAAATTGATTCTTGACCGTTAAAATGGCAAACCAAATAAAAATAGTTTGATATGAAATTTTGATTATATCACTAATAAATATGTCTATTGACATCCATACGGTTGGATCGTTGAAAAATATTTTTTAAAATAATCGAAATACTAATTCAAGATTCAACACTAGTTAGTTGTACTAGTCAAACTGAAACTTGACTGTTAAAATGTCAAACCAAATAAAATTATTTTCATATGAAATTTTGGTTATATCACTAATATATATATCTATTGATATCCATACGGTTGGATCGTTGAAAAATATTTTTAAAATAATCCAAACACTAATTCAAGATTCAACACTAGTTAGCTGTACTAGTCAAACTGATGCTTGACTGTTAAATTGTCAAACCAAATAAAATTATTTTGATATGAAATTTTGGTTATATCACTAATATATATATCTACTGACATCCATACGGTTGGATCATTGAAAAATATTTTCAAAATAATTGAAACACTAATTCAAGATTCAACACTAGTTAGTTGTACTAGTCAAACTCATACTTGACTGTTAAAATGTCAAACCAAATAAAATTATTTTGATATGAAATTTTGGTTATATCACTAATATATAAATCTATTGATATCCATACGGTTGGATCATTGAAAAATATTTTTAAAAATAATCTCAACACCAATTCAGGATTAAACACTAGGGAGATGTACTAGTCAAATTGATGCTTGACCGTTAAAATGGCAAACCAAATAAAAATAGTTTGATATGAAATTTTGATTATATCACTAATAAATATGTCTATTGACATCCATGCGGTTGGATTGTTGATTTTTTTTAAAATAATCGAAATACTAATTCAAGATTCAACACTAGTTAGTTGTACTAGTCAAACTGAAGCTTGACTGTTAAAATGTCAAACCAAATAAAATTATTTTCATATGAAATTTTGTTAATATCACTACTATATATATCTATTGACATCCATACGGTTGGATCGTTGAAAAATATTTTTAAAATAATCGAAACACTAATTCAAGATTCAACACTAGTTAGCTGTACTAGTCAAACTGATGCTTGACTGTTAAATTGTCAAACCAAATAAAATTATTTTGATATGTAACTTTAATTTTATCACTAATTTATATATCTATTGACATCCATACGGTTAGATCGATGAAATGTATTTTTAAAATAATCGAAATAAAAATTAAGAACTAAACACTGGTTAGTTGTACAACTCAAACTCATGCTTGACTGTTAAAATCACAAAGCAAATAAAATTATTTTGATATGTAATTTTGGTTATATCACTAATATATATAAATATATTGACATCCATACGGTTGGATCGATTAAAAGTATTTTTAAAATAATCGAAACAACAATTGAGGATTAAACACTAGTTAGCTGTACTAGTCAAACTAATGGTTGACTGTTAAAATGGTAAACCAAATAAAATTATTTTGATATAAAATTTTGGTTATATCATTTATATATATATATCTATTGACTTCTATAATATAAATTATAACATGTACTAATCATCTATTGTTCATATTGGCGCTCAGTACTCTTTCATTTCGGGATAGATTGTCCAAAGGCATTGCGAAATATATATAAGGAAATTTTTTATTTTAATAAAAAGCTATTTATATAAAAATAAATTAATATTGATATATATATATATATGTTATTATTATTATTTCTCAAAGTTAATAGTATACTTCTAAAGTCAATTTTTTATTTTTAAAGAAATAATATATTTCCTAATAATTTGTAAAATATATTTGTTTTAACGATCCAGTCATGTGAATGTTAAGATATATTTATTTTAGTCACATACACAAATTATCAAATATAAATATACAATTATATATATTTATATTTAAAATAATTATCAATATTTAATCTATTTAAGTTTTAATAAAGTTTTATTGAGTTTCTGATTTTTCCAAAAAAAACACCCCGTCTTTTGAGAAATAGAACAGTCTAATAATCTAATTGCTTTGCATCTTAATATATTTTCAGTGTCTCTTTCTTTCTTCTCTCTCCCCTTCAGTCTTCCCCTCTCTTTCTCCCCCTCTCCTCTCCTGGTTATGCAAAATCTATACATACATAAATGTTTACTTTAATTTTAGCCTCCTTAGGTTGATTTGTATGTTTCTTTTAAGGGGGCTTTAGTTATGGTTTCAGTTTCAGTTTGACTTCAATTTGGGGTTTTAGTCGGTGTTCAAAACTAGGGCTTTAGGGCTTATTTTTGGATTGAAGAGAAGGCGTCTCTATCTCTCTCTTCGTGGTATGCACATCTCTCTCTCCCCTCTCTCTATGCTCATATCTCTCTCTCTCTCCCTCTCTCCTTCCCCCCTCTCTTTCCCCCTCTCTGTATATATATTTGAGTGGATTTTGTAAATTGTACTGTAATTGGCCACTGATTTTCTTGTAGTGCTTCATCTGGTAGATTTGTATTTATTTGTTTTTGTTTGTGTTGCGTAGAGAATACAAAATAATTTGAATTGTGATGAACATCCTTGTGGTAAAATATCAATAAACAACAAATCAGCTAATATAGTTCAATATAACCATTTCTTTGTTTAAGAAGGATTTTGTTTTTCGAGATTGGCACTTGCATATCATATACAATATTTTTGGTGTATGTAATGCTGAGTTATCTTCCGATATGCAGAACAAACCCCTCATTCCCAAAGTTATTATGTTTTATGTACCTGGCCTTGACGCAAGTCTTTACTTGTCACAGTCTAAGGTACTCCACAGTTTCAAAGAGTACTGTGGCGTTCCAAGAGCAGTGTCAGCTCTAAGGTTGGTGACATTTATCTTTTCTAGCAGAATATTGGATTTATGCATTGCATTTCTTGAAAGTTTATGCTTTTGGTTTTTTATTTGTTGATAGCTGTGTAGCAGATGGAATACAGACTATAGATGTTCATCTTACGTACAAGGTGAAAAGAAAAAGGGATATTGCTGAGCCAATAAGCAAACCTGTTCAGAATGAGAGTTCTGATCAAGGTATATATCAGCTATAAAGTTGTAGACTTGTAGTGCTTTCTGGGTTAAAATAAGTAAAATAGTAAACTATCTTCGATGCAGGAACCTGTGATTCTGTTTTTGATCTATCCTTTGGTGATCTCTCGAAAGATTTACAATTTCCTCTGTCATATTACACACTCACAGAGACGGAACTAGAACAAAATGGTTACTTCCGTAGTCAACCAGGTGACAATATATATACAGTATACCATTTCCTTTTTATCCTTTATTCCCTTCACGTTTAAGTTGTTTGGTTGTTCTTGATAAAGCTGATGAGATACATCTTTTGTGCAGATTTTGTTTCAACTCTTCCGTGTCCTTCAGGAGCTCCTACCCACGAAATATTGGCGCTTGATTGTGAAATGGTAAGGCAGGGTTCAGATGTTCAGTGTTGTTCGATGTTTCTGGCCTGGAAGTGCTATATCATTATTATATGTATATTATATTTCTTTTCAAATATTGAAGTTATGTACTATATTCGTTCTTCTAATCAATTTACTGTATAGTTCCAGATCGGATTTTCTTAGTCAGACTTGTTAGTTATTGATGTTGCGGATTAAATTTTGATGGGATAATAACAGTGTCTCTATTGCATATGCTAGAGCAGTATTACAGCAGTATATGTGACTGTATATTCGGTATATATATTGATTAATAGGGTTGCAGTGAAGGATATGGTAAAAATATATTGCTTTTTATTTCTTCTTTTTGCTTGGTTTAGGTGGAAAGTTCTTAAAAAAAACTTGTTCTATTGATTGGCAGGAAATCTGGTGAACCAAGCAAGAGGAAGCCATACTTGCATGTTGATAAACAGTTCTTGATAACCTGAAATGGTAAATTTAATCTCAATATCCCTGTAATGTTTAGTTTCCTGTAAGATGTTTTTTTTTCTTTTTTACTCAGTAGATAGTTTTATTTTTGTTATAGAAACTTATTATATTATAATTGATTGTGATCATTAACTTGTATTATCTATTCTAGTTATAGTATCTTTAGTTAATATAAGTATATAATATTGCCCCATGTGTTGTGTTCAATAAATACGTTTGGTATGTTGTTGTAAGAGGGCTCTGTCTAAGCAGTGTATAAAGCTGTCTGAATAGGGTTTAATACGTTCTTCACTTGCAGAAATTAGTTGAAGGATACTTGCTTAGGCTGCTCACAGGAGTGATATATTCACGCATATTCTGATATGGCATTTATAGGTGGGAGTTGCTTTTTGGTTATTCTCCCCATTTTAATTAATTAATTAATTAATTTTAGTTTATTCAGAGTTTTAAAGCTTAACTATTATATTTATGAATGTGAGGGGAAGTCTTGTGAACCAGAGACTGGGAAAGAGTCAAAAGAGAAGGATACATCAGTTGCCCTAAAGGTATCTTGTATGAAAATTCAACGTTCTCAAACTCGCTAAGAAAATTAATTGTTAATTGTTTATTTTTTTGGTACTCGAAAAATGTATGATTAGATGAGAATATTTTTACTACAAAAACTTATATTCCCCATTCTCTCTGTGCAAATTGTCAGCCTGGGTTTGTAATATAAATATCCTCTCTGTGGTACCCCCCACCCCAATATTATCCTTCAAATGATTCTCCTTGGCAATGTTGAAAGTGATCTGAAAGATAATAGTTGGAAAAAGACTAAATTTAGTGTTGGTAAATGCTCATCAACATGGACTAAGTATAAATATTTTATGTTTAATTCGTAATTTACTTTAACATTCTGCTCGTACATGTGTAATTTCTCATGTTGTGGAAATTGTTTGCAGCACCATTATTAATTCTTCATGAATATTAACTACAAGATTACATAGTATTTTACTGCTTCAAACTGGTAACATATCAGTATGTGTATGTGACTGATAGCCTCTGCATATATACTATACACAATCAGAACAATACACTGTTCTATATTTAGAAAGGTAACAATGTCAAAGAAGTTAATTAGAAAACAATGGCTAGCTATACAAAAATCAGCCGAGTGTGTAGTAAAATTATCAATTTTCTAAACTGATTACTTTAATTTTTTTAACCTCGCCCATAAAATTTAACAATAATTTAGTTTATTTAGAAATATTTTTTTTCTTTTCTGCTCCCATCTAATAAGTTATAAATGATTATACACTTATATGTATGTTGTCACTGTGTCACAGGCTATGGCTGAACAAATGGAGGAGCTCGGCAGCAAGGTATCTGAACTAACTGTTACATATTAACATGAACCTCCCTATATATTTCTGCTTTCTATGAAGTATAAGAACCTATAGAGTACTGTAGTATAAAAAGTCCTATTAAGAATTAATGAATGTAAATAAAAACCTGACCAAACATCCAATATGTACTCCATCTTACAACTCTTTAAATCTTGTACTAAAAGAATAACACTATTGAGATTAGTTTTTATAGATGTATACAAAAGGTGAAAAGCTGACCAAACATTAAATGTATTCAAAGACCCTTCAAGTGCTGGTCTGATTAGTTAGGCTTAGCTTGCAGGGATTTTATTAAGTGTGAAAGTACTGGGAGCTATATGAATTATTAATTGTATGATCAGTTCTAATCTTCTATCATTTAAATCATTCACATATTGTAATAAATAAAGAGCCAAATTCTGTTTTACTGTTTTGTATTGGCAGGAACGTCATCTTGGAGATGTCAACAAACAGCTGAAAATCAAGGTTTCTTTTAAATTGTCTTTGGTACTCATTATCCCTATGAATTTAACATGTGTAGACCTATGGTAGTGTATTTGCTATTTTTAGTGACAAGTAGTAACTTTTTGATTGTTTTGAAAAATGCAGAAAAAGTCAGGAGAAAGAGTCAGGAGGACAAGAGTATAGGGGTGCTCCTGCATTTGGATTTTGAAAATTGAAATAATTATGTAACTTTAGATACTTGGGTATCATGTAACATGGATCACTAAAGATCCTTGTTTTATCATTCAGGAGTGTTTCACTTACCACTTTGAACTTGTATTTGCTTTTGCGTTTGATGTAATAAAATCATAAAAGTATACGTTGTTGGAATTATGCTTAGGAAAAATGTCTTTGGTTTAGAGTTTGTGATTGCATTAGACTTTGAAAGGTTTAGAATTTAAATTGGAAGCTGAAAATGGCTGAAAACTAAAAAATCAGAATTTGGTTATTCTCGAAATACAAACTTACGACGGTCGTTCATCACATATTCTGTCGTAAGTTGGCCCCAGTTCCTAACATACGACCGTTTTTTCTGTCGGAAGTTTCTAATTTACGACGTAAATTTGCGTCGTATATTTATGTTATATTTTATTAAGGTGGGACCCACAAGAAAATATCCGACGATTTTTCCGTCGTAAGTAACTAACATACGACGATATTTTCCGTCGTAAGTAGATTTATTATTTTATTGAGTATGTGGGCCCTTCTTCCTAACTTGCGACGCAATTTTATCTTGTGACGAAAAAACGAACTTACTACTCGACCAAAAACGATGATTTTTTTCCGTCGTAAATGGCTCAATTACGACGATTTCAGTTCAAAAAAACCGTCGTAAATGGCCAAATTTCTTGTAGTGTTAATATATATATTTTAAAAATAATATTAAAATTTCACCGATTTAATTCTGATTTAACCTTCCAAAAAATCCCCATTCCGATAAATCATTAATCGGTAGGTCAACCGATTTAGTCAGTTTTTTGATTTCTGTAACTGTGATAAAAATTAATAATGTATTTATTAATTTTGTAAAAATGTATTAATTAATTTTATAACAACTTGTTTACCTTTTTTGTAAAGATATTTAGTTTAATATATTATATTTCACAATTTTTTATAATACTTTATTATTTAAAAAAGTAATTGTTCATTTCCAATATATTATAAAAGAAGTATAATATATAATTGGTTTGACTGTTATACGATTTCACAAAATACGTCTGTAAAATTCAAAAAACAATTGCATATCAGTAAAATCAATTGCTTTTAACATCTGTATGGTTGGATCGTCAAAATTTATTTCTTTGAAAAAATTGAACCATTATTCGGGACGATTGTATAGTGTAGGGGTTATTCTAGTTTGCCTCATTTGATATATTATCTAATTTTTTTAAAAAAAAATTATACATCTCTAAAATTAGTAGGTAACATCATTCGTATGGTTGGATCGTCAAATAAAAATTTTAAAAATATAGAATCACCACTCGGGACAAGACTAGGTAACAAGAACCCGTGTTGACAATAATTTGACTATTATAAAAACGCATGATGTAAAATTAATTTTTATCAAAAAAAATAAAAAATCTCTAAAATTAATAGGTAACATCATCGTACAGTTGGATCATTGAATAAGAATTTTAAAAAGGTAGAATCACCACTCTGGACAAGACTAGGTAACAAGAACTCGTGTTGACCGTAGATTGACTATTATAAAAACACAAGATATAAAATCAATTTTTTTTAAAAAAAATTTACACATCTCTAAAATTAGTAGGTAACATCATCCTTACGGTCGGATCGGTGAACAAAATTTTAAAAAAAATAGAATCACCACTCAGGACAAGACTATGTAACACGAACTCGTGTTGACCATAATTTGACTATTATAAAAATACACGGTATAAAATTTATTTTTTTTTAAAAAAAATTACACATCTCTAAAATTAGTAGGTAACATCATCCCTACGGTTGGATCAGGGAATAATAATTTTAAAAAAATAGAATCACCACTCTAGACAAGACTAGGTAACAGGAACTTGTGTCGACCGTAATTTGACTATTATAAAAACACACGATATAAAATTTAATTTAAAATATATATATATATATATATATCTAAAATTATTAGGTAACATCATCTGTATGGTTGGATCATTGAAAAAGATTTTTAAAAAAATTGAATCACCACCCGGTACAAGACTTGGTAATAGGAACCCATGTTGAGCGTAATTTGACTATTATATAAAAACACGATATAAAATCTATTTTTTAAAAAAAAAAATTATACATCTCTAAAATTAGTAAGTAACATCATCTGTACGGTTGGATCGTCAAAAAAGAATTTTAAAAATATTGAATCACCACCCGGTACAAGACTTTGTAAAAAAAAACCTTGTTGATCATAATTTGATTATTATAAAAACACAAGATATAAAATCTCAATTTTTTAAAAATTTTATACACCTCTGTACGGTTAACATCATCCGTACGGTTGGATCATTTAAAAAGAATTTAAAAAAAATTAGAACCTGAATATAAATAATAAATTTTAAAAATAGTACAATAGTTAAGGCACCACTAAATAACCTATTGCAATACAAGAAAGAAGATGCAACGCATTAAAATGCCATGTCATCTACCACGTCGGCATGTGGGACTCACTTGTGCCACGTCAGCATGTGGGCCCACTCGTTCCATGTCAGCATATGGGCCCTATATGTGGGACCCACTGATGCCATGTCAGCAAGCCACGTCAGCATGCCATGTCAGCATTTATTAAATAAAAAAAGTCTAATGCAATGCTATGACTTCTACTGTTGCATGTTGCGCAACACTAACAGTTATTAGCAATGGTAGCTTCAATATAATGCAACGCTTTCTCCACTATGTTGCAATAAACTGAATATTTTGTAGATAAAGCAAAGCTTTTCGTGCAACGCTAGCTGAAAATCATTGCCTATGTGCACTTATAGGGTAGTGTAATTTATTTAAACGAATTTTTTGAAGATCCAATTGTACGGATGTTAAGATATATCAACTTCAGTAAAAAGAAAAATTTACAAAAAACTTTCAAATTCATCTTGCATGAAGGAATAGAAAATCTATAAAATTTCCAAATCCTAAAAGCAGGATTTGTTTCTGATCAACCAAATAATTCATTTAAATGATTTTTTCGACGATCCACCGTATATATGTTATGATATTTCAATTTTATTCATAAAAAATTTAAAGAAAATTTAATTTCATATTATATGAAAGGAATATATAAATTTAGAAAATGTCCAACTCCCAAACACATGACTTATTCCCGATAAACCAAATAATTTTTTTAAATGAATTTTCGACGATCCAACTTACTTGTCATACGTATAAAATCCAAAGTTTTCATGATGATGTAATCTTGTAGGTTTTGCATTATTATCAACTTTGGTTTGTTTTTGACAAGTGTTGTCTAATTTTCCTACACAGCGGTTTTTTTGCACCATAAAAAGTATATTTTCTAACCATCGTAACTACAACGACTTAGATTAAAAGATTTGAGCTTTACAACAACATTTGAAAAACATTGTCTAATTGATCAAAACAAAATGGTGTTTTTAAAGTGGTTTTATGCAAATTAGAAGGTTTGTACAATGATTTTTTGAAGATGTCGTATACAAAAGCAGTTTCCCTTCTAAAACAAAACTGCAATATAATTCATTCCATTACTTACTTTACCTTAATTGTCCGAAATTCACTATTAATTTTTTTTATTAGATATACCCATTTAATATATCGGTTCCTCATGCCACTTATGTAAAAAAGTACTATTGACATTAATAATTAGAAAACTGATGTCTAAAGCTCTGAAGACATCGCATTTTAGGACATCCAATATCATATATTTGATTTTTTCTAATTGGTATATATCTATCTAGAAGAATAAAATAATTTATATGGATTGACCCTTGGTGTATGACACACCATAGAGAAGTATATCTATAGTCAATCTATGAGAATAAATTGAAAATAGAAAGCAAAAAAGTTATAAAAACCCAAAAGCCTCAGAGATTTACTATATATAGTCTATCCTCTGATATGGGAATTGGCATGACTAATAAAACAATCTGAATTAGACAATTTAATTTTCATATCAACAATAATTAAATAATAGTCTTTGAGGAGAACAATTCCTTTATCATGAGCTCTTGCTTTCTTTCCATCCAAATGTGATAACAAAAAACTTGAGCGTTCAAAATTGTCAAGTGTCTATGAGCTATATCTATAGTATTTCCAAAGAGAGTATGACAAATCTAACCAGTTTGATTGCACAAGGTGAACGTTTAAGATAGAATCAATTTTTTAAAGAATGAAACTACTATAAAGGCATATCATAAAATGATGATCGAATATTTCAATGCCCCAATACACGGGTAGCAGTACTGATCAACTGTTAATCGAAATGAAGCAAGGCGAGATACGGTGTAAATTATGTCATGATAAAGGAGAATTTTTAAAAGAAAAAATCTGCTTGTATTCCAAATTTTAAGTTTACCAATATAAATAAAAGAAACAGGGCCTTTACCGATTGCCAAATCAGTCATTATGAGTTCAAAATCGGTAGGTATTCTAGAATAACGGCGGGGACCGTAATGGTTGGATTATCCTTGGTCATTATTTACCTATTTGGTCAAATATTACTAGCATGTGTACATTCTACGTGTACCGAACAATATAGTTGGTTGGTATAACAAGCGACTCAATTGGTCATTATCAGTTTAGAGACTTTCTTTGATACAACCCCGTAAGGACCAACATGTACCGAACATTTTGGATGAAGATGGTCATTTTTCATATGATAGTAACCAGTATTAGTGACCGAAAAATTATTAATTTTAGTCGTTAGTTGTTCTATTCGGTCGGTAGTCATGCAACTTTTTTAATTAGGCTTGGTAGTTTATACTCCCCGTATTTAAAAACATTACAATCATAGCTCCAAGTAACTCCGGGTAGAATACCGGATTTAAGCACATTATAATCTAAACAAATAATTTTAAAACAAATTACAATCTTAAATAATAAACCAAATTCAATAATTATTAAACTTTTATATAACCATAAAACAATTCGAATACAATGAAACAAATATACGTTTAAATAAAATACATTTACAACCATATGTTCGACACACAACCAAACCATAGTTCAAAGTAACCAAAAATTTAGCCATCGTCTTGTTCTATGTAATCGTCGTTACCGTCTTTTTTAGCGTTGTTTATCATGTAAAATATGTACGAGATTAATATGCTATAAAATAGGAGTTCTCATCGTGATGAGGAGTTCTTAGCGTGCACGAGAAAAAGGTCATGAATTTGGCCAATAAGGGAGTGGCAATCAAAAGATACACACCAAGGTATGACATTTTGAATTCTAGAAAGTTCATGGAAGAAGAAGATACACACCAAGGTATGACATATTGAATTAAGTATTACAATTTGCAAAAATATGGTTGTTATGTTCAGGTTTACTATACATCAAAAGAATAAGATAAAGAGAAATCTCATCTTATTGAAAAAAACGAGTCCACTTTGCTTATAACATAAAAAGAAGAAAATTTTGATGAAGATATATGGTATCATGAAAATGGCGAAAGTTCACATATGTGTAAAAAAAGTATTTTGTTTATAAATATTGATGAAAACATAAATGTAAAAGTCATTTTTAAAGACTCGTCAAGATTTCCTGTCAAGGGAAAATGGAGCAGTGTAATTCCCTTTAAAAATGGATATCATAACTTTATTTTCTAGTGTTTATTTTGTACCTGATATAAAAAATAATAACTTTGAGTTTAAGTTAACCAATTTAGAGAGGCTACACCATCATTTTAACTTGAGAGGTTATTTTGATAAATTAATTGTTAATGTGCCTAAACAAAGAACCATATGTTTATTCATATATTTAAAATTGATATTGCAAAATTCTTAAAGGATTATGTTTTTTTCGCTTTGATATTTATGATTGAGTACTTGAACTTTGAAGAAATAAATTCACTATAAAGTACTCCACAACGAATTTATGATTTAAATGCTTCGATAATTTATGATAGAAAAAAGTTTTGTCATTATTATTTACGACGAATTTTAATTTTCGTTGTAAGTTGGGCACACTAGATTTTTATCTCGTAAGTTTCCGTAATTATTTTAACAAAACATCGTTAAGCAAAAAAATTATAATAAAATAAGCAACTTACGACATAATATGTCATAAATATTTGCGATGGACATGTCTTTCTGTCGTAATATTGGCGCTAAAGTCCATCGGTCGTAAGTTTTTTGTCACAAAAGCTCTTTTTTTATTGTAGTGAAAGTTGATGACATGGGATGTATATTTTTAATTTTAATAAATTGGGGTACATGAATGATCCATTTATTTTAGAAAAACATTAAAAGCAAGTATGTTACATTGACGATACTCTTGATAAATTATGGTCCATGGTGCTTAAGTTACCCGAGAAAAAGTACTATGAAGACAATGACAATGAGAATGAGGGCTCTATCGAGTAAAACTTAAGAAATAAATTTTTATGCCACATTTACCGGATATTGATGAATGTGAAGACGTGGCTAGTTACATGCGAGATATTGATGAAGTAATTCAACTTTCGTAATGTAATTTCATTCATGTATTTTGAATTATTAAAGGTTCTATAACCCAATATAACTTTGGTTTAGTTTTGTTGATGGTTTGTTTGGTGGATAAATTTATTCTTTTGTTTTGGTAGATTGGCTTTCTTTTTGTTTGTTTTTTACTATGCACAGTCACTTGGACGTTGATTTTAATTAGAAATGACACGTTTAAAAATCATAAAAAATACATTAGGTATTAAAACAATACTAGTGATATTGTATAGTGTTTTTGTTGACTTTGATTGGGAAATGGTTTTATATAGAACTGGGCATTGATATATGCAAAAGTATATTTTAAAATTGACCATTGCGTAAATGTTGCGGTACATATTAAAAATATTACAAATAATGTATATTGTTGTTGTTATCTTCAATAAAGTGTTGGCATTTGTGTAAGTATTACAAAATAAAAGGCCAATAGTGGGATCAAGGAGAGGGTCCCGCCATATGTCAGTGGGACCCACATGTCAATGTGACCCACATGTTAATAGGATCAACCAATTAGTGGGACCAAACTGTTAGTGCACCCCACATGTGAGTGACTTACATTCCAGTGGGACCCACACGTAGGTGGGCCCCACATATCAGTGGGACCCAACTCTCCACGTGTCAGAGCCATGTGTCAAGCCATGTGTTAAGCTACGTGGTCGTCCACGTGACAATCCTCCTATCACGTGGGCCCATTTTTTTCAAAAATCATAGTTTTTGGCAACATATTTCTGATGTTACCCTAAATGAGGAAATGTTGCCTTTGAAACCTAAGGCAACATAAAAAATACTAACATCAGAAATTGTTGTCGATACATTTTTTTAATCAGTTGCAACATTTGTTGGGCCGCTTGCAACTTATTTGGGATGTTACAGAAAGAAATTATTGACGCAGTGCAACATCCCATATAAATAAAAATAAGAGTAATCAGGTCTTTTATAGATTTAAGTCAACAACTAATGTTTACCAAATTGCTAGTTTTTTTGGATTGACATGTGGTGGATTTTTGGGTGTGGTATACTTTCAGTTGTGGGCTTTGATGTTATATATGGTATCAGAGCTCATTAATAATGGACAAAGATTTGGAGGTGGGTACACGAAGCCAGTCGGTATTATCCCACAATGGCTAGAGAGTCAACGATCCAGACCTATCGGTTGTCTGTTCTTGCCTGCCAAGGACGTCAAGAGTCCAAATGGGGGAGTTTGTAACACCCACTAGTACAAAAACTTCCATATGGGTCTCCTCATTTGCTTTTGCTTTATCTTCCACATATATAACAAAAAAAGGTTCACATGCATTTGTCGTTTCTTAACAGACATATAAATTTTTTCATGCGTATGTTAAATATCATATACGACAGTGCTTTCTTGGTGACGTATAAAAGTTAAATTATATGTGTCTGTTTATTTAAAATAGTCATATAAAGTTAATTTGAAAATAATAAAATTAATTAAAATTCACTATACCCCGATGGCTAGACCCTAAGTTAGCACTCCTCTTTATCGATGCAACTCGCTGTAAGCAGTTACAACTAGGTCTCCTAACACAATTTAAAATATAATTCATAATCTAATCCAACCACATATTAAAGTACTAGCAAACTTCATCTCTAAGTAGTAACTGAAACCCTGATTATATTTGGGGATGGCCCGAGAACGGAATTAGGAGCCCTAATTTTCGATTGAGTCTGTGGTATTTAGGTCTCAACCTTGTTTTATTTGTTTCTCAAAACTCCGCTATATGTAATTTTTTAAGTATGATTACGTTGAATGACCCACACTACTAGCATGGGTGCATGTTACGTGACGGGACCCATCTGATATATCGTGGCTTACGACCTGAGATGTCAGTGCCTTGTTGCAGTGGTCGGTATTGTATGAATCTGGTCGGTTTTAGTTACCCAAAAACTGTTACTTTTAGTCGTTACTGAGTTTAGTTGGTCGGTATTCATGCGATTTTATTAATTAGGCTTGAGAGTTGGTACTCCCCGTATGCAACAAAAATTATAATTATAGCTCCAAGTAACTCCATGTATTATACCAGATCCAAGCATATTATAATCCAAACTAACAATTTAAAACATGTAATTTCCAAAAATATGATCGTTTTCCTCAGCTGTACCGTAATTCAAAAAAATGATAAAGTTAAATTTTATCTTATTGAAAATAAAAGAAACAATTCCACTTTTCTTGTATCACAAAAAAATAATTTTTTTATGAAAATAACGCAAGTTGACACTAGTGTGAAAAAAGTAATTTTTTTGTAAATATCGATGAAAATGTGAATGTAAAAGTCATTTTTGAAGACTGGTCAAGATTTCCTGTCATAGAAAAATGGAGCTTCGTAACTTCCTTTGAAAATGGATATCATAACTTTATTTTCTAGTGTTTATTTTGTACCTAATATAAAAAATGATAACTTTGAATTTGGATTAACCAATTTAGAAAGGCTACACCACCTTAACTTGACAGATTATTTTGATAAATTAATTTTTATTGTGCCTAAACAAAGAATCATACGTTTATTCTTATATTTCAAATTGATATTGCAAAATTCTTAAATTATTGTGTCTCGTTGGATTTGATATCAATTGAGGACTAAAACCTATGTAGGAGTAATAGTGAAAATAATAATTTACTATCATTATCTCAAATTACATAAATTTTTGGAACATTACTTAAATGTTTATTTTTTTTTTAAATGAAATTATAAAACTCGTACTACCGTACGACGGAATTCGTTGCAAATAATAGGATGCCAAAATCTGGAGACAAGTTAAAGTAACTACCAAATTTTTAGGCAAAAATATGAATTTCAATGCTTCAATAATTTATCATAGAAAAAAGTTATGTCATAATTATTTATGACATATTATAATTTTCGTTGTAAGGTGGGCACACTAGATTTTTATGTCTCAAGTTTCTATCGTTAATTTAATAAAACGTTATTAAGCAAAAAACTATAATAAAATAAACAACGTACGACATAATATGTCATAAATATTTGCAATGAACATGTCTTTTCGTCGTATTGGTACTAAAGTCCCTGGGTCAAAAGTTTTCTGTCACAAAAGCTCTTTTTTGTTGTAGTGAAAGTTGATAACTTGGTATGTGCATTGATTAATTTGAATAGATTGGGGTACATGATGTTGTCCAATCTGCGAAAAACCAAGTTATAATAAAAAATTTGTTTGTGTGTGTGATTAATAGATTGGTGTAAACAAACAATGCATGAAGCAAACTTAAATAACGAGGAGACAAGAATGGAAAAAACCGAGTCCAGTGTGTGACTGTCTCCTTAAAGCGTATTATCTATCACCGTATGTGCAAGCGAATAGCCATCCAGGTTAAAATAAGTTATAGTAAGGCAGAGCGTCACTTCCATTGAGCATGAGACGAACAAGAAACTATCACCTGAATATTTGGTAAATTTAGGACTGAAGAGAACGAAAATTAAAAATGATAACTCTTATTTTCTCGATCTAATAAAACCGGTGCCGTAAGACTCTATTTATAAAAAGAGGCTTGAAAGGACTTGTTGTTCTTTTCGATGTGGTACATGGTATTTATAAGAAAAACCAAGGAAGGGGTTTGTGCTTCTCTTGATGTGGTACAAAACTACTTTTCACATTAAAAGGTCACATTTTGGAATATCAGTTTTCATTCACCTTTTACTAATTTTGAGTATGTAAATATGCATAGAAATCCCCTCATAGAGGAAAATATGTTCCAATAAATACACACCACGAACACATATTGTGTCTCGCTCATGTAGAGTCCCAAAATGATTCACAACTTACTCTAAAATAATAAGTTTTTCTAACAATCCTGCATAAATGATTAATGGTCCATTAGCACACAGCATATAGACAGATAAACACAAAGTTTAACTTGGTAATAGTTTCTTCGATCAAATATAGCATACGATAGGAAGAGAATACTCCTTGAACCTCCGCTCAAATAAGTATATCAACTTTACTGGTAGATAGTTGATATGCTTGCCTTGAATTGTTAGACCGTTTATATAAATGATGATACACTCATCATTATACACTTTCTGATTCACTCAGCTCTTATAAGTATATCCAAATCTCCATGGAACATAGTCCTGGTTCTGTTGGAGTTTTTAAAAAATTGTGCCACGTAATTCTCCTTTAAAGCGGCCCCACTTTTCTCCCGTATAGGTGATCTTTAGCTTATAGAGTAACCCGTGTTTACTCAACTGAATCCATGCATTCACTCCTGAACTCCAAGTATTCGGAAATAGATCATTAAAGGCTCAAAAGCTTAACCTCGTACCATACGCGTCTCACTATTTCATTATCATCGGAATAGGCCAGGGTTACCCCCATAATGATTTGGTCATCATAATTTAGTTGGCAAATTGAACCAAGTTCTTAGGATCTCTAGTCAGCAATGGTTGGGTGTCCACCATGATGCTATTAAGCAATAGGCTAGGCCCATTCCTCTTGATGAATTTACAACTATTTCTTCATATAACTAAATTCTCTTTACTTAACCTGAATCGCTCAGTTTAACCATCTAGTTAGTGGATCCAACATTATCATATGACTTAACATAGTCCATCATGATAATTCTCATTGAGAATAGTTGGGTAATAGTATCATGTCCTCATCATAGATGTGATACATACCATTGCACACAAAACAATGTGATCTCCCAGTTTGCAGAACTCATATTAAAGACACATCTTCTTATCATTTAGGAATATCCTTTACAAATTGGCTATTATTTACACCTTTTACATGCATTTATCTTATGCACCAAACTCGTATTACATCATGAATCGAGCTAAGTTTAAAATTTCCATGACATGACTTCTAAGTGTGAAATATATTCACCAATGAATTATAAGTCACTAAAATTAAATATCTAATTTACATACTATATCTTCATAGTAAAATTAGATATCTCTCGTACTGCAGTCCAAACTCACAAGCACATATCATACACCTTAAATCACATTGCAATCACTTCCAAGTGACCAATTTTCATTGTACTCGTGCATCTATTCAAACTACCAAGTGTGTAGCCTATATTTGATATTGTACAATTTAAAAAATACAACAGACTTCCCATCATCCTTGACAGATCCTTGTTTATATTTACTGGGATATATACAAATCCAGTCTAGCTATAATAGATTTATGAGCTTCGTTGATCTCTTCAGGAGTCACATCACCAACGTATGACATGCATCATCTAAGACTTTTGAAGTCATGAAGATTGAGGTCTGCAAATAAAACTTTTAATTTCATCAAGATTTCCAGAGAAGATCTTCTTTTCGTTACTTATTGTAATGATCAGATCACTCACGTGCAATCAATTATGACTTGCAATATATGTGTAAAAAACATATGAACACTTGTCAATTCTTTGATTTTGAATTAGTTTTATATCTCATATTAACATATTTCACATTTATGAAATGACTTTACCAGACATTCATCAAGGCTTCAGTTCATTATTGACATTACCAGTTTTTAGCGTCCCAAAAATTAGCAATTTCAATTTATATCATTATCGAGTTTAAGTGACCTTAAATTGGAAATCTTCATTCACCTAGTTACCAATTCGAGTATCCTCAAAATGGTAACTATATCATTTATTTTGAAGCCATTACTTATCATAGCAATACCAAATTTTAATATGCCATTTTCACGTGTCTATGTTATTTTACTCAACATGATTAACAAAATATAGACTTTCTACTCTTCTCTAACCAAAGAAACCCTCAGGTTCATATAGAATATTTCTTCAAATCTCTACGAGGAAAGATTGTCTCAATGTTTATTGATGTACATTTAAATTTCCAATACCTATAATTTTAATATGATCTTGATGAACCTTATTCTCATAACTCGAGAATATTTCTTAATGTATATTGGTTCATCACTTTAATAGTAACATCTTATTATTAGTTCGACCCTTTACTTTCATTCGACCCATATATACATTTTCCTAATTTGAAGATCCATAAAATATTTTTAGACACGATTTTGTCAAACAGAACCAATCTCATGGCTTCTATGTTATATGAAGATCCATATAATTTTTAAATATGATTCTGTCAAATAGAACCACTCTCTCTATTTCTTAACATCATTTTCCCCCATATAGGACATAGAGAGATCAATACAGTCCATTTTCTAGTATACGTGCTCAAAATATTTAGTTTATTGACTTTTCAACTTTAATCAATGTCCTCTTGATAAAAAATTATCAGAGAAGCGCACAAATCACTTCAAAATTTGAAGTTTACCGTTGAGCTGTCATGACATTCTGGACACACATGTTTGCAAGTCTCTTGCTCTTTCTAGGTTCATCCTCATATTCATCCGAAAAATTATAAGTTCGTTCAGATGACTTCAAATTAAAGATACACAAGGAACTACTGGCTCATTATTAGAAGTATTCCTTAATTCTGTAATTGCATTTTTATGAATCTCATAAATTAGAATCATTTATAGAATATCATTAGACTCATTTATTGTCTATATATCCATCCAAAATCTCTCAATTGATTTTGGATTTCATCTTTTCTTTAGAAGTATTGGTATCAAGTTCCGAAATACACCAATATTTTAGTAATTTCCAAAAATGTTTCACTACATTCCAATATTCATAAAAAATCAATAATTTTCTATTCCAGATGCCTCCATAATTTTAATAATTTCAAAGAATGTCATAACACATTCCAAAGATAATAGGAAATTCAACTATTTCCTTTTGTGGCATCTTGTTTAAGGAATGATTGGCTTTTAGTAACTTATATTCTCAAATTCAGTAATAATGTAAACTAATCATAATCTTTTTGCATCTCCCTTCCATCCGATTAATGCAAGCAAGGTACAGTGGCATCATGAATATTCACATTGTGAAAAAAATTCACACGGTGATTTTCGATTATTAATTCTGTAACATCTCAATTATCTGTATAAAAATGGTTTTCAATATTCAGTTTATAGAGCACATGCATCTCTATTTAGCTTTATTATTTACTCGGTAATGAGTACACGTGGCCAATGCTTTAGTATCAAACTACAAAGTAAGCACATATCAGGTCAACCTCTCATCTGAGCAGGCTTCACGACATTCTTTAAGAACTTCTATGGTTTTAATATCGGGTATAAAGAACTCGCGTAGTTCTTGTCACTAGAAATTTAATTAAAGAATTTCTCTAAAAAACACTACGCCATAGATGGCCTATCGCAATAGTTTGATCATCAGTGTTACAAACTAATGTTACATTAGCTATGTTTATCTTTGTCTACGGCAACATTACTTAGTTGATGTTACCATAGCCTTTACAACATATTACTATAGATAGAAAGTGTTACACCATGCAACATGTGTGAAATTATGTTACCATAGGGTATTAACCAATAAAATATTATCATATAAAAAATAACTAAATTTACATCTAATTATTTGTGTCTTAATTAATTAACTTTATAATATATTTAAATAATAATTTAAAAATATAATTTTAATCAAATAAGTTAACATTTTTTTTGTTTTAAATATTTAATTAAATATATATTTTTCTAATATATAATTTTTTTCTTTTAAAGAAATAAAAACATAAATAATCCTATTATTTGATTTTAAAAATAACTAATTTTTTAAAATTAATTTATTGGTTGAATTTATAAATTATAGCAAGTGATATTGTTTTTAAATAATAAATAATTTGATTACACATTATAATAAATAATTCATTTTTAAAAAGGAAAATTAAAATACAAAAAAAGAGTTAAATTGTAGAGGCGGGCTAAAATTTGGGCCAAAAATTGGAATAAGCGACAAATTTTTCAGACAGGCCGGTTAAAATTTTGGATAAGTTACAATCCCTCTCTAGCTATTCTCTACCACTTCATCTCCCTCTCCAGCTCGTTCTCTCTCAACTCTCTGCGTCGTTCTCTACATTTCTCTTAGCTTTAATGATATGCTAAAGTCGATTTCATTCAAGTAAGAGCTAAACTTTCGCAGATTGATGGATATGGGGCTGCTAGAACCGATTCGAGTTTCAGAGAAAACTAGGTTTTTCAAGTTTGAATCGGGGTTTTTTCTTCTTTTTTTTGATTTTTTCTCCAATTAATTGGTTTTATCTGTTGGTTCCAGGTTTAGTTTGGTTTGCATTGGGTTCTAATTGAATTTCTGAGCTCGGGATTAACTTTCCCTCTCTTATTGAGTTTGGATGTTTTAATTCCTCCAAAGCGTGGTAGTCGGATCTGGAGGTGGCCTTATTCTTCTGCTTGGGGCTCTTGGCTTCATTCTGGTGCTACATCCATTATTAAGTATAATAACTACTCATTTTATCTCTGCTTCCCTGCTTCATTATTAAGTATCAAGCATTTATAATTATTCAACACCATGGCTCTTGAAAATGTTCATTTGTTCCAGGTTTATTTCTACAGGTGTTCATACAAACAGTTTAATACACAAGTATAATAACTAAAACTCTTTAATCTGCTTTATCTTTCCAGTACAGAAGAATGCAGATTCTCTCACACTAGTTACCTGGCTCTAGCTGTATTTGATTTTATATAAAATTCAGAACACTTAAATTTAAAACTAACAAGACATTCGTAATTTTTGAATAAATAAAACCACCATGTGGTCAATACTTTTGATGTTTACGGAAAATAAGTGAGCTTTGACAAATAGGGTTTGAATGGTTTATTTTGTCCGTTTTGGATTAGAGTTTATTAGATACTAATCAGTATAGGGGTTATTTCTTGTTACTGATAGTTGTATCACTTGTGTACTTGGTTAGTTAAAACAGGTCTTGGTATATAAGATTGTATTGTTGTAAGTCCCTAATGCCTCATTTGTTTGATCCTTTTGGCACAATGTCATCCTTTTTGGCACAATCACAGACCACCTCAATGTTGGGTTTTTGTGTTAGTTTATGGCTAATTTGGAAGCCTATGGTTTGTGGTTTGATATGACTATTGATTGCTGGTCAGATAGTCAGGCCTTATATCAAATTATAAGGGATACATTCATGTTGTCAGATTTAAAGTTCTTTGGTGGAGATTATGAAGGAATGAGGATTTGTTCACTTCATGTTATGTCTTCTTTCCTATTGCCCATGTAAAACTTGTCATTGTCTTATATTAGTCATGACTTATCGAAAATTGGATGCTAACCTCTGCACAAATTCATTTGGTTGTATGAGAAGTAAGCAAGAAAATTCAATCTTTAGGCTTCATCGAAGCTGAAACACTAGTTTTACAGGTTTGTTTCGCTTAGGCTTGCATTTTGTTATGTTATAATTTGCATAAACTTCCTGTTACAAACTCAAATATGAACTTGTACTTTTACGTATTTGGTATCCCGTGCATTACATTTTCTAGCTCTGTGATATTTCACTACGCAGCTGGTTCCAGTGGCAAACCCTTGACCACGTTCTCTGTTTCCTTAGAGCTAACACTACATACGACTTTAACTATCTCTATTCACATCTCTTTGATCTTCTTTTTGCCCATAGTTCCCATCTGGCGGTCCTCGTTTGTCCTTTGCCAGTGTGTTTCAATTGACATGCCGCTTTCTATCAAGTCTTCTTTTAAACAAGTGATTTTTATGACTGTTTGTCATCAGGTTGATGTTCAGAACAACGACAGGGTCTGTGACTTTATACACACATAATCTACTTAAAATAGTGTATTGCATAAATGTACCTATATCTTAGTTTTACTGTATAACTTAATGAGAATGATTTTCTAGATTCTTATACTAATTAGAATTCTGTTGTAATTCTGCAGGCTGGGGAAGTAGTAGAAATAGTGAACTCATGGAATGACAAGGAGACAAGTGGTTGCAGCCATCCCAGGCAGCCCCTTCAAAACCTACTTCTAATCCAATCTTCTTCTATCTGCAGACCAACTCTAACTACTTTGAGTTACGACTTTAACTTCCTTTTTATTTTATTTGTTTTATAGTTTTTAATTTCCTTTTAACTCATTAAAAACCTCTACTCTTTGATTTTTGGTATTTACAGGCCCAAAAATTATGCATGTTCTTTAATGATGCCCTACGTCTTGTTTTTCCTCCTGCTGCAGCAACTATTCTCTTGGTGCCAGTATGATCTCCAAAAATAAAAATGTTTTACTTTTCTATGTGTATGTATAAATGCATGTGTGCACGTTTGTAAGGATTCAGATTCATTAAATGATTGTTATCTTTATAGATTTAATTTTTGTTATGATTTAGGATGTCAAAATAAGTAACAGTCCATTTTAAAAATTGCATTTTAATTTTATTTCTGCTAATTTTTCAGTTTATCTGTCGGGATGCATTTTAATTTTTTTCTCTGCACTGACTGTTTGTATATGTTATATATTGAGATTTGCAGAATATATGTAAACTGAGTTTTACATCACTGAGTCACAGGAAGGAAGAGGTAACTTGGAGTCAAACTAATATGTGCATTATCTTTGGGGTATCCTGCGGTTAGGGACATACTGGTAAAGGAGGACACTTAACAAAAAGTGGAGCAAACACTTGCGTCTGAAGTCGAGGAAAATGTCATCTAGTGTTGCTATTTTATCAAGTTTATCTTTTTTTCTAATGTTTAGTAAAGAACTTGAAATATTTTGTTTAGTTAAAATAATTGTTGTTGTCTTAGTTTTAGACATTTGATGGTTTGAATGTTTGAGTTGGTTTGGATGTAATATATTTTGTGGTATGTAATG
This sequence comes from Apium graveolens, assembly GCF_009905375.1. NCBI lineage: Eukaryota > Viridiplantae > Streptophyta > Magnoliopsida > Apiales > Apiaceae > Apium > Apium graveolens. The sequence continues at coordinate 52,554,261 of NC_133653.1, forward strand.
ATATTTTGGGATTATTCGATTTCGAATCGTAGAATTTCATGTAGTATTGCTTTTTACGTATGAAAAATATTTTAATAGTATATAAGTTCAATTTACAAACAAATTCTATAAAATTGATATAATACAAATCATTATAAAAAATGGGGCCCACCTGTGGGCCCCAATATAGTTCCCACAAGTGGGCTCCATTTTTTTTTTACAAATTCAAAGTGCAAAGGTAACATACATAGTGTGATACTATAGACATACATTGATGTTACCTTTGATGTCTATTGTAACACAAAAGTCCATGTTGCATCAGGGAAAAGGAAATGTTACCATAGGGGTCAAAGGTAACTCGAAAAAAAGCAACTTAAATTTTATGTTACCTTAGGTCTTTTGGGTGGCTATGGAAACATTTTTGTTGGCCTGTTGTAACATTTTTTGGGTGTTGCTGTAGGCCATCTATGGTGTAGTGAAAATTAAATGGCTCACAACCAACATGGTTCACAAGAACCTACATTTCTTGCTTAACCACTAGTACAACCAGAAGAGGCCTATGGAAGAACATAAATTTCCAATTTACCACACATTCGGTGATCCTTGATCGACTGATGCGTTAGAGTTAACAACTTTCCGGATTCTCTCTGAAATTCAGCATACAGAGTTGACATCAATATTCACCATATAAAGTATCACATGAATCACCATAATATGCTTGTGTGTCACTGCCGCAGCAGAACAGCACCAACATGAGAAATAATATTTTTTGATGGACGAACAAATCTATCCAAAATGTAATAAATCTTATGCTAACCCGTAACATGTACTCGGTACCAAGCCTGCTATGTTTTTTAACATTACTTCCTCCAATAAACTTTTTTTTTCGCTTCTGCTTAAGGTAGTTCTTGAAATCTTTCCATCAAGGTAGCAACTTTTCAATCATAGCAGCAATTTGGAAACACTCACTAATGACCATTCCCACAGCATGAATGATCACATGCAATTCTTGCTCCTGACTGACCACAGTCTTAGGATCCATCATCTTATAGTCAAGAAAGCGGCCAACAATCCAATATTTAGTCTCAGTGTCCTCGGTTTTATACTTATGGTCAAGTGACTCCTATAAGGCCTTAGTTGCTGCCTTCGAGTTATACATATTATACAATGAGTCAGCAAAACAATTCAGCACATAATTCCGACAGATGTTGTAGGAGTGATTCCAAGCATCAACACTGTACATAGTCTACGTGTTGCATTTACTAGTGAGAAATGGTACTTCTTCCTTCAGGAAGCGATCCAGATGCAACGCGGTTACACTACTAGAAAATCTTCAATAGACATCGGCTAGAAACCGATGTTAAAAGTTTTCCTGACCGATGTCAATGCGGGTGTAGAGAAAGGTACCCCCATATGACATCGGTCATGAACTGATGTGTAGGAACAACTTTAACATCGGTTCCGGATTAAAACCTGATATATAATCTCTATTTTTATACAAAGCATTAAAATATTTTCTAATTAGCTTGTATATGATCTAACTATGAACCTTAACTATTAGTTTACAAATTATTAATCAGTATTTATATCATTTATAAAATAAAACTAATGTCAAATCCCGCTTTAACATCACTTTTGAATAACAGTCGATGTAAGTTCTTATTTTTGATATAGGTTATAGTTTATTACCGGATGTGTTTTTTTCCTTTTTAACATCGTTTTAGTTCTGGGAACAATAGTCTGGCTTCCTATGTACCATCAGTTTTTAACATTTGAATGATGTATTTTTTTTTAAGTTTACATCAGCTTCTTTGTAGTTTTTTTAGGAACTGATGTCCATATACCTTTTTAACAACGGTTTTTAAGAAATTCGTGTAGGACATGATGTCTAATCATAATTTGGAAATCTGTTTTTAAAAATTATGTGTAAAAACTGATGTCTATAGGCCTAAAAATTAGCCTATACACTGATTGTATTATATGCACCCAAACATACCAAATGTCAAAACAAAACAAAACTAGCTAAAACGTAAACAAAAAATCAACAAATTAAAATATCCAAACTCTGTTTGTAATAATCAAACCACATATCATATCGTCTAAGTTTGCAAATAATTCAACATGATTAATGCGCATATGTTTGAAAATAACAGAAGCAAAGGAGTTAGCTACATGAATCCTTCGATGTATATAGCAAAGAGTCCGTACGAACAACAAGATCCTTGCTATCGTAGGATTTCCGAATCTTGCTGGACCACTGAACATTTAACTGAAAGAGCAATCTGGTTTGGTTAATTCCCTTTTTACAAGCCGTTTGTCACGACTGATCATCAGTTTAATAAGAGGAAATTTTGAGGATACTTGGAGCAATATCTCATTGACTGTTCCATCTCGATCCTCGTACTCATAATAATTTTTTACCTATTTACAAAATAAAATGTCTTTAACTTTAACAAAATATATGTATTCCCTAAATAGATGTAATACAAATTAAAGTTCATACAAATATTTCAAGAAAAAAAATATAGAAGAGCTAACAAGATAGTTAATTCTTCTTTGCAAATAAACAAGATAGTTTATTGTTCTTTGCTTCCAAAATTGTTCTCTGCCGAATAATCTAACTGCTTTAGCACCCTAATTGCTGTTGAAAATAATAATAGACTAAAAACAGCAATGTGTATACATGAAAAACAGAATTAAATCAATTTACTAAATATTGGCGGGTAGATAAAAAATCAAGGAATCCGACCCTAAAACCTACAAATGGAAATAATATTAATAAAAAACTATTACAGACTACTTCCCAAAGATGGTTTTGCAATTATAGAACCTAGTATTATCAAGTTGATGTCCACTATGCACTGCTCTGCAGTCACATGTGACCTGCCTCCTCACCAACATACAGAGTTGTGCTCTGCAGTCACATGTGACTTGCCTCCTCACCAATATACAGAGTTCGATGCATTAACTTTTTGAAACCTAAACTGCTATAAATTAAATAAATGGAAGTTTCCGAAAATAAAGCCAAATATATTTACTAGCTTTCAGAGAGCCAACAGTTGCAGTTTTCTGGAATCTCAAAAAAAATGCTCTGGAACCTTAAAAGATTTAATCTTTAGCTTCACTGAAAGAAAGAATAAACTTAATTACATTGGAATCACGTAGAAAGCCATCCACCAGTCAAAATCAGATTACATATGAAAACTCGAGTAAAGGTTGTCATACCACGAGAATCACGTGGCTGAAAGCATTTCTGCTGACTTGCTGCAAAAGTTGAAACTCCATTTGCTGTAAAAAGTTTTCATCTTTTCAGTCTAAAAGACAAGGAAAGGAGGAGAAAAAAGAGTTGTTTGTAAATAAAAGGAACAGAACCAGAAGCATTTTCATTATAGATCTTCCCAGGTGAAAAAGATGCTTCATTGTTTCTAACCCTTTCATACACATTTATTCCAAACCTATAGTCATATAGTCCCTCAAAGACCTTTGGCGTTTATAACCATTTGCCTTGTTATGGTAAACTAATTTTGCTTCTAATCCTGGATCATTATAAGTAAAGAAGATCTGTCAAATAACCCATGCCATCACACATCAAATAAATGATGGATTAAGATTCAAACAAAATCATTGACTTACCAATATTGATGCAATCTTCATTGCTCATTTTCGGAGGAGCTTTTCAATATCTGAATGCCAATAATCATTTAAATAGTTATCAAATGCAAACAGAGATAAACCTAAGATGCATTTTAATCTTGTCATATTTAATGAATCTTGCTTAAACGTCTACAGAAAAGCAAAAAATATATCTTTTCTGTACCACCTAAAAACAGTGTACCAGATTCGTAAGTACAACCCCTAATTACAAAAGGTAAATCAAGTACAAAACTATTACCATTATTATTCAAAATTCGTATCAGCAGCCAGAAAAGGGGATTTTGTATCAAGCATTAATAGTCTAAATTTGTTGGACAGGGAAAAAAGAAGACGCAAATGCTATGTTGGTAAATATCAAATCTAGGAAAGATAACTTACAAAACAACAATGTTCGTGCTAGCAACGTTATAAAATTTGGCACAGAAGATAGGCGGATCAAATTCTGGTTCTGGGAAATAGCAAAGTCCAGTACCTGAATACATGTTTAAGAACAAGACATCAGAATTTCGTGTCTCCTTCTTTACTCTTTACTCTTCTATAAGTAAACTTTACATTAGAAAGATCCAAAAAAGGGGTAGCACCTTGGTACATGTCATGAAAGAGAAATCAACAAACAAGTGACAAATCTGCACCTCAACAATCCATATCAAATGCACTTCTGTTCAGTATATAAAAAACAAACAATAGTTGCAAGTTCTTTAAGAAACTAGTCCATTCAATATTATGATGCAACATATGTGCTATTTTACATGTAAAGAATGCCGAGATGTAACAAAACTGTTGGGGCCCTTTCTGAAATCTATTTAACATATGAAAAGACCGGTAGTCACTAAAATAGTTAAACTTGAACGTATCGTTTTCATATTTTGGAATAATTCGGAAAAGGTTTAGCTAATACAATCCGAGTGGAAGAAGTTATTGGAAGGTTTAAGACATTACAATATAAAGACCAAGAGATATACCTGATTAACTCTACTCACTTAAAATGTGAAGCTCCGAAGCAACCTAATCTTTGGAGCTTGGAAGGAGACCATTTGAAGCCCTGTTTTCCCATCCAAGGCAGTCATAGATCTATAGCTATCCTGTAAAAATTAGAGTCTAGGTTTATTTAGAATGCTTCACGTATACCTGAGGGCAAGAGGAAACACAGAGGACTGATGAGGATCTTGGGGTGGAAGTAGGATGAAGCCATCTTGTAAAATCAAGTTAACAAAAATGCAACTCCTGAACCAAGAAACGAAGCAACAAAGTCCAGAGACAAAGAACATAGTCTTCAAAGCAGAGTTGCCTCGTTACCTGTTAAGACAACAAGTCCTGAAGTCGAGATAGATGAGAGAGGTGAGAAAACTGAGAGATGAGGAGAGAGTTTTTTTATTTCGATTTATGTTTTTGATATATATTGTTGTGTTATTTAATTTTTGTTTTAATTTTAATGTTTTAATGTTTGTGGGTGGGTAAAGTTCAAAAACAAGAGGGAGAGTTTTAAAAATTCTAAGGCAGGGGAATTTTTAAGAGAAAGTGAAAATTTGGTTGACCGGGAAAACAAAGGGGGAAATCGGGCGGCTCTTTTTTTTGAAATGAACCTAATACATCAGTTGCCTTAAAAGAAATAGGTTTAGTTCAGAACAATGTAAAAATACTTTTGACATCGGTGTACACTTAACCGATGTCTAAAAAGTGATGTCTATTCTACTTTTTCTTGTAATGTTAGATAAAAATACATCTTTTGCTGCCAACATTTGGAGTTCATTCCATTGAACTTCTCGGGATTATCAGCATGTGCAGTAGACACAATTGCCATAACATAAGCAACAGGCACCGCAGGCCTAACAGCCGGTACGTGCGTCTATACTACAGGTGTTTGCACGCTACTAGGCACCACATGTACAATCGGAGGAACAAATCCTGTCGACGCTCGTCCAAAGGGCACATTAAATTGTCCAATGATAGTGTGTTCCACAGGCACATGTTCCAAAGACACATGTCGAACAGGTGTTTGAACCTCATCAGATATCGCGATCTGTGTGTTAGGGTTAGGCAAACTATTTACATATTTCTTCGGCAAACTTTTAAAACCCAGCACAGAAGCTCGATTTTTGTGAGATCAAGTCACTACTGAATTGTAAATGTTAATTTTGTACAATCTGTATAAAACTATTTTTTTTTTCTTGATATAATGAAACTAGTGTTCTAAGACTCTATTTATAAAGAGAGGCTTCAAAGGACTTGTTATTATTTTTTATGCGATGCATGGTATTTATAAGAAAAACCAAGTAAGTGATTTATGCTACTCTTGATGTGGTACAAAACCATATTTCACATTAAAAGGTCTCACTTTGGAACATTAGCTTTCATTCAACTTTTACTCATTTTGAGCATGTAAATACACGTTAGAATCCACTCGTAGAGTAGAATACGTTCTAATAGAATCACATCACTAACACATACTGTGTCTAACGCATATAGAATCTCAAAATGATTCTTAACTTAGTCTAAAATACTAAGTTTTTCCAACACATGAATGATACATTCATTTTAGAATAATATGTTAAGTAAGTTTGTTACATTGACGATCCTCTTGATAAATTATGGGCCATGGTGTTTAAATTACCCGAGAAAAAGTACGAGAAAAAGTACTATAAAGACAATGACGATGAGGATACGGGCTTCGTTGAAGTAGAACTTGAGAATGAATTTTTTATGACAAATTTTCCCAATATTGATGAAAGTGAGGACGTGGCCAGTTACATGCCAGATGTTGATGAAGTAATCAAAACTTTCGTATTGCAATTTCATTTATGTATTTTGAATATTTTTTGGTTGTATAACACAATATAAATTCGGTTTAGTTTTCTTCATGGTTGGTTTGTTGGTTATATCTATGCCTTTTTTTGGCAGATTGGATTTCTTTTTTTTCTTTTTTATGTGTATAATCACTTGAACGTTGGTTTTAATTAGAAATTCCACATTTAAAAAGCACAAAAAAACACATTAAAACACTTGTTAGGTTAAAAATAGTTAACTAGAAAAATATGTCAAACAATATTAGACATTTATTTTTTTACACAATTATAGAAATTCCCTAATTTGCACAAGAGTTCTTCCAAAAAGTCTTGTCTGAATAGTTCTACTATACAATGGTTTTAACCCTTTGTAAACTTTCTACCATATAACTTGCACAAGGCCTCCATCAAAAAGACTTGTTAATTCCATTTTCCAAACAACAATTTTAAAAATCATTGTAGTTAACTATATCAAACATTACTTTTTAGGGTGAAAAAGTAAAGTACCGGAAAAAACCGGACAACATCCATAATCATCTATAAGTGTTGTCTGATTTTGATTTTTTGTAGTGAAATGATAATATATTTGTTAACCATACTTTTATTTAATTATGTTTACTTTTTTATTAGAAAGGTGTATGCTTTTGTTAAATTTTGATTATGTATAAAAATGATGTAATTTATATATATGTAATACCTACGTATAATTTTTAATTTTAATCTTTAGTAGTTGTAAATTTATAAACTATGATCAATACCAAAACATTTTTTAATATAGATAAAGTTTATTATGTAAATATCTTATTTTTAGTAGGTTTATTACTGAAATTGGAAGGCACAATGTGTATATTCGACAATCAAACTGTTAAGATGAGTGGCACATCTCTTTTGTAAATTGGACATACCCATTCACGAATGCGAAAGACTATGAGGAAGTCTAAATTAATGTGCAGAATATAAAATACTGAAATATAAAGCAATAATTATCACAAATAAAATAATACAGAACTCCAAGAATTTTCACTTGATACGGATCCTAATTTTAGTCTATGGCCTTCATCCAAGTTCTCATGCCAGCTAGCATAAAAAATATATTATATCAACTTTAATAAAAGAACTTACAATCTTTCTTTGATTCCATGAAAGAACACTTTCCTTAGCACACTTTCTACCTACCACTACTTCTACCACCTAGCACATTGGCCACCTTAGCTAATCCTCTGAAATAAAAACATTGCCACAACCTGACACAAGTTAATATAAATACACGCGGTGAATAATAATAAAAGTTTTCAACTCAAACTATCTTCTTGTTTCACTAGACATTGAAGGGATATAAACAAGAAAGTTTTTCCAAAAAAGTATATAGATAGATCATGAAGAGCATTAGTCGTAATCTGAAACATGAGATATAAATATAAGTACAAGTTTTAATGGATTTAATTTTCAAAAAAAAGATAAGATAAGGCTGTTAAACGAATTGTTTGAAAAAAATTTGAACAATTCTTTGAAAACAATCCTTAGTTTTTTGTAAAGAGATAAACCTTAATAAGGATAAGAAGATTAGTTCAAAATAGATCTATCCATGAAGAGTTTATTTTAAAAGAATATTTCTCCGGTCATTAGAAGTTATAACAAACTCTATCACCTACAAATACTATGTATCATAATGTTCCATCTTGGAGACCTTGTTGCGTTATTTTTCGGATGGTTGTCCAAAAAGTTTTATCGTCATAAACCTATATGCCAATATTCTCCCGTATTAAAAATACTTTAAATCCTGTTACAGAGATTAGCAATAATATAGTATAAACATATGCAAATTATAACTTTTATGCAACAAGTGTATGAATAAGACAGGTAGTATAAAGAAGCATAAATTAGACAATATAATGAGACAATGTTATGATGATTTAAATGAGACAAGATATAATAAACAAGACAACATATAAAACAGTGCTTATGAAACACGTAATAAATGAACCCATTAAACCACTACAAGGAAAACAAGCTTCAACAACGGTTTATGTCCGTTGTCTGATACCCTATTTTTCCGTTGACTATTGAGCCGCCGTCTGTTAGTTGGATCAGACAACGGCTAAAAAACATTGTCTGAGATTATACAGACAATGATTATGGATTAAGCCCGTTGTATTACATCCAGAAAAGACAACATTTTTTACTTGTTTTTGTCGTAACAAGCGACATTACTCAAGGGTTCTCACAAACTCATAAAACCGTTGTGTAAGGTATAACATTAAAAACAATCTTACAACACTTATTATTGTATAAACGTTGTTGTGTATTCAGATAGACAACAAAAATGAAATTGAGCTCGTAGAACTCTTGTAATAAATTTCTACACACAACAGTTTTGGATTTTAATGTATAGCATGACCAGATACATACAACTGTTTATTTGTCCAAACTTATTGCATGAATACCTTTGATACAATATCTTAATATTATATAGACAATGGTTTACTAGTGTTGTGAGAGTTAATTTTGCACCAAAGTTTTGTGTTCGAAAGCATTGTTTTAGTATTAAAGACATGATATTTTAATGAAGCTTGGTTGTTAAAAGCGTTGTCTTACGCAAAATATAACAAGTAATCAAATGAAATTAACTTTGCAAATCTAAACAAAAGTTCTAAAGTTAATCCATGATCGAAAATTACAGCAACATAGTTACACAAAAGCTAAAAGCATATTGATATCACTGCCTTCATGAGTCTAAGATTTCTACTACAAATTAAAGAAAATATAGAGTCTACAAGGATTTTCAGCTTCTCTTCACGTCTTCCGCAAGAGCTATATTGTCCTTGCAATATCATTACAGCATGTGATAGGCAATTTCCCAATCTGGAGAAAACAATCTTCAAAATAAATCGACAACATAATTACATAATTACATAATTACAACATAATTACATACAACATAATTACATAGAAAATCATTTATCCTTGTCACAAACTTTTGGATGTGATTGACCTAAATGTACACTAGATACTATTAGATATCATAAAGGGATGTACACTAGATTTTTTTAAATAAGAAAGAGTAATTTGAGAGAGATTTAAAATCTATAAGTTTTAATAAAAATAGAACTTGGCACCTGGTTTTTTCTGTACATGTGGATGGTAGCAACTCTGCTGGTCAGGACTATCAACAGATCACCTGCTGAATTTATCCCTTTCCCCTCTCACCTGCATTATATGACTATCAACACACTTTTTAATAAAAGATATTCAACCTAGTTAACTAGAACAAATTTTATCTTGTGTAAGCTTAGAAACATACCTAGTTTAGCATGTTAAGGACAGTTTCTTAAGTGAAAACATAATATTTGTGCTGAAAATTGAACTCATATTTGCAATTTTGTGTGGACAGAAGGAAGGCAGGCATACAGGAAGAAGTGTTCATGACTACATTGGCTAGATCTGGTCGTTGTTCAAGTGCACTGACAAACTTTCGGGAAATGATATTGAGCATCTTCTTGAACTGGGATATGTATTTTCTGTATAGAGCAAAGCCTGCCATCTGGGCAAGGAAACATAACATTAAATTTGATACTACTTTAGCAATTGTATATAATGATAAGAATTTCTTGATCATAACATTAAATTTTTATATTCAATATCAGATAGCTATACAAAATGGCCTAGCTTAATATTACAAACAAGAAGAATGTACAGAAGGTATGTGTCAGCTGGACAATGTCAACAGTAAGCTCATCGCATTGAGCTGGAATCAGAAGTTCAGACAACGAAAAGGAAAGCCCTGACTAAATATAATACATAATCCCCCAGCTCCAAAAACCCCGGATAAAGAAAAAGACAATAATATGGCTATTTGAAAAAATGACATAACATGGTAGCTTGAAAGCTTTTCATCTTTTAGCACAAAAAGCTTAGCAGAACCCTCCCATGCACATTATTAATCAGATTTTAGATGAGGAAAAACAAATAATATTAAAGTAAAAAGTAAGGAAGCATACTGTGCTGGCTAGTGCATAAGCCACAACTAATGGAGGCGAAGCAAGATAATTGGCTCTTGTTAGTGGGTGAACACGTCCTTCGAAGTTTCTATTTCCGGAAAGAACAACTGCAGCTACAATGTCTGGAAAGCATACATATACAGAGTATAGGTGTACAGCGATTATTGTCTGGTCCACAAAAATGGAAGAAAAGAAGGTAAATCAAGACAGCTAACAACACACAACTGTTGCCTTCATTCAGGACAATATATAATACATTTTCTCCGTTTAAAAGGGTAACTTATATTTAAAATACAGGTTGTATTATCTTCTAATTCATCCATAGTAACATAATCAATCTTGATGTGAAATAAAAAATGATACTCCCTTGTAAAAAGATGATAAAATCTTAAATTCCGTATGTTTTCACAAATATAGCCTCTTGACCACAATATAAGATACAATACAAGTGATGATTTCACCATGGGGTGATATGAAAATTGTTTTAATAATCAAAATCTTAAGACCAATATACCAGTGGAACAGAGCAGTGGGAGGTAAAATATTGATAGAAAGCACCCTGACATTTCTTAATTTTAGTGGAGGCATTGAATGAAATATCAGAAAAAAGAAGATAATACCATTGTCTGTAATTGCAGCAGTAACTGATTCATGAAGGTCCCCAGAGTTTCCTATGCATGTCGTACAACCATACCCAACAATGTTGAAGCCGTGCTGGTTCAAGTACTCTTTCAGGCCACTAAAACACGGAAAGGTAAACAATTCAAAGCTGGGAATTTATTATCAGTCAGAAATACACTCTTTTACAGAATAGTTGTAATACCTTTGAAGCAAGTACTTGGTAACAACTCCAGACCCTGGTGCAAGACTTGTTTTCACCCATGGCTTAACCTGTTTGCAGATACAATTTATATGAATATTACAAGGTAGACTCCTACCACTCCAAAAACACTGAACAATGTCTTGAGGACATAACTATAAACTCTCTGTTTACCCAATACAAGTGAGTACAGATAAACCTTGATCAAGTATTAATCGATAAAATACCTCCCTAAAAAATAATATTTTTCTCCGAAAACCAACATAATGGAAATATTGTATTTTTATGCCCAATAAAGAAATTCATTTCCTTGGTCCCGAACCTATTATTTTAAAGAGGTTACTGTAATTGACAGGTATAACATACCTCCAATCCTAGCTCACAGGCCTTCTTTGCAACAAGACCAGCTCCAAGCATGACACTAGGATTCGATGTGTTTGTACAACTCTTAACTGTGTAACTGTGCCAGTTCTTAGCTGATCACATATTTGCATTTCATGTAGAATGGTGGGAATCCTAAAATCATTACACAGTCCAGATGGATAATACCTTATACTGAGATGTTACGGAAACTATCTTATATAGTGGACAATTGCTGAGATAAAAAATTCATTTCCGATAATAGTTGGAAGATGAGTTTCATAAATTCTTTTTCCCACACATTCGCTGTAGAGCACATCCCTTCTTGCAGAGAATTGAATTCAAAATCATCAGTCTTGGCTAAAAATTTGTCGAGAGCATAAAGAATGTTAAGCTTTGAGTTAATGGCACCCAGAGACTTGAAGACATGCTTATTGAAGAGTTAATAAGAAACCCTCATTATACTGACTTGGGATGTGAGAGAACCCAAGAATTCAACAGAAACAAATGTTGGTTTAAAGAAGCAATGGCTTCAGAGTTTTCATTCAACTTAACAAGCAGAGAATTTAAAACATTAGAGAATTTAAAACATTAGTGGTATCCTGGTCAAAAGGGTCTGAAGCATATTTGGGAGACTTGGGGAAACCGTCATAAAGACGGTGAGAATCATAATATAATAACTCATTAGAATTAGAAAGGACCAAATTATTAACAGTCAAGGTAGACATATCAAACATAGTAATAATCTTATCAAACTGAACAGAAGGGGTCAAGACACGAAAATACTCGAAAACCTTTGTTAATAAACCAGGATAAGGCAAATGCATGGATTCATGACTAGAGAAGTGACTAATGTTATGAGTAATTAAAGAAGCAGTATCATATGGATTTTTTTACAAACACACACAACAAAATAAAATCTGGAAAGGTGACTCGATCACGACCACTCTTATGAGGAAGAACAATTGAATGAAACAATTTAAAACAAAGCAGAGAGATGAGAGTTAATTCGGATACCAGAGGTTTGATGGAGGCAGAAATAAAATTAACACCATAAATGGTCTTCAATTGTTCCTCGTATTGTAAGTCAGGAGTGTTTTTGAATGCCTGACGGGTAGTATAAGGACATGGACCCTTGTGAGAAACAACAGTAATCCAAGGGAGAAGATCCGCCTAGAAACAAATTGGCATGCCTTGAACTTCAGAGAAAATTATATTGCCTTAAAAGAGACAAAATTTCACATAAAACTCTTTCAATAGATTTGGATAGATCACCTATGATGGAGACAACAAAAATGCACACCCAATAGCTTCAAATAATTGAACAACGCCGACCCCATTGAGAAGCTTCAAATTTGTTCTTTCAAAATTGACTTAAAAAAAACCTTGGAACCACTTGGTTTTGCATGCACTAAAGAAGATTCTTGAGAAGAATGGTTAGAGACCTCAGAATCATGCTTACCCACACGCCGTTATTTGGAACCGGAAACCGCAACGTTAAGGGTTTTGTGACACGAGGAACAAGAACGAGTATTGTCAGTATGTTGACAAGGTATTGTTAGAGAAGAAGATGAAAGAGAGATTGGGATTATAGAAAAATATGAAAAAGAAGAGTATGTAGATGAAGAGAGGTATATTAACAACATAATTAGAAGTGGTGAAAGTTGAATAAAAGTGAATAAAGTAAAGATAGAAGTGAAGAGTTACAATAAAAAGTGGAAATGTATTTGAAAACCAATATACATACACAAGAACCGAGTATGAAGAGGAAGTGATAAGTCACATCACCAGATTCACTAATCTCGATGCATGCAATTCGGAGTCAACAAAAAAATACATATTAAAACAAATTGAAGCACTTGAACAAAATAAAAGAAAATAAAGAAAAAATATATTCAGAAAATAATTCATGAAATTAATGCACATGAGAAATCAAATAAATATTACAAAGAGGACATACCAAGTTCTCTATACATGAGAAAAAATTATCTTCATCTAAAGGCTTAGTAACGATCCAACTGTATAGATTTTAAGAAATATCTATTTTAGTCATAAAAAATTACAAAAAACTTTCAAATTCATATTGCATGACATAGATTTTAAGAAATATCTATTTTAGTCATAAAAAATTACAAAAAACTTTCAAATTCATATTGCATGACATGAATAGAAAAATCTAGAAAATGTCCAAATCCAAACACATGTTTTGTTCCCGTTCAATTGACTAATTTTTTAAACGAATTTTCCAACGATCCAATTGTACGGATGTTAAGATATATCAATTTCAATCATAAAAAAATTTACCAAAAACTTTCAAATTCATCTTGCATTGAAGGAATAGAAAAATCTACAAAATGTCCTAATCCCAAAAGCGGGATTTATTTCTGATGAACCAAATAATTCTTTTAAATGATTTTTCGATCAACCACCGTATATATGTTATGATATATCGATTTTATTCATAAAAAAATTAAAAGAAATTTAAATTCATATTATATCAAAGGAATAGAAAAATTTAGAAAATGTCCAACTTCCAAACATAAAATTTATTCCCGATCAACCAAATAATTTTTTTAAATGATTTTTTCGACGATCCAACTTACTTTTCATACCTATAAAATCCCAAGTTTTCATGATTATGTAATCTTGTAGGTTTTGCATCATTATCAACTTTGGTTTATTTTTGACAAGTGTTGTCTAATTTTTCTACACAACGGTTTTTTTGCACCATAAAAAATATGTTTTCTAACCATCCTCACTACAATGACTTAGATTAAAAGATTTGAGCTTTACAACAACGTTTTAAAATCTTTGTCCAATTGATCGACTCAAAATGGTATTTTAAAAGTGGTGTTGTGCAAATTATAAGGTTTGTACAATGATTTTTTGAAGATACCGTATACAAAAGTAGCACCAAAACTGCAACAATATTCATTCCATTTCTTACTTTACCTTAATTGTGAGAAATTCACTATTATTTTTTTAATTGATATACCCATTTAATATATCGGTTCCTCATGCCACTTATGTAAAAAAGTACTATTAACATTGATAATTAGAAAACTGATATCTAAAGTTCCGAATACATCGCCTTTTAGGACATCCAATATCTTAGATTAGATTTTTCTAATTGGTATATATCAATCTAGAAGAACAAAATAATTTATATGGTTTGACCCTTGGTGTATGAGACACCATAGAGAAGTTTATATATAGTCAATCTATGAGAATAAATTGAAAATAGAAAACAAAAAAGTTATAAAAACCCATAAGCCTCAAAGATTTACTAAATATAGTCTGTCCTCAGAGATGGGAATCGGCATGACTAATAAAACAATATGAATTGATGATTTAATTTTCATAACAATTCCCTTTATCATGAGCTCTTGCTTTCTTTCCATCCAAATATGATAACAAAAAACTTGAGCCCTCAAAAGTGTCAAGTGTCTATGAGCTATATATATAGTATTTCCCAAGAGAGCTGACAAATCTAACCAGTTTGACTGCACAAGCTGAACATTTAAGATAGAATCTATTTTTTAAAGAATGAAACTACTATACGGGCATATCAGAAAATGATGGCCGGATATTTTAATGCCCCAATACACGGGTAGCCGTACTGATCAACTGATAATCCAAATGAAGCAAGGCGAGATACGGTGTAAATTATGTCATGATACAGGAGAATTTTTAGAAGAAAAAATCTGGTTGCGTTCCAAATTTTAAGTTTACCAATATAAATACAAGAAACAGGGCTTTTACCGACTGCCAAATGAGTCATTATGAGGTCAAAATCAGTAGGTATTCTAGAATAACAGCGGGGACCGCAATGGTTGGATTATCCTGGCCCATTATTTACCTTTTGGGTTATAGTTTACATTGACTAACCCGGACTACAATCATGTGTACATGCTACGTGTCGGGACCAATGTGATGTGTCGTGGCTCATAACCTGACATGTCATTGCCTTGTGGTCATGAGGGCTCACACACATGTGGCCTTGCACCTTAATTTAGAATAACTACGACCGGTTATTATGCCTGAAGTTCGATCATTTTTAATCTATTATGAGCCTACTTCCGTCAATATAGTTGGTTGGTATAACAAGCGACTCAATTGGTTGTTATCAGTTCAGAGACTTTCTTTGATACAACCCTATAAGGACCAATATATACTGAACATTTTGGATGAAGACGTTCGTTTTTCATATGATAGTGGTCAATTTTAGTTACTGAAAAATTATTAATTTTAGTCGTTACTTGTTCTAGTTGGTCGGTATTCATGTGATTTTTTTAATTAGGCTTGGTAGTTTGTACTCCTTGTATTCAAAAACATTACAATCATAGCTCCAAGTAACTTCGGGTGCAATACCAGATTTAAGCACATTATAATCTAAACAAATAATTTATAAAAAATTACAATCTTAAATAATAAACCAAATATAATAATTATTAAACTTTTACATGACCAGAGCATAATTCGAATACAACGAAACAACTATAGGTTTAAACAAGATACATTTACAACTGTATCTTCGACATACAACCAAACCATAGTTCAAAGCAACCAAAAATTTAGCCATCGTCTTGTTCTATGTCATCTTTGTTACCGTCTTTTTTAGTGATCTTTATCGCGTAAAATGGAAGAGAAAGACTTCTAACGGGACATTCTGGGATACTCGATTTTAAAGAAGAGGATGTTAAGGAAACCCTATTATCTTTTGGACCATTGACTAGTGTCAACATGGTTTATACGGTGGATTTTCCTTAGGAAGGATATTTACTACCTTACGAGGGCATGACACCACTTTATCTCCTACAAGCAACCCCAGACGTCCCCATCTGAAGATATGCTCAAACATCTCAAAAGGATGTCCCTCAGGTCCTTACGAATGAAGACCCCCACCACGGAGTAAGAAGGTCAGGAAACATGAATTTATAATGAAAGAGGACCTTTACTCTCCTATCCAACCACCACGGATGAACCAGGTAAAAACTGGATTGTAAGTAAGATTTCAGCTTATTACTATAATTGAGATAAGGGAATCGAGCGGTGCTAGTACGATTAATTTTAACCTAGACCCGAGGTTACCAGAAGTTTAACGAAAAACGGGACCTGTAAAAGATAACCTACATATTCTTTTAGATGAGGCAGATCCTTCGAAGATCTTGCAAATTGGATCTCGCTTTAGCCTAAACTTGAGGGCTCGTCTCACTAGATTCCTTAAGGAAAATTTGGATGTCTTTTCTTGGAATCATGCAGATATTATAGGGATTGATCCTGAAGTTATGTGCCATCATTCCAATACTGATCCACAAAACAGGGGTGTTAAGACGAAAACAGAGAGTCATAAGTGGAGATCGTGCGTTACCTCTCGAAGATGAAGTAGATTGTTTGCTAGAAGTATGATTGGTTAGGGAGTCTTTTTTTTCGAGATTGGCTAGCCAATCAAGTTCCTAAAGAACTAAACGGCAAATGGAGGGTATGAGTGGATTTCACCGATCTTCATAATGAATTCCCAAAAGATAGCTTTCCTCTCCCTCGAATAGATTAACTCGTAGATGCTACTACATGACATGGTCTATTCAATTTAATGGATGCTTATTCGGGACATAATTAGATTTCCATGTACAAGTCAGGTCGGCAGAGCACATGTTTAAAAAGATGTGCTCACAAACTTTGTGGCATAATAAAGTGATGTTAATTGGATCTTTAAAAAATGGAAAAAGACTTCGAAAACATCAAACTTCATACAAAAAATATGTCCACATTAAGTAATTCACGTTTCTCACCATCCCTTTAATTTGTATCCTATCCAGTAAACATGTAGTCTAACCCTTAATAAATTTTTAACATTAACGAAGATGAGACATGAAAAAGTTGTTTATTTCAAATATGAGTTATAAATATTGAATGTTGTTGGTAAGATAATAAAGATTCATATTCCATGTTAACAATTATCAATGTTCATGAATGTTTCTGCAACATTTTGTCTTTTGTATATGTATTTAAGTATAAAAATATATGGTCTTCTCTATATATATGGTCGGAGTTTTATATTAACGGTGTTTTGAGGTGTTCTTTATGGTGGGATGTCAAAGTCTATGTTGGACACTTGTCTCATGTCTGTCTTTAAATCACTGTCATATAAAGGACCTTTTATCACTTGCATTAAACATATAAACTTTTCATGTATATTGGTATTGACCTTATTTTTTGTGGCATTTTTTTTACATATTTTGAGGCTTCTATCATTCGTAGATACATCAGGGTACCATTGGCCTATAGAGGCAACAAACTACAATGTCAAATTTTTTCAGGTAATGTCCGCATCTTTAACCGAATTAATATATTATTTCTCATTAGAAATTTGATTTGGAAGGTCCATTCCTATTATTTATACTATCTAGCTCTATAGCCCGTGCCAGGCACGGGCATGATCTAACATCAACTATTATATAATTTGTATACATACTTTTGAAGTGGAATATATTTTAAGTTATGAGAAGTTATTTTATCCGTATATAGTTTTTGTTGCAAGGATGAGCTTTTTTTGGCATATGTATTTATAGCCCAAATGGGACACACACAATTTCAAAACTAATATGTTAATGAAATGTACATGTTATATATTTGAAAAATATGGTTTGGTGTGAGATGCACTTTTTTTCAATTTTGTATTATAGACTAATAGATGATTTTTGTAAAATATGTACTTCAAATTGTTCAAAATTTTGTTGAATTCCATAATTGTTACTGTACATCATTGGAATTCATTATTTGCCAAGATCATATTTATCGATTACGAAAAAATTGAGTTCATTTGTGTTAGTTACCTTAATTTCTAACATCTTGTATTTATGTTTATATGTGCATATGCATGTATGTATGTATGTATTTTGAATTTTAAATGTGTGAAAATAAGTTACACGATAATTAATTTTACACAAACACATGTGTATCATGAACTTATAATACAAGTGTTATACGTATCTAAATAGGAATACGATATTTGTTTTTTTCCTCGAATTTAAATTTCTAATAAATGGAATAATTAAAATGTCACATACGACATTAAATGCGATAATTATAGATATATAAAAACATAATTGATAGGGATACATAAATCTTGATTGTGTAATTAAATATTATAGTAATTATACATGATTTGGGCTGCTAGGCCCAATAAGAAGATGTATGACATTCAGACCAAAAAGCTTAACACATTGATCAGGCCTCATGGACCAGATCAGGCCTGATGGAACACAGAATGCCCAAAAACCCTGAATATTAATTAATTTCGTAATTAATTAATAAGGGAAAAATCAGCTACTGAGAAGAGTCCCAATAAGGACATAAATCCTAAATTAATTAATAAGGAAAAAATCAGCTACTGAGAAGAGTCCCAATAAGGACATAAATCCTTGCAGATTAGCCTCTAAGGGACCTAGAAGGATAAGGAATCAGTTTCCTATTATTTAGGACTCCAAGGTCCATTCTAGTTCTGAGTTGCTCACCAAGTCTCCTATACCAATTCCAATTCAAGGACCACTAACATCTATATAAAGGGTCTCACCCCACAAATCAGAACTACATTTTTTGGCTTGATTCTCTAACTCACAGAGATACGTAGGCATCTCGTAAAGGCAGAGTTAAGCTATGAAACACGATAGCAGCGATTAAAGGCCTTGAGCTCCCGAACCTTAGCAATAAATAATAACCTTAGTTTTTTATCCATAATATTTGGCGCCGTCTGTGGGACAGCACAACAATAACCAAGGTGAACACACGGAGAACAGTTAGAGGCCTTGGAGGAGGAACACCAACGGGGACAACCCAAGTGATTTCTTCAACTATGGAGGTACCGCCTCATTCAACCTATATAATCACGCAAGGAGAAGCCCAGATAGGGGCAACTGAACCTCATCCATAAGGGACGATTCCCTCGGCTACTCAAGTTACGAATCACCAAGTTCAACAAGTACATGCACCTGTGAATTCTCGACCCATTGGGTATGAATATTCAACTATTATTACTACTAACCCCCCTTATGGGATGCCCATTTACCCCGAGGTTGGAGGAAATGGACATGTTGGATGTAGTGAAGTACGAGGGAGTTCGCTCCCATACATACGAGGTTTGGCTCCTATCCCTGAGGATCAAGAATTTTATGGTCCTTACACTGAGAGAGACTCCGAATCTTCGGATGATGAAGTAGCCCCAAGAAGGAGACGTGCTGGCAAAGACCAGATGGCTGATGGTAGCCAACACCCTCAAAGCACCCAAGGGGCGAATCCCCAAGAAGTGCAGGAAAGAATCAGGGCTCACGAGGCTGAGATTCAAAGGCTGAGGCGCGACTTTGAGGCGCACCAAACCACCAGACCCCCAGTACCTCCTATGGGGAGAAATCCTCCTACTATCATAGACCTGGATGGTCTAGCACAGAGAAGGGCTGTTGTCCCAAGGGCTGATCCAAGCAATCTTCTTCCCCTTGGAGATCTTGATGATCCTACTCCGCCCTTCACTGAAGATTTAATGAATGCCCATATCTCAAGGAAGTTCAAGATGCCAACTATAAAAGCTTATGACGGCACATGAGATCCCGCTAATCATGTTAGAACATTCTCTAATGCACTATTATTGCAACCCGTGAATGATGCTATTAAGTGTCGGGCTTTTCCTCAAACCCTGTTGGATATGGCTCAAAGGTGGTATAGTCGTTTTCCCCCAAACTCTATTGGGTCATTTAGAGGGTTAAGTCAGGCTTTCATTAAACAGTTCATCAGTGGGAGAGTGCATGAGAAAAGTTCAGCATCCCTCATGAGCATTGTGCAGGGAGAAAAGGAATCCTTGAGAGACTACCTGAATCATTTCACAAAGGAAGCTTTAAAAGTCCCAGACCTTGATGACAAGGTCACAATGATAGCAATGTAACAAGGAACCAGGGATAAGTTTTTCAAGATGTCCTTGGCCAAACGCCCCCTTGAAAGCATGTTGCAGCTCCAGGATAGGGCAGGGAAGTACGCAAAGGTGGAAGAGAGGATGAGGAAGACCATAGTAAGTAATGAGCCCACTGGAGGCAAGAAGCGGAAAACTGACCTGGAGTATATCGCTAAGGATAAGTATCCTAGAACCGAGCAAAACACTGATTCAAACCCCAAGAAGGGAGGACCTGGGTAAAAGTTCACTGAATACGCTAAGTTAAATGCTCCTATAAGCCAGATCTTGATGGAAATTGATAAAGATAGAGATATTCGTTGGCCTAAGCCCTTGAAAGCTTATCCTGCAAAGCTAGATAAAGGCAAGTATTACAGATTTCATAAAGATGTTGGTCATAACATCGATGAGTGTAGACTGCTGAAAGATGAAATTGAGTTCCTCATTCGAAAAGGAAGATTGAACAAATACACTGGTGAAGGAGGGGATAGAAGCAGCAATGTGAGAAGAAACTTTAATGACCGAAGGAGATATCAAGAAGATCAAGGGCGAAATCCCTAACCTAGAGGACCGGTGATAAATACAATCTTCAGAGGACCGCGCCCCCGAGGACCTGTGATCAACACAATTTTTGGAGGACCAACTGCTGGTGGGTTATCCAAGAACTCCAGGAAAGAATATGCTCGAGAAATTATGCATATTGTTGGGGAAGCCCCGAAGAGGGCCAGGACAGGAGTAACAATGTCTTTTGATGATGCCGGTCTAGAGGGTGTGAAATTTCCCCATGACGACCCGTTGGTCATAACCCCGATTATAGCGAACAACCCAGTGAGAAGGGTCCTTGTGGATAATGGTGCTTCAGTGGATATCTTGCTCAATGACACCTTTTTGAGGATGGGATATAATGACTCCCAATTGACCCCAACCGACATGCCAATATATGGGTTTGCAGGAGTGGAGTGCCCCATAGAAGGGATAATCAAGTTCCCAACAACTATAGGACAGGAACCAAGGCAAGCAACTCAGATGTTGGACTTCGTGGTAGTGAAGGCTAGTTTGACTTACAACGCTATCATGGGAAGTACAGGGATACACGCCTTCAAGGCAGTCCCTTCCTCCTACCATTCAGTTATGAAGTTTCTACCCGGGAAGGGATTGGAGAAGAGAGAGGAGACCAAAAAATGGCTAGAAGCTGTTTTATGGCCTCTTAGAGGGCAGATGGAGTTGGGGGGCAGGTTCTTCCTATTGAAAATCTGGATATCCGAGAGAATGATGAGAAAAGAGAAAAGCCAGCAGAAGACTTGATTTCAATTCCTTTAGCCCCCGAAGATCCTGGAAAGGTGACTTTTATTAGAGCAACGCTCGAGGAGCCCTTTAGAGGGAAGTTGGTGAAATTTTTGCAAGAAAATAGTGACATTTTTGCATGGTCAGCAGCTGATATGCCAGGCATAGACTCGAAACTGATTACTCATAAGCTGAATGTGGACCCAAATCGGAACACAGTGAAACAAAAGAAAAGAAGTTTTGCTCGAAAAAGGCAAGAAGCTATAAAATAGGAAGTGGAGAAGCTCTTGGAGGCTGGTTTCATTGAGGAGATTCAATTTCCAGAGTGGTTAGCAAACCCTGTAATGGTGAAGAAGGCCAATGGAAAATGGAGGATATGTGTGGACTTCACTGATCTAAATGATGCCTGTCCTAAGGACTATTTCCCGTTACCAAGGATCGATACTTTGATAGATGCCACTGCTGGGCATGAAATGCTGAGCTTCATGGATGGATTTAGTAAATACAATCAGATCAAGAGGCACAAGGATGACATTCCAAAGGTATCATTCATCACTGAGTTTGGTGTTTACTGTTATCTAGTTATGGCTTTGGTCTTAAGAATGCAGGAGCCACCCATCAAAGGCTGGTAAATAAAATTTTTAAGAATCTTATTGGAAACACTATGGAAGTTTATGTCGATGACATGTTAGTCAAAAGTCTAGTAAAGACTGACCATATAACCCATTTGAGGGAAGCTTTTGAGGTCCTGAGGTACTACAAGATGATGTTAAATCCTACAAAGTGTGCTTTCAGAGTAGGGTCTGGAAAATTTTTGGGATTGATGGTCTCCAACAGAGGGATCGAGGCTAACCCCGATAAAATAAAAGCAATCCTGGACATGGAACCACCAAAAACTGTCAAGGATGTTCAGAAGCTCACAGGAAGGGTTGTTGCGCTGGGACGATTCATCTCCAAGTCAGGAGACAAGTGCTTGTCATTCTTCAAGTCACTAAAGAACATTAAGGACTTTGTATGGAATGAGGAAAACCAGAAGGCATTCGAGGAATTAAAGAAATATATGGCCCAGGCCCCGTTATTGGCCAAGCCAGCTTTGAATGAAGTTTTATTCTTGTACTTAGCTGTTTCAGAGAGTGGCTTGAGCGCTGTATTGGTTAAGGAGGAACTGAAAATCCAGAAACCCGTATACTATGTCAGCAAAATTCTACATGGTGCTGAGTTGAATTATTCAACTATTGAGAAATTTGCTCTAGCCTTGGTAATGGCTTCAAGAAAGTTACGACCTTACTTTCAGGCTCATCAAATTGAGGTGTTAACGAATCAGCCCCTGAGAAATATCATTCATAGTCCCAAGGCTAGTGGGAGATTGATCAAGTGGGCAATAGAGCTGGGAGAGTTCGACATCAAGTATAAGCCACGAACGGCAATAAAAGCCCATGCATTAGCTTACTTTGTGGTGGAATGTACCATACCCAACCAAGATGTCGGGGGGCAGGAAGATAACATACCTCAAGACAAGGAAGTTGATAAGGGGGATAAGGAGAAGGTTAATAAGGAAAAAGAATATTGGGTTCTCTATTTTGATGGAGAATAAAAAATGAATTCAAGTGGAGCAGGTTTGGTTTTACAAAGCCATGTTGGGTTCTTAATTGAGTATGCCATGAAGTTAGACTTCCCAACCACAAACAATAAGGCAGAATATGAAGCTCTGATAGCTGGTCTTGGCTTAGCAGGGACACTTAGAGTCAAGAACTTAAAAGTCTGTGGAGACTCGAAGTTGGTCATATCCCAGGTGCAGGGAGAGTTTGAGGCAAGGGATGATACGATGGCTAAGTATATCGGCCTAGTAAGGGCAGTGAAGACCCAATTTGATGAATGCCATGTTGAGCACATTCCAAGGGAGGAAAATGGTAAGGCAGATGCATTGTCAAAGTTTGCTTCATCTGAGATGGAAAAAAGTTATGGAAGTGTATACTATCGCGTTTTAAAAACACGGATCATTGATGGTAAGCTTGTGGCCCCTATAGGCCTGGGGACATCATGGATTGATCCCATTATGGCTCACATTCAAACCGGTTGGTTACCAAACGATGTTACTGAAGCACAAAAATTGGCTGTTCGAGCACTAAGATACTCTTTGATAGATTAAATTATGTATAAAAGATATTTTATGGTTTCCTACTTAAGATTTCTCAGGCCCGATGAGGTTCGCTTGGCTCTAGAAGTAGTACATGAAGACATATGTGGGAAACACTTGGGGGGCAGGGCCTTGGCTCATAAGATAACCAATTTAGGCTTCTATTGGCCAGAAATGATGGCTGATGCCAAAGAATATGTGAAAAAATGTGACCACTGTCAGAAGCACGAACCAGTTGTTAGACAACCCCCCGAGATGCACGCACCAGTTGTTAGAAAATCCCCCGAGATGGCCACGACACAAAGGAAGTTTCTGATTGTAGCCATTGATTATTTTACCAAGTGGATTGAAGCCAAACCCTTGGCCAAGATCACAACTAAGCAGGTTGCACAATTCCTGTGGGAAAGTATTATGTGCCAGTATGGAATTCCCGGGATCCTAGTCACTGACAATGGAACACAGTTCAACAACGAGGAATTCAAGAAGTATTGTGAGGAAAATGAAATTGAGTTGCGATTCACATCTGTGGCTAACCCGCAGGCCAATGGGCAAGCGGAAGTAGAAAATTGAATAATCCTGGATGGACTAAAGAAGAGGATCGAGAAGTCAAGGAATAACTGGGTGAATGAAATATTCCCCATACTATGGGCCTATAGGACTACCTGTAGAGTCACTACTGGAGCAACTCCCTTCATGTTAGCATATGGTGCAGAAGCAGTTGTTCTTGTAGAGATATCACATTCCTCCCCCAGGATTCAAGCTTTCAATGTTGAGGAAAATGAAGAAGGGCAAAGGTTAGCCTTGGATCTAATTGATGAAGTACGAGATGAGGCACATGGGAAGATAGTGGAATATCAGAAAAAAGCTTCGTTCTACTACAACCTAAGGGTTAAAGAAAGGTTCTTCAAATAAGGTGACTCAGTCTTGAGGAAAGTGGAAGCTTCTGGTGTAGGACAGAAAGTAAAACTTTCCCCAAATTGGGAAGGGTCGTACAAAGTCAAGAGCGTTCAGGGTAGAGGAACCTACAAGCTGGAGACTGTGGATGGTTTTGAAGTCCCGAGAACTTGGAATGCGCAAAACCTGAAGGTTTACTATGTGTAAAACAGTTGAAGCACGATTCTCACTTGTCAGAATGACAAGTAGGTTTAAAAGCACCTTGAAGCTTTGCTTGCTTAGGATTTTTCTATATAGAAGATATGTTTAGATTTTATCAGGGTTGAACCCATTTCATGTAAGGTATCAAGAATACCAAGTTATAATATAAAGCCTTCGACTTAATCTTAGCCTATTAGATTGATGCATTGTGAAAGATAAAACCAAGTTATAAACTTGAGTTTAAAAAATTGAAAGAAAAATACGACGATACTTGGGCAAAATATGACTGAAAATAATAAAAGTCAATTACAAAGTTCAATATTGTCTAAGAAAGAAGAAATACATAAAAACTTAGGCCTTGGAAGGTTGGGATTCTTCGGAACCACTATCTGAAGTCTCCTCGGATATCTTTTCAGTCGGTCCCTTGGAAATCACCTCGGAAGTCTCCGCAGAGGTTCCCTCGGAACTATCTTCGGACGCTTTGGATGCTGCAGGAGATGCTGGTTTAGAAGACGCTGGCTTTGGAGGCTCTTCTACCCTGGCCTTCTTTATAACGGGCTCAGGCTCCTCCTTAGAAGAAGATTCCTCCTCTTCAGAGCTGGACTCGAGCTTCTTCCTCTTTGGGCCTTGGCCTTGACTCCCCGATGGACCGTCCTTGATCAAATCGGCGAGCTTGTCTGTAACGCCCCCAAGTGCTGGAACAGGCACAGGACAAGGGAAGAAAGACTGTTCAAGGACTTCTAGAAACTCGTCCTGAATAGCCTCCACAGCGGCGTCCTAGCCTTGCTTGTAGCTGACTGGATGAAGGAGGGCATCATGCTCCACCATTAACTCCTTGAATTCCTGAGTATCCATCCAGTCGTCAAAGGCCTTGTCCTTTTGAGCCTTGAGGATAACATTCTCAGCCCGGGCCGTTTCCAAGTCAGAAGTTGATGAGGCGAGTTGGGCTTCAAGGGCCTCTATTCGTTGGTTGGCCTCCTCCAGCTTTTTGTTCGCATCCTCGAGGCCACCTTTCCAAGCCTTGGCTTGGTGAATCGCCCCTTGAAAATGGGCTTTCGCCTACAAGATACACAGCAAAAGTAAGAAATGGGAAAAATTAAAAAGGCAAAAAACTATGAATAACAAAGGAAAAAGACGTATCGTCGCCAAAGCCTCAGCTTCAAAAAGCTCGTTAGCCTCCAAGTCCTGTTGAAGGACAAAGTCTTGATAGTCAACCGGGGAAATGGAATGCATAGACCATTCCTTGGCAAGCTCCGTGTTGCCAACAATTGAATCCTTGCCCCGGATTCCCCAAGCAGGTTGGAAGAAAGACCTTGGTTTTTGTTTGTATGTAAAACTTGGCTGGGGCCTTCCTCGCCTGGTTCCTTTGCCTGGAGTAGGAACTCCGGGAAACGATCGCCAAAGCGCGGGTCTTTGAAGACCTTTCCAGCACGCTTCATCCTGGTCGTTTCCAGGTCTTTATGCCTTATAGCCTCCTCAATCTTCTCAGCCACTACAACAAATAAGATAAGTAAATTTAGAAATTAGCAAAGTAGAAAATGGAAGAAATGAAGACAACTAAAGAAGGAAGGAAACATACTCTTTTTAGGAACGGGAGAAAGGCCGCGTTCTACAAGAACGGTCTCCCTGATAAGATTCCAGGAATGGGAAGTCCCATTATCTTGAGTAAGGAGGTTGAAAGCTCTGATCTCCTCCTCAGACAAAACTATATCATTAGGGCTCCCATCTACGGCTAGCCCAAAAGATGAGCAAAATAGGGTGCCCCAATCGCCACCCTCCCAAACGACGTACATAAAATCTTTCTTCCACCCTAAATTGTTGTCAGGGATGGACTTCCCGTTCACTATGTGGGGAACGGTTGGGTGCTGGTTTAAAGAAACCCACCCCAAATTCTTGTCAGGGTTGTTCTTGAACTTGAAAATCTTTCTGAAAACAGCAACATAGGTAGGGACATTGTGTTTGGCGCATTGCGATAGATAACACAGAATCAACTTCCAGGAGTTAGGAGGAAGTTGGCAAAGGCTGATGCCCACATCAGCTAGCAAAACAGGGATAAATGAGTGAAAGGGAAGTCTGATACCTGCCCTTAGAGTATCCCTATAGACGCATAGTGCATCCTTCCTCTACTGACAGGCCTTGTCGGCCGGACCTGCAAGAACTAGCTTGAAAGGATCCTTGATTTTGAAACAACCACTCAACTTGTCCAGCTCCTTTGGATCCCGCAAGGCATTGATATGGTCGTACGCGTCTAGATGCGCATCAGACGGGTACTCATCCCCTCGGGTGTTGATCATATCGATCAAGAAAGTGTACCTTGATCGAATGGGGAATTCATTGGACTTTCTGGCCACATTCATCTTGGCCAAATGAGTCATTTTCTTATCAGCCATCTGAAAAAAGGGCACATAAAGAGACAATTTTTAAATGCAAACTATGCAAAAACAAGCACAAGAAGAAAACGGGAGAAGTGTTATTTGAAGTAATGCTCCTAAAAAAGGCTTTGGGGCTTAAGATATTCCGACCTACCGTTATTGCTATGAGATTCTTAACAGAAGAAAAAAGAAGGAGAATTTAGAAATGAGAAAGTGAGGAGCAATAGACTCTACTCACTCCTTTATATAGGAGAAAAAGTGAAGTTGAAGGGACAAAAAGCCTAAAGAAGAAAGCCCAGAAATGGAACATTCCAGAATACTCCAAGAAATTTTAAAGAAAATAAATAAAAAGTCCTGGGAATTCTAGAGAATTCTAAAGAATGTATTTTAATATATTAAAGCCCAGATTAATATGGAAGAGGCCCAATGGGAGGCGCAAATCCAATTAGGATTTTGAAAAATAGAAGGCCCAAATCCAATTAGGATTTAAAAAATAGAAGGCCCAAATATAATTAGGATTGAAAAAATAGAAGGCCCAAATCCAATTAGGATTTGGAAAAATAGAAGGCCCAAATCCAATTAGGATTTGGAAAAATACAAGCCCAAATCAAAGCCCTAAAAAAGATAAGGCCCAAACAAGGCCCAATCCAAATTGGATGAGAAGGAGGCCCAATACGACCACGATTGAGGTCAAATTCCAGGTCGTGAATTCTGCTCGAATTCTTTCGAACAGACACCCGAAAATTACGGGTATAATAGACCAGGATTGAGGTCGAAAGCCAGACCAGGATTGAGGTCGAAAGCCAGACCAGGATTGAGGTCGAAAGCCAGACCAAGATTGAGGTCGAATTCCTGAATCAAGCACAATATTTTTCAAGAATGGGTGCAGAAACCTAGACTAAAATCCAGGTCGAAGAATCGACTAGGATCCTAGTCGAAACCCAGGTCGTAAATCCTAGTCGAAATCTAACGACCATGAAGCAAATAAGCACAGAAGTCTCGACTAAGATCGAGGTCAAAATTTCGACTAGGATCCTGATCGAAATTCAGGTCATGAATCCTAGTCGATACTTGACGACCAGGAAGCAAAGAAAGACACAAGTTTTTGACCAAAATCCAGGTCGAAGGTTCGACTAGGATCCTGGTCGAAATCCAGGTCGTGGATCCTAGTCGAAATTCTCCGACTAGGATTGGAAAGCTGTCCCAAAATTTGACTAGGATCCAGGTCGAAATTTTGACGAGGATCCTGGTCGAAAAAAGCTGAAAATTTGATAATATTTATGAAAAATTGCAGAAAATTTGGAAAAATCTCGAAAAAAGGGAAAATTCCTGAAAAAATACCAGAAAATTCCTAAAAATAGGGAGAAGGTAAAAAAATAAAAGGGGAAGTTTTTAAACGACCTTGAAGAAGCGTACAAGGCAAATCGTTGTAAACGTGTAGGTCGCTCCACACTTTACGCAAAACGATACCCTGAAAGGGAATGTACGAACTTAACTTTTGCGAAATCTTATACGGTTTCCCGAAAGTTGGGGGGCAAATGATAGGGATGAATAAATCCTGATTGTGTAATTAAATATTATAGTAATTATACATGATTTGGGCTGCTAGGCCCAATAAGAAGATGTATGACATTCAGACCAAAAAGGTTAACACATTGATCAGGCCTGATGGACCAGATCAGGCCTGATGGAACAAAGAAGGCCCAAAAAACCTGAATATTAATTAATTTTGTAATTAATTAATACGGGAAAAATCAGCTACTGAGAAGAGTCCCAATAAGGACATAAATCCTTGCAGATTAGCCTCTAAGGGACCTAGAAGGATAAGGAATCAGTTTCCTACTATTTAGGACTGCAAGGTCCATTCTAATTCTGAGACTTGCTCACCAAGTCTCCTATACAAAGTCCAATTCAAGGATCATCAACATCTATATAAGGGGTCTCACCCCACAAATCAGAACTACGTTTTTTTGGTTTGATTCTCTAATTCACAGAGATACGTAGGCATCTCGTAGAGGCAGAGTTAAGCTACGAAACACGAGAGTAGCCATTAAAGGCCATGAGCTCCCGAACCTTAGCAAAAAATACAGCAAATAATAATCTTAGTTTTTTATCCATAACAATAATAATATTAAAATTTTAGTCTATACTTATACAATACATATGTAATTATAAGTATAAGTCTAAGTTCTTATTATACAATAATGGAGTAGCAATAATGTATAATTATTAGTAATTAATGAGCTAGATATAACTAATATCCGTTATTAAATTTGCAATTTATTAGTACATATTTATGAAGGGTAATCAAGTAATTTCAAATTAATAAATTATCTCAATAAACCCCTATTTGCTCTATTATATATATAATAGATAATAGATGGTATGGTCATGTGACATATACAGTGAACATGCACATTATACTTTTATATCTGGTAATGATTTTCAATTATTAGATGAAAGTAAAAAGTAATAGAAACATAGATACATAATATGTCACTATTGTTATTTTTTTAAATAAATATTTTTAAAGCATTTGTTTGTGTACATACCAAAATAAATATGAAAGACGGGGCATATTAGCATGAAAGACCATGAAAGACCAGGTTGCTGCGGATTTTATATATCCGTACTCTACCGTGTACATGAAAGTTAATTTCCGTCAAGATCCCAAGAGATTTGATATGAGAAACTAGCTTGGCGAACATGACCAACCACCACTATTCCCCTCCTGCCAATACTTCTACAATAAATTCACTCTCAACTAATTTATTAAAATTTCATTTATCATATTATCTAGCATGGTACAGCCAATTATCCAACTTGCTTTCATTGTCTCCTTTGCCAAGAATGCTAATGTAGTAGTTACATAATAAATCTTTCCACGATGAAGATTCATAGAGACCTATAATATTTTCTAAAAGTTCTACATTTAATTGGTGAATATTTGACCATCACCTGAAATAAGGTTTAAGTATCCAAGACCACCCTAGTTAACAGTTTGAGAAATTATCTTCCCACGTTTTGCAATATGTAAATGATTCTTCCATATGTTATGTGAATGACCTCACGCTTTACAAATTTTGATGTGCTTTTTTGTGAATTAGGTCAACAACACATATATTGAGCTACTTTTTTTTTTCTTGAAAATCCTACCTTTTTTATTTTTTCTATTTTTTCTTGAGTGAACCGTTAAACATTTTGATGGATACGGATTAAAAGGAAGACAAGAACTATCACTGAATGTTTCTGCAAAGAATGCATTGGCAAATCATATTCAACTTGTAACATCTCTCAAATTGAAATTTTGTCCTAGTTAGGCGTTCTTTAAGAGATGACCCAAAATATGATGCCCTAATTTCTCTTTTATATCCCGATATTAATAAGTACAAGGAAGAGGTATAATTTTGACTAATTCATCAGGTTTAAAGTTGTAAGTATTACCATAGTCATTATCCATATATTACTATTCCCTTGCTTCAGGAATTTTTGTTGCATGAAAAAGTTTGGGCCCACAATAACCACGTAAAAAATTTTGGTCCTAGTGTTGAAGTCTGGCTATTTATTATTTTGTTAGATAGTTCACTACAAGAAAAATAGTTTTTTCCTATCATGCAAATCAAATCAGAAAAAATTGGTAGGAATTACTCTACCATTTTCTACCAACCCGTAAACTGGTAGGAATTGCTTTAGATGCGGCTCAGCTTTTGTACACGCAAGCACCAAAACCTACCAATATTGGTGGGTAACTCAAAACCTAGCAATTTTGGTAGGTTTTGACAAAAATTTGATACCGAAATGGTCCACCAACCACGTCATCAGCTCTCACTTATTTTATTGATCAAACTTTTTTTATGAAAAAAGAAATAATAACATCAATCCGAGACCATTTCCTACCAAGTTTGGTGGTAAAGTTTTTCCTACCAAGGTTGGTAGGTTTTGGTAGAATCTTAATTTGAAAATAACCCCACCAACCACATCAGCATGCCACGTATTGTTAAGAATATATAACATTTTTTTGAAGTATAAATAAATATCAATAATTCAGGTCGTTTCCTACCAATATTGGTAGGAAATAGGAGAAAACTAAGAAAAATGTATTTTTTCCACTTTTCGCTCATTGTTTGTCACATTCTTGTTGATCATACTCTAAAAACATAAATATCTATTCATTTTAATAGTGAAACTCTAAAAGTTAGTTGATTACACTTATAGTCCCGTGTTTCCATTTATTTTTTGGATAATTATAATAATTATGAAAAAAAATATTAAATATGAAAATGATTCGATAAATTAAAACTTTTCAAGTGAAATGTCATTTTATAGTGAAATAAAACTAGGAAAAAAAATTGGGTAAGAAAACAATTATGAATAAGAAAATCGTTTAGAAAACAGATTGTCGAGATTGTTCGAAGATTGAGTTAGATTTTCAACTCAAAGTTTCGGGGATGGGTTAGACATTTAGATTTTTTTAATAATCCAACCTTAGGGATGAATATATATATGAGTTTTATACATGTAATTGAAATATAGAATTTTTAAAAATTAAGCTATTATGTTTTTATAATAGATCTATAGAAAAAACTACAAGAAAAATATTTTTTTTGTACTTTTCGCCTATTGTTTGTCACATTTCCGTTGATCAAACTCTAAAAACATAAACATCTATTCATTTTAATAGTGAAACTCTAAAAGTTAGTTGATTACACTTACAATTTTGTGTTTCCATTTTTTTTGGGATAATTATAATTGTTACGAAAAAAATTAAATATGAAAATGATTCGATAAATTAAAAATTTTCAAGTGAAATGTCATTTTATAGTGAAATAAAACTAGAAAAAAAAATTGGGTAAGAAAACAATTATGACTAAGAAAATTGTTTAGAAAACGGAAAGTCGAGATTGTTCGACGATTGAGTTAGGTTTTCAACTCAAAGTTTCGGGGAAGGGTTAGACATTTAGATTTTTTTTAATAATCCAACCTTACGGATGATTAGATATGAGTTTTATACATGTAATTGAAATATATAATTTTTAAAAATTAAGCTATTATGTTTTTATAATAGATATATAGAAAAAAATGTAAGAAAAATATATTTTTTGTACTTTTCGCCCATTATATGTCACATTTTCGTTTATCAAACTCTAAAAACATAAACATCAATTAATTTTAATAGTGGAACTCTAAAAGTTAGTTGATTACAATTATAGTCTCGTGTTTCCATTTATTTTTTGGATAATTATAATTATTACGAAAAAAATATTAAATATGAAAATGATTCGATAAATTAAAACTTTTCAAGTGAAATGTCAATTTATAGTGAAATAAAACTAGGAAAAAAATTGGGTAAGAAAATAATTATGACTAAGAAAATCGTTTAGAAAACAGAATGTCGAGATTGTTCGAAGATTGAGTTAGGTTTTCAACTCAAGTGTGGGGGATGTTTAGGATTACACACTTGGATTTTTTTATTTTTATTTTTTAATAATCCAATCTTAGGATGATTAGATACATGAATTTTATACATGTAGTCAAAATATTGAATTTTTAAAAATTAAGCTATTATATTTTAATAATAGATCCATAAAACAAACTTTTAATTCCTACCGGAATTGGTAGGTTTTGCCCAAAAAAGTTGTTTGTCCTTTTCCTAGTTGGATATTTCCTACCAAGTTTGGTATGAAATAGACCTAAAATTGGTAGGAAAAGGCATCACCTGAAAATAGTAATTAAATTGTTATTTTAACAATTTCGTATAATATCCGATTTTTAATAAATATTATCCAATTTTTTAACTAAGATATATTTGTTTGTTTCTCTATATATTTTAGGGATATGATAAAATTTTTAGGAAAAAAAATAAATATATTTGGTTTACTAGAATTTAGTCCTATATTGATATTTAAATTTTTTTAAATATTT
This sequence comes from Apium graveolens, assembly GCF_009905375.1. NCBI lineage: Eukaryota > Viridiplantae > Streptophyta > Magnoliopsida > Apiales > Apiaceae > Apium > Apium graveolens. Next base: position 52,587,603 of record NC_133653.1, read on the forward strand.
AATTTACTTTTTAATAATTGCACTCACACTAAATATTAAAAAACAATCGTTAAACCCCATTACCTACCTATATTGGTTGTAATTTCACGAAAATTTTAAACATGAAAGTAAATTCAAAAATTTTAAAATTGGAGCGAAATCCAAAAATTCAAAAACAAAGTCCAACTCAAAACCTACCAATACTGGTAGGAAATGAACTTTAGTTTCACGAAAATTCAAATATGGAGCCAAAACTAAAAGTTTTAAATATGGAGCCAAAACCAAAAATTCAAAATTTTCGTCAAATTTAAAACCTACCAGTATTGGTAGGAAATGAACCTTAATTTCACAAAAATTCAACTCTGGAGCAAAAATTAAAAATGAAAATTTCAAATACGGAGCCAAAATTAAACTCAAAAATTTGAAAATTCCGCCTAAACCCATAACCTACCAATATTGCTAGGAAATAGGTGACTTGAACCTATAAACCACTATCTTCCTCTTTTCACTTTCAATTTCATCTACTCCACCAAAATTTTATGTCATAATTTCTCCATCCTCTTCTTATCTTTTGGTAAATATCTTCATCTTCTTCATTTAAACCATCTCATATATATGTATGCATTTCGATATTTTTAACATATTTTTTATCTTGATTCGTCTATATAATTACTTATTTGTTTTTACTACATGTATTAATTGTTCATGTACGTTAATGACTACTAACATTTATAATCTCTTCTTATGTAGATTTTATTCACTCGAGACCAAGGAAATGAAACAAACAAAGACGAAAATGGAAAACTCACAAAGAATGTAGACAAATTATTCAACAACGATAATGAAGAAATTACAAAGAATGAAGGCAAATGATTCAACAATGATGAGAAATTGCAGATGATTAGTCTTAACTTTTGAAACATCTATTAATTGTTGTAATGAATTACTATTTCTAATATGCAATTATCACGGATATGTAATTTTTTTTAATGTTATAATGGTGTTATGTCCGGATTGTGATTTATGATGAATTTTTTAATTTTGGTTATTGTTGTATCCTTATGATTTAGATATTAATTTATGTACAACCTTATCTACATTGTTATCAATGAAATAAATTTTTTTATAAAAAAACTGTCCAACATTTCCTACCACATTCAAGGTATTTCCTACCACATTGAAGCTAAACAGTGGTAGGAAATGGTTGGTAGGAAATGCTGATATTCATGTCTTCTGACATAAAACCTACCATTCATCAATCAAAACCTACCACTTATGGTAGGAAATACTCACTCAAAACCTACCAATTTTAGTAGGAAAAAGGTCTTTTCTGTGTCAATGGCCACGTGGCAGGACACATGGCAAGACACGTGGATGGGTCCCACATGCCAACTCATCAATCTGACCCCAATTTATATGACATGGCAGATCATTTGAGATACAAGCACCAATTCCTACCACAAAGCAATTCCGACTGAAGTAAATCCCACCAAGTCTTTTGGTAGGAATTGCCCCCTTTTCCTACCAGAAATAGCCCATTTCCTACCAAAACGCTGGTAGGAAATGGCCGTTTTTCTTGTAGCGGTTCCTTTATTACAATAGTTTAGTTTTGGGGTCCAAATAATAATATTTTTTCTATTTTTCAAACTTGGCTGTAATAATAATGATGGAACCGTAATGGAGAAGAATCCTATTATAATATACTTATAATCAAGAACAAGCTCATTATAATATAACAGTAGTTTTCTCTTTTCTCTCAAGAATTTATTATTAATAATTGTACATATGTTAATACCTGTGAAAATTATACTAAAGTTAAACTGAAAAGATCTAAGTGTATGAAGTTATTTTTTCAAGCAATATTAATTAAATAAAAAAATCCCTAGTTTTGAGTTGTGTACATTTGAGTAAGATCATTTCTTCTAAAAAATGGTATTAAAAGCTAAATTTCTTGTCTTCAGAGAAGATATGTAGTTTATCAAAAAGAATGAAATTATGCCGGATGAGATTTTCTCAATTCTAAAATGCTAAAACTCTTTCAAACTTAATTATGAGGATTGATGCATGCAAATGAAGGTGGACCTTAAAGAGAATGATTTGTGGGGTTTTGTTCGTAAATAATTGGTGTGTCCAAAAAAACAAATTAAAATCAAGGACAAAATGACTAGAACAAACAAGTATGAAAAGGATATCATGTCATCAATGCTTAGATGATTCTACTTTACAAACACTACAAATATTTCATGGCCAGTCTGAGATTTTAAAAATTAAATAATTTTGAATTAATTTCAAATTAGTTTTTAACCTTCGCTCTAAAATAAATGAAAAATAATAAACAAAAGGTAAATGGTAAATGTTCGTGTATAAAATTCTTGGTTCACTTAACATAAAGTTTGATTACAATGTTGCGATATTTAAAGAGGCTACACATTTATGTAAAATGATAACTAATAATCATATGACTTCTAGGTAAAGAAGAAAATTATTGATGAATAAGCTCGTGGAATGAGCCTTGCAAGAAAAAATATCAATCAAAGAAAGTGATGAAAGATATATAGGAGTCAAATAGGTCATGTGATAGGATATAAATAATCTAAGCCTGCCGAATGAATCAGTCCTCCGAGGATGTAGTCCCGATTCAATCTGACCATATCCAGGAGCAACCCAGTCCCACGGCCCATAAGCAAAGGAGCCTAATTTGACATGACACGTGAAACACGAGTCAGTAGAGGGCCTCACATGACAATGATAGTTATTAATAACCCAATATACGTGGACTCTTGGACACTCTAACCCAATATATACATGGACACGTATACATGGACATGTGTGAAGCATTCAAGAGCGTTGGGTGTCCTACGCTCCTAGCAATGACTAGTCCCGATTGAAGTACCAATCCCTAAACACTAGTTCTTGGCGATAAGTAGTCCAAGAAAAAGAAAAGGTGGTTTAAGGGTCCTCTCTCCCACACATTCATACAAATATACACACTAAATTCAAAAGTAAATGCTTACTCTCACGCCGGAGGCATCGCGAGGCTCAAATCCATCTCCGGTGTTGTTTTGCAAATACCCCATTCACTACCAGAAATCTGGAATACGACATTGATACTTAGACATCGGCATGTAATGCAATCGATGTTAAAAAAAAATTTAACATTGGTTTACAACTAAGTGATGTTGAATAGGAATGGTGACATCGATTTTGCATACTAGCCGTTATTTATGTTCAAAAAGAAAAAAAAAGGCCGAATACACATTTTTAACTTTAATATCGGTTGGTTTTACAAGTCGTTCTCTATGACAAATTTTAAAAAAATTAAAAACTAACTTATCATTTCCCCATTTCAGTATACAAATTTCCCCCCTTTTAATAAAAATATTTTTCCCACTTTAACTAATTTTTTATTTCCCCTTTTCCAAATTAACAGTTTCCCCCTTTGCTCTCTAATCTCGATTCTTAGATCCAAACCTCGACTCTATATCCTCTCTCTCATCGTCTCAATCTCCCTTTCTCACCTCCGTATAAACCCATCACAAACCTTAATTTACCCATCCACATCATTCTGTAATTAGCATGAACCCAACTTGAAATGGGTTTGATTCATGCTAAATAATCTAAAAAATAACTTATTTGGTTCAATTTATACAAAATCGATTGATAGAAGTTCGGATTCTTGTCGTGGTAAAAATGATTGAGGATGATTTAACCAAATAGAAGGAGGTTTTCGTAACAAATCGAGCTTGAAATTGGTTATATTTGAATTTAGTAACTTGAAATTAAACCTCGTAACATACTGGTTTGGTTTAATTAGATATTTAAATTTTATGTAATAATTTTATTTAAGTTTTGTTCATAGGATTTGGAGCTTGAGTTCTATAATTTCTATTTCAGAAACAGGGATTCCGCCATGTATGTAACCCTATGCTAGGTTGAGGAGGAACTTATGCGCAATGTTGATGGTGGTTTAGCAATTGAACATCCAATGACACTACCCCATATTAAAACAATGGAATTAACTCTTCTCTCTAAGATATTGTAGCACAGTAAAAAAATGTATGTGTCAACATGATAATTTGCTTGGACGGACTATCGTATATATGATTGGTAAATGACATTCTCATTATATGCATTGACAATTATTCATTATTTTTATTTAGACATTTTATTTTAACAAAATAGTATACGGATATTCTCTATGATACCACCCTTGAAATGGCTTTTCCCGTTGCTATCATCTATTCATCTATTTATTGACATTTGGTTCTTCACTTCGCATACCTGTGTTAAGTAAAATGTATTATAATTGATTTCAGACTGGAAAATAAATTATATATTTGAAATTTTTGCAAAAAAATACATGAAATGGACCTTTTAATCATATAAAACAAAGTTAAACTGAGTGAGATATATTTAAAAATCATAAACAAACTTTGATCATTAATACTTAACTCATATTGATTCAATTTCACATGATTTAAGAATTTATTTTATGCATTTTTTTCACAAAGAATATAAATATTCAATTTTTTTTCGAAACTAAAATCAATAATATTACATTTAACTTATTATAAGGTTAGCACGGGTAGAAGCCAATAAATTAATTGTACTAGCTATAAAAGTCAGTTCTACAATGGTACCATATACAATATCCCAATAGTATATAAAACTTGTATATGTATCACTCCCGTTGGATTAATAATCTAACATAATTATTTACTTTCTATTTGTTTTATTTTTAAATAAATTGTTTGTATGATGTCTAAGTATACAAGAATATGGTAAGGCTTTATTTTAGGAGTCTGTTAGTAGATTGACGGAGGAAAATCAGCGGTTAGTTCCTGATCTTCTGGTATGTTATAATCTCTAGTCTATTATAAGTATCATATGTATTCATTCATCTTAATTACCACGTAGGACCAAATGTACTATCCTGTCAAGTCTAATGCAACACTTTTTGTTGTTGCCAATAGGTGATTTACTGTTGCAAAATCCACCTGATGCAATACTTTCAAGTGTTGCACAAAATGTTGCATTAGGTGTCTACGACCACTTCCACATTGGCAACCCCCCCTTGGTGTTGCCTATTACCTTATGCAACACCATTTGGGCCTTATGCAACTGTATAGTAGGGGTTGCCTATGTGCACTTATGACTTAGTGAGTGAATAAAGCACGTGCCTAGACACTTAAAGCTGAATTTGAATCAATTTGTATGATGGAAACAGATCATTTAGATGACTTTTGTATGAGGTTAAACAGCCTAGTGACAAACATTCGGGCTCTAGGCGAAACAGTTGAGGATGCGTACGTGGTCAAAAAGTTGTTAAGAGCTATAACTGCCAAATTCTTGCAAATTGCGTCAGCAATGTAAGAATTTGGCAATCCTAAAACCATGTTAGATGAGGAGATAGTTGGATCTCTCAAGGCACATGGAGAGAGGCTCAAAGGTAAAGATGACAATATTGATGGACAACTCCAGTTGACTGAAGAAGAATGGTCGAAACGGGAAGGACGTGAGAAAAAGCTGCTGCTCACATGAGAGGAATGGATTAAGAAGACGACTAGAGCAGGGGATTCAGGCAAAGACAACCGTGGGTTCAGAGGCGATCGAAGCAGGGTACAATGCTTTAATTGTTAAAATCAAGGTCATTACGCTAGAAAATGTCAAACACCAAGGCGAGAATAAAGAGCTGAGGTAAACTTAAATCAAATTAATGATAAAGAGCCTGCCTTGTTCATGGCAGAACTCAAGCATTACACAAACATAATGGACGTAAGGATGATGCTACACAACACTGGTACAATTATAACACCCCCAGATCCGTGGTCGGGGATCCGGGTCGTCACGGTCTTTCTTTCCACAATATCACTTCACTTAATTAATAATAAATAACCTTATGCTGTGACCCCACACTAACACACACCACAACCCGTTATAGTCTCAGAGATGAAATTTAAATAAGTACAAGTCTTTGAATCCACAATTTAAAAGTTATTACAACCCAAAATGATTACTTGATAAATTTACAGTTAATTGCCATTATCTGCCACAAGTTATAATTATACATAATTGATTCTCAAAAGTAGACGGTCTGATCTACAATAGATCTACCTCTGCAGCTATAGCAGCTACAACATCAACGGGAAGACGCGGGACGCTTCCCACGCGCTTGCGCTGGGTCTGCTGGAGTCTGGCCATCTTTCCTAACTGTTGTTGTGTGATGAAAGAAGAAAGCAAGGGTGAGCAACAAGCCCACCAAAATAATATGTATAATGATTAACAATATATGAGCCTTCTCATAGTACTCATAAAAGTCTTGGTCAAAAGAAATGAACCAAGTTGATATCTTAATGCGATGAAGTCGCAATATATTCAGTATATATATATATACATATATACTTTTCAAAATATGGGAAGTCCTCTTCCATGCATAATACACACAGAGTTCCAGTTTATAACTGTATATATAAAAAAATATCGTTGCAAGGTGATCTCATATATCTAACCTTGTCTCAACGTTTTTCCGAAAATCTTTGTCATTCATAAGACAATCATTAACTAGATATAAGTTTAAAAGATGAAGTTACAAGATACCCCAAAATACTTATATCTTTCCCAAATACTACTTGAACTACCCCGGTTCAAGTTATAATCAGTTTCAAAGGTTCATCACATAGATGAGACTACAAGACAAGATTTGAATAGATTCAATCTTTGAATATCATTATAAATAATGAAGTTACGAGATACTTCATTAAGTCCCGATATATAAATATATTCATATATATCTCCCATACATTTCCTGAAAAACTCTGTCATATAAAGTATGAACAGAGTTGCAATATCCAATGAATTTGGAAGGAAAAGAATTTTGGCATAAACCAGATATCTTGCTGATCAGGCAAAGATACCAATAAGTAACCTTTTCTACTGTAGATGGATGAATTCCTCACCGGTCATCACCCTGGCCGCATTAGGACCTCGTGCTAGACCGTTACCCGGCCACTCACGCGTTGATGGACTGCCACCCAGCCACTTACACTTTGACAGACCGTACCCCGGCCTGTCGCTTATGCCGACTCAATTAGATGGGCTTACTTCCCGAACATTGGGCAAGTAATCAATTCATTTATCAAAACAGCAACCTTGTTACGAATATAAAATACACCATAGAGCCGGATCCCTCAGGTTTTGAACGAGTATTTAAATCCCCTTTAAAAGGAAGATCTTAAATATAAAAATGAGTTTTGGGATCCGCTCTAACTTTTAAAAATCATTTTGAAGACTCGAAAACACTTTAAAGAGTGTTTAGAGTAATGCTGATTTAATGAAGTAAATCAGTCCCAATATATTAGAAAATATCTGAATATTATTATTTAAATAATATTCCCATAAAGAATACTCTTTATAAAAATAATTGAAGTGGAAGTATTAAAACTTATACTTGAAACGAGTATTAAATAACCAAAGATACACTTATATGAAAGTATTATCTTTATTTGAATAATCGAAAATAAGTTTGATTATTGACACCTTACTCTTTAATAAAATAAAGAATATATTTCAGTAATAAACGGAGTCATAGATCCTCAAATGAATATTCAAATAATATTCATTAAATAATATAAACTGAGTCATAAGCCCTCGAATGAATATTCCAAATAATATTCAATAAATAATATAAAAGAGTCATAAGTCCTCGAATGAATATTCAAATATTATTCCAATAATAAAATAAAGTTATCGAATAAACCTTATTCGATTAATAGTTTTAAAAACTATATCAATATATATATATATATATATAAATATATATTATACTCGGGAGCCTCGCCTCCCGGTTTAGAAATATGTTCACCTTTTATCCCCTATACTAAGGGTAAACTCAAATACCGCTTATCTCTAACATAGGTATTATGCAACTATAAGCATTTGAACCAACAGATATATAACTCAAGAATATGAGACAGGCATGCATATATACCATATCACATGCTACAATATAACGCAAGAATTTGCTAATAACCAATATGCATTTATCGCAAGATCATGCATATACACATATACATCACCACAACAGTATAACGGGTAGAAAACTTGCCTGAGCGACTGGGGGTTACGAATGGCTCGGGACGAGTCTGGTAACCTATAAGCAACAAGTAAGTTGGAATTAAACCAAAGTCACTTGTAAATCTATACTCTAACCAACTCAGACTCTAACGCTCATTTTGCGCTTACTGATTTGCTTAAGTCACCCGGGTACCCTCGGCTCCACCATTTTTAATAATTTAACCTTTACGAGTTTTAAGGCGATTCCTTCGCGAGTGTCTTACCAACTGCCTAACACACTTACCTTAAATGTTTCATGCATTAATTAACCCTTTTTGGTCTTTAACCTATGTTTCAAAGTAAGGCGAGGGGAAAAGTTTTGTTCGCGAAACGCCGTTACTTGAAACGGTCGTTTCTCCTAAACCGTGCATCGGAATCGAACGAACTACATATCAAAACGAAGCTCGTAACATGAGCCATCTAAAAATGGCAGTGGTCAACATCTAGCAGGGGGTTCTCGGGTCCTAATGTTATGCACAGAAACAGTCTAAAGAAAATCGGACGTTATGACGGCTATGTTTACGCGATTTCCCAATTTAAAACCATTCAAAACCCTCCCAATTCAACCTCAAATCCAACATACAACCAACATCCATCCTTATCACATCATAAAAACCTCAACCAATTCAATTTTAACATTCATACTTATGCCTAAGATTAACTTTAACCATTCTTAAGTTCTTTTAATCAAAACAACAACATTTACCATTCCAATTCAATACCATTTCAAATCCCAAACTCTAAATCACAACATCAAGCTACAATATCATCCTACTAATCAAAATTATCTTATAATACATAGGAATCTAGGGTTTGGAGATGGTATACCTTCCTTGAAATGGTGGGAGGAGCTAGGAAGCCTTAAGAAGCTTTGAGAAGTCTTAGGAATGCTTGGATCTTCAAGGAAAACAAGAAAAACTTCAAGTTAAAAACTTGAAAAAACTATTCATAGTCTTCTTCTTTGATTAAATGAAGAAGATGGAGAAGGAATTGATGGCTTAAACTCATGATATAGCCCTAACTAAGCATGAAGATGATTAGGGAATTAACTCACCAATTTAGGAAGCTTGGATCTTTGATTTTGACTTTCTTGCTCTTTTGAATAGTAAAAAGCCGAGAGCTTCTTCAAGAACAAGCCTTGGTTCTTTTTGATTTTGATGAAAATGATTTTACTTGGCTTGGTTGCTTTGTTTTTGTGTTTGATTTAGTCAATTACCTTGTTGCCCTTGAATTTGTGTGGTTCTCATTCAACCACACCTCCTTCCTTCCCATGTCATGCTTGTGTCATCCTCATGATGTCATCCTCCCCTCCTTGTCCTCTTTCTATTGGTTGGATGACATCATCCCCACTAATCTCTTTGATTAGCTTTTAATTGTTTGCCTAATGACCGCTGATCTGTTATACGATTCGCTTAACTTTTGTTTTCGTTTATCGTTTGAGGGATCATACCCGGGATCTTATTACTTAGGTTCCCTTAACCTTTCTCAATATATTGTATTCCTTCTATGATCCTCTCTTATAATCCTTTAATTTAAATCCTTTTTATCCTGTTACCTTTTTCTCAATTCTTTCCGTATCTAGTGGATTTTCGGGAAAAATCAAAGTGTTCGGAATTGGATTCTGACGATCTTTACATACACTTATATACCACATAGAGTACTAATAATATTCCATAAGATCAATAACAGGACCCCTACATAGCGTGGCATGAAAATTTTTCTCATTCAGCAAAAACACTATTCATAAGGGTTTCAAAAATTTCCAAAAATTGGGGTCATTACAGTCTCCCCTCCTTAAAAGGATTCCGTCCCGGAATCAGATAGAAAACAGTTGGGGATGCTTTTCTAGCATTGTGCCTTCTAACTCTCTAGTCAATTTTTGACATTGTGGTCCTACCACCAACTCTGCCTAGTTTGATAATCCTTCTCCTAAGCACTTGCTCATTTTCACTCTATAACCCTTCCTGGTTGCTCCATATAGGTTATGTCGGGTTGCATATCTATGCGCTCATATGCCTCTATTTATCTGGCATCTGAATTACACTTCCTTAACATTGATACGTGAAACACGTTACGACCTGCTACATGTTCGGGGTTAGGGCTAGCTCATATGCTAACTTCCCAAACGTCTTAATATATCCAAGGGTCCAACAAATTGTAGACTTAGCTTTCCTTTCTTTCCGAACCTCATCAATCCTTTCCAAGGGATACCTATAACATTACTAGGTCCCATATTTCGTACTCTTTATCCTTTCGTGTCAAATCAACATACTTATCATGTCCATCTTGGGCTACTACCAGCCGTCCTCTGATTAGATCTATTATATCCCTGGTCCTTTGGACTACTGCGGGTCCGAGCATCTTGCGCTTTACAACTTCATCCTAACATAAGGGAGATCGACATTGTCTTCCCTTAAGGATCTCATAAGGCGATACCTCAATACTGACATACGATCTATTGTCGTAAGATAACTTAATCCGCGTTAAGTGATCATTCCAAATTCTTTCAAGTCTATTACACAGAATCTCATCATAGCTTCTAATCATTATAGCTTTTGCTTCTCAATACCCATTCTTTTCCAGTTCGTAATATTATACTGGTTATACTTTTGCTCGTTAGCATTCTATAACCTTTTAATAACCACGTCAACCTTAGTATCACGAATGTGTTCCCATTCCGCATACTACCACCACTTTATTACTCCTTTTTCAGTTGTTTCTATTTTCCAAAATTTGATCAATCAAATAGAAGTAAAGGAATTTGTTGAGAGATCCCTATGATCATGAACACTTGTTATATCGCATAGTTAGTACAGAAGGTGGCCAACCTTTAGTACTTGACAAGCAATTAAACAATAGCTGGTATCCTACTCGGCTTCTATCACACAGATAGATAGTCATTCGGTAATACCTCCCCTTCTGGAAGGGTTGTTCTTCTCAGCTTACATGAAATGAAAAGAGGAGAAAAGAACGAATTGAAGAGAATTGTATATATGAAAAAAAATATACTGCCACAAAATATCTGGCTTGGAACCTACCTCTGAACTATAGAGGTTTGTCATAGGAGAACAAAACATATACGTATTTATATCAGCATCAAGTATTATAGCATCGTATTTCCCATGCCTAAATATTTCTATTCCGTCCATCATTCTATGGACCCATGCTCTTCCTCGAGCTTATACACAATCACCTTTGAAACTCCCTCGATTTCGAAAATCGAACCTGGGATCTCATTTTAGACATCACCGTTACTAGAGTTCTATGCTTGCACCGCAACCTTCCTCATATAGTAATACGACTCTCTTAAGAAAGAATAAATATACAATAGGTAGATACTCTACTTAATTAGTCTATCAATGATAACTTATACACTACCACGACCCGATTAGTGGTACTCAATCTCAACACCCATTCCAATACAACTCTCACGGTTGTAATCAGCTCAATACTCGCAGAATCATTGCTGCCTTACTATGGTCCACCACTGACCTACTGTAGTCATTCATTTTCCATGAAGTCTTAATAGCTAACCATACGGAGTCCATACATGTCGTATCAAATCCTTCTAAGGAGTTAACATAGCCACCAATCATAATTTATGAAGAACACTCCAAACTCTGACGTACTTTCATGACATGAAGCAGATAAAATTGCAGAAGAGTTTCAATCAAAGCAACGATAGCAGGTTAATACCATTCTTAATCATATGCCTTAAATAGAAGACTTAACTCAAAGGTTCGTCTAGTCCTTTTGGAAACATGGTCCTGGCTTATCCCAAGATAGGACCTCCTAAGATAGATAGCCCGTTTATGGCGATTACATGAATTAAACTTTTACCAACTACTATTACGGTTGGATATTGCACAGTCATCAGAAGGAATGTCAATCTTCCAAACCATAATTCAACCTTCACATTTTTAACCATCATCACTGTATTCTTTTGGCACACGCGCCTATAATTATCCTTTTACCTTTAAAGTGTCGGCCACCTCTTTGGCCTTTCCTGATAGTAAAATTTCCTTACAGTCAATGTCATTTTAACCACCTCCAAATAAATTTTCTACCTTATTTCAATCACAGCTTATGTGAAAATGCTTTTCTTTAATATCTGATGAATAAAAAAAATCACCATTTTTCCATAAGTTATTGCCTGAATCTTTAGACGTTAATCACTGTCACGACTGACTCTCAATCATACTTAGAACATCTTTTATCTTAGGTCCTAATTGCCCTGAACAATTTCGACCTTTACTGGTTCGATTCATACTTTCTCGTGGTTTAACACGTGCCTCACTTGGCAACATTATAATTACGTCATATTTCCTTTATCAACATTTCTATTCTTGAGAATTTTGAATATTACCTTTCTCCTTGTAAAACCTCTAAGGTTATCCTTCAATCATTCCTCCTGTATTCCCTAGATACAGGGCATATCACAATACCATTTACTAATACTAGAACCATTGTCTATATTCTTCTGAAAAATTTCTCCACTGATTCTTAAAGGTTGTTGTTTCCTTAACCCTTTCCCAATCATACTGTCAAAACTCATACTGTCCCTATTAAGGGTGACATGCCAACCTTTATGCAATCCCCTAGGATTCATTTTAAGTTACCAATGTTCTATCCTTAATTCCACCTTTAAAAGGTACCTGCATCCTTCTATGGATAAACCAAGTCATATATCCCTGATAAGGGTGTCCTATTCAATCATTCCCACCTTGATAGTCTATACCGAATTTCACAATAGCATCCTTATTCAAGTTAAGGTCAATCCACATGGCCTCCAAAAGATAAAAATGGTTATCCGCTTTTCTTTCCTGATTTGGTAATGATCACATGGATGATCTGGAAGATATTGGTCGTGTTCAACGTGAACTTCTTCTTAATAAATCCTTATTTACTTTTGTTGTTTATCTCAACAGTCATCTCAATGTTGGGATATCTTTCATACCTGGCGTCTCCCTTCCTGGGTATCAAGCCACTGGTCTTACACTTCACATTCTTGAAGGTCACTTCCTTCATCCAATTTTCTTAATTTCTTACTTTCTTGTCTCCTCAGTCTATCCGCGTCTCATTATTTATCCTTCGAACTATCTCAAGGTTTCTTTGAATCCTCCCAACTTACAGGGGATAATATATATGTATCTCTTATGCCCTCAACCATCAATTTTAACTCTGGTGAATCACCCTCATCCTGACGATTACTTACTTTTCTATTTCTATTACTAAGAGTCTTTAGGGTTTCCTTATACCCAACTTCCTTATCATTATTTCATGAACTAACACAACATAAGCATTGATTTCAAACATCCCGTCATTCTGGATTCGTGTCCTCAGAATGAATCTTGACAACTTTTACAACTTAGATTCATAATTTATTATACTCGTCTGCCTTTGTTCTGACTCTAAAGCTTTTACACTATCTCCTTATCTTTGGGAATTACTTTCCCGAAAACAATTGACTGGACTTAAATCAATTTATTATAATCTCTTGCTTCGTGCCTTCCTTGGCCTTTCACCAGCAGGTGGTCTCTCTCTTAGGAGGGTGAGTGATAAAAATAGTCTTTTGTGATTCGTCAATCATTTAGAATCTCAAATGATTCCTATATTTCCTTTAGCCAGGCTCTTGCCTCGACTAGGTCAACCTGTTCCTTGGAACTCTGAGAGCTTAACGATTTAAAGGTCATGAAAGAATTTCCTGCCGCATTGTCCCCTCAGGGTGGTGGTTGGGGATAATAGTCTAAGTTCTGTCTAGACAGGTCCATAAATTGCCATATAGGAGTACCGTCTCGGGTCTCCTTTCCTTACTCGACTTTCTGTTTCCTTAGTATGAAATGTTTCAACCTTCTCCCATAATCGGGGTTATCTTATACATTAAAAACCTTGTTTTCCACTTTATTATGTTATGGGTTCCTTCTATCTTGATGGCGACCTCCCTGACTATCACGTTCAGGGTTTGCTCTAAATCTTATTCCTCAAACTATGGCTCTCATCTAAGTTCTCATCCTTACGCTCTTGAACTTTCGGAACCCAAATTCTATAGGAATACCTCATTATTCCCTTATCATCTTTCTCGATATTAATCTTTTATCTAATTTTTGGCTCTCAGCCTTCATTCATAACTTTTTCTGGCACAATATGATCTTTTCCAATAATTCGGGCTGTATTGCAATCTCAAACAGCTTTTCGGTACCGGCTCCGGTTACCTTCACTTCTATTTCCATTTTCTCAAAATCCCTTATAAACTCTCCAAAAGACATTATCATCTTGAGTCTCTCCTTTTTACTAAGGGCATCAGCCACCATATTGGCTTTCCCCGAATGATAAAGAATCTCCCAATCATTATTCTTGATTAGCTCTAACTGCCTCCTCTGGCATATGTTGAGCTCTTTCTACGTAAGAATGTACTAGAGCACTTATGGTTTGTGAATCTCATACTTCTCTCCATACAAGTAGTGCCTCAAACCTTTAGGGCAAAACTATTGCCACGAGCCTAAGCTCATGGGCGGGGATATCGAATTTCATATTACCTTAATTGTCTTGACATGTACGCGATTACCTTACCGTGCTGCATAAGCACGCACCCTAAGCCCCTGTGCGAAGCATCACTACACTTCACAAAATCTCCTTTTCCATCCGGCAACGCCAGCATAGGGGCCATCACCAACCTTTGCTTCAGTTCTTGAAAGCTGTTCTCGCATTTCTCTGTCCATTCGAACTTCTCAGTCTTACGAGTAAGCCGCGTTAAAGGGGCTACTATCTTTACAAACTTGAACGAACCTCCGGTAGTGACCGGCCAATCCTACCTCCGGTAGTCGACCTAACCATGGTCATCAATTCATCAGTGGTCCTTCATCCAATCCTGTCAGGATCCTCCATGGGATCCTCCTCAACAACTATCCCTTCTAGGACAACATCCTTAACCGCTACATCCTCAATATCAACATCATCCGGTCCTGCATTAGGACACTCTATCGGATCCACAATCCGATCTCCAATTAGTAATAAAATATCATCACGCTGTTGCTCCTCAACCTCAGGGTTCGGAGTTCCGCTACCATATACGATAACGAACTACGCTCCTATCACGATATTTATAAGGGTTCCCATAAGGGTTTTTAACTGTCAGTACTACGTTAGGTAGCCCGACTATGAACTTGGCAAGAGTTCTTATTATCTTTGTGAACTTATTATCTTAACGTCCCATCATCTCTGAGGTTTATAACGCTTAGCTCTGATACCATTTCTGTAACACCCCCAGATCCGGGGTCGGGGATCCGGGTCGTCACGGTCTTTCTTTCCACAATATCACTTCACTTAATTAATAATAAATAACCTTATGCTGTGACCCCACACTAACACACACCACAACCTGTTATAGTCTCAGAGATGAAATTTAAATAAGTACAAGTCTTTGAATCCACAATTTAAAAGTTATTACAACCCAAAATGATTAATTGATAAATTTACAGTTAATTGCCTTTATCTGCCACAAGTTATAATTATACATAATTGATTCTCAAAAGTAGATGGTCTGATCTACAATAGATCTACCTCTGCAGCTATAGCAGCTACAACATCAACGGGAAGACGCGGGACGCTTCCCACGCGCTTGCGCTGGGTCTGCTGGAGTCTGGCCATCTTTCCTAACTGTTGTTGTGTGATGAAAGAAGAAAGCAAGGGTGAGCAGCAAGCCCACCAAAATAATATGTATAATGATTAACAATATATGAGCCTTCTCATAGTACTCATAAAAGTCTTGGTCAAAAGAAATGAACCAAGTTGATATCTTAATGCGATGAAGTCGCAAAATATTCAGTATATATATATACATATATACTTTTCAAAATATGGGAAGTCCTCTTCCATGCATAATACACACAGAGTTCCAGTTTATAACTGTATATATAAAAAAATATCGTTGCAAGGTGATCTCATATATCTAACCTTGTCTCAACGTTTTTCCAAAAATCTTTGTCATTCATAAGACAATCATTAACTAGATATAAGTTTAAAAGATGAAGTTACAAGATACCCCAAAATACTTATATCTTTCCCAAATACTACTTGAACTACCCCCGTTCAAGTTATAATCAGTTTCAAAGGTTCATCACATAGATGAGACTACAAGAAAAGATTTGAATAGATTCAATCTTTGAATATCATTATAAATAATGAAGTTACGAGATACTTCATTAAGTCCCGATATATAAATATATTCATATATATCTCCCATACATTTCCTGAAAACCTCTGTCATGTAAAGTATGAATAGAGTTGCAATATCCAATGAATTTGGAAGGAAAAGAATTTTGGCATAAACCAGATATCTTGCTGATCAGGCAAAGATACCAATAAGTAACCTTTTCTACTGTAGATGGATGAATTCCTAAACGGTCATCACCCTGGCCGCATTAGGACCTCGCGCTAGACCGTTACCCGGCCACTCACGCGTTGATGGACTGCCACCCAGCCACTTACACTTTGATAGACCGTACCCCGGCCTGTCGCTTATGCCGACTCAATTAGATGGGTTTACTTCCCGAACATTGGGCAAGTAATCAATTCATTTATCAAAACAGCAACCTTGTTGAGAATATAAAATACACCATAGAGCCGGATCCCTCAGGTTTTGAACAAGTATTTAAATCCCCTTTAAAAGGAAGATCTTAAATATAAAAATGAGTTTTGGGATCCGCTCTAACTTTTAAAATTCATTTTGAAGACTCGAAAACACTTTAAAGAGTGTTTAGAGTAATGCTGATTTAATGAAGTAAATCAGTCCCAATATATTAGAAAATATCTGAATATTATTATTTAAATAATATTCCCATAAAGAATACTCTTTATAAAAATAATTGAAGTGGAAGTATTAAAACTTATACTTGAAACGAGTATTAAATAACCAAAGATACACTTATATGAAAGTATTATCTTTATTTGAATAATCGAAAATAAGTTTGATTATTGACACCTTATTCTTTAATAAAATAAAGAATATATTTCATTAATAATCGGAGTCATAGATCCTCAAATGAATATTCAAATAATATTCATTAAATAATATAAACTCAGTCATAAGCCCTCGAATGAATATTCCAAATAATATTCAATAAATAATATAAAAGAGTCATAAGCCCTCGAATGAATATTCAAATATTATTCCAATAATAAAATAAAGTTATCGAATAAACCTTATTCGATTAATAGTTTTAAAAACTATATCAATATATATATATATATATATATATAAATATATATTATACTCGGGAGCCTCGCCTCCCGGTTTAGAAATATGTTCACCTTTTATCCCCTATACTAAGGGTAAACTCAAATACCGCTTATCTCTAGCATAGGTATTATGCAACTATAAGCATTTGAACCAACAGATATATAACTCAAGAATATGAGACAGGCATGCATATATACCATATCACATGCTACAATATAATGCAAGAATTTGCTAATAACCAATATGCATTTATCGCAAGATCATGCATATATACATATACATCACCACAACAGTATAACGGGTAGAAAACTTGCCTGAGCGACTGGGGGTTACAAATGGCTCGGGACGAGTCTGATAACCTATAAGCAACAAGTAAGTTGGAATTAAACCAAAGTCACTTGTAAATCTATACTCTAACCAACTCAGACTCTAACGCTCGTTTTGCGCTTACTGATTTGCTTAAGTCACCCGGGTACCCTCGCCTCCACCATTTTTAATAATTTAACCTTTACGAGTTTTAAGGCGATTCCTTTGCGAGTGTCTTACTAACTGCCTAACACACTTACCTTAAATGTTTCATGCATTAATTAACCCTTTTTGGTCTTTAACCTATGTTTCAAAGTAAGGCGAGGGGAAAAATTTCATTCGCGAAATGCCGTTACTTGAAACGGTCGTTTCTCCTAAACCGTGCATCGGAATCGAACGAACTACATATCAAACCGAAGCTCGTAACATGAGTCATCTAAACATGGCAGTGGTCAACATCTAGCAGGGGGTTCTCAGGTCCTAATGTTATGCACAGAAATAGTCTAAAGAAAATCGGACGTTACGACGGCTATGTTTACGCGATTTCCCAATTTAAAACCATTCAAAACCCTCCCAATTCAACCTCAAATCCAACATACAACCAACATCCATCCTTATCACATCATAAAAACTTCAACCAATTCAATTTTAACATTCATACTTATGCCTAAGCTTAACTTTAACCATTCTTAAGTTCTTTTAATCAAAACAACAACATTTACCATTCCAATTCAATACCATTTCAAATCCCAAACTCTAAATCACAACATCAAGCTACAATATCATCCTACTAATCAAAATCATCTTATAATACATAGGAATCTAGGGTTTGGAGATGGTATACCTTCCTTGAAATGGTGGGAGGAGCTAGGAAGCCTTAAGAAGCTTTGAGAAGTCTTAGGAATGCTTGGATCTTCAAGGAAAACAAGAAAAACTTCAAGTTAAAAACTTGAAAACACTATTCATAGTCTTCTTATTTGATTAAATGAAGAAGATGGAGAAGGAATTGATGGCTTAAACTCATGATATAGCCCTAACTAAGCATGAAGATGATTAGGGAATTAACTCACCAATTTAGGAAGCTTGGATCTTTGATTTTGAATTTCTTGCTCTTTTGAATAGTAAAAAGCCGAGAGCTTCTTCAAGAACAAGCCTTGGTTCTTTTTGATTTTGATGAAAATGATTTTACTTGGCTTGGTTGCTTTGTTTTTGTGTTTGATTTAGTCAATTACCTTGTTGCCATTGAATTTGTGTGGTTCTCATTCAACCACACCTCCTTCCTTCCCATGTCATGCTTGTGTCATCCTCATGATGTCATCCTCCCCTCCTTGTCCTCTTTCTATTGGTTGGATGACATCATCCCCACTAATCCCTTTGATTAGCTTTTAATTGTTTGCCTAATGACCGCTGATCTGTTATACGGTTCGCTTAACTTTTGTTTTCGTTTATCGTTTGAGGGATCATACCCGGGATCTTATTACTTAGGTTCCCTTAACCTTTCTCAATATATTGTATTCCTTCTATGATCCTCTCTTATAATCCTTTAATTTAAATCCTTTTTATCCTGTTACCTTTTTCTTAATTCTTTCCGTATCTAGTGGATTTCCGGGAAAAATCAAAGTGTTCGGAATTGGATTCTGACGATCTTTACATACACTTATATACCACATAGAGTACTAATAATATTCCATAAGATCAATAACAGAACCCCTACATAGCGTGGCATGAAATTTTTTCTCATTCAGCAAAAACACTATTCATAAGGGTTTCAAAAATTTCCAAAAATTGGGGTCATTACAACAATTAAGGCAACGACCAGCATAGGAAAGGAAATTGAAAGTAAAATTGAAGTGAACATCTGGTACTTAGATAATGAAGCAGCAATCATATGATTGGACACCGTGAAAAATTCACAAAACTTGATGAAAGTGTTGCTGGTCAAGTCAAGTTTGGAGATGGTTCTGTGGTACATATAGGAGGAAGGGGGTCAATAAAATTATTATGCAAGAATGGCGAGGAGAGGGAACTCAAAGACGTATTCTTCATTTCCACTCTTTAAGGCAACATAATTAGTTTGGGGCAACTATCTGAGGAAGGCAACAAAGTTATTTTCAATGGGCACCAACTGTGGGTATATGACACAAGCGGAAAATTACTTATGCAATTTCAAAGGTCATCAAACTGGTTTTATAAACTAAGCATTCAGGAGAATAGAGGAACGTGTTTGCTAGCCAAAGCAGAAGAAATAATTCGATTGCGGCATCTACGGTTGGGGCATGTATATTATCAAGCAATGCAAGAAATGTCAAAGCGCATCACATGGTGAATTAAATGCCTGCACTAAGTCAACCAAAAGAACTGTGTGACGGATGACTCTTATCAAAGCAAACTCGTAAGCTTTTTCCTACTAAGTCTAATTTCTCTATAAAAACTCCTTTAACATTGATATATGGGGATCTATGTGGTCGAATATCTTCTCACACACTTGCTGGAAATAAATATTTTATGTTATTGGTTGATGATTTTACTCGTATAATATGGGTTTATATGTTAAAATCTTAAGATCGGGCCTTGATGATATTTAAACGTTTTAGCACACTAGATGAAAAAGATGGCAAACCAGGAATACAAGTTTTCAGGACTGATCGTGGGGATGAGTTTTGCTCACATGATTTTACAAAATTCTACGAAGAAACAGGGATACTTCGACACTTTACTGCTTCATACTCAGCTCAACAAAACGGCATTGTTGAATGCCGTAACAGAACAGTAGTAGCAATGGGCAAAAGTAAGTTGAAAGAAATGAAAGTTTCGTCTGTCATGTGGGGAGAAACAATTCGACATACTGTGTACGTTTTAAACAGATTACCCACACGAAGTCTAACGGGAATGACCCCGTACGAAGCTTGGTTTGGAAAGAAACCTTTTTTGGACTAGTTAAGAATCTTTGGTTCCATTGCTCACATGAAGATACCCAGTGTACACGTTAAAAAATTAGATGACAAAAGCAAGAAAGTAGTCCATCTTGGGAGAGAACCTGTAACCAAGGCCTATCGGCTCTATGATCCAATCACTAGAACGATTTATGTAAGTCGTGATGTTATTTTTGACGAATCGCAAGGATGGCCATGGGAGACAACAGTTTTTGAAAACACTATGTTACCGGCTGTTTTGAATTGGCTGGTTTCGAATGAAATATGTAAAGGAAAAAGAATAACGTGCAGAATGAAGAGGAAATGGAGGACTCAATTGTGTCCACACAACAGTCACAAAGGAACTTATTTGACAACTCAAGTGTCAGTGCAAACTCAAGTCCATAAACTCCTGAAACCGTTGCTCGCAGCAGAGAAATAGTAAAAGATGGGTCTGACGAGCTTGACATTTCAGGTGCTAGTGCTAGTAGCGAGCCGAAGATTGAATTCCCGTGGGCCTTCTTATGTCAGGTTATGGTTTCAGAATTCTTAGTGATATCTATAATAGGACAGAAACAATTGAGCTAGTTGATGAAATGATCTTATTGGGAATTGATGATCCAGTAACATATGAGCAAGCAACTAAAGACAATGTATGGAAGAAAGCGATGAACATTGAAATCGAAGTAATAGAAAAAAATAAAACATGGGTATTGACTTATTTGCCAAAGGGACATTGTAAAACACAAAGCTCATCTTGTAGCAAATGGATACATTCAAAAGTACGAGATCGATTATGAGGAAGTTTTTGCTCCGGTCACAAGAATGGAGATTGTCCATTTACTACTTGCTTTGGCTGCAAAAAAAGATTGGGAGGTGCATCAGCTCGACGTTAATTCAGCCTTCTTGAACAGCAAATTAGAGGAGGAAGTATACATGTCTCAACCTAAGGGGTATGTAAAGGATGGTCACGAGAACAAAGTGTATAGACTGTTCAAGGCCCTATACGGACTACGTCAAGCTCCTAGAGCCTGGTATGCACAATTAAACAAGTGTTTGTTATGTTTAGGTTTTTTAAAATGTCCTTATAAACATGTCTTTTACACTAGGAGGGAAAGTTCTGAGTCTCTGATACTTGGAGTCTATGTAGATGATCTTTTGATCACTAGAACCGTTGTTGGTAACATTGTAAGGTTCAAAAGACAGATGGCCAGGGAATTTGACATGACTGATCTAGGTAATCTATCATACTATCTAGGTTTGGAAGTTGAACAAAGAGAGGGATCGATCGAATTGAAACAGACTGCCAATGCAAAAATGGTTCTCGAGAAAGCCGGTATGAGTGAATGCAATCCTGTTAAATACCCTATGGAACATAAGATTCAGTTCACTAAGATGAGGGAGGTGAACCAGTTGACCCAACACAGTTTAAGTCGATGGTAGGAGGGCTCCGTTATTTAGTATACACTAGGCCTGACATCGCCTATGCTGTTGGAGTTGTAGGCAGATACATGGAACGTCCAACTACACTTCATCTTAATGCAGCAAAGACGATTCTTCATTATGTGAAGGGAATGATAAACTTTGGTCTAGTTTACACAAAGGGACAAGGAAACTACTTGCTAGCAGGTTTTTTAGACAGCGACCTAGCTGGAAGTATTGAAGATCGAAGAAGCATAGACGGAATTGTGTTTTATTTGGTTGAGAGTTTGATTACATGGATTTCCCAGAAGCAACGTTGTGTTGCTTTATCATCCTGTGAAGCTGAGTTCATGGAAGCCACATCGGTAGCATGTCAAGCGATATGGTTACAAAGAGTTCTGAATCAAATTTCTGATGTGAAAGTTGGACTTGTTACCTTGTACATCGATAATAGGTCTGCTGTAGACCTAGCTAAAAATCTCGTATTCCATGGCAAAAGCAAGCATATAGACGTCTGGTATCATTTCAGTAGAGAGTGTGTAGAACATGGATTGATAGTGATTAAACATAGTAGCATAGGAGAACAATGTGCTGACATTTTAACAAAGTCTCTATCTGCAGTGAAATTCGAGAAGATGAGGAAGCTACTTGGTGTTGCAGAAACTACTAGAGGTCGATCAGTTTAATTATGTTAGATTATGGGGAATATGTTGGATTAATAATCTAACATAATTATTTATTTGCTATTTGTTTTGTTTTTAAATAATTTGTTTGTATGTTGTCTAAGTATACAAGACATGGTAAGGCTTTATTTTAGAAGTCTGTTAGTAGATTGACAGAGGAAAATCAGCGGTTAGTTCGTGATCTTCTGGTCTGTTATAATCTTTAGTCCATCATAAGTATCATATGTATTCATTCATCTAAATTATCAGAGTAGCAGTTGATCCATTCAAGGTTATCTTCTAAACATCTTTGTATTATTTCTTGTTTGGCTTTAATCTCTGCTTATAACTCCAATATTAATTTCTAATTATTATCATAGTGTTATATAATAATGTCTATTCTAAAAATTGGTTGATATACACCAAACTTTAGTTTAATACTAAATTAGTTATTATGCTCTATGTGCCTAGTGTGAGGCATAACCCGCTGATTTGCATAATTTCTTAATCTCATGTTTAATTATGAATCTCTAAAGAATTGATTTTCTCCTATAAGTTGTTTCATTACCATTAATAATTGACTGTGCACCCCGTCTTTATTTGCAAAAATCTCTCATAAAAGATGGTTGAGTATGCACATACACGGTTGTTAGAAGATCTCATGTTGCATTTTAGTAGGATTTGGAAGGAACGCATATAATTTTGGTAAAACAATTAATGGAGTCCTCCATTATAATGAAAATTGAGTTTTCTTTTTCTATTATCATGTTATTCTCATTATAGTGTGCTTAATTTATTTGATTTTCTCCATGTAATTAATTGTCTACAGTCAAAATTTTATGGCCATGCCGCTTAGTTTGGTGCCAACCTAAGAAGTAGGGGTGCGCCACCCCTGGAGCACTGCACACTAAAAGCTTCGGGGGTGCGGGTGCATTCGGGGTGCGCGTGGGTGCACACGTGGTGCGCCACGCGGCGTATCCTCGTATTTGGGAGCCAGGATTCGCAGGGGTGCGGGAAGGGTATGTTACGTAATTTTTTATTTTTTATTTTACTATCAAGTCCATAAAATCACGTAAACTTACGTGTGTTTCATGAGGAGCAGCCCTAATTTGGTGAGTCCAGAGAGGAGAGGCAACTACGACTTCATCTTCATCATCTTCTCCGTCACAACTCCGGCATAGGCAGGTGGAAAAGGCAGGTATATAATTGTATGTATAGGTTGTAGCCGTGTAGTGGGTAGCCTCTATGTATGTGTATGTACTATCTATGTATATTGTATAAACTATAAAGAATAAACTGTGTTTTCTGTTTTGTTTTGTAACTTTTATTTGTGTGTGAGTGTGACACACTGCTGTTGTGTAAACTAGAAGTCTTGAATAGAAAGCAAAAGAGTTAAATTAATATAATACCATTATAGTGCTGTGTATCCAGGTGAGGTGGTTGATTTGTGGTTGGCCACGTGACTGCTAGCTGCTACCAACACAAGATCCCTGTCCTGTTACTTTATCAATTAGATTTGTTAATTTAATGTTTGTTTATTTGTTTAGTAATTAATATTATTATACTGTTTTGTATGTATATATTGTTAGGAATATGTGTATTAGTTTGATGATAAGTTAAAAAAACACTTAAGTAGAAGTCTAGTGTTTGTAGCCTCAACGGATAAGACCATTCTGGCTATCCGTTGATGGAGTAGCTTTACTTAGAAATAAGTTTAGTATTGTAGCACATTTCAGTTTCTGTATTTAAGTTATAATTCTTAGATGTTGTGGGAAATTATAAGTCATGTTGACTACTAGTGGATATGCAAATAGGAGGGCTAATTGTAAATATTTTATGCCTCGTAATTTTGTATAAATGAAGTAGTATCAACTGATAAATTAAAGGCCTTCAATGGATGAGAAACAAAGCTTCAACGGATGTCTCTAAAGCTTCAATGGATAACATCCATCAACGGATGAGTGCATCAATGGATAAAGCTTCAACTGCTAGTGCATCAACGGATAAAGCCATCAACGGATGAAAGCTTCAACGGATGCTAAGTTCAATAGCAGTTGACGGTGACAATTCATATGCTGACAGAGGCACATGGGTTGATAGAGACAATTGGAATGTGGTAGCCTCTTGGAGGAATCAAGAAAATGCAGCATTTCCATTCTGGTGCAAACAAGGAAGTATTCAAAGATTCACAGATTATCCTAGATTGCATTGGATAGAGAAATGAAGAAGAAACATGTGAAGAATCTTTTCAATTGTATTTATATTTTTGTCTTCACTTGTAAACTTGGTGATATATAAACCAAGTTGCAGCTAGTAATTAGATAGTGAATTTTCCAGAGCTGTTTAGAAAAACATAAAGAGAAAATCATCTAGTTTGTACTAGGACGCAGCTGTGATCAATTCTTTGAATCACAGATTTTTATGAAATAGACATCTCTGGTGGAACAATAAATCCACCAGATACGTTTTTAAAGCCTTTGTGTTCTTTACATTTATGTTTTGAATATATATCTGTCTGCACTTGCTCAAAGCAATTCATACACAACTGTTCATCAAAACACTTAGCCTTTGAAACTGCTCAAAACTTGAAAGAGTTTTGAGATTTACATTCAACCCCCCTTCTGTAAATCTGATTGTTAGTTCCTTGGGAATAATAATTGGTATCAGAGCAAGCTCTTAACTTACAAAGAGTTTAAAGATCTATTCTACTAACATCATGAGTAAGAAAGATATTGATGTAAAGATTCCAATCCTGGAAAGAGATAATTATCATCACTGGAAAGTGAAAATGCATCTACATCTTCTCTCTCAAGATGAAAGCTACTTCAACTGCATTGAAAATGGTCCTCACATCCCTCACAAGGTAGCCACAGTTGCAACTGCCACAGTTGTTATTGAACAGTCTATTCCCAAGCCAAAAGCAGAATGGACTGATAAAGATATTGAAGAGGTTCACAAGGACAAGAAAGCCATGAACATTCTGTTCAATGGCCTAGATCAAGATATGTTTGATAATGTCATTAACAGCCAAACTTCTAAGGAAATTTGGGATACTGTGCAACTTATCTGTGAAGGTATTGAACAAGTTAGAGAAAATAAAATGCAGCTTCTCATTCAACAGTATGAATATTTTCATTTTGAAGAAGAAGATTCACTGAATGATACCTTCAACAGATTTCAGAAACTGTTGAATGGATTGAAGCTGTATGGCAGAGTGTACCAAGTCAAGGATTCCAACTTAAAATTTCTGAGGTATGTACCAAAGGAATGGAAGCCTATGACTGTTTCATTAAGGAATTCTCAAGATTATAAGGACTTCACACTTGAAAGATTATATGGAATTTTGAAGACCTATGAACTTGAGATGGAGCAAGATGAGCTGTTGGAAAAGGGAAAGAGAAAAGGTGGATCAGTTGCACTTGTAGCTGAAAATGAGAAGACCGAAGCCAGGAATGAAGAAAAGACAATGCCAAGTCTCAAAATTGGCACAAGCAAATCAGAATCAAGCAAGGGAAAGGAGCAAGTAGCTGAGGTTGAAGATAGTTCCAGTCAAGATGACTCTGATGATGTTGATGAACATCTGGCTTTTCTGTCCAGGAGGTTTGCAAAGATGAAATTCAAGAAAAATGCTAAATTCACTAAGTCAAACAAGAACATGGTGGACAAATCTAAGTTCAAATGTTATAACTGTGGCATAAGTGGACACTTTGCAAATGAGTGCAGAAAGCCAACCTCTTATAAGAAGAAATTTGAGCAAGTGGATTACAAAAAGAAATATTTTGATTTGATTAAACAAAAGGAAAGAGCATTTCTGACTCAGGATGACTGGGCAGCGGATGGAACCAATGAAGATGATGATATGGAATATGTCAACCTAGCCCTGATGGCTAATTCTGATGAAGATGAAACTAGTTCATCAAACAACCAGGTAATTACTACTGACCTCTCTCAACTTTCTAAGATTGAATGCAATGAAGCTACAAATGATATGTCCAATGAATTATATCATTTGTGTGTTTCTCTTAAATCACTAGCTAAAGAAAACACAAGAATTAAAAAGAATAATGTGTTTTCAAATGCTTATCTGTTGAGAGTGAACTAGAAAAATTTGTTAAGAAAATATAAATTCTTTCTAAACAATTAAAACCTGAGCAAGATGTAATCAAGGCCTGGAAAACATCTAGGGATGTTAGTGCTCAGATTGTCAAGGTTCGGGAAATTGAATCACTCTGTGAGAATGCCTGGAAGAAAAACAAAAAGGAAGTAGAATTAATTGATGGATAGTCAACAGATGTGGAATCAACGGATGATGAAAGTTATCTGTTGAAGGAAGAAAAGGAGCATCCGTTGAAGGGTCATCAATTGAAACATGCAAGTGATTCTAAAAAGATCAATTTAAAAAATCTCAATAAGAAGTTTGGTTCAACTTCCAAGAACTTTGTCAAAGAAGAAGCTAGCACATCCAAAGATGCCAGTAAGGTGAATATAGGACACATGACTGTGGATCAGTTGAGAAATAGGCTTAAGATGGTTGAGGATAAAAAGGAAACTAAAAGGAAATCTAATAGAAATGGGAAGGTAGGGATTAACAAATACAACAATTATACACCTGATAAGTATGCTCCAAGAAAAAGTTGTGTGCATTGTAAAAGTGTAAATCATCTATCTTCCAACTGCAAGTCTATTAAGAATGCTCCCATGCCTTTAACTCCTTCCATGCCTAACATGTCTATGTCAACTCTGCATGCTATGCCTGTTATGTCTCAACAGAATCCTTATGCACATTTTGCAAACATGTCATATGTTAAAAATCCTTATTTTGCTGCATTCAGTATGCCTCAAATGCCATACAATATGCCAATGTGGAATAATGTGTTTGCACAATTTATGCCTTATCAAATTCAACCAAATATGCTAAATAATTCAGTGACTAACCCTACACTTCAACCAACTACATCTGAGACCAAGGTTGACCCAAAGTTACCTAAGTCAAAAGATGCAGGAGGTATAAAGTCTAGGAAAAAGACTAACAAAGCTGGACCCAAGGAAACTTGGGTACCAAAATCAACTTGATTTGATTTTGTTGTGTGCGGGGAAAAAGAAGGAATCTATGGTACTTGGACAGTGGATGTTCAAGGCACATGACATTTCACCCTGCTCATAGAGTTCAAGGAGAGAGCTGGCCCTAGCATAACCTTTGGAGATGACAACAAAGGGTTCACTATGGGATATGGCTTGATTTCAAAAGAAAATGTCATCATTGATGAAGTTACATTAGTTGATGGTCTCAAACACAATTTATTGAGCATCAGTCAACTATATGACAGAGGGAATACTATTTCCTTCAATTCTGAAGCCTGTGTTGTCACACGTAAGAATGACAACAAAGTGGTTCTAACTGGAGTTAGAAAAGGGAATGTGTACTTGGCTGACTTCAACTCTATAGATGCAGAATCATTTACTTGACTTTTCAGCAAAGCAAATCCAGATGAAAGTTGGTTATGGCATAAGAAGTTGTCCCATTTGAATTTCAAGACAATGAATGATCTAGTAAAAAAGGACTTAGTTGGAGGAATTCCTGTAGTGGAATTCTCAACGGATGGACTGTGTGATGCTGGTCAGAAAGGGAAGCAAAAGAGATCATCATTCAGTAAGAAGTTTGAATCAGCAATTGATGAACCATTACAACTGCTACACATAGATCTTTTTGGACCAGTCAATGTAATGTCAATTTTAAGGAAAAGATATTGCCTAGTAATTGTAGATGATTTCTCAAAGTTTTCATGGACCTACTTTCTTGGATCAAAGGATGAAGCTAGTGAAATCATTATCAATCACATCAGGCAAGTCAACAATCATCCAGATTTCAAAGTAAGGAATATCAGCAGTGACAATGGAACTGAGTTCATAAATTCTACAATGAGGTTGTACTGTGAAGAAAATGGGATCATGTATAAGTTCTCAGCTCCAAGGACTCCACAACAGAATGGTGTGGTGGAAAGGAAGAACAGATCACTAATTGAAGCTGCAAGAACAATGCTTGAAGAGTCAAAACTCCCAACATATTTTTGGGCTGAGGTTGTTAACTGTGCATGTTACACTCAGAATATTTCTCTAATCAATCAGGCAAAAGGCATGACTCCCTATCAATTGTTCAAGAGAATAAAACCAACTTTAAACTTTCTTCATGTCGTTGGTTGTAAATGCTACATTCTGAGGAATCAACCTGATAATAAAGGGAAGTGTGATGCAAAGGTTGATGAAGGAATATTTGTTGGTTATTCTGCTGGAAAATCATATAGGGTCTACAATCTAAGAACCAACATTGTCATGGAATCTGTGCATGTTGTATTTGATGATAAAAAGATTGATGGACTAACAGATGAGGGACATCATGAAGGACTCAAATTTGACAACATTGAGATATATTGTGATGATAGTGAAGATGAGAATGATGGAGAAGGCACCTCGAAAAGGACTCAAAATCTGCCTTTGGATAATGCACGAAATGCTGCATCAGTTGAAAGTCATAATTCAGCATCCGTTAATAGAAGTAATGCAGCATCCGTTGAAAGACAAAGTGCATCATCCGTTGAAGTACATAATGAAGCATCCGTTGATCATAGTCCATCAACGGATAATTAATTTACTTCATCAGTTGATAGAACACCCAGTTCCTTTCAAAGGATCAGTAACTCAGGTGGAGTTTCAACCAATCAACATTCTGTCTCACATCATGACAATACCGAGGTAACCTCATCTAGAGCTAATCTACCACCTCAAAGGAAATGGACCAAGAATCACCCTTTTCAATTGATCATTGGTGATGCAACATCTAAAGTGCAAACTAGAAGGGCTACTCAAGATGAATGTCTATATAGTAGTTTCCTATCATATGAGGAACCTAAGAGAGTGGAAGAAGCTCTATTGGATCCAGATTGGATTTTAGCAATGCAAGAGGAGCTAAACCAATTGGAGAGGAACAAGGTATGGAAGCTGGTACCCAAGCCAAAGAACAAGAGCTCTATTGACACAAAATGGGTATTCAGAAACAAGATGGATGAAAATGGCATTGTCATAAGGAATAAAGCTAGATTGGTTGCCAAGGGCTATTCTCAACAAGAGGGAATAAATTTTGATGAGACATTTGCTCCAGTTGCAATACTTGAAGCCATCAGAATCTTTCTAGCCTATGCAGCCCATGCCAATTTCAAAGTCTATCAAATGGCTGTTAAGAGTGCATTTCTGAATGGAGAATTGGAGGAAGAGGTTTATGTAAGCCAACCTCCAGGATTTGAAGATTCAATTTTTCCAGACAATGTGCATTATATGTTGAAAGCACTCTATGGACTGAAGCAAGCACCTAGAGCCTGGTATGAGACATTGTCAAAATTTCTTCTACATAATTACTTCACAAGAGGTACTGTTGACAAAACTCTTTTCTTTAGAAATGTTAATGGCTCTACAATACTTGTTCAAATCTATATAGATGATATTATGTTTGGCTCTACAGATGATAAGCTTTGTAAAAAGTTTGCCAAGTTAATGCAAAGTAAATATGAAATGAGCATGATGGGAGAGCTAACTTATTTTCTTGGTTTACAAGTTAAACAAGTTGGTGGTGGAATTTTCATTAGTCAAACTAAATATATTTATGATCTTTTAAAGAAGTTTGACTTAATGGATTGTTCTTCTACAAAAACTCCCATGACGACTGCCACCAAGCTTGAATTAAATAAGGCTGAAAAGTCTGTGGACATTACAAGTTATAGAGGCATGGTTGGCTCACTTCTATATTTAACTGCTAGTAGACCTGATATAATGTTTTCTACATGTCTCTGTGCTAGATTTCAAGCCGACCCTAAAGAATCTCACTTAGTGGCTATTAAAAGAATTTTCAGATATCTCAAATGGACTCCAAATCTAGGAATTTGGTACCCTAGAGAGTCTGGTTTTGATCTAATTGGCTACTCAGATGCAGATTATGCAGGTTGCAAAATAGACAGGAAAAGTACAAATGGCACCTGTCAATTTCTAGGGAATAAGCTTGTGTCATGGTTCAGCAAGAAGCAAAATTCTGTTTCTATATCAACAACCGAAGCTGAGTACATTGCTACTGGTAGTTGCTGTACACAGATACTGTGGATGAGGAATCAACTATTTGACTATGGGCTAAATGTTGACAAAATTCCAATATTCTCTGACAACACAAGTGCCATTGCCATTACTGAAAATCCAGTACAGCACTCAAGAACCAAGCACATTGACATCAAGTACCACTTCATAAGGGAACATGTGATGAATGGTACAGTGGAACTCCATTTTGTTCCAAGTGAAAAGCAGATTACAGACATATTTACCAAGCCACTTGATGAATCAACATTCACAAGATTAGTAAGTGAGCTAGGTATGCTTAATTATTCCTAAATTAATGTCCTTATTATAATCTGCATTGAAGCCTGAAATGAATTTGTTGCAAGAACAAAGTTGGCTTTAAGTAACGATTATTCTATCAATGGATATTCCCTATCCGTTGAAAGCCAAAATTGTTCTATCAACGGATGTTCATTATCCGTTGAAAGACAAATACATTTCTGGTAATTTTATCCTTTAATGGATAAAACTCTGTTAATTTTCAACGGATAACTATTTACCTCATCCGTTGAAATGTCACATCAGTTGTTTTAAGTAAGTCACAACCGTTGATTCTTTTACTTAACCGTTGATACATATATATATACACAGTTGTATGTATTTGTATTAAAGGCAGTTTTTAGAATTCATACAGTTTTCTTTATTCTCAAACAACTGTAATATACTTAAAAACAATGCTTAATCATTCTCTTTGCGTTTTAATTTGAGAAGGTATAAAAGGTCCTTTGAATTCTTATTTTTAGTTTTACGTTTTCATGAGTTTTCAAAGACTTTTACTCTCCTTCTCTCCCAAAACTCTCAACTTTTCTCTGCAACTTCTACTCACTATAATGGCACCAGTAGTAAAGATAATGTCCCAGTCCGGATTTGCATATGAGAAAAACAACTTCGTAGCTTTTCTGGACAAGAATGAAGCCCACTCAGATTATCACAAGATGATGGACTTCATCAAACACTGCAAACTAAGTTATGCAATGTTGGAAGCCCCCAACGCTTTACTATGAGGTAATTGAAGAGATCTGGACAACTGCAGAGTTCCACCCCACCGATATGACCATCACTTTCTCTCTCAAAGGTAAGGATTACTGTATTAACTGTGATGATATACAGTCTTATTTCAAACTACCTGAGAACAATGCCATGACCCCACACACTGATAGTGATGTATCTAGCATGTTAGATTCCATAGGCTATTCCTTTAATTCTTCTAGTTTGGGTAGTATTAGAAGAAAAGGCCTTAGAAAAGAATGGAGTTTTCTTGGTGATGCCTTTATTAAGGTTTTCTCTAGGAAAATTAGTAATTTTGATGCAATAACTTCATCTCTGGTTAATATGCTCTATATGCTGGTTTCTGATAGGTACTTTAATTTCAGCAATTATGTTATGCTAGAATTGGGTACTAGGTTAGGTAACAAAGCTAATAGACCTCATAATATCTACTATGCTAGATTCTTTATGTTATTGGCTAACCATGTTGCTGAAGGTTTGGTCATAACCAATGAGAATAATAAACTCAAGTGCTGGGCACAAGAGAAAAGGGTCCTTGCAGACCTTTTGAGAATTGACCTCAATAATCAGGTGCCTTTGGTATATTTGCCAATAATGGATGCACCTCAGGTAAGTAAGGTAAATACTTCTTCAACTCCTACTACTTCCAACCCCATTATTTTTTTGCCTTCAAGTGTGGCCATGGATTCTGTGTCTTTGTCCCAACAGATTCCTACCAAGGTCACCAAACCTAAAGTTTCAAAACCAAAGTAAAAGAAAGCCACCTCTATTGTTTCTCAAAAGACAACAGTTGTAACAACTACCATAAATCCTGAGGGGAGTGAACAGGGTGTGAGTGGTGAGGGGAGGGGTGAACATCAAGAAAACCCCGAGGATAAGGTAGGAGAGGTGAGAGCTACCCCAGCTAGCCAAGCCACAGTTTTTCAAAAGACTGTAGTGGTTGAAAAGGATTCAAACTCATCCCTACTTGCATCCTCCCAAAAGGGTGCAGCTATTGAAAATAGTCCCCAACCAGGGACACAGAACAAAAGAGGGAGGGGCACTGAAGCCACACGCTCACCTGTAAAAGCCTTTAAAAGAAGAAAGAGGGTCAAAACCTTAGTTTCCACACAGGGTGCACACACTGCACAAATACACCCACCTTTATCTATGCCTTCTCAAATTCAGCTTGATGTGACTCCAACAAATGTGGAGTCACAGCCCCATTCTCTCAAAATTGACACACATCAATCACCAAATTCTCCATCACTATCTCTGGATGTGGACATGATATTCACATCAATTCCTGATTCTCCCTCTTTACAACTCAGGGAGGAGCCCCACTCAAATACTGGTGATCATCATCTTTTAGATGGTTTGTTGGATCATCAGCCAATTCTTTCAGACTTAGTTGAAGAATCTGTGTCACCTAAATTAAAATCAATCCACACAGATTCAACAATTATGTCAATTTCAATTTCTACTTCTTTTCCTTCTTCAACGGATGTTCCTCATCCGTTGACAAATGGTTGTTCTTCGACGGATAAGCTTAACAGCAGTTATCTGTTGATACCATCAGTTCCTACTTCAACGGATACTCCCTATTCGTTGATAGTCTCTACACAAATAACTGAATCAATTCCAAGTGTAGAAGACATGGTTACTGTACTATCACTTCTAGGTTTGAGGGAACGGAGTGAAAATTTGAGTGAGAGGTTGGGTTGCTCCCAGGCAAAAGGAGAGCTTGGGAGTCTAAATATGCATGCTATTTCTTCCAGCATGGCAAAAAAAAGTGAGAGGAGTACCACCTTAGTAGGTGAAGGTGAGGGTGTGAGGAGTGTGAGCCAGGGGGAGCCCCTGATGCAAGAAAAGAGAGAAATTGAGAGAAAAGAAGGTACAGAAGGTATAAGGGTGGATCCAGCCATTGCTAATGAGTCAATGATTGTGGATGATGCTGAAAAGGAAAGACAATTTCAGCAACATTACAAAGCTGTAATTGATAACATTTCCTTGGATGCTGACACTTTTACTCATCCTGTGTCAGCCTATCGATTGTTGATTACTCAGGGCAATGAGGAGACAGAAAAGACTTTAAATCTAGTCCATACTTCAGAATCTCTCCAAAGGGATAAAGCTGCTGTCAACTTGATGCCTTCTACAGCTGGTGAGCCATCTAAAGAATTTGGAGTAAATTCTAATGATGATGACTCTATTTCATTTGATGGAAGCATGAACTTAGGGGGAGATGTAGGCCCAAGTTCTATTCCAGATTTACCTGAATGCGCATTGACAAATAAGTCAACACCAGGACAATTCAATGTCTCCTTAGTCAAACAAATCATGTCTATCCAAAAAGCCATTCAGAACACCTCCAATGCTGGTACCAAGGCTTTTCTTCAAGCCCACCTAGATTCTCTATATCTCATGAAGCTACAGCAAATCAGATAGAATCTAAGTGTGGATGAACTCAAGAAGGATATATCTGACTTGAAGTCCTACAATTCTGAGAAGCTGGATTCAGTCATGCCCTATGGTACCATGCATGACTTGTTACTAAGACTGAGAAGAGAACCAGATGTTGAAAAGAGGCTGACCAAATTAGAAGACAGAGTTCAAGTCATTGAAAATTCTGTGGTCACCATTCTTCAAAATCAACAGTCTCAAACAAGTCTACTCATGCAACTGGCTAAAACACAAGGCTTGACTCCTTTCCTTGATGACAACAAAAAAAGGGAGAATGAAGTGAGAGGGAGAGGGGAGCTATCTACAAACATCCAAATATCCAAAGTTCTAGTTCCTGCCATCACTACTTCTCCAACACCTCAAATCAAAGGAAAGCTTGATGGAATTGATCTAATCCAACTAGTAGTAGCTGAGATGAAGGTGAAGGAGCAAAGAAAAAGAATTGATGAAATGATGCAACAAGTGTTTGGCTCTACAACTTCAAAATCATTATTTGTGAAACATAGCACAAAGGTTGAGCCAATCATTATGGATCACAAGCCAGTAAGGAGGAATAAGGTTGGAGAAACTTCCTTCAGGAATTCGAAACCCATGGTACTCAAGCCATCCACTAGATTCAACAAGGACTCTACAAAGAACCCTCTAAGCTTTAGTCAATCAAAAGAAGTAGATTTTCCTCTTCCAAAACCTGATGAAGACAAAGTTTTGGGTGGCAGCATCATAAAGCACAAAGAGACCAATGATGTAGTGGAAAGAATGAATATGGCTATCATTTATAGAGAGGGAAAGAGTATATGTATGATGCAAGGACATCCCAAATTCTCTAAAGCCAAGAGGGAAGAAACCATGAGGTTAAAGGAAGAAGCTAAAAAGCTGAAGGCTGATAAAAGAGCACAAACAGAGCTTGAAAAACAGCTAGAGTCAAGTCAGACTGAAGAAAGGAAGAAGATTGAAGACAAGAGTGAAGAAGACAAGATTGAAAGCATAAATGTGGATATGGGGAATGTGGTTGGTGAGAGTGTGGAGGAAAGAAAGGAATGGCAGAAAGGGAACAGAAAGAAGGCCAATGTAAAAAGGAAGAGAGGAGATGACACTGAAGAAACCAAATCAAAATCTAAACCACTACCTTCCATTCCTGAAACTTTTGTTGCTGATCCTAGTATAAATGTCCATGGTGAACCAATCATCCCAAAAGAGGAACCTATTGATTGGGACACCATCAACTTGCCTACCTTCCTAACTACCTCTCCACCACCAAAGAAACTGAAAAGAAAATCCAAATCTACACCTCCCCCAACCTCAAGTAAATTCACTCAGAGATATAAACCTAAGCCTAAGCCACAAGCCACAAAGGATGATTATGTTCACATTTTTGACATAAAGGAGTGTACAGATATTGAACTCTGTCTGGATGAGCTGGAGGAAGTAAGGGGAATAAGTGCATACAAACAGCTCCCAGAAAGGCTAGTGTTCGAATATAAAAGAACTGAGGAAAGGACTTGGCCTCTTCAAAAAATTCTGAATGAAGGCTATACTACCTTGGTTAGAGTCTACTCAGCTATCAAAAGGGATCCTGGCTTTACCAGGACTGCCAAAACTGAGATTCTCAACAAGATTGTCAGCATAAGGAAAACTTGGTGGGAGTCTAATTCGTTGCCTATAACATTAATCATACCTGAGCATGGAATTACAATTCACAAATCACCTCATTGGCTGATGGAGTTCAGAGACAATAAAGGAGTCAGAAGATTTTTCAGACTTGAAGACCAGCTTAAAACCCTCAAGGACATGCAATCTAAGTTAGATATCAGTGAAGAAGATGAAGCTGAATTCTACAGACAACTCCAACTCCAAGTAGAGGAAAATGACAGGAGGCTAGGGAAGAAAACAAGGGATCAAAGGAAAAGAAAATAATTGCTCAGCCTAAAGGAGCATCCTTGGAAACAATGTAATTCTTCAATTCTATCTCAGAACATACACTTTTGCAGCACTTTTGAATTTTTACTTGATTTCAATTCATATATTTGTTAAGTGTTTTGTTATCATCAAGTTAAACCCAAAAATATGCCTACAATTCTAGTAGACATAAATAGGGGGAGATTAGTAGGAATATGTGTATTAGTTTGATGATAAGTTAAACAAAACACTTAAGTAGAAGTCTAGTATTTGTAGCCTCAACGGATAAGACCATTCTGGCTATCCGTTGATGGAGTAGCTTTATTTGGAAATAAGTTTAGTATTGTAGCACATTTCAGTTTCTGTGTTTAAGTTATAATTCTTAGATGTTGTGGGAGATTATAAGTCATGTTGACTACTAGTGGATATGCAAATAACAGGGCTAATTGTAAATATTGCATGCCTTGTAATTTTGTATAAATGAAGTAGTATCAATTGATAAATTAAAGGCCTTCAACGGATGAGAAACAAAGCTTCAAAGGATGTCTGTAAAGCTTCAATGGATAATATCCATCAACGGATGAGTGCATCAACGGATAAAGCTTCAACTGCTAGTGCATCAACGCATAAAACCATCAACGGATGAAAGCTTCAACGGATGCTAAGTTCAATAGAAATTGACAGTGACAATTCATAAGCTGACAGAGGCACATGGGTTGACAGAGAGAATTGGAATGTGTTAGCCTCTTGGAGGAATCAAGAAAATGCAGCATTTCCATTCTGGTGCAAACAAGAAAGTATTTAAAAATTCACAGATTATCCTAGATTGCATTGGATAGAGAAATGAAGAAGAAACATGTGAAGAATCTTTTCAATTGTATTTATATTTTTGTCTTCACTTGTAAACTTGGTGATATATAAACCAAGTTGCAGCTAGTAATTAGATGGTGAATTTTCCAGAGCTGTTTAGAAAAACATAGAGAGAAAATCATCTAGTTTGTACTAGGACGCATCTGTGATCAATTCTTTGAATCACAGATTTTCTGAAATACACATCTCTGGTGGAATAACAAATCCACCAAAAAGGTTTATAAAGCCTTTGTCTTCTTTACATTTGTGTTTTGAATATATATCTGTCTGCACCTACTCAAAGCAATTCACACACAACTGTTCATCAAAACACTTAGCCTTTGAAAATGCTCAAAACTTGAAAAAGTTTTGAGATTTACATTCAACCCCCTTTATGTAAATCTTATTGTTGGTTCCTAGGGAATAACATATATAATATACTGTTTTGTTTGTATATATGATATACTGTTTTGTTTGTACAACTGTGTAAACATGATTGACTGTGTAACGTGTATTGTTTGGCAATTTGTTTTTTATTTTTTAATTATGGCTCTAGGCCGGTGAATCAGTGACTCATTTTTTACTTCAATTTTGTCAGGTCATGGAGTCTAATTCATCCACAAATTCGGGTACAAGTACCGAAGTTTCTCTAAGCCAATAATTTGGAGATGTTGATACATTATGGAAGCATGTTACAAAAGTTGCAAAAATAAAAGAAAGAGGTGGAATACAAAAATCAGATGCAATTTTTGTAACAATGAATTTACAGGTTCTTATTCAAGGTTAAAAGCATATTTGCTAAAGATTAAAGGGCAAGGAGTTGCAGTTCGTGCAAAAGTCACTTCTGAACATTTAAAGGAGTTTTAAAGGGAATTGGCAGAGGCCGAAGAAAGAAGGAAACAAATAGATATTCCGCTACCTCCTTCAACTCAAACTCAATCTTGTAGTGCTTGGGGACCAATTGAGAAAAGGCAACCTATAGAAACAAAAAAAGGGCTGCGGATCCAAATAATCCAATCAACAAAGCATATAAAATGGAGATGCGAGCACTATTGGATAGTGAGATTGCAAGGGGCTTTTATTTTAGGGGTTTGCCTTTTCATTATGCTATAAATCCACATCACATTAAATCATACAACATGGCTTCCGAGTTCAATCTTGTTGGGTATGTTCCTCCAACTTATAATGCTTTACGCACTACCTTGTTACCAAAGGAGAGAGCACATGTTGAAAGATTGTTAGATCCCATCAAGATAACATGGATGGAAAAAGGTGTAACTATAGTATCCTATGGATGGAGTGACACTTAAAGAAGGCCTTTGATAAATTTTATGGCGATCACTGAACTTGGTCCTATGTTCGTAAAAGCAGTCAACTGTGAAAGACAATTTTTCATAGTGAACTTAATCAAGGAGGTCATCATGCAAGTGGGAGCTCAACATGTGGTTCAAGTCATAACTGATAATGCTTCTGTTTGCAAGGCGGCATGTACTAGAAGAAAAGAGTCAAATAATCTGTCCATTTTTTGATATGTTATTTTGTATGTCTATTTATGTTGCTTATGTTTATTTATTTTTTTAGGCATGCTTGTTGAGGCTTAGTTTCCTCACATCTTCTAGACTACGTGTGTAGTACACACTCTCAACTTGGCATTGAAGAATATTTGTGATCCTAGTAATATTCAGTCTAATAAAGATGCTTTCATTGAGTGTCACTGGATTAAAGAAGTGGCCGATAGGGCACTAATGATTAAGAATTTCATTCTTAATCATAATATGGTGGCAACAATGTTCAACAATATATTGAGTGTCATTGGATTAAAGAAGTGGCCGATAGAGCACTAATGATTAAGAATTTCATTCTTAATCACAATATGGTGGCAACAATGTTTAACAATATTGCACCTTTAAAGATTCTTGGAGTTGCTGAAACAAGATTTGCA
The DNA here is from genome assembly GCF_009905375.1 of Apium graveolens. Lineage (NCBI taxonomy): Eukaryota > Viridiplantae > Streptophyta > Magnoliopsida > Apiales > Apiaceae > Apium > Apium graveolens. The sequence continues at coordinate 52,626,525 of NC_133653.1, forward strand.
TCAACGATCATTATGCTCAAAATACTTAAACTTTTGAAACGTGCTTTAGAGAGGTTAGTGCTTAGTGAGGAGTGGAGCACTTATCGTGAGTATGATCAAGCCAAAGCCTCCCTCATAAGGATGGCAATTCTTGATGAATTATGGTGGGATCAAGTTGATTACATTCTTGAGTTTACATATCCTATATATGTTATGGTTCATTTTGTAGACACGGACATGCCTTCACTTCACTTGATATATTATATATGGGATGAAATGATTGAATAAGTGAATAGCATCATATATAGGCACGGGAGGAAAAAATATTTTGAGGAGTCCCCATTTTATGAAGTATTTTATGCCATCCTCATTAATAGATGGACTAAGAGTTCTTCACCACTTCACTGTTTAGCTCATTCGCTCAATCCAAGGTAAACTCATAACTTTTAAATATTATGCAAATGCAACACTCACAACTTTAACACTTTGATTTTATTAATTTTATTTCTCACCTTATTTGTAGGTATTATAGTGACGCATGGATTAATGGAGCTCAAGGCCGCCAACCTCCTCATCTAGATGCTGAGTTATCTATGGAACGAAACAAATGCATAAGAAGATATTTTTCGGATGGGGAGGTAAAAAAAGCTGTGAATGCGGACCTTTCTAGATTTTCAGGATAGATGGATATCTTTGGTAGGGCCGATTCTATAGAGGATAGAGGCACCGAGGATCCCAAGATGTGGTGGCTTATTCATGGAGCTTCGGCTCCAAATCTTCAAAAAATAGCTTTGAAGTTATTAGGACAACCGTGTTCTTCTTGTTGTTGTGAAAGAAATTGGAGCACTTACTCTTTTATTCACTCGGTTAAAAGGAATAAGATTCTACCATCACGGGCGGAAGACTTGGTTTATGTCCATACCAATCTTAGACTCCTTTCAAGAAAGAGTGAACTATATATGAAAGGAGAGACAAAGTTATGTGATATTGGAGGTGATCGATTTGATCCACTTGATGGTTCTGAAGAGCTTGAGATAGCTACTCTTTCACTTGATGAGCCGAAGATGAAGGCTATGATCATTGAAGATGACTGAATTTTTTAGTTATTTGTCTTTTAATTATTAATGATTGATATTCGAGATGTTGAACTTGTTTATTTGACACCTTTATTTAATCAAAATACAACTTTTGAATCGTAGATATCTCAGTAATATTATATATAATATATATTATTTTATTTTTTTGTCGTATCCCCCCACACCCGAATCCCCATATTTTTATTTTTGCCGAATTAATGTATCCCCGCACCACACACTCGCACCCCCACACCCGCACCCTTGCTTCCTAATATATTAGTAAGTAGCAAGAATGTAACTTGACCTCAGTAAGTAGTTAATTTTTTTTATCTCTTAATCATAAAGTCATTTTGGTAAACAAGACTTCAAAGTAGATGTTTATATTGAACTATTTTACCTATATGATGACTTTATCCCCGGGGTGGTCATTCAGAAGGCTAAAAGAATTGTTATAATATACATGGGCAGATAACTGATACACCGACTTTCTTATGACAGAAGAATAACATGTACATGTTTATCTGTTTTTCAGGGAGCAACTATTGTTGGCCAGATTGTTAGTATAACTTTTGTGGAGAACTATGTTCCGCAGTCTGTGGATCAGGTAACTGCTTTCATAGGGATGTTCCTCATATTCAATGTCCTGCAACTGAGATTAATGTATTCTGTTTAAAAGCTTGGAGAGTCTGCTGGATATGGACTAATCACGGGTAAAGAAAAATTTAGTATGAAACCAGTCTCGAAAGCTGCTACCTGGGCAAAGGCTTGAGTTCAACAACTTATCTTGTATTGTAGTAAAAAAGGTTAAGAATAATGGTGTATGGATCAACGAAGAGTCGTTTATTGTCAACAATATTTCTGGAAAGGCCTTGAGGGGGGAGTTTTGGCCATTATGGGGCATAGTGGAGCTGGAAAATCAACTTTTCTTGATGCTTTGGCTAGGTGGATTCATTAAGGGAGCCTCGAGGGATTTGTTAGAATTGATTCGAAACCGGTTTGTCGCTTTCTTCTTATGTAAATTGCGCATTTGTATATCTATTTTACATCAAGATGCCCCAAAACATTGATTGTTAATATGGGATATGTTATACCTTTTATTGTATTTAAATGTGTCAAGTAGTGGTTTGTACTTTTAATTATGTTGTTGATTAAATTGACTAATTAAATTATGGTTGAAAAAAGTGTTTTTGGATGGATACAACTTTTAGTTCATAGAAATTTGATTAGAAAGGTGTAAATTTGATCAATGACCATGATCTCATTTGTTTTTTAATTTGGAGTGTTAAAAGTTTGATCAATGACAAAGTTTTTCCTTTTTATTTAGTAGTACATGTAACTTTTGTTATGTGCATTTGGATGATCACTATGGTCTTGCTCTATCCAAAAGTCTTAATTTTTATAATATGTGTATTTTAGCTGAATTGGTGTACATCAATGTTGCGAGTGGAGAATTAATATCAAAGGAAAAGAATCACGCTGCCTGTAAAGAATATGTTTGATATTGCTCATTGTCTTCATGTGTGTTGTAGCGTAATAATCTGAACACTGCATTATGGCCTTCATATGTGAATATTTCTCAATTTCCCTGTTCTTATGACTGTTTGTACTTTACTCTTTTTAGTCTTGTCTACATGGGATTCTTATTGCTGGAGGGAGAGAAGGCAGTTATACAAGAGCCTAATATATTTGTTGAGATGTACAAGAGGAACTCAAGAAACTTGCTAAAGAAAAACAGTTGCAAGACCAAGACAAGCTGCAGATGACACCCAAGAGCACAGACAAAATTTTGGCTTTAATTATGTAGTTTTTGAATTAAAACCAAAATTAATCATACTCATTTTTGTTTATTTTGTTGACTTGTATGGAAAACAGGTTTACGACATGTTAAATTTACAAGCAAATCCTGTCAATTTTGTTTTTGAGAAACATGTTAAAATAGGTACATAAATGTTACAAACAAATTGGTGTAATATAATACAAATAATTATAAAACTTTTGCAGTACGGAAAAAAATGTTACAATGATTTTGTGATGCACATGTGAGGCCCATATGTGGGGCTTATTTTGTTTTTGCAAATTCTAAGTTCAAAGATAACATATATAGTATGATACTATAGACCACTACAAGAAAACATGGTTAAATACAAATGATTTAAATTCGACTGGGGTTAAATTCGAGACACGGCTAAATTCGACCGGCCTCAGATGAATTCCAACGGTCATACTTAAACGGTCGTATTTACAACCAATTTTAACCGAAAATAGTTGAAATTAAAACAGTTGAAATTAAACATGTCGAATTTAGCCCCTAAATTCGAAAAACTTTTTTTCGGTCGAATTTAGTCCAAAAAAAGTGAAGGGAATTTTCCCGCAAAGTAATTTATTTAGCACTCCTAAATTCAACCGACTTCGGTCAAATTTTATATTTAAAAATGGCGGGAGAATTACTCATACTTTTAAATTTTTTGAAAAAAAGGGATGGAGATTTTCCGCCCTTTTTGAAATTATATTTCAATGGAATTCGGTTGTATTTAGGATTTTTCAGAATTTTAATTTTTAATAAAAAAATTATTTAAATTGTAGTGGACATTTTGAAATTATGAATATAGGAGAGAATATAAGTTATCCAAATAAAACAATTTAGTTCATGAAAAAATAAATTGTGTGCTAAAAGAATTTTCAAATTTCTTTACTTGTTAAAAAAATAAAATTGATGCTAGTTAGTTGTACTAGTCAAACTGATGCTTGATTGTTAAAATGGCAAACCAAATAATTTTTTTTAATCTGAAATTTTTGTTATTTCACTAATATTTATATATATATATATATATATTGACATCCGTACGGTTGGATCGATGAGAAATATTTTTAAAAAAATCGAAACACAAATTCAGGACCAAACACTAGGTAGTTGTTCTAGTCAAACTGATGTTTGACTATTAAAATGACAAATCAAATAAAAGTATTTTGATTTGAAATTTTTGCTATATCATTAATATATATATATATATATTTTGACATCCTTATGGTTGTGTTGATGAAATATATTTAAAAAAAATAGAAACGCCAATTCACGACCAAACACTAGGTAGTTGTATTAGTCAAACTGATGTTTGACTATTAAAATGGCAAAGTAAATAAAATTATTTTGATCTAAAATTTTCGTTATATCACTAATATATATATATATATTAATATCCATACGGTTGGGTCAATGAAAAATATTTTTTAAAAAAATCGAAACACCAATTGAGGACCAAACACTAGTTAGTTGTACTAGTCAAACTGATACATGACTTTTAAAATGACAAACCAAATAAAATTGTTTTGATGTAAACCTTTGGTTATATCACTAATATATATATCTATTGACATCCAAACAGTTGGATCGATAAAAAATATTTTTACAAATAGAAACACCAATTCAGAAATAAACACTAGTTAGTTGTTCTAGTTAAACTGATGTTTGACTTTTAAAATGGCAAACCAAATAAAATTGTTTTGATTTGAAATTTTGGTTATATAAAAAATATATATCTATTGACATCCGTATGGTTGGATCGATGAAAAATATTTTTAAAAAAATGGAAACACCAATTCAAGACTAAACACTATTTAGTTGTACTAGTCAAACTGATGCTTGCTTTTAAAATAGCAAATCAAATAAAATTGTTTTGATTTGAAACTTTTTTTATATCACAAATATATATGTTTATTTTCATCCGTACGGTTGGATCGATGAAAAATATTTTTAAAAAAATCGAAACACCAATTCAGGACTAAATACTAGTTAGTTGTAGTAATCAAAATGATGTTTGACTTTTAAATTGGCAAACAATTTTTTTTTTATTTGGAACTTTGCTTATATCACTAATATGTATATTTATTGACATCCATACGGTTGGATCGATGAAAAATATTTTGCGAAAAATCGAAACACCAATTCAGACCAAAGACTACTTAGTCAAAATGATATTTCACGTTTAAAATGGCGAACCAAATAAAATTATTTTGATCTAAAATTTTGGTTATATCACTAATATGTATATCTATTAACATTTATATGGTTGGATCGATGAAAAATATTTTGAGAAAAATCAAAACACTAATTCCGACTAAAGACAAGGTAGTTATACTAGTCAAAATGATGTTTGACTTTTAAAATGACTAACCAAATAAAATTATTTTAATTTGAAACATTGGTTATATCACTAATATATATATGTATTGACATTCATACGGTTGAAATGATGAAAAATATTTTTTAAAAAATCGAAACACCAATTCAGGATAAAACAATAGGTTGTTGTACTAGTCAAACTGAGTTTTGACTTTTAAAATCATAAACCAAATAAAATTATTTTGATCTGAAACTTTGGTTATATCACTAATATATGTATTGCCATCTATACGGTTGGATAGATGACAAATATTTTTAAAAGATTAACAACTATCAAAATTCCACGTCTAGATACTACTTCCAATACATTTTCACAAAAAACATTAGTAAGTGAATGCTAAATCTATTTTTAAATTGACATATTGGAGTAATAATAGATTGACATATATAGTTGATGTGTTATGAAATTAAGGTTTAGGGTATGAACTATAGTTTAAGTTTTCGATTATATCGCATTTGTTTTGAGTGGAACTGTACGGATCTAAAAATTGTCAAAATAAAAGAGTGCACATAAAATATCAATTGTTTTAAATTATTGAATCTAAATTACGTTTACAAAATAGAATTTAAGGTTTTTCAAACCTAGAATGTTCCTTATATTCAAAATAAATATTAAAAAATCCAACCGTACAAATATTAAAATGAATTCAAAAAATAATATATGAATTTTAAAAGTTTTTATAATCGCTAGACCTTGATTATTTTAACCAATAAGATATAATTAAACTTTACACAAAATTTCACTACACAATAATATTGGTGGAATTTTTGATAAAATCAGCTAAAATCATGATTCTATTCTTTTTTTTAAAATAATGTATTGTTTAAATAAAAATTTGTAAAATTTTAATTGTAGCAAAAAAATCATTATATCAAAATAATTCATATAAAAAATAAGATATAGATTAAAATAAATAAAAAATTATAATTGATAAGGCTTAATTAAGTCCAGCTCGTTAATAGACAAACCCTAGCTCTTTATCATTTTATATAAAACCATCACAAAGAGAAGCTATTAGTATTAGTTGTGGCCGCCTGCATCTCTCAATCCCTCCCTTCACTCACATCTCCACACCCCTTCACCCCCTCACGATTTCAATTTTTCTCCCACTCAAGATATGGCATTGACAAGCTCCCCAAAATCTCAAGATACGCCAGGAATCTCATCTGGAAAATATTGGGATACGCCGCGGGGCGCACCCCATGCGTATCTAGCCGCACTTGCACCCCATACGCACTTTGTGCGTAGTTCGCCAGAGGGGTGGCGCACCCCTGCTTCCTAGCTAATATTATTAAAACGTTACATAAGAATATTTCTTATAACTGTTTCATTTTAAAGTATCTAAAATTTATATAAGTACTAAGAACTTAAGAGAAAAACACGTAAGAGACATTGCTTTAAAAAATATTGGGAAAAGTTGAATTCGGCAATAGTGACACATAACAACTTGGAACTTAAATATTAATCTATTTGGTGTATTCGTCACACAAACAAATACTTACAATACTAAAAATTGGTTTTCAAGTTAGGAATTTTATAAGTGGAAATTAGCTAGTTTTCCTAGTAATTTATTTCAAGCTTTTAACTCGAACAAAAATACTATTTTTCCTCACAACAGTATGAATGTAAACTACTACAATCAATGAAAACCAAGCAAAAATAAACAACAAATTACTGACAAAAGTAGTGCAATTTCAAGGGCTTGTGAATCTTTGAAGTGACAAACCCATTGGTCTTGAATTATGCATTAAAACAAACACCCTCACTCCATATTTACAAAGAATATAAAACTGGAAATATAAAAAATAAGTAATAAGAGTAAAAGGGTATGCAGGAAAAGGCATACTTTTGAATCTCAATATGCTCAATATCCCCAAAAAAGGAGAAAAAGTCGTGAATTTCTCTTTGAGTAGGTAGATCTGAAACATGCCCAACTTGTACAATCACTACAAGAATATAAGCCTAAATACAACTGAATAAATTCAACCGGTCTAAATTCGACCGAATTTGGTCGAGTTTATGGTTAGCCTATAGCTAAATACAACCGCCGGTGGTGGAATTTAGTAATAAATTCGACCGATATTTTTGTGTGGTCGAATTTAGACTTACCAAAAAATGGAGGGAATTTTCCCGCCAACTAAAATATTTTATGCTCCTAAATTCAACAGCTAGCAATCGAATTTAGCCTTACCAGATGGAGGAATATTTTAACGCTTTTTTTGTTTGAATGTACTGAAATAGCAAAAAAAACAACCAAATGCAAAAAAAATCGGTTGAAAAAATTAAATTGATTGTAAGCGGTTGAAAATATCGGTTAAAATTTTCGGTATTTCACTAATATATATATATATATATATTGACATCCATATGGTCGGATCGTTGAAAAATATTTTTTAAAAAATCAAAACACCAATTCAGGATTAAACGCTAGTTAACTGTACTAGTCAAACTAAAGCTTGACTATTAAAATGGCAAATCAAATAAAATTATTTTGGTATGAAATTTTGGGTATTTCACTAATATATATATATATATATATATATATATATATTGACATCCATACGATCGGATCGTTGAAAAATATTTTTATAAAATCGAACCACCAATTTAGGCTTAAACACTAGTTAGCTGTACTAGTCAAACTGAAGCTTGACTGTTAAAATGCCAAACCAAATAAAATTATTTTAATATGAAATTTTGGTTATATCACTAATATATATATCTATTGACATCCAGATGCCTGTATCGTTGAAATTTGTTTGTAAAGAAATCGAAACACCAATTTAGGATCAATCACTAATTAGTTGTACTAGACAAACTAAACCTTGACTATTAGAATGGCTAACGAAATAAAATTAATTTGATATGAAATTTTGGTTATATCGTTAATATATGTATCTATTGACATCTATACGGTCGGATCGGTGATTTTTTTTTAAATAATCGAAACAGCAATTCAGGATTAAACGCTTGTTAGCTGTACTAGTCAAACTGAAGTTTGACTGTTAAAATGGTAAATCAAATAAAATTATTTCGGTATGAAATTTCAGGTATATCAATAATATATATATATATATATATATATTGGCATCCATACGGTCGGATCTTTGAAAAATATTTTTTTAAAAAATTTAACCACCAATTCTAGCTTAAACACTAGTTAGTTGTACTAGTCAAACTGAAGCTTGAATTTTAGAATGGAAACCTAGATAAAATTATTTTAATATGAAATTTTGGTTATATCACTAATATATATATATATATCTATTGACATCCATACGGTTGGATCATTAAAAAATATTTTTAAAAACATCGAAACACCAATTTAGGATTAAACATTAATTAACTGTAATAGTCAAACTGAACCTTGACTTTTAAAATGGCAAACAAAATAAAATTATTTTCATATGAAACTTTGGTTATATCCTTGATATATGTATCTATTCACATCCATACGGTCGAATCGTTGAAAAATATTTTTTAAAAATGGAAACACCAATTCAGGATTAAACGCTAGTGTGGTGTACTAGTCAAACTAAAGCTTGACTGTTAAAATGACAAATCAAATAAAATTATTTCGGTATGATATTGTGGGTATGTCACTAATATGTATATCTATTGACATTCATACGGTCGGATCATTGAAAAATATTTTTTAAATATTTATTATATTTATGTCTTAAAAATTATAGGATATTTAATTTTCTAGAATAATTATTATATTTATGTAATATTTTAGAGTATGCCCGTGCATTGCACGGGTTACAGAGCTAATTTTTACGAATAATTTGGTTGGTAATTTATCGAAATTAGTGAAATATTACAACTGGTACAATAGTCATTTTTTTGGTGAATTTTGTTAATTCCAATTTTCCAACATCACAATATACATCTGTAATGGGCCCTCAAAAAAACATAGACTAAGCCCATACGGCCATAACTGTGGTCCAAGCCCAAGGAACCTCGCTGCGGCCTACAATATTTAGGGTTTTAAGTAGCGTTTTATAAGCTATTTCTATCACACCCAAATTGAAAACACAAATTAGAACGTAGACATCCCTCTTCTCGTATGTTCCTATCATCTCAATTCTCAAGGTTTGTTTATATGTTTTGATTTTGGTGAAGTCAAGTGAGGAAAATATAACTGCAACAATATGAATCTACATGATTCTTAGTATTTATGTCTCTAATAATTTCATCTCAAATATTCTTGAATGTATTTTTTATCCTGGTTTACTACTTAATCAAGAGAGATGTGATGGCTAACTATTTATTCCGTATTTCTGATTAACCGTGATCGAAAAACCTTACCCAAACTCTGATCTCTCTCTCTCTCTCTCTCTCTCTCTCTCTCTCTCTCTCTCTCTCTCTCTCTCTTATTCTTATTATATATGAGCAGAGAATCATTTACAATGAGAGCTTATATTACTACTATTGTTGCAGTTGTTTTGAATTTCTATATAAATTTGATAACGCTAATATTTTGATTATTACAAGGTACCAGTTCAGACATTCTCTTGATTCTATGCTTCAAGCCAATATACTAGTTAGCCTTGTTTTTTGAAAAAATCAACTTGCCAGAATTTTATCCGGATTTTTGAAGCTCGCCGAATCTGGATATTTTCTGATTTTCGGCTAGATTTTTTAAAAAAATCGGTGTTTGTTAATTTGTCTGGATGAGGTCAAATTTAATACCTTATATTTGACAAGATATGATTGAAAAAGTCAAAATATGGAAGATGTCTGGAATTACCAGATTAGGTTATGAAGAAGTTTTCGGAAGAGTTTCGGGTTGTAAATACGTTAAAATGGTTGAGGTTGGACGATTCCCGACTTTATAAGATAGTTTTGTAATTATTCAGAAAATAATTAATAAATTCATAAATCAATATAAACTCATATAACAGTCCAAAAATTACCAGAAAAATATCGTAATTATCTATATTTTATTTTGGACATAACAAATTAACATACATATACTTTACCACATATAAATATCCACATATCAACACCAATCATCAGATAATTCACCGAAAATCACATAATAATCATTTACCGATAAAAATAATTACACGCTATATCCCGTATATTACATCCTTCCCCCCTTAAAAGGATTATGTCCTCAGAATCACACTAAGGATCATATAATGATACATTCAAGTATCTCACTTACATTTTCTCAGGTTGATCCCCCAACCTTACAACTTTTTACAAACTTTTACTCGCAGTATCACTCATTACTTAACAGCCTCTCGCTGAAATCACATTCTATTAGTTGCTTATATAACTCAACTCAAGCCTCCATTTTATATATATAATAGAGTTAGATTACTTTTCCTGAATATACACATATAAACATCCTATGAACTTGCTATACATGTGATGGCGAAGTCAACTCACTTACACTTATCCTGCCTATTTTACTGTTCCTAGAGGACTAGCATAATGCATATTAATTCTCTTTTGTTTTTAATTCTAGTAATTCATGCTCTTGAACGTTTGCAATAGTAACAAGTTATTGAACCTCATTCCTACATGTTTCTCTATTCAATTAACCTAGTTTGTAATCAGTTCCAATCGTATTCGAGCTCTTAAAACGTTCCCTTAATCTTCTTGTCCATTAGCGAATGATATACTGAGACCATGTCATATTCGATTTCTGAAATTCCCAAAATTACTTTAGAATTAAAAATCAATGAGAAAATCATGACCGGATATGATTGACGCATAAACTTATCACCATATATTCTTTTCCTTGAATCACAATCGAGTACATTTACCGAGTGAAAATCTCTTACTATTTAGAAGAAAATACATAAACCTGGAGGCATCACTAGAATATTCTAACCCATATTATCATTTATTTTGGTTCTAAGAAGTTCTCATACGAAACTGACCACAATGCTTTCCTTGACGTCTAGTCACGTATAATGTTAATTCTTTCGTTATGCCAAGCTATCAGAAAGTCTTCTTTGAAATCTAAGTCTTGTATCATATTTGAATCCCTTGAGGTATCGATGTTTAACCAAATTTTTTTTTAGTTCTGTTTTACCTGATGTTCTTTCATCCAGAAGTGGTATATACTATTTTGGTTTGACATAATTCATCGTATTCTGAATATTCCTGCCAAATCTCAAATCAAATAATATTGATCATTTACAATCAATTTCTGGATCTGATGGCGTACCACCATTTCTTCAAGCAACAACTAACCCACTTATTGGACAAACTGTTTATTAATAAATGAGAATGACTAGGTTTGGGATAACCTATCAATAATGATGCAATTAACGCTTTCCTCACCTTTGGTTCTCAGGTGACTTCACTATGACGTCTCTTAGAGAAATGTATCCATCTAGTCTTTGATGTCCCGCCTTAACTCTTTGATAGGTATAACATTTATTTACATGTTTCCCCCCATTTTCTCTTCATATCTGGTCACTAGATATTTTCTTTTAGACCTCGGTACTTAATCGTACTCTTGGGATGCATTCCCTATCTCAATTTACAAATGTTTCCTAAATTTTTCACTTTACTTTTGTCCCTCATATTACCTATATCTTACCTATATCATGCCATTTTATAAAGTTTCCTTATCATCCTTTTGATTCCACCTTCTTTCGTATTTTTGTTCTTCATTCTAATAGCTCATTCAAAACCAAACTCTTAATATTAATACTCATTTTGATGTTATACCAAAATAGATATCAATACGAACTTTGATGCTCACAATATCCCATACTGAAGTAAACATCAATCATCTATTTTAATACCACTTTTGATATTTATCAACAACCTAAGTATCAACATCAATTAGAAACTGAATTAAAACTGTATCTCATATTTTATCAAAAACATAAATACTCGATAAATCATTTATTGTATAATTATCAAAATAATTTAGAAACAAGACGTCCTTTAATAAAACTTCATTGTAGATGATAAAATATCTTTGATTGTCTATTAAAATTAATCCGTATTGGTGTGGTTATTAATCTCTTCTTTATTCCATCTCCCTTCTTCATTTCCTTCCTTCCCTCTCTTTGCTCTATCCTAATTCTTTAGTTCTTAAAAACATTCTTCTGACTTGTCTATACAAAGAACTTTTTATTTCTCTTGTCTATTACAAGGGCATATTTATCCAAGTAAAGCCTCACACACTTGCAACAAATTCTGAATTATGCTGGTGTCCTTACCTTCTCCAAATTCCTCATTGGTTTGATTTCGGATTTGAAAATCACATCATAATTTGACTTAATCTAATTGGAATAGATTTCCATCTAACAGGCCATTAATTGGTAAAATTAACTAATTAACTCACTCAATAGACCAATTGCACCAAGTGATGACTAGTTAAATGAAATCGAAGACCAATTATATATAGTCGGATTGGATGTAACAAACTCTTTCAAGAAACGAGATCACAATTATTTGGAGTATCAACAGGAATATCAATAACACACGGAAGTATACTTTTTATCTTTAAAAGTAGGGTATTTTCTGAAAATTTGGGCAGCATCTCCTTTATATTATTGACTACCAGTCGGGCTTAAGCCGACACCAATAATCAATCAAACAATCAACAATCAAACCATAACTACGCCAACCAATTGCCACCTTCTAAACTCGCCATTTCACCATCACATATAATATTAGCCAGTATAACCCATATTTTTTTTCAACTTAAGATTATAGCGAACAATTCTTATTATACCACACCTTTTCTCATATCTTCTGATTATAACAGAATATTACTACTGAGTACAACTACAAATTATTCAAGAATTATTCTAGTTCATGTTTCAATTCAAGCTTTCTAATTAAAAATTCATCTATCCTTGACAATATACACTTGTTCTTATTAGTTAACTTGTTCAACTTCTCATAACCAACACCTAGTCTCAACCAACACTATCATAATCTTGTGAAAGAATTCAATTTGTTTTAAAACATCACTTCTTAAAAATTATTACAGTTAAACCACCATATCTTCATCTCCACTTATGTCTTTCCATACCGAACCTTCTTCGCTGGCTCAGTTATGAGCATCAAATTTATTATAACTCACTTACTTGAGTGGAAGAGCCCAACCATTCCTTGAAGAACACACTCAAAGTTTATTCTTGACTAGTATTTCTTCAATCTTCAACCTTCATGACAAGTATCTCCCACATGATTGAGATATGCTTCACCTTCACAATATATTAATCGATTGTCTGGTTATTATTAAGAATTTCTTCATTCGCTTCTGCTATCCAATCAAGCATTTGCCTTATCCAATATACACAGCTTTACTTTCTAATTTCTCTAGTTAATTTACCTCATACGGTCCGCTAACTACTTCAATTCACGCCAAAATCTCAGACTTGAAACTTATCATGAATACAGATTTTTACTTCTAATTTGATGTCGTCGTGACAATCACGTTATTGGCATAATGATTCTTCTTTGCACGTATATCTACCATTTATTGGCTGGAAATTATCCATACTTATCATTTAACTCCATCTGCTACATTGGTTCATTTCACTTCCTTTTAAAACATTCAAAGAATAAACCTTACATAAGAAGGGGGTTTGTGTATATGATTCTAATTAGAAACCTTTTGTAAAGAATAACAGTACAAGGGAACAATCGGAAGGATCCATAAATCAACAAATCATACTTGAAGAAGAAAGAATGAATAATGATTTAGATATGAATGAGACAACCATATTTGTACTGAAGATGGCAAGTCTTTCATACTATACGGCATACAACACATGATTAGGTGGCGTTCAACAAGACTCTACGTTATTCCGACAAAGAGTCACACCATAACACTGCTTGTGTCTATCGGAAAATAAGTCTTGAGGGAAAATTAATTTTTTAAAGGAATATAACAATTTTCGTATCACCTCGTAGGGCTGGTTATGAAAGAAGTTCATACTTTATTAAAGATTCATAAAAATGTATAGTATTATAGAAAAGAATGATAACATTGGTTATCATCCATATTTCATATATTTACAACTGTAATGTTTGTTCAATCAATATATCCCATTTCAAGTCATATATTGACTTTAAAAAGAATTCTCAGAAACGCCTTCTTAAATCGATCATTAGAATAAATTCCCATGTATTAGGTCTTGTCTCTTTAATGTCGCACTTCCATGTTCAATATTTTTTTAATTCGACCATATTTGCACTCTTACAAGATTTACAATCATAACTTCCAATTCAGCTTATGCTACTGATCATTTAACATATCGACTATTTTGTTAATAACATCCTTCCCTTTAAAGAGTCTGGAAATTTTATCAATCTTCTTTGATCATACTCGGCTTATTTTTAAATCGACGTACCTTTTGGACTCTAATAGTCTCAGAACTTAGAGAAGTAGTTTCTCCGTACATTGGTTCTGTCTTTAAACTTATCAAATAAGATTTGCACTCTTCTGTTAGGAACAATCAAATCTTCTCCATAATAGTGAGCCCACTTGGCTTTCTAAATTAAACATACTAACTTTTAGAACAAGTATTCTTCTGGATAATCTGAATCTTATAACAAACAAGAAACTCAAGTAGTAGTTTAACAACCAAGTTTTTAAAACTTGTTTTGTTCAAAAGATTTTTAGGAAAATCTTGTTAAGAAAATCTTTTTCGAAAACTATTTAAAATCTTGAAAATCGTACACCTGGTCATCATTACTATATGAGTTGGTTGTGTCATTCTCAACAACTACAAGGTATCAAATTAGGGAAACACTCAGATAAGAGCTCATTCATTTCTGTATATCTTCTACCCTTTATTGAGTCCATTTTGCCTTCATTGGTCGACAAAAATTCCAGTTACCGTTGCATATTATCTTATTCATAATTTCACTTCATACCGGGAACACTCTCATCATCATCTCTTGTGATTACTAAGTGTAACAAGTCTATCTAGTAATCATCAAATCTATTTTATAAAACAAGGTCGACTAATATCATATCACATTACTACTATATGCATCATGTTTGGTCATAACAACATCATTTACTTTCAAGAAAACTTTCGATTTTCAATCTTCACAAACTCCTATAAAATCCATATAGCTCACTCCACAAGATAATAATAGGTGACATACTTACTAGTAGCTTCATATAACCTGATAGCAGCTATTCTTCGAAATACTTAAATCTTCTCTCTAGGTTCCTTCTTACCTTTCTTAATACCTCGAACATTCACCAAATGTTGTAGCTCTCGAATCCATCCACATAGGTGATGTTTCTTCATAAAACAGGTTTTAAACTGATGGTATAGAACAAGGCATAGGGTAGACAGAAAGGATGCGCTCACAGCTGAATATCCAGTAGAACTAGAACCAACATATGGGGGATTCTTGAATAGGTAGTCTCATATCAGTGGATGGAATAATAGCTTGAAAAGGTGCAACCGTCGCAACAGGAGCTGATATGGCTAACAATCATGGAAGAGCAGAGCATGATTCAAATGATGGTCCTCTAACTGAAGGCTCGGAATGATCAGAGGATCTCGGGATAAAAGAATCTTCCACCGCCGCTATCTGAAAATCGCGTCGCTAGATAAAAATCTCGAATCTCATCGTGAATCATACCAAAACCTACTATATAGTCGCACGCAACCTCTCAATGTTCTTTCTTTCTTATTTTCTAATCATAATCCTAACCTTCTATCCATTCCTGACAATCTAGGCTTGTTTCAGTGACTTATAACCTTGCTCTGATACCAAACCTTTGGCGCCCTCCAAACACGGGTCAAAAGTTTGGGGTTCACAATACATACTGACACAAAATATATAAACTTATATATAAAATATTATATGCATTGACCCTTCTTTACACAACCACGGATCACAACAGGTTAAACTATAAAAACAAGCGACAACCTTAACTTTTATTATATCATACCAAATCCTAACTAGTTCAACTTATAACTGATAATGATATCATTTTTACAATCTTATATAACTCATCTAACATATAAAGCTCCTGCTAGGTCGATCCAACATAACTCAGAATCCTAGCTCGCATACTGGACGGGGAATCCTCGTTACCAACAATTTATGTTTCAAGTGTAGAATAACATAAACAAATTTGCAAGAGTGAGCTAACTAGCTCAGCAAGTCTTAACAACAATAACTGAGGTTAAACAGTTATAAGGTGAAATAATTCATAGGAATCAAGTTTCTTGATAATCAATAATTAGAATTGGATATTCACTTAGGCTCCCCAGCTTTTTAAAAACCAAGGTTAGGATGTTGATTAGTCACGCACTAACCGCGAGCAAGGCTCCCCAGCTTTGCTCTATATCCTGGATCCATGGCACACATTCGCCTATTTTGACCACATATCTGGTCCGACCACGAATCTGGTCCATATTTATAAAACCAACCAATTCTAAAATAATTCAATATGATAACCATTACATTTTAATAAAAAAAGAATCATGATTAACATTGATAATGCATTTATTTAAGAGCATAAAACATTTCATCTGTATGACTAGGGTATATCAAGGTGTGAATATGAAGAATGGCTTCAAGCCTGATGAAGAATCAAGTATCTGATGAACAATGGTTTAATGATAATACAGGGTATAGAACTTTGATGTTATAGGGTATAATAGAGTATATCAGTTTCTCTATGCTCTAGTAATTCTATTTCAGTATTTGATTTATGGGGTGTATGTATTTGTGGAGTACTATTGTATATGTATGGTTTAATATCTGGGAAATCAACCGTTGGTGGTTTACAAGATATAGAGCCTTACAGCTCAAGTTCTATGATATGATCAGGGTTCAAGGTTGAATAATTTTAAGCGCTTGCAATATAAAACATGATTTTTTTGAATACTAGCAATATGTTATGAAAAAGTTCAGAAATATTTACAATATATCTCGAAGAGAGGTTTAGAAGTACTTGCCTTATCCTAGATGATTTTCAACTTTACTGGTACTGATCTAACATTTTTACTTATCAATCACTTTCCTTCTCCTTCTATGTCTTGATTCTATTCATCAATCACTTGCCTTCTCTTTCTACGCTTCAGTTCTATTTATTGATCATTGGCTTTCTTTCCTATACCTCGCTTACTCTGCTAGGCATCACAAGTATCTATCAATATTCAATCTCATATTATTCTAATCGTCACATAGACGTCATAAGCTTTTATCTACTATTCATTTTACCCAAATCTGATTTACGGATTGAAAGTTAGAACAAAACCCGTCAACCAATAACCACATAGGCATATATCACATAAATCAGATAGCACATAGGACTAAAATATTTGATCAAAGCAATTTTTCAAAGAAGATTCGGGGTTAAAATGATTTTCCAGGTATTTAATACGAATTTTTGAACATTGTTCTTAATTAAAACGGTCTCTGAATCATTTTATAATTAAATAATAGGGTTCGAACACCCGAATCTGATTGTAAAATCATTTATTAATAATTATCGAGCCTTTAAAAATAATTTAAAATAATATTCTAAAGCTCGAAACTATTTTTTGAAATTTTTAAATCAAAATAAATAATTAAATCTAATTAAATAATCAATTAAAATTAATTAATAACTAATTAAATCAATTAATGAATAATATTTAAATTAATTGACTAATTAAATAAATAATTATTTATTAAAATTAATTAACTAAATAAATCAGATTTATTCTGAATTTTTAAATCATTAAAAAATATTTTTGAAATTAAAATAAATAAATAAATATAGTTTTTAAAAATATAAATTTCACGGTCTAAAGTGTAAGTTTTTCAAAACTTTTTGTCGTAAAATTAAAAGTATCACAGTTGCAAAGTTAGGTACAGAATTCAAAACTTGGAAAAAAACGGGGGCTGCATTGTAATTTTCCTCTAACGTCATCTTCTCCGGCAACGTCACCGGCCGCAACACCGCCAGCCGGCTATGCATGGCCAGAATTACACCAAAAACTGCAGAACTCAAACTCACATCACCAAGGACTTATTTCAGTTAACAGATTCAACAATACGTTATTGATTTGGCCGGAAAAATCCAGCCTAAGCTCCACGTCGCTATCAGTTTTCCAGCGAACTCGAATTACAAATCCTCTATTCGTCCCGCTTATGTCAATCATTTTCATGTGAAACGATCTATTCAATGGTTTCATTTGATTTAACCATGAATCAACAGAATAAAAACTCCTAAAAGCCAACAAAGAACATTCAACCTATATAAACCCTAATTTTCCAATTTGAGAATCAAACAGCAATTTGAAGATGTTATTGAACTCCAAATCAGTCATATAATATACCAAAATGACCAGGAAGAAAAGATCTACCTGATTCAAGCATTAAATCACACAAACAACATCATGAACAAAAATTCATATTTTAACTATTAAATAATTTGAATTAAAATAAATAAATAAGAAAATTACCTTAATTTCTGCAATAAAATGGTTGATTATTTTAGAAAGATCTTTTCGAGAGCTTCGATTTGATATATGGCACTCAAATCGGAGTTCGGTAATGCCTTCGTTTGTGCGTTTGATTATGAAAAATGTGACATTTAATTAGGGTTTTCTCTGTATTTTATTGGATTTTACTATTTGCTTATCAGTATACGAGTGAAATGAAATAAGAAATAGGCTATTTATATTTATGGAATATTAGTACGTGTTGGATCACGTGGGATCGAAAAATACGTTGCTTAGCCCTAAGTAACTGCAAAAACGATCTGATCCGATAACGTTTTGGATAAACATCATCCTTTTTTGGATAAACATCAAAAGTTTTGGATAAATATCAAAACCGGGATTTTTATAAAACACTTTATACGAAGATAATGTTATCGAAATGATTATTGTATCGAAAATTTTATGCAGGGCAGCGCACGGGTCAAACCGTAATCCGGATCGAAAAAGTCAAAACATGGAAGATGTCCGGAATTACCAGATTAGGTTAGGAAGCAGTTTTCGGAAGAGTTTCGGGTTGTAAAAGCATTAAAACGGTTGAGGTTGGACGATTCCCGGCTTTATAAGATAGTTTTGTAATTATTCAGAAATTAATTAATAAATTCATAAATTAATATAAACTCATATAACAGTCCAAAAATTACCAGAAAAATATTGTAATTATTTATATTTTATTCAGGACATAACAAAATTGATATACTTATACTTTACCAAATATAAATATCCACATATCAACATCAATCATTAGATAATTCACCAAAAATCACATAATAATCATTTACCGAAAAAAAATTACACGCTATATCTCGTATATTACATCCTTCCCCCTTAAAAGGATTATGTCCTCAGAATCACACTAAGGATCATATAATAATACATTCAAGTATATCGCTTCCATTTTCTCAGGTTGATCCCCCAACCTTACAACCTTTTATAAACTTTTACTCGCTGCATCACTCATTACTTAACAGCCTCTCGCTGACATCACAGTCTATTAGTTGCTTATATAAATCAACTCAAGCCTCCATTTTATATATATAATGAAGTTAGAATACTTTTCCTGAATATACACGTATAAACACCCTATGAACTTGCTATACATGTGACGGTGAAGCCAACTCACTTACAGTTATCCTGTCTATTTTACTGTTCCTAGAGGACTAGCATAATGCATATTAATTATCTTTTCTTTTTAATTCTAGTAATTCGTGCTCTTGAACGTTTGCAATAGTAACTGGTTATTGAACCTCATTCCTACATGTTTCTCTATTCAATTAACCTAGTTTGTAATCGCTTCCAATCGCATTCGAGCTCTTAAAACGTTCCATTAATCTTCTTGTCCATCTGCGAATGATATGCTGAGACCATGTCATATTCGATTTCTGACATTCCCAAAATTACTTTAGAATTAAAAATCAATGAGAAAATCTTGACTGGATATGATTGATGCATAAAATTATCACCATATATTATTTTCCTTGAATCACAATCGAGTATATTTACCGAGTGAAAATCTCTTACTATTTAGAAGAAAATACACTAACTGGAGGCATCACCAGCATATTCTAACCCATATTATCATTTATTTTAATTATAAGAAGTTCTCATACGAAACTGACTACAATGCTTTCCTTGACGTCTAGTCACGTATAACGTTAATTCTTTCTTTGTGCCAAGCTATCAGAAAGTCTTCTTTGACATCTATGTCTTGTATCATATTTTAATTCCTTGAGTTATCGATGTTTAACTAAATTCATTTTTTTAGTTCTGTCTTACCTGATGTTCTTCATCCATAAGTGGTATATACTATTTTGGATTAACATAATTCAGCGTATTCTGAATATTCCTGTCAAATATCAAATCAAATAATATTGATCATTTTCAATCAATTTCTGGATCTGATGGCGACCACCATTTCTTCAAGCAGCAACTAACCCACTTATTGGACAAACTATTTATTAATAAACGAGAATGACTAGGCTTGGGATAACCTATCAATAATGATGTAATTAACGCTTTCTCAGGTGACTTTACTATGACGTCTCTTGGCGAAATGTATTGTTAGATATATTTGATAATGTCATGGCTAATATGTTTTATGTTTAGATTTCAGATCTTATTTGAACAGAACAAATCAGTACTTAACTGATCAGTACTTATACTGGAAGTCAGAACTTAAGGGATATCAGTACTTATGTTATCAGGAGATAGATATCAGAACTTAAGTGCTGAAGGACGATCAGATAAGGACAGTAGCTGATTAAAGTTAAGAAGATCAAGATAAACATAAGAAGAGATATGCATGAAGAAGGAATTCCGTGAAGAATGGAATACTTGGAATAGAAGATATCTGATTGATATATTTTAGGAAGCAGAATTATATTCCATATCAATTAGCGAATATCTTGTAACTGTGTAGTACATAAACACAGACATAGGGTTTACACTAAAAGTGTTATCATTATCGAGAATATTATTTAGTATAACTCTAGCAGCTCTCGTGATATTTTGTTCATCACTGAGAGATAACAGTTCCAGATTGTAACAGAGTTTATTGTTTAAATAAAGTTTGTTTTCTGTTACATAAGTTCTTGAAGTTTGATTTGATTGTGATAAACACTGTATTCACTCCCTCTACAGTGAAAGTGTGACCTAACAAGTGGTATCAGAGCTATCTGTTAACACACATACAGTTAAAGATCCAAACACAGTCATGTCTGACACAGAAACTCCAACTAAGCCTACCAAAACTGAGGAATCATCAAAGACATCAATTCAGAGTCGATATGAGACTATCAGAGTTCCCATATTGAGACCATCTGAATATCCCATATGGAAGGTAAGGATGACCATGTTTCTGGAAGCAACAGATCCAGAATACCTTGATAGAATCAGGGAAGGGCCTCACAAACCTACCAAGCTCGCTGTTGTAGTTCCAGGTGAAGCAGCAATGACCGTACCAAAGGAAAAGAATGATTACACTGCTGAAGATATAGCATCTATTGCTAAGGATGCCAAGGTACGTCACTTATTGCATAGTGCCATTGATAATGTAATGTCAAACAGGGTAATCAACTGCAAGACTGCTAAGGAGATATGGGATGCACTGGAGACAAGGTGTCAAGGAACTGAAACAGTTAAGAAGAACAGGAAGACAATACTCACTCAAGAGTATGAACACTTTGACTCTAGGACTAATGAGTCATTGACTGATGTGTATGAAAGATTTGTCAAACTCTTGAATGACTTGTCATTGGTTAATAAGGAGTATGATCTTGAAGATACAAACCTCAAATTCCTGTTAGCTCTTCCTGAATGTTGGGATTTGAAGGCAACAACAATAAGAGACAACTACAATCTTGATGAAACAACTCTTGATGAAATCTATGGAATGCTCAAGACTCATGAACTTGAGATGGAACAAAGAAGCAAGAGAAAAGGAGGAAAGTCAAGGACAGTTGCTCTCAAGGTTGAAGAGGAATCCCCCAAACCACCTTCCTCAAAGAAAGATAAGGGTAAAGCTCTTATCATAAAATCTGATACTGAGTCATCAAGTTCTGAGAGTGATGATGACTCAGATTCTGAAAGCTTGCCTGAAACTGATGCTGATGAGGAGATGATGAAGCTGTGTGCTCTTATGGTGAAAGGAATCACAAAGATTGCATACAGGAAGTTCAGGAAGGGAAAGAAGTTTTCCAGGAAAGGCATAAGTTCTGATAAGAAGAATTTCAGAAGATCTGAAGGAAAAGGAGGAAAGTCTGACAGAGGAGATTATGCTAATGTTAAATGTTATAATTGTGGTGAGAAAGGCCACATATCTCCTGAGTGCAAGAAGACCAAGAATGACAAAGGCAAAGCTCTTGTCACAAAGCAGAAAAGCTGGACAGACACCTCAGACTCTGAAAATGAGGAGAACTATGCATTGATGGCAAATGCTGAAAAATCAAGTTCTGAGAGCAGTTCTGAAACTGCTGAAACAAAGGTACCTCAGACTACTTATGCTTTTCATACTGATGATATTAATGAGTTGAGAAGATATCTTAAAACCATGTTTGTTAGTTATAGAGATCAAACTTTAACATGTGAAAGATTAACTTCTGAAAATCTTGCTTTTAAGAAAAGAAACAATTTCTTAGAAAAAGAGTTAGTCATGTTTCATCAAACTCAGAAGGATAGAGATGATGCTTTTTATGTTAGGGATGAAGTGCTAAAAATGAATGAATCTCTAAAAACTGAGTTAGAAAAGGAGAGAGAGATTATCAGAACTTGGACTAACTCTGGCAAAACAACTCAAAATTTGCTGAGCAGTGGAAACTGGAAAGAGGGCTTAGGTTATGAAGAAAATAATGAAAAAGGAACTGAAGAAATTAAGCCTGTTGATAAGCAAAAGCCGAAGTTAAAACCTGTTAAGTTTGTAACTGAAAAATCCGAAACTGAGAAATCAGAAGTTAAAAAGGAATTAGCTTCTGACAAACTAAAACAGGAAAAGACAGCTGAAGTTAACATAGGCTTAATGACAAAGAAGCAGCTTAAGCATAAGCTGAAAGATGTTAAGAATGCAAACAAGGTAAAATCACCTAGGAAAAACAGGAATGGAAAGGAAGGTGTGAATAAAAGCAATAACTATAAATCTATTCCTGATGCTCCTAGGAAAGCATGTTATAACTGTGGAAGTTCTAACCATCTGGCTTCTTTTTGCAGGAAGAATAAGAATATTAACTCCTTATCTACAAAGTCAGGAGTTAAGAGTCAGTCTGTTAGATACAAACCACAAAATCCTTGTTTTCATTGTGGTAGTTTATGGCATTCCATTTATACTTGTAAGGAATATCATAGTTTGTACTATGATTATTATCAAATAAAACCTTCTTTAAAGAAAGTTTCTGTTGTTCCTTCTAGTATAAGTTCTGATAAGAAAACTGTTAACATAAAATCTGATGTTAAATCCGCTGCAAATGTTAACAAACCTAAAAAGGCCAAAGGATCCAAGCAAGTCTGGGTCCTTAAAACTAATAATTAGTGGTCTTTTTGATTGCAGGGCAACAGGAAAAATATTTTAGTTCTGGACAGTGGATGTTCAGGACACATGACTGGAAATAAGGCCCTGCTATCAGACTTTGTGGAGAAAGCTGGCCCAAGTGTTTCTTATGGAGATGGCAACATTGGAAAAACTTTGGGATATGGCAATATCAATCTTGGGAATGTCATCATTAAAAATGTAGCTCTAGTCTCAGGACTTAAACACAACTTACTGAGTATAAGTCAAATCTGTGACAGAGGTTATCATGTTGATTTCTTTGCAGAACATTGTGAAATAGTTAGTAAATCTAAAGGAAAAATTGTTCTGAAGGGATTCAGGCGTGGTAACATTTATGAAGCTAAGCTTTCAACAAGTTCTGATGGTTCTGCAATCTGTTTAGTGAGTAGAGCCTCAACTGAAGAAAGCTGGAATTGGCACAAGAAACTCTCTCATTTAAACTTCAACAAGATAAATGAACTGATTAAGAAAGATCTTGTGAGAGGACTGCCAAAATCAGTGTTTGTTCCTGATGGTCTTTGTGACTCATGTCAGAAGGCTAAACAAAGAAAATCTTCGTTCAAGAGCAAGACTGAATCATCAATTCTTGAGCCTTATTATCTACTTCATGTTGATCTATTTGGTCCAGTGAATGTCATGTCTATTGCAAAGAAGAAATATGCGTTGGTCATAGTAGATGAGTTCACCAGATACACATGGGTGTATTTCTTGCACACAAAAAGTGAAACTGCATCTATCCTGATTGATCATGTCAAACATCTGGATAAATTGATCAAAGATTCTGTGAAAATTTTGAGGAGTGATAATGGCACTGAATTCAAGAATTTGAAAATGGAAGAGTTCTGCAAAAATCATGGAATAAAGCAAGAATTTTCTGCTCCTGGAACTCCACAGCAAAATGGAGTTGTTGAAAGGAAGAATAGAACTCTAATTGAAGCTGCACGAACAATGCTTGAAGAAGCAAAGCTTCCAACCTATTTCTGGGCTGAAGCTGTGCAGACTGCTTGTTTTACTCAAAATGCAACACTCATTAACAAGCATGGAAAAACACCATATGAGATGGTGAAGAACAAGAAGCCAAATCTCAAATACTTTCATGTATTTGGATGTAAATGTTTTGTTCTCAAGACTCATCCTGAACAGCTATCCAAGTTTGATCTAAAAGCTGATGAGGGAATCTTTGTAGGATATCCACTTTCTACAAAAGCCTTCAGAGTCTATAATTTGAGAACAAAAGTGGTCATGGAATCTATCAATGTCTCTTTTGATGACAAGAAGATCACTGGACTTGAAGATTGCATTGATCATGATAAGCTGAGATTTGAAAATGAAGATTCATATTCTGATATCTCAAGTCCTGACAGTCTAAGTCCTGATACTGTAAATTCTGATGGATTAAACTCTGATGTTATTGAAACTGTGGTGACTACGTCAAAGGAAGATGCACCAATGCAGGGGGAGCATACTCAAGATATTATCACATCTCAAGAAGCATCAGAACATACATCTGGCTCTTCAAATTCTGATTCGTCAAGTTCTGATAAGCCAAGTACTGACAGTGCTGAAAATCTAAATACTGAAGGATCCAACTCAGAGAGCATAGTTTCAGGGGGAGCATCAGAAAATGAAATCGAAGACAGCATGAATCATGGGGGAGCATCCAGTTCTAGAGAAAATCTTCCATCTGCAAGGAAGTGGACAAAATCACATACACCTGATTTAATAATTGGAAATCCTGAGGCAGGTGTCAGAACTAGAACAGGTACTTCGAATGAATGTCTTTACAATTCTTTTCTCTCTCAGTCTGAGCCAAAGAAAGTGGAAGAAGCTCTTCAAGATGCTGATTGGGTGCAAGCAATGCAGGAAGAGTTGAATGAATTTGAAAGAAACAAAGTCTGGACCTTAGTGCCAAGACCCAAGAATAGATCGGTTGTTGGTACAAAGTGGGTATTCAGAAACAAAACTGACAGTGATGGCATAATTGTAAGGAACAAGGCAAGGCTGGTTGCAAAAGGATATTCTCAACAGGAGGGAATTGACTATGATGAAACATTTGCTCCAGTTGCTAGGTTAGAAGCCATAAGGATATTCATGGCTTATGCTGCTCACAAAAAGTTTACTGTCTTTCAAATGGATGTGAAAAGTGCTTTTCTCAATGGAGAATTGGAAGAGGAAGTATATGTTGAACAACCTCCAGGCTTTGTAGATTCCAAACATCCAGATTATGTCTACAGGCTTGATAAAGCACTTTATGGACTTAAGCAAGCTCCAAGAGCATGGTATGAGACTTTAGCTCAGTTTCTTCTGGAAAGTGGATTCAACAGAGGAACTATTGACAAAACATTGTTCTATCTCAATCATGGCAAGGACTTACTTCTGATCCAGATTTATGTTGATGATATTATTTTTGGGTCTCCAAATGACAAACTTTGCAAAAAGTTTGCCAACCTAATGCAGTCAAGATATCAGATGAGTATGATGGGAGAACTTAGTTATTTTCTGGGCCTTCAAGTCAAGCAGACTGAAGAAGGAACTTTTATTTGTCAATCTAAGTATACCAGAAACTTGCTGAAGAAATTTGGAATGCAAGACTGTTCAAGTGCATCCACTCCCATGGCCACTGCAACAAAACTGGATAAGGATACTGGTAATTCAGTAGATATTACTGATTACAGAGGTATGATTGGCTCACTTCTCTATCTAACTGCTAGTAGACCAGATATCATGTTTGCTACCTGTCTTTGTGCAAGATTTCAAGCAGATCCAAGAGAACCTCACTTAACAGCTGTAAAAAGAATCTTTAAGTATCTTAAAGGAACAGCTGATCTAGGATTATGGTATCCTAGAGAATCAGATTTTAAATTAATAGGTTACTCAGATGCAGATTTTGCAGGTTGCAAAATTGACAGGAAAAGCACAAGTGGAAGCTGCCAATTTCTTGGAGGCAGGTTGGTTTCTTGGTATAGCAAGAAACAAAAGTCAATTTCCACATCAACTGCAGAAGCAGAGTATATTGCTGCAGGAAGCTGCTGTGCACAGATTCTCTGGATGAAGAATCAGTTACTGGATTATGGGTTAACATATTTCAAAATCCCTATTTACTGTGATAATCAAAGTGCTATTGCTATGACAGGTAATCCAGTTCAACACTCTATGACAAAGCACATCAGCATCAGGTACCATTTCATCAGGGAACATGTGGATGAAGGTACAATGGAATTGCATTTTGTTCCCACAGATCAACAAGTAGCAGATATCTTCACAAAACCACTGTGTGAAGCTACCTTTTCAAAATTGGTAAATGAACTTGGAATGATTTCAGGTTCTTTCTCTAAATCTGCTTAAACTTGTTCTATGTTATCAGACTTTATGATTAGTATTTACAGAATTAATCTCTTTGTATATTCTGTGCATTAATTGATAAATGTCTTTAAGTACTGACTGTTGTCTGATATATGTTTCTAAACTCTGATAAGTGATATGTCTGTTTCAGTAACTATTTAATCCCATGAGGATAACTGTGCTAGATACTGACCTACTAGTCTTCAATAAACAAATGATCCCATGAAAGAAGTAATTATTTCTGTGGAAATCTTATGACACAAGCAAATTCTGATAACTGAGCTTAGTTAAGTTTACTTTGTATATCTTATTACTAAGTCACAAATTAGAATAATGCTACTCATCTGTTTAAGTTCTGATTCTAGTAAAACTGCTGAATGTACTAAGTGCTGATAAACCTCACTTATCAAAAGAAAAAGAAAAAGAATCAAAGAATAATATCAGGTACTCCTTTGAGATCTAGAGTAAAAATGTGAATGGGACGACCCAAGTGCATTGCTGGTATTAAGTAAATATGCATTAGAAAAGCAAAATATTTTTCTTGGTGACTTTTCACACTCTATGATTACTGGAGAAATACTCTGATAATAGCATAAATTCTAATAAACAGTCGTGACTCACTTACACTGAGAAGCCTCTGTAAAATAGAATTTCAAAAGATGCATAAAATTAGCACAAAAACAGTAGAGGTGGACTCATGCATGAACTCATTTATCAGTAGGTTTCAGGATAATGACAGCTCTTTAGCAAAATTTTAATTATGACTTATTTCTAAGATGTACTGAAGTAGATCAGACTTTACTCTTTGTCTGTTATTTAGCTTAATGCACACACACATCACTCCATATGAATGATGAAATTTCTGTGGTGGTCTATGTTATTTTAGATAAACAGTCATTGTGTCACTTCTGCACAAATTCTGAGGACAAGTTCTAGTTCCACGTTCTGATGATTAAGTTCTGACGTTCATAACTAAGAACTTGTATGAGTATTTACTAAGATAGATATCCCTTGTTCGAGTTAAGACATTATGTTCTGATGACTGTTAAGTTCTGGTATAGGTCTAAGTTCTGATTTTTCAGTCTAACCCTTTACTTGACTTATCTGTAAATAAAATTTGGTAACAGTCTCAGATTAATTTCGAAATGTTGAAGTAGAAGATTAATAGTCTATGGTTAAAACATAATGGCACTCGTCCTTGAACAGTTCACTCTTGTTACATGTGCACATTCTTTTTCCAATGACTGTTATTCTTTTTCAAAGTCTAGGGAGACGAGGTAGAATTACTTCTACCTGTCAGCATTCAATTTCTTTGCGTCTCTTGGCATTCTCTTGCCTATATATGCAACCACTTCACATTAGTCTTCTCATCACACTTGTATCACAAATTCAGTCTTGTTTTTCATTTACTATCACAAATGGCTGAATTTGGCTGGTTCTACAATTACGGTGATGAGACTGTGCATGTCTTTTTGAATGGAATTTCAACTCCCTACCCTATCACCAACATCCCTCACAATCTCTGGATTCAATTTCCAGAGGTTATCAAACGTGATCTGGTGGCCGTTCGAAGAGACCTTCACCTTCGTCGTATCCGTCAGCAAGAGCGAATCATTCGACTCGCTATCTTGTTTGTCGAAGATAGGAAGAGGAAGATGACTTAATCTCGTCTTCTTCCTGTTCTTCTTCATCCTCAGCTTTGTCAGGCTTCTTAGCTAGGACTAAAACTGTTGATGTTAGGATTAGAAGCTTAGGGAAAATCTTGTATTGATGTAATTTCTATTTCATATATGTATTGACTTGATATATTAATGAAAACTGTCTTTACTTCAAGATTTTGTCTCTGAGTTATTTTATCTTGTGTTGATAAATCCTGATTGATATTCTGATGACCATTTAAATTTTGTTTTTATTTAAGTTCTGATTCTCCGTCAGCACTTATTCATAGAAATTATCTCGGTCATTTTTAACATGATTCATTTTCAGAATATTAATGTTGCAGTGAAAAACAATCCAATCAGTGATAACGGGTTAAAATTTGAATTGTTTCCCTTGATAAAAGGAACAGTTTTTTTTCCTTGAAACTCGGCAAATGGGTAAGTCATGATTACTGTTTTCTCGAGCCCAGTAACTATCCGTTATTACTGCATGTCTGACAGGTGTCCAACGGTAACATTTTTTTTTGTATAAGTACAGCAGAGAGAAGATTTCTTTAATCTTTTTAATTTCTTCATCTTCTATCTCTCTTCTTACTTTTACTCTCTTTCACTTTACTATTTCCGTTGTTTTCATACAGATATTATCTCAAACACCTAACAGGCATACTTGAATTTCAATATTTTTTTTTCTTTCACATGGCACCAAAGGATTTAATCATTGATGGAGCAAAGTTCGTTCCAAACAACTATGCTGCAATTCTTGATCATACTGAAGCTCCATCTGAATTGCATTTTGTGCAAGATCTTCTTGCACATAGTGAGGTTGGGTACGCCTTAACTCAGCCTGAATTCTTTTCAAGTCAACAAGTTCTGAGGTTCTGGAGGACTGGCGTTTTTGATGATGGTGGTAACCGTGGAACTCCCAGTATTATTTTCCAAGTGGGTGATTCATCTTTTGTAGTCACTCCTGGTACAGTACGCAGGGCTTTACATCTTCCAGAGGATTGTACTTTCTCAGTTCCAGAGGACTCAGCCCTTCGGGAGTTAATGGCTGAATTGGGATATGAAAAGAGTCTGACGAAACTTGGACAATTGAAACGGGCTAATATCAGAAGAGAATGGAGTTTCTTCTTCGATTGCATCACCAAGGCCTTTGGCAACAAGTGTTCAAATTTTGATGCCATCCCAATTCTAAGTCAGCACATCGGGTATGCTATTATCCATCAAACTCATTTTGATTTTGCAACTGGAATAATTGGTTTTATTGGGGATAGGATGACAGAGGATCGAGATGTTGTTTATTTTGCTAGATTCTGTCAACTTATTTATACGTATTGTACTGCTGAACCCCAGTTCGTCAGCACTCAAACCCCACCTTTTAAGGTTGCAAAAAGGTACTTTAACGACCTGATAAATGCTGACACAAAGAAATCAATGGTGAGACAATTACAGATTCCTCAGTCTGTGAAACAGATTCTGGTAAATGCTGATCCAGCTACTTACAAATCTGTTTACTCAAATGTTCAACCAACTCACCATAACCAAAATCCATCAACCTCAGTCCCTACCTCTCATTCTACTCAACCTACCCTCAGAACTTATCTCAAATCCTATCTCTCCACTTCACAGAATGCTCAACCTTCTTCTTCAGCACCTACTGTGAAGCCTACATCCTCTAAGCCAAAGAGAACAAAGACTGTTCCTCAAACATCTCAGAAGAAGCGGAGGATTACTTTGAGAGATGAATCAGATTCTGAGGATCAGATTCCATCTTCAGAACCTATGATAAATGAAGCTGAGAAGGCAACTTCTCAGATGGATTCTGCAATTGGGGGTTCTAGGCTTCTCAAGAGGCTTAGACGTATGACGGTTCCTGCAACTCCCAAGGAATCCACATCAACAAGGAAGTACAAGAAACAGAGGGCACAGAGGCCAGTTTCAGATGATGAGGAGGAAGCAGCTAAGGAAGGGGATCAGGAATCTCTGATCTCGCAAGACAAGGAATTTGCTCCAGTCACTTCTTCTCCGTCAACTCAATCTCAGGAACCTGTATCTGACAAGGCTAATTCACCTTCTATATCTCTTGTTGATCCAGGCACAAGTGCTGAAATTGATATTCAGAACTTGGTTGTGCCTGAAATACTTTTGTTAGAAGCTCCAACAACAAATAATCCTTCCACAACACCTGTTACTGATGCTGTTCAAACTCCTGAGTTATCACTATCACCTTCTCTGCATCAAGATGATGATCAGATTTTAGGTGAGCATCAGGATATGGCTGTTGATCAGAACTTAGTATCCGATCAGCAATTAGAGGATGTTGAAGCCTCCATTGCTACTCACACAGTTGTCTTATCAGAAGATACTGATTCTTTAAGTTCTGATGCTGCAAATGTTGGAGATACTGGTGAAGCTGCTACAACTGTAGATGCTGATGCAGCAGGTCCTTCAGGACATACTCCTCCATTGACTCTTCCTAAGTCTGAACTGCTAAAGGAGTTTGTTATCAGGGATGCACCAGTACCTTGGAGTGAAACTCCTGCAGGTCAGGAGTGGACTAAGGAATGGAACTCAGTTTCATGTGTTCCAAATGCTTTACATCTTGCTGAGCACTTGACTAAAGCTGATGAAATGTTAAATTCTGATGATTTTAAAACCCAGCTTAGAGTCACTGCATTGAGTACTAAACATCTACAAGGTCTTCATTCCAATACTCATGCAGAGCTACACAAGATTCAGGAGAACTTTATTAAACAGGAACAAGTTTGGAAACTTGATAAGAAAAAGTTCTTCCAACCTACCATTGACAGGGTTGCTTATATTGAGAAAACTCAAGAGAAGCAACAAGCTCAGATTGATCAAATTCTGACAAATCAAGCTTCTCAGCAATCGCAACTTACTAAAATCCAGACCTCAGTGGAACTACTTATCTCTCTTTTATTACCTGCTGATGCCAAAAAGGGGGAGAAGGTAATTAAGTCCAAATGCAAAACCAACAAGTCACTGCAAGGAAAGGATGATGGAAAAGATGACCAAGGAAACTCTGGAATGGGTAGTGGTCATAGTCAAGGTAGAAGGTTTACATCAAGACAAGCTAGTCACAGAACAAGTTCTGATACTGGGAAAAGAATAAGTTCTGCTGCTGGTAAAAGGATAAGTTCTGATGAACTTCTAGATCTTGATGAGGAAATGTCAAGACAGTTATTTCTTCAAGAAAATCCAGGGATGGACTTGGAAAGTTTAAAGGAAGAAGAAGCCAGACTTAAATCAGAGAAAGTCACATCTAAATCTGAAGCTTCTGGTAAAAAGTTACTTCCAAAACCTAAAGGCATTGTGATCAAAGAAAGGATACATACTGAAGAAACTTTGGGTAGATCACAACCACAGATAGATCCAAGATCCAAGGGTAAAGAAAAGGTTGGTGAACCTATCAAGCCTTATGTACCTCCTGAGGAAGAAGAAATTACTGATGGAAAAGATAATCTTGCTCTGACTTCAAGAAAAGTTCTTAAAACAACCTCTGACATGGCTCAAGTTGTTCAGAGTCAAGAAATTGTAAGTTCTGATATTCAGAAGAAGCAAGTAACCTCTGACAGTGCTCAAGTTAACTTGATATCAGAAAATAAATCTAAAACACTCCTACCAGGATTCACTAAAGCAAAACAGACTCAATCTTTGAAGACTACTTCAAGTGGTTTTGAAGCAAGAGTAGTTACTGGAAAGGAAGCTAGAGATAAAACTGGATTGGGAAGTGCTGATGAAAGAAGAGTACACAACACTACTGATGATCCAACTTCCTTGTGTGAACCAGGTATTGGAGTAACTCCTGAAAGATTGAATCAACTAGAATCTGTACAGATGGTTTACCATACCTACTTGAAAGAATACATCATGTTGTATTTCATGACAGATGGTAGGGTTTATCATATAAGACAAAATGCCATTCCGTTGAAGTATTTTGAAGAATTGGAGCATGTATTGTTCTTACTTCAAGTGGATGACAGAATAACAGAGACTGCTGCAAACTACTTAAAGGAACAGATTCAGAGACAGAAAAGACTTTATTCTGTTAAGTCTGACAGCAGATATGTTCCAAAGTACAGAAATCACAATGGTGATATTGTTGATATGAAGCCTAATACTGCACAGATCAGAACATATCTTGGTATTAAGGGGCTTGAATTCAATCTAGAGTCTAATAAAGCTTATGTCATAAGACTAGATCGGGAGTTGAGAAAAGCAAAGATTAATGATCTCAGAGCTGCAATATTTCAAACTGGTGAAGATACTGCAGAGCTTAAAGATGTCAAACGGAGAATGATTGATGAACTCAGATATGCTGAGAAATGTTTGTTGAAGAATTATCTCAGAACAACTCCTGACATCAGAGAGATCAGAAAATGATGAAGCCAAGTCGAAGATCTACAACTGCTTAAATTCTGATATTTATACAGATTGAAGTTGTTATCAGAAGTTGAATTGGTAAAAACTTTAAGGACTGTAAGTTGTAGTTATCTTGTCTATTTCTCATGCATTTGTACTTAAAGTTTTTGACATCATCAAATATCTGTTAAACTTGTATATTTTGTTAATTTACAAGTTGGGGGAGATTGTTAGATATATTTGATAATGTCATGGCTAATATGTTTTATGTTTAGATTTCAGATCTTATTTGAACAGAACAAATCAGTACTTAACTGATCAGTACTTATACTGGAAGTCAGAACTTAAGGGATATCAGTACTTATGTTATCAGGAGATAGATATCAGAACTTAAGTGCTGAAGGACGATCAGATAAGGACAGTAGCTGATTAAAGTTAAGAAGATCAAGATAAACATAAGAAGAGATATGCATGAAGAAGGAATTCCGTGAAGAATGGAATACTTGGAATAGAAGATATCTGATTGATATATTTTAGGAAGCAGAATTATATTCCATATCAATTAGCGAATATCTTGTAACTGTGTAGTACATAAACACAGACATAGGGTTTACACTAAAAGTGTTATCATTATCGAGAATATTATTTAGTATAACTCTAGCAGCTCTCGTGATATTTTGTTCATCACTGAGAGATAACAGTTCCAGATTGTAACAGAGTTTATTGTTTAAATAAAGTTTGTTTTCTGTTACATAAGTTCTTGAAGTTTGATTTGATTGTGATAAACACTGTATTCACTCCCTCTACAGTGAAAGTGTGACCTAACATGTATCCATCTAGTCTTTGATGTCCTGCCTTAACTCTTGGGTAGGTATAACATTTATTTACATGTTACCCCCCATTTTTTCTTCATGTCCGGTCACTAGATATTTTCTTTTAGACCTTGGTACTTAATCGTACTCTTGGGATACATTCCCTATGTCATGGACCCACACTACTAACTAGAAGAAATATGCATAATATTAATTAAATTGTAAAGTACTACAGAAAGATAGAATAATAAAGCTACAAACCTTAACCACAATGCCCAGATCCACGGGAATGAGTTTGAACAACATCTAACATCTTTTAATATTACATACCAAATTATCTTAAGTAAAATTACTACCAAGTTTTTAAACCCAAAGTTTATAAACATTAGGGAACTACTAGTTCACCCCCCCCCCCCCCGCTCCAACATCTGACGGTAGGCATACCCCGAGTCCCCAGAAGTCTTACACCGGGTTTGCGTGAAATGTACCATTTTCGGGTTTCACTGAAGGGATAACATCAATAACAATATTAATGAGAAAAACACTCACAGTGAATAACAGTGAATAACAATGCATCATATACTCAATAAAATGATAATAGAAGATAATCAACAATATGAAATCTCAAATAAAAGATCAAGTTTTTAATAAGTGAATGGAATTGGGAATATCATGGCCTTATGAGCGATGAGGGGTGATTAGCCCACATCAAAGCTCCGAACCACATAAAAAGTGATTCATAACTATTGAGGATCCTCGACACATATTGTCCATATAAAAACCATCACGCTCCCCGCTACTGATGTTTTAACCATGACTTGCGCCTCAGTCTTACCAGAACATACCATCCAATTCCTTTTAATCAATTAATTTTAATTTCAAAGGGTTCTTGATCAATGACAAGATAACAAGGGTTGGTATTGTCAAGGTTCAAGTGACAAGTTTTCTAAAATTGAGGGAATGTTATTAAGATCGAGGTTCCCAAAGAAATAATTCAAATTTGTGATGGGTTTAGGGTTCACATGATATATTAAGGGACCATTGTAGGGTATCCATGAGGGTATGAGGTAATATGTGATGAAAAGGGGTCAATGCAAGTATGAAAGCGGTTAACTAAATCCAAGATCTAATCATTATGTGATGTCAGGGACTATTTAATTCTATTAAAACTGTAGTCATGCATTCACATGGTATTTAATCACAAGAAACAGAATAATAGAGGTAATTTGATAGTTCCCTTGTCTGGACTACGCTTACTGAGCACTTATGTGGAATCATTTTTGGGCTCCTTTCCTGGCCTCCTACTTGAACCTATAATAAATAATATCATCGTCACAACTCTTGCTAACTACCCTTTCGCGTATACTATGAATATATATATATACATATATACACACATATAGATATATATACTTAAATTCTACTAATTACAAGTAATATATGCATCACATAAACCACATAACACATAGCAAGAAATGGCATGGCAATTCATCACATAATTAATAGTACATACTTAAACTCTATTTACGACCTTAGTCACTTAAGCAATTAACCATATATCATACAAATAGCATGACCAATACTCTTAATTCTCTTTTACAGACCTCAATTCAACCGAGATTAATAAGGCACACTTGTGCCTCACTTCAAATAACTCACAAATGCAATGCACACTACTTAACTTACCGAATGTACACCTTGGCACCAATTGTGTGCCTTGGCAAAATTATAGATTTCTACCTTGGGACTTTGCTATATTCTGACTCCTATTACTTCTTATGACTTTAAGCTAACTTTAGCAATAGGTTTGACATCAAGGCCTCACTTAAAAGATACACAAATGTAATGCACTTCTCTAAAGTTTCCAAAGGCAACTCTAATGGTGACTCTCAGGTATTTTGGTGGAAAAGGGTATCTCCACCTTGGACCATCACTCCAAACCAATTCAAAAAGGTTATAAAGATTCCAAACTGACTCTCAAAGTTGGAATGACTTAAAGACCTCACTCAGGCCTCCCTAGGCCTTAAGTACAAGTTGACTCAAAACTGCCTCCCCTGATTTCCAAACTGCCCTGTTTTTACCAACTTAATACTCACTTCTCTAGTTCATTTATTGATTTTAATGGCTTTTAAGCTTCCTAAGACTTAATTATATATATTTAGACCAATTCCCCATGAAGGCCTAACCTATGACATGATGATAATCAATCAAAAGTCAAGTTTACTCAAATCTGCTCTGTTCTGAGCTGCTCTCGGGTTTTTGTGTGTGCACCTAACCAAATGCAAGTTTTTATTGATTCTAAAGCTACTGGACTCAAGTATGAACCAAGTCCCAACTCTCCTGAGCTCAGGCCTACCAAGGCCTTACTAAAACTCATATAAAATGACTTAAACTTCTTGTAAAAAATTCTGCCCTGTTAAGACTAATGTGACTCCTTCCACCTTAACTCCCTTCATTACACCAAAATCAATCAACAACCAACCAAAGAAATTCCTAACATACAATAACATCTACTGACTACCAACTTATAAGGTCCATTTGCAATTTATTTAGCATGAAGATCACTTATAAAGACAAGCAAAGTAACATATTACAAGACAAGCCATCACTTAGCATTTTAAGGCAAAAATTCGAAGTAAATATGCATAGTAACATCATGACACCTACTGAAGATAAGCTCATATCATCATATATAATCTAAACTAGCATTTT
Organism: Apium graveolens; assembly: GCF_009905375.1. Classification (NCBI taxonomy): domain Eukaryota; kingdom Viridiplantae; phylum Streptophyta; class Magnoliopsida; order Apiales; family Apiaceae; genus Apium; species Apium graveolens. Next base: position 52,663,160 of record NC_133653.1, read on the forward strand.
ATTAAAGGAATCATGGCCTGCAACTTACAAAAATCAATTATCAAGAGGTTAAAAGAACAACTATATTGGCAATATCACATCTTCGAGTTTTTAAGCAAAATTCGAAATATATATCCAAAATAATCACTTGATATCTACTGAATATAATCCCTTATCATCATGGAATATTTCATCTAGCATTTTTATAACAAAAACCATAGCATTCATCTCATAAAAGTCAAGTATCAAAGCATAAAATCAACAAGTATGGTTTTTACTTCGAAAACCACTTATAAACCAACATGCAAGTGCAAAATCCTACATGTAAGTGATAAAATTAATGTATCTTGAAGGAAAAATGGCATGCAAGAGTTTAAAATTGATAAAACAATATTTTTAAAGAACAAGACTTTCAAAAACAACATGCATGGTCATTTTTATAAAAACTACCCAAGATTAACACTCTAAAGATTCGGCTCTTAAGAAATCATTGCCAAATGTTTATGAAAAAGATCATGACTTGGCAAAATAAAAGTGTAAAACCTCTCCAAGATCACATCTTGCTCATTTCTATAAGCCACCATGGTTCAAACCTCGAGTTCACAAGAACTAAGGTCCTGAACTTCGGCTTTATCAACATGCACCCACAAAACTAACCTTAAAATGAAGATACTCCTCTATATGATGAAGGTCTTGGATTGACTAGCTTGAGAAGTGAAAGAAAATGTAAAGAAGTGAAGAAAAATGGCAAGAGTGGGGTGGGGGTGTGCTTCAGTCGATACGGGAGAGAGGAGAGGAGAGGGTGAGGTGTTTAAGTGGGTGTGAGGTGAAATGAGAGCATTTCCTTGGTTTTGATACTTTGATTTGATTGAAAGTGATAGTGGAATGGAGAAATTACATAAGTGTCCCTCTTTCTAGTTGTGACAAAATTTGCATGCAAGGTCAAAGGAGTAAACTAGCAAGTTAGTAGGGTTAGAAGTTACGGTCTTACCCTTGGACTATATTATAAGCTAAAATGCATGCAAGGGCATACTAGTAATATATTAATTAATAAAAGTATGATTCAAAAAAATTGATTTTAGTAAATAAAATACAACTCCATAAATCACAAAATTAATACCATAAATACTATGAGATTTTAGGAGTTTATAAAATTATTTTCAAAAATTTTGAACAAGAATATATTTTAAAAGAATTTTCTAAATTAATACTCTAATATATAAGCCTCATAAAAATATGATTAACAAATCTAAGCCACATAAGAAAATGCAAGTAATTTGATTCTAAGCCGCTATTATACGAATTATCATTTATTGTCTAATCGCAACTTTTATTATCCAATCGTGATAAACTCAAACATTATTTAGTTGCGTAATGAAATTTTCTTGCGTACGCTTATAAATAATCTAACAATGTTCGCAATGCCACACAATGAAAAATGTAGACGAACACATTGAATTGACATAATTTCTAAAATCTATTACATGAAAAATTATATAGTGCATAAAATGGAATATTATATTACATTCATATCAAATATTTACAGGCATTACAACCTCCCCCCCTTAAAGGATTGTGTCCCCAGAATCTAAATAAACAGATGAGGATACTTATCTAACATATCACTTTCTAATTACCATGTTGACTCTTCAACTTTGGGATTTCTCCACAAAACTTTAACTAAAGGAACTATTCTATTCCTTAACACTTTATCTTTTCTATCTAGAATGCTAACCGGCTAGTCAACATAAGACAAATCTGGCTCAATCTCTACTAGTTCATTCTCTATGCTGCATTTGGTGTCGGGGTTGAACTTCTTAAGCAATGATATATGAAAAATGTTGTAAATGTGTTGCATTTGAGGTGGTAAGGCCAACTCGTACGCAACTCTTCCAACTTTACCCAAAATATCAAAAGGTCCGACAAATCTTGGACTCAACTTCCCTTTCTTGCCAAACCTGGCTATCCCTTTCCAGGGCGACACCTTCAACATAATGGTTTCTTCTATTCATACTCTACATCCTTTCTGTGTGGATCAAGCATACTTTCATTGTCTATCCTGAGTCGCGATAAATCGATTCCGAATCAAATCTATTGCTTATTTCGTTTGTTGAATCAGTTCGGGGCTAGTTACCTTTCGCTCTCCAACTTCATCTCAATAAATATGTGATCTATACTTCCTTCCTTAAAGAGCTTCGTACGGGGGCATTCCAATACTGGCATGAAAGCTATTATTATACAAAAGCTCTACCAAAGGCAAATGTTCATCCCAATTTCCTTTGAAATCCAAAGCACAAGATCTCAGCATGTTTTCTATGGTCTGAATCATGTGCTCACTTTGTGCATCCGTCTATGGGTGATAGGTAGTGCTCATCTTGAGTCGAGTTCCCAAATATTTCCGAAATCTGGAGTTGAAACGAGGGTCTCTATCCGACACAATAGATACTAGTACTCCATGGCGAGTAACAAATTCCTTTAGATACATATCAGTCAGCTTGTCCATTGAGAGTCTCTCGTTGATCGGTAGAAAATGAGCCGACTTGGTCATTCGATCAATTATTACCCAAATAGCATTGTGATTAGATTTTGTCCTTGGTAATCCAACTATAAAGTCCATTGCAATGTGTTCCCACTTCCATTCAGGTATCTTTAAAGGTTGAATTAGTCCACTCGGTCTCTGATGTTCGGCTTTTACCCTTTGACAAGTGTAACATCTACTAATTCATTATGCAATCTCCTTCTTTATATCCGGCCACCAAAAGTTCTGTTTTAAATCTTGGTACATTTTTGTGCTTCCCGGGTGAATAGAAAATTCTGAGTTGTGAGCATCCTTAAAAATCTCATTCTTCAATTCTTCCACATTCGGTATCCAAATTCTTAATGAGAATCTTAGAATTCCTTGGTTGTCTTTTTGATTGTAAATCTCTTCTACGATCAACTCATTCTTCCTTTAATTCATCACTTCTTCTTGGCACTTCTTAATCTTTCCTAATAATTTTGGTTGAAAAGTCATTGTACAAATCATTTATATAGGAGCACTTGGGGCTCGAATCTCAATTCCCATATTCTCAAATTCCTTTGATAACTCTTGGGCCATAGTCAACATATTCAATCTCTCCTTGCAACTTAAAGCATCTGCTACTACATTTGCTTTCCCAGAATGATAATTGATTGTACAATCGTAGTCCTTAATCAACTTCAACCATCTTCGTTGCCTCATGTTTAATTCCTTCTAAATGAAAATGTACTTCAGGCTCTATGATCCGTATATATCTCGCATTTCTCTCCATAAAGGTATTGTCTCCACAGTTTCAAAGTACAACACTATTGCAGCCAATTCCCACTACGCCATAGATTGGATACTGCAACCCCAAGAAATCGTAACTAAAGGCCAAAAAAGCGTTGCTAAAGGCCAAAAAAAGGCTATGGCGATGCTTTTTCGGGGTTATAATTTTAGGCGTTGCAATAGAGTTTTTTGCAACCCCGGTGACACCCTGTTGCAACCCTTGGTTATCCGTTACGGAAACGTGCTATTGCAACACCAATGGGGTTGCAATAGGTCCTGAAAAGTGTTAAAGTAGGGTTTGGGCTATCAGTACAATATTTGTGGGCCCCACAATGGGGCCCACATGTGGGGTATCGATACAACCATCTTGCAACACTTTTTAGTATTTTTAGCAACATTTTTTAGTGATTATTAGCAACACTATAAAGACCTATTGCAACACTTTTACAAAAAAAAAAGCTAGGAACTGTTTGTAAATTAACATGCCCATAAATAAGACCATTGTCTTAAAACCACCACAATCCACAAACCATAAACATCAGTCCACCAACCATATACCAGTACATTCACCATCACCATACTACCATCCTTATATAAATAAACTTGAACCAATGAGACTACATTTTGCCTTTTGATAGGATTATTACAATACTATATGAACATTCGCATGCAGCTGTTTAGTAATGCTATGAAATTATATGGTGTTTGTTGGCCGTTATTTGACAATGATTCTTCTTCCGTTTGGTTTTTTCTCTCCATGGTGAACTACATTCATATTTACTTGAATTTCAGTATAATATTTTTTGTCATACAAAAAGTTAGTATCAAACCAGAATCTACAAGTAAAGAAAGACACGTACAAGACAAGTAATCTACTATATAAAAAAGAATTAACAAGGGTCTTCATACGCATCTTGTATCGCCCAAGGTACTGTAATAACCCCAAAATTTTCAACTTTTTGTAACCCTTGTGAATAGTGTTTTAGCTGAATGAGAAAACTTTTCATGACACACTATGTAGGGGTTCTGTTATGGATATTCTGAGATATTATTAGTACTCTATGTGGTATATAAGTGTATGTAAAGATCGTCAGAATACAATTCCCGAACACTTGAATTTTTCCCGGAAATCCACTAGATACGGAGAGAATTGAGTATAAGGTAACAGGATAAAAAAAGGATTTAAATTAAAGGATTATGATAGAGGATCATAAAAAGAAATATAATTTATTGAGAAAGGTTAAGGGAACCTAAGTAATAAGATCCCGGGTATGATCCTTCAAACGATAAACGAGAACGAAAGTTAAGCGAACCGTATAACAGATCAGCGGTCATTAGGCAAACGATTAGGAAGTTAATCAAAGGGATTAATGGGGATGATGTCATCCTACCAATAGAAAGAGGACAAGGAGGGGAGGATGACATCATGAGGATGACACAAGCATGACATGGGAAGGAAGGAGGTGTGGTTGAATGAGAACCACACAAATTCAAGGGCAACAAGGTAATTGACTAAATCAAACACAAAATCAAAGCAACCAAGCCAAGTAAAATCATTTTCATCAAAATCAAAAAGAACCAAGGCTTTGTTCTTGAAGAAGGTCTCAGCTTTTTACCATTCAAAAGGGGAAGAAATTCAAAATCAAAGATCCAAGCTGCCTAAATTGGTGAGTTAATTCCCTAATCATCTTTATGCTTAGTTAGGGCTATATCATGAGTTTAAGCGATCAATTCCTACTCCATCTTCTTCATTTAATCAAAGAAGAAGACTATGAATAGTGTTTTCAAGTTTTTAACTTGAAGTTTTTCTTGTTTTCCTTGAAGATCCAAGCATTCCTAAGACTTCTCAAAGCTTCTTAAGGCTTCCTAGCTCCTCCCACCACTTCAAGGAAGGTATATCATCTCCAAACCCTAGATTCCTATGTATTATAAGATGATTTTGATTAGTAGGGTGATTTTGTAGCTTGATGTTGTGATTTAGAGTTTGGGATTTGAAATGGTAGTGAAATGGAATGGTAAATGTTGTTGTTTTGATTAAAAGAACTTAAGTATGATTAAAGTTAAGCTTAGGCATAAGTATGAATGTTAAAATTGAATTGGTTGGGGTTGTTATGATGTGATAAGGATGGATTTTGGTTGTATGTCGGATTTGAGGTTGAATTGGGTTGGTTTTGAATGGTTTTAAATTGGGAAATCGCGTAAACATAGCCGTCGTAACGTCCGATTTTCTTTAGACAGTTTTTGTGCATAACATTAGGACCCGAGAACCCCCTGCTAGATTATGACCACTGCCATGTTTAGATAGCTCATGTTACAAGCTTTGTTTTGATATGTTGTTCGGTCGATTCCGATGCACGGTTTAGGAGAAACGACCGTTTCAAGTAACGGCATTTCGCGAACGAAACTTTTCCCCTCGCCTTACTTTGAAACATAGGTTAAAGACCAAAAAAGGGTTAATTAATGTATGAAACATTTATGGTAAGTGTGTTAGGCAGTTGGTAAGACACTCGCGAAGGAATCGCCTTAAAACTCGTAAAGGTTAAATTATTAAAAATGGTGGAGCCGAGGGTACCCGAGTGACTTAAGCGAATCAGTGAGCGCAAAACAAGCGTTAGAGTCTAAGTTAGTTAAAGTATAGATTTACAAGTGACTTTGGTTTAATTCCAACTTACTTGTTGTTTATAGGTTACCAGACTCGTCCCGAGCCTTTTATCACCCCAAGTCGCTCAGGCAAGTTTTCTACCCGTTATAACTGTTGTGGTGATGAATATATGTATTTGCATTATCTTGCGATAGATGCATGTTGGTTAATTAGCAAATGTTGTTATATATTGAAGCATGCTGCTATGGTATATATATATATGCATGTCTGTTTCGCATTCTTTCCATATATATCTGTTGATTCAGTTGATAATACCTATGCTAGAGGATAGCGGTAATTTACATATACCCTTAGTATAGGGACCCAAAGGTGAAAATATTTTCTAAAACCGGGAGTCAAGGATCCCGAGTAGGTTTTGTATATATGGATATAAATATATATATATATATATATATATACTTATATATATATATATGGTCATAGTTTTCAAAACTATTAATCGAATAAGGTTTATTCGATAACTTTAGCTTTATTTTATTATTGAATATTATTTCGAATATTATTCGAAGGCGTATGACTCCTTTATATTAAATGAATATTATTTTGAATATTCATTCGAGGACTTATGACTCCTTTTATTTTATTATCTGAATATTATTTGAATATTCATTCGAGGGCTTATGACTCAGTTTATATTATTTATTGAATATTATTTGAATATTCATTTGAGGATCTATGACTCCGATTATTTGCTGAGATATATTCTTTATTTTATTCAAGAATAAGGTGTCAATAATCAAACTTACTTTCGATTATTCAAATAAAGATAGTACTTTCATATAAGTATATCTTTGGTTATTTGATATCCATTTCAAGTATAAGTTTTAATACTTCTACTTCAATTATTTTTATAAAGATTATTCTTTATGGGAATATTATTTAAATAATAATATTCAGTCATTTTCTAAATATTCTGGGGACTGATTTACTTCATTAAATCAGCTTTACTCCAAACACTCTATAAAGTGTTTTCGAGTCTTCAAAATGATTTTTAAAAGTTAGAGCGGATCCCAAAACTCATTTTTTTCTATTTAAGATCTTCCTTTTTAAGGGGATTTAAATACTCGCTCAAAACCTGAGGGATCCGGCTCTGTGGTGTGTTTTATATTCGCAACAAGGTTGCTGTTTTGATAAATGAATTGATTACTTACCCGACACTCGGGAAGTAAAATTCTTGGAACAAGTTAATCCATTAACAGGCATCGCCTGGGAAATATCGGTGAGTTCTCCTTTCCAAATAGATACGACTTCTTGGTGGAGCCGTATCAACAAGTTTCTACTTGGGGAAAGTGGGGACGAGCTTTACGTTTCAGAGTCATGGATTTCATCTGAACTAGGAGTGGCGTAAGTGGCCGAGTAGCGCCGGCCCAGCCTTATTATATTGGCACAAATGGCCTGGAAGTTCTGCTAAGGCGGTCCATTCCTTAGGAGTTCAGTGTTCGGTTGACAAGTAAATCCGACATGTTCTCCTCTACATGTAGAAAATGGTGGGGTTGTACTACTACGACTGATCATCGTAAGTGGTCTTCCTGGCGCGGCAAACTCCCGTAATGAGTTCATCATCCATTTGGATAATTCTGCAACACTACCCGTAGCATTTCGATCGAAAGGCTACTAATGGGTGGTTGCCGAAGCATTGACAGGGTCAAACATTTTTATTGGTGTATCCATTGAATGAAGTATCTCGTAACTTCATTTCTTTTCAAAATATTTCAAAGATCAAATATTTTCAAGTTTTATTTGTGGTCTCATCTATGGGATGACCTCGTGAATCTTATTATACTTCGAATAGTAGTAGTTCAAGTAGATTTCAAAAAAATGGTATAAGTATAGTGAAGTAATTGGTAACTTCATCTTCTTTTAAAACTTATATCCAGTAAGTAATTACCTTACTCATGATAAAGAATTCTAGTAAGTATCCATTTAGATACTTGTATTATTGTTATCACTATATATTATCTTGCGAGCTGTAAGGCTCACTCTTGCTTTATTTCTTCATCACACAACAACAGTTAGGAAAGATGGCCAGACTCCAGCAGACCCAGCGCAAGGGCGTGGGAAGCGTCCCGCGTCTTCCCGTTGATGTTGTAGCTGCTATAGCTGCAGAGGTAGATCTATTGTAGATCAGACCATCTACTTTTGAGAATCAATTATGTATAATTATAACTTGTGGCATATAATGGCAATTAACTGTAAATTTATCAAGTAATCATTTTGGGTTGTAATAACTTTTAAATTGTGGATTCAAAGACTTGTACTTATTTAAATTTCATCTCTGAGACTATACCGGGTTGTGGTGTGTGTTAGTGTAGGGTCACAGCATAAGGTTATTATTATTAATTAAGTGAAGTGATATTGTGGAAAGAAAGACCGTGACGACCCGGATCCCCGACCCCGGATCTGGGGGTGTTACAGAAATGGTATCAGAGCTAAGCGTTACAAACCTCAGAGATGATGCGACGATACAATAATAAACTCACAAAGATAATAAGAACTCTTGCCAAGTTGATGGTCGGACTACTTAAAGTAGTGCTGACAGTTAAAACCCTTACGGGAACCCTTATAAGTATCATGATAGTAACTTAGTTCGTTTAATGTGTAGGCGCCTGAGATAGAGGACCCTGAGATGTTCGAGCGTGAGCATGATGAGGCATTCCTAGATGTTGAGGATCAGGAGGAGCCCGAGATGGAGGAGGACCCCTCAGAGGAGTCAGAGACGGAGGTCATTGCTATTTCAGATGAGGAGGACCCGGATGAGGTCCCAGTAGCTGATGAGCGTGTTGGACCTATGGTAGTGTATGCTGGTACCCCATTACCCACACTTCCGGTGGTCAGAGCCCCTACCCCTCTACCACTATCCTTGATTCCCGATGATGACAACTCAGAGACCCATACTTCCGAGCCTAGGCAGACCAAGGAGGCACCCTCAGCGGCTCCGGATTCACCACCTCTTGACCCTGCCCACAGGCAGTCTTCGTTAGCTCATGGATATGTTCAGGATGTTCTGAGGACCCGAGTGGCTGTTGCCGAGGGCCGACTGGATGAGGCCAGGAGGGAGTTGGATGCAGAGAGGGCGGGTAGGCGTACCTGAGCTTATGAGACTAGGGCTTCTATACCCCGATCCTTGAGGAGGGAGCTTACGGGGATAGAGCTCACGTCCCGAGCGAGATTCAGATCTCTCCAGGGGGACAGGCATGGTAGGATCTCCAGGCGGCAGGCCGACTATATCTTTCGTCGTGCGATGGAAGGGTATGGGAGCTGACCCGCTCCGGTGTGTGATTCAGGATTGATGATGGAATAGTCTAGTTGTCTAGTTAGCCGAGGCCTTAGTAAGAGCCAATTTTCCGGGATAGTTGACTTGTATATAGCATCCCTTTTTCTGACTAGACAGATAGACTCTTGTATATCACTTTTGGGACAGATGACTGTAGCACTGTTGTACTTTTGACCAGATCAAACTATGTATTTCTCGCATTATGTATATATTTGTTTCCTTTGGTTCAGTTCATTAGTGACGGGATCACTGTTTTTATCATTATTATTACTGCACTTCGTATTAGAACTTTCTTAAAATAATAGAATTACGATATATGTTCTCCCCATTATAAGAGTTGTGCAAGGCACAATGTTGTATATGATTGTGACCTAACGTTGAATTTTCCCAATAATTTTTTTTTATTAATATCAGAATCATGCCGCCAAGAAAGATTGGAACTAGGGCGAACCCTGGATCTGAGGACTAGGGAAGCCATAATCAGGATGATAGGAACCCGGAACACAGTGAAGAGGAAGACGAGGATTATGTGGAACAGGATGACTCCCTGTATGAAGAGGAAGAGGAAACATATGATGTTGAGGGATTTGAGATAGAGGCTGAAGAAGGAGAAACCGAGGTTGAGCAACCAGTACCAAACCCAGGCATGGATCCCATGGGCCAGTTCATGCAACTCCTAAGGCAGAACTTGGAACGTCAACCCAACCCACCCCCTCAAGGAAATAACAATACTGTGGCGAACT